>NC_092822.1:75897500-76580000 GCF_023375885.2 Dermacentor andersoni | reverse complement strand
TCTATTGGAACAGCGCTGTTTTGCGCTCACTTCACGTGCGCGGACACATAGAGTCTACACAAGCTAGGAAAGTAAGCTCAAAGTTTTCGGCGCCATGGTACTTGACTGATCCGCGCCACAGTTCGTTAGGCAATAGAGCAGGGTGTGAGCTTTCACTTTTACCCCAAAGATGAGAAATTTAGTGAAGAATGGAAGCTTCCAATGGGTAAGGAACCGAGAAACTGCACACGTGTTTGCAGCAAGCACTTTCGCAAAAAAAAAAGACTTTGTGTAGGGACTCGGGGCGCAATTGTTCGGCGAGTAGCAGACGACGTGAGACCACCGCTCACGTATAACAGTGTTCGGAGAGTGACACGCAGTTCTCGGACCGCATGGCAGCCGATGCTTCTAACGCGGCTGGTGAGCAGTAGGCGATCGACGAGGGGCCGAATGCAGTCACAATGCATCGGAAAGACTCTCGCTTTCACGGGATACAGAAATCCATGAGCTCGGTGTCCCCAACGCCCACCGGTGGCTCAAGAAGTGCTGGCACCTGTAGTATCGCGTTTCAATCGCTGAGCACTGTTCGCGGACCGCAAAGCGACTGCGTAACATTTGTTTTCTTTGGCCGGCAGGGTGAGAAAAGCGCTGCCTTGCGCCAGGAGACTTATCGGTGCGCCGTTTGGATCCTCCGCGTTGCTGAGCGTCGCCGAATCCGGAAGCAACAGAGTGGCAGCACGATAGCGTCTTCATATGCTCAAAGTAATGTGCTCGGGTGTCCCACGGTGCATTTCCGATCGCGAGCGAGCCCGTTCGGGACCGACTTTCTGTTTCACGAGCGGTGCCTTTGTGCAAGCTGAGAAAGGGAGTCATTTGTTGAACAATTATTTACGTGCCAATCTAGCTCGATCCCGATTGAAAATGCACCGAGTGATGACCGTATAAAATTCGCGCAATGAGAAGCAACAGATAAATAATGACCTCCTGCAACAGACAAATGTGTGCTCGTCGTCGCGCTGGATAGAATGTCAAATATTTTCTAGCTACGACGTCACATCATCACATCATCAGACAAACAGCATTGCTAAACCCTCCAAATGAGGATTGCACGTGCATATATATGGCTCTCGCGTGCATGCCTGAAATCTCGTGAGAAAAGTCGCGGCTGCATGCAGCTCAGAGCACGTTGGTTTGCTTCCCACAGAACGGAGAAACCACTAGCGTCGTGCTTCATGGGGGCATGCGCGCCAAACAGGGATATAAATTTGCGAATGCCATTTCTTTGTCGTGTCAACCGCGGCCCGTTTGTATATGCAAAGCTACAAAAATAAAATGAAATTACGCGGTGGACACGTTGCGAACCTACCTTGCCGCGAAAACATGTTTCTTTGCCGAAAGCGCACGCTGAAGCCCATTTGATGCCTAGTTTTATTTCGACATAACGGTTTCTTACCTTCTACAGAAGCACTGGACTCGGCCTCCGTGGTTTCCATGTCGGTGGCCACAGCAGACGACGCGCGCAGTCAGGGGTGGTGTCTAAGGCTTTACAAGGAAGTTATCTTTTTTTTTTTTTGGAGGGGGGGGGGGGGCGGTCGAACCGTTATTTAACATACCAGAAACTCAGTGATGCAGCCATAGCAGTATTTTACTGATCTTGTCTAAGTGAAATGCAATAATAATAATAATAATAATAATAATAATAATAAAAGACGACGCGAAAGCGGCTGCAGGCTGAGCAGGGGAGGGCTGGTGGCGCAACATAACTTTGCATGTCACACGGATGACTCGGCATGGCGGCGCCACGGTATGCCCTCGCCACCAGTAATGTAGCAGCAAACGCGTATGCACAAAACTGTTTGCTTGGAAATGATCTAACGCCAGCTAAGCTTGCTTCATTGGAATGAAATGTCTGTTAGTATTTCAAAATTTTCGTATTTCTTGCTCAAAGTATAATTGCTTCTTTCGAAAACAATTTATTGGGGCTGCTTTAGATGCTTAACATGAAAGCTCTTTCAACGCTGCGCTGTAAGCGGTTCTTGCTTATCGCTTTTGTAATTGATGGGAGTCGCCGACGTACTTGCCGACCAGCTCGCGGGCGTCGCCATCTAATTATGAGAACGTCAATGAGGAACGCCATCGTGCAAGTGCACGATTGCGCAAATACCGCTGTGGAGTTTCACATACCTTGTGGAGATTTTCCGTCGGCCCTCGCCGTATTACACTGGCGGAAACATAAAAGAATGTCGCTGCCTTTAGTTTTATTCAGGAGGCTTAGTGGCATCAGTATCAGCTTGAGGAGCGGAGTTCAGCTAACGCTTATATTTTCGCACGATGACGTTTTGATAGCAGTATCTTGTATCTTAAGATACAGGATGCATTTTTTCACGTTTCGGAAATACAGATACTGATGCACGTCTTGCTAGACGTATCATGATACAAATACAAGACATGCAAAGAGTATCTAAGATAGTATTTAAAGTGCACGTATCTTAGATACTGTCCAGTACTGCTCTTGAGGGAATATTTGATGTGTTCACGCCACAATACTTTTTTTTTTACAGACAACTGGTTATTCACGTCTATGCATCGCCGGTATTTCTGACGTAAGTGGTGTGAAGGTTAGGACGCACATGTGCAATGATGATTATCATCTTCAAAAGTGCACCTCTAAATGACGCAGTAATGCATATTCGAGGTGCCATTAGGGAAATCAGAGGGGGTGCCATTGAATCAGCATCATCAAAATCAAGATTGCGCAGGCATAGTGCTAGACGGCAATAGATATAGTGAAAATTGATTACATAAAGCAGGCTATATAGTGAGCGTTTGTCGCCGCTACGTTTCAAAGAGGATGCCAGCAAGCACTTCCATCATTAGGCCTATGGACCGTTCTTTTTTTCCACTATATTGCTCCGCAGTGGCAGTTGGCATGACAGTTGGCATGCTGGCTTGGGCGAGCGCTCCGTTTTGCATGGTAGGTATACGCTCGGCGGTAGGTGCTGGCGTTTGTTTTTCCACTCGTGCGGTCTATTTAGGGTGACGTGCGTCTTGTACGTAGTAAACGGTTCTCTGATACGTACTGAACTGGTTTAAGTCGGTATGGCCGTTGAGACGGACCTGGCGTTGAGGCGGACGGAGCACGCAACGCGATGTGTGCGCGCATATATTTGAGCCTACAATCAGCATCGGAGATCAACTGTGTATTCCTGAATGTTCCATTCACTAATGTGACCTTATTGCAGTATTATCCTCTAGTGCTGAGCAGAGGTTTAGGAGCAATGAAACATACGCGACGATCGTAACACCCTGCGTACCCTTCTGCTACGATAGGAGCTGTGCTGTTACACCTAGACAACCGTTCAAACTGTTAGCTGCAGATTACGTTGCGTGACTACTTGGTTCGGTGGATGAGGTTTCCACCCACGAATAAGACAGTTTTGGCTATTAATAACAGCACACCTTACAGTGGGAATTAAGCTTGTCCAACAAAGCGACCGTTTACGAACTGCGCGACCGTCCTAAACAGTGCTGGGTGCTTGAATACAGATGTCTTATATATCATCTAAAGATATCCTTTATATAGTGCATGGTCCAGGCATACAGTACAAACGTGTATAGGTCTATAAACATAGTGCGGCGTGACTATGCGAGGTCGTATTGAGTCGTTAGCCCATTTTCTCCTTCTTTTTTGAGAAAGAGGAAGATGAGCGATATTTTTTTCGGTTGTGTTCGTTCTGTTCTCTACGATGCACTCACACGTATTACGGAAATTCTGTCCTCAAATATAGCCATCGCGTTCTTTTTATGCGAACCTTCTCGTATATTATTGCTTTACAGGGCAAGAAGGCAATACCGAAGCACATAGCTTATATATGTATCATGCTGGTTCACCAACCGCAATGATCGCTGTCTTGAGCAGCGCCATCGGCCTCATGCAGGAGGCTAGCGTAGACATGTAGTGATTTCAAGCCTACTAGATTTGAAATGCGTAACAACGATGCCGGTGTATCACAAATATTTGATAGCGCCTGCCGCTCAGATGTTTCGTGGTTGCCTGAGGTTGGCCGTACACGAGCATGCGCTCTTATGTTTTCTGTTTTAGTCCCTATGCCAACCGATCACATAGGGGGCAGATTTACCATTTCATGCTGGTAATACATAGACAGATTCTCTTCGTTGAATTAAAACTGATATACTCAAAACACTTCAGAACATACACCCACTGTGGCTGATAATGCGCATCATATCTTGGCGCCCCCAAAAGATATTTCCGCGTACTGTAGTTACAGATGGATCCAAAGGCTTCCCTAACATTCTTATATGAACGGACATTGCGTAAATTTCGCGAAATACGGTCTAAAACATCTCGAAATCGTTCCGCAGCACGCGACAGCAATACTTTCCAGCAGCACCGCGCCGGATCGCACAAGCCAGAGAGCAGGAAAGGCTCGCCGCCCGCCCTTTCCTCCTCGCGCGATGAAAAGGTCTACAGCGTCCCTTGATACGTCCGTCCCCTGCGGATAACGATCGCATCGAGGCAGCCTAGGCTGGCCGCCACTCGAGCGTTCTATAATATTTCGTGGCTCAGTGTACAGGCAGTCACGAATGTTTACTTGACACTAGTCCCACTGCGCGCATAAATTTCACATCTGCTTAGGCAGGGCGCATTTAGTTTTGTGAATCACTTTTTGAGCGTGTTGAGTGAGGAGGCGAGAACAGCGCTCAAGACGAGACACCGATCACGAGTGCGCAGCACATTGCTCTTTGTTCTTTTTTTTTAAGCGTTTTGCACTCTTCACTCCGAAATTGTGTATACGGGCATGTAGTCGTTTCATCGTATTGCTGCGTGGGTCCCGAATGACGCCTATATATACAGAAAATTTGTGGTCGAGGTCATGTGGTAACTGTTCCCAAGAACCCAGCTCTTTCGCTAATACTGTATCCCACAAGATATCGTAGTGTTTCGTACACCTTTATTAAGAATCTTTGCAGTGATTTTTATGAAAGCACGGAGACCGTGTCATCGACCGCAATAGTGTTATACAGCAAAAAGCCGATGTTGTTATTGATAGCTGGCTGTGACAAGTAACGTTCAGAAACCCAGTGCTGCCCTCCTTAAAGCCTTAGTCCCAAAACTATCAATGGATAGTTAGTGAATTGCGTTGCCTGGAGATACTAAAAAGAATAATGTTATATGCACTACAATGGTTCCAAACAAAACTTAAGACTTAACAGCGATGTTTTCAGAGAGACAGAGATCTGTTTATTGGTAGATGATTGGTTGGAGATTCACCACGTGAAATTGTAGCTTGCAGGCTTTGCGGAGAACACTGCTAAGTTTATGTGGTTTCGTTCTTTCGAAGGCTCTTTATTCGAGTAGGAAAACTTGCTTCAATGCTAAGCAGTGACGCATGAAACAGTATTTGTTCACACACAGCCTAAGCAATGGCAATGCATTACAGCGGCATTTTTGTTGTAATTGCTTAACCTAGCCGCTTAACTGCTTGTACCCTACGTCCTGTAAAAAGTTTGGTAATAGCTGCTTGACTGGTGTCACCTCAGCAAAATGGCGCCACCCTCTCTATAGAGCACCAACCAACATTCGTGCGCTAGGAAGGGCTTATAACACAATGAAATTTTGGGGGGAAAAGCTGCACCACACGAAATAAACTAAAAATGTGGGGAGCCCAATTTCTTTAGTCGGTAAAGGCATGGAAAACAAGCTTTGATCTTGTGTACTGCGTGTTACTACGAAAAGGGGCTTCCGCCACATTTTACGCTTGTATTTAGCGTTTTGGAGGAGGTCGTCACTAAGAGCTCTACGGATTCCGTTCTGCGCCGCTTGTAGATACGACACACTCACACCTAGAGAAATAGCTTTAGCAATAGATTGAAGAACCTGGATGTCACAATGGTCAGAAGTTGTTTTTAACTAACTGTATGGTGCTTTAGACGACTCACTCTTGTGAACACAACTAAGGAGCCTAATTTATGATATATTCCTGTTTTGAATTAAGCACATTAGGCACATTACGCCGTGCCATTTGCGGGTGACCTCGAGTTTAAAACTTAAAAAAATAGCTGATGAATGGAAGCAATGGGAGCTCAGAAAGAGATAACATTTCTTCTTTTCCTTTAACAGAAAACAACTTTTTTTCGTAGGGGATCTTGAAGTCTTATACCACATATGAACGGCACTAGTAACAAGATAAATCAATAATACACTGCACCCGACAGCGCAATGCAAATAGATGCACTCAGATTCATACATGATCACGGCATCTCGTTGAGGTCACCTCTCCCGCAAGAAATCTAAAACCCCTTTGTAGCGATGTGCCCCCAACAACGCTACTCCACGGTCCAGGCTTGTCTTCTAACTCAAAACGTGACCAAGATGGTCACCAGCGTACTTCTTGCAGGATGCTGATTGAAGGCGTCTCCCAACCGCTTGTGATCTCCTGTAATATATAGTATAGCCGACCTTTATTATAGCTAGCGATCGTCAGGCCATATTTATATTCATTGCAGGATGCAGGCCTTTCCCAGCGGCCTACAATCATCCGTGTCTTGCGCTATAGCTGATTCCAAGTTTAGCCTGCGAATTTTCTTACTTTATCGCATTATATTGTTCCGTGTTCTTTTCCGCAGAGTTATGGAGAAATTTTTGTTACCCCTCTGCCACTAGAGAGACATGTGTTCCTTTCGATGCCTATCAGGTAAGCCCGTTCCGTCTTTATGGTACCTGTAATTCTCACTTTATTAATGCCCCTCGTATATTCTCGTTAAACACCTATGTAACTTAATACTAAGAACACCATACGGCATATATAGCTCAAACAGCGGAAACATATACATACGCATATTAGTTGCATCAAACAGCAACCCGATGAAGGCTGAGCTCCCAAGGACTGAAATAATATTTATGAGTTACCAGTAAACCAAAAAATTTAGTACAGGATAGAAGGTACTCTTATAGTTGTTCCGTAAGTTCATGCAACCTATATTTTATCTCTACTGGCCATGTGTTCTAGAAAGCGACAGGTGGCAAACGTATGAAAAAATACTATCATTTTGAGAATGCTGTCAAGTTTTGTGCCGAATAAGTTATTCTCTGTAGAGCTGCTCAAGCTGATCGCATTTAGCCCAGGCTCACTAGGCATATTATTCATTTAAAGCGGAAGTTAAAGCGCCTACGTAAACACAGAAACGCATCACCAAGTCAATGGCGCGAGCTACAGAACGTACTTTGAAACAAGCTGAAGCTGTGGCATACTATAACGCCACACTTTTCGCATATTTAAAAAAATGATATTCAGAAATTTCGGATATACCTATAATAAAGCTAAACAAGTCGTTAATGACATTGTACTAGAAAGTAAGACTGCCACGCATTTTTCAAGTGCTGCAGATGTTTTTAATGACTACTTTTACAGTGTTTTTTACTAAATATGCAGCGCATGCAGGGTATAAACGGTTTGTAGATACTGAAAGTGTGTCGGTGATTACACTAGTGCTTTCTCATCATTGTTACGGAGACTGAACGAAAAGGAAAGCTCTGGGCCAGGTGGACTGCCAAAATTCTTTTTTGAAACTATTTTCGGCACAGTTGTCGGATATACCACCAACATGAATAACGCAATAAAGAAAACAAAAAAAAACTGGCGGAAATAGCGAAAATGAATACAAAGAAATCATACAAATGTTAGGGGGCAACAAGGAAAGAACAAATCTAACAAATTTAAATAATGCAAGTAATGAAGCAAACGTATTTTATACAACTTCGCTGGAGATAGCTGCTTAGTAGGGTTAACTGTGATGAATTATGGAAATAATACGCGTAAGCGTGCTCTGAATGATATATGTTCAATAATGTCAACTACGTCATTTGTTAGGTCATTCCAATGCTGAACGGCATGTGGTAATGTGGATGAATTCAAAGCATTGGTTCGGCCAAAGATACGCAGTAAACTGAGATGATTATGCAGATGCCGAGATGTACGAGATGCACGACTGAGTGACAGGTTGGATGGGCGCGTGCTTTGGATTATGTTGTGAAACAGGCAAGGCAATGCTATAGTTCTTCGTGATTCAAGATGTGGCATAAATAACGATGACTAAATGCTAGTCACGCTGGAGTCGCGGTAATAATCTCCGACAATGAAGCTGGCGGCGTGGTCTTGTGGTAACTCGAGAGTCGCAATGTTGGGAAATTGAAGTTGACGACGTCTAGATGCTGCCTGACTATAGTCTTTGTTACTACACCCTTGGTAGACACAGAAACAAACGTCACACAGGAAATTTGATTAAGTGCATAGCATATCAAGTACACTGCATATGTACATAAGCGCACATAAGATTTTACAGTGAAAAGTCTATTTCGATGTAGAAACAATCATTCAATTTTCTAGTTACACACACAATGCAAGATACTACGCAATTTTGCTTCTACGCAAGAAAAAAAATACGAAAACAACGAACCATGTAATGTTACCAAGAATGGATTATTTTTACCGCTTTTTTATGTCAAAGGCTATATTTACAACTTTAAACTGTTTCGATTATTTAAGTAGGAAGATTTAAGAGTTCTGCAACTTTTCCTGTGTGTACAAGTTGTAGCTTATCTGAGAGCCCTTTTCGGGCGTCTCTTTGAACGGCCTCCAAAACATGGAAAGCCGAATATTTTACGTTCAATCTTCCAAAGCTCGCCCCTGGAATTCGACACCATTGCGGTATTGCAGTGAAGCCTCAGCTACACTGAAACGATCCTCAGGCGGCACTTGTTCAACTCGCACTGGAAGCATCAGACGCCGAGGACATCTTGCCGAAATAGCGTGGGTATATATGCAGCTACGTTACTGCTTATACTCCCAAAACAACACGACTCCAGGCATGTGGGCCCACCGGCAGGAGCCTCGTTTCGGAACAAAAAACCACGACGCATGGAAAGTAAGTACCTTCTAACGCTGGCAGCGCTCTAGAAAATGCGCAGCTTTCGGCGACACCCTAGACGCGGAAAGAACAGGCGTTCTCCATTAGGGCTCTCTTCCGTATTCCCGAGCGTATACCAACGGACTTACTGACATCGTAATACACACACGTCGCATTTGGTCATGGCTGCGAGCACTCCGGCATTCTTTCTTTCTTGTACCGCATGCAGTCTCTTCAGATCTCCTGCAGCATCTGTACAACGTACCTTCTGCAGGCATATGTGAGCAGTTTACCGCTCCTTCGCGCACTCGTGATAGCCGAAACGCGCGATAGAATATGCAAATAATAGAGATCATCAGACACAGTGGTAAACCGCGAACCCCAGTATGCTGCAGCCAATTTCCTTGTTGCTGCTGCCTGCACTTTGTCGTCGCCAAAATTATACTACAGTTAACGAAATGTTAACCAAGCTACCAACTACAAATTCGTGAAACAGCCTTCTATTTGGGAAATACCAGCTCGTTCAGAAAACAGAGAAAGTGGGCATTTTTGTACATAGAAAGCTCAGTGCCATGATGTTTTGCAGGCGAACTAAGGCTTGTCGTCCATTTCTAGAGACGCACTTATTGGGTAAAATTTCTTGCCAGATCGGCGACAATATACAATGGTGCCCTAAACGAATTTGTGTTTCGTCGGCCAAGGAAGCCTCTATCACTATCAGCGAGAGAAACCCAAATGGGTGCAAAGTGGTCATAGACGACCGACCGTTACTCTGCGGACATGCCATGACATTTAACGGCTTCAATGCCACGATTGTAGGATTATTTTCTCAAAGGTTTGCAAAGAATCATTCACAAGTGACATTCCGTGAGACCCTTATTCGTGATGAACGCACAGTTTGTGACACCGGTAACGCTTCAAACTTCAGCAAGCAATAGTCACCAACTTGTGTGGTATTTCCTATACAGCACGATGTTTGTACTAAACACTGTCAATATAAGTCAGTCGACAGCCCCTTCTCACGAGAACATTGACAATATTTTGGCCGTCAATAAAATAACTGCTGCAGAGTTCATTTACACGGTAACTTTGATGGCACAAATACTCTTGGTTCCAATTTTCAAGCAAGAAGTACACTGTTGCCCTTCTAAGTGTTCGACATTTGGCCGTGCTCCTTATTGGGATCTGTTGACAAAGACTTGAAAACGCTGGCGCCCATCCCATTTTGTAACAAAAATTCTGTTTAACACAAGAGAATCAATATGTTTAGTGGTTCAGCTTTAGTTCTTATATCGCCGGATATGGTACTTCTGAGCAACCGAAAGCAGATATGCAGGCAGAAGATGATAAGTAAAAGGCAAGTGGGTGAAGCAAGGCTGAGTTCTGATGGCTGAGCTGGAGTACAAGAGGAGTGAACGGGTGTAACATATTGGGAGATGGAGAGAAAGGCATGAGCTGAGGTGCGCCGTAGCTGTCGATGTAATGAAATATCTCAGTGCTGTATGAATACGATAGCTGATCCTGGTTTCCCTGGGAATGATTCCTTTTTTGAAGCATGTCATGAGAAAACGCATGAGTCCAAGAGTATTTCCGAACTCGACAGGTCTTCCCTTTCACGCGTATAGTGTGATAGGAAGGGAAGGATCTTTCATTTTCGAAGGATGAAAAAAAAGCATGCACTGCAAACATCTTTGCACAGTTAAAGGTATTTACTCTGCATACTTATATACCCGTCCTCCGAAAAAAGTGCCTTGCTTAAGGGCGATAAAATGGCGCTTTGCATGCTGCTCCATCTTTTCGATCTATTTAGACCTCATGCATATTCATAGCACCATAACATATAGTATGGCGACATAACGTAAGAAAAACATTTTTAAAAATATAACTTCCATAAGGACATTGAATGGGCGTTCGACAATATACACCCATTGGTGCACCCTTTAAGCACCCCATATGCAATGTGTTTATGTGGCCCCGGTAAGAAAGGTGTTGTTACAACGATTACCATGCGATGTTTTGTTGAAATCGTTTTTTGTAGCTACTGTAGCTGCTAGAACTACATGGAAATATTTGAAGTGCAACAAACTCATTTGCAGCAAAGGAAAGTTTGAGTTGGTGCAGTCTCTTGTAAAATGAAGGAACTTGATCATGGATATCTTTTGGAAATAACTGGCTGGTATGATAAATGACCATTTTATTGTCAGATATTATTGCATGTCAGTACATTAGTACATATATATATATATATATATATATATATATATATATATATGTATATATATATTATGTTGCGCTGCTGTCTAGTTAAAAGGTGCATTAAAATATCAAAACCGTTTTACCGCATGTACAACTACTCAACAAATTAATAGCCAATTTTATGCATCCACGTCGTGTTTCCGATCAGCAATGATCAACTGTTTGGCTAAATATGATGCTCTGCGCTATAGTGCATTGGCAGAGAAGGTTGGGAGAAAAGAAAGGAATATATGAACAAAATCTGACCATGCAAACACAGTGAGGGCAATTGACAGCGACTGTAGCTTTTCAGCCATAGGTGTCACCATGTCTGCAATCTCAAATCACTTGAGCACAAAAGGATACATCTTCGCTAGCGGCTACCAGATAAGTGCAGTATTTTGGGCCACTGCCTCGTCGGGGAATAGACTCCAAAAGCGCATGAAAGAACAAATGCTGTTTGTCTACATGCATCCCTAAGTGTTGCAACCAAGCACCTAAGCAATCCCAGAAGAAAGAAAATCAAGCTGCATGTCCGATCAGTCATATCGGTTAAAATTTTGTGGCTTCTACCCCCGCTGATAGAAACAGCTGAGAGTAATAGTTTTCGAGGTTTAACGTTCTAGTGCAGCACCTGAAATATATGACAAACGTCTCAGTGGTTCAATCATTCAATCAATCAGCGTTTTCTTATTAGCCATTACAGGTCAATCACAAAAAAATACACACACGAGGGCCGGAACGTTAAGGGTCGCCACGGGACCCTCAACTTAGGATATTTCTAGATTAATGTTTACTATCAATGCTTACTACGAATGCTTTATTTTGCGCTCCATTTTCACGCATGGGTCCTGTGGAGGAACTTTGCCATTATATCTTTTTATCGACCTTATGCGATAATTAAATACTAACCTAGAAGTTGTCGAGTGCCTATACTACCCAAAAATGACGTCAAGAAGTCTGCAGCCCCAGTTAATATCTCAAACACTTAAACAATATGCTGACTGGGTGAACCGATATCTGCATAAAATTTACAATATCACATGTCTACACAAGGATGACTGGTGCACGGCTAAGACTATCCCTATACAAGAAACCGGTTCCAAAATTGAAGCTAGTAACTGCCGCTCGGGCTCATTTACCAGCACGTGCTGAAAATATAAAAGCATATCATATTTAAAGACGTTATCACACATCTAGAAACTAATAACCCACTCTACTCTTGGCAACATGGTTTTAGATCTGCCTCGTCAACAGTCATACAGCTAGCCAAGGTAACCGACGATATTGCAAATGCACTCAACGCAAGAAAAATAGATGCCGTTTCTCTAGATTTTGCGAAAGCGTTCGATGTTGTCCCCCACCGTTATTTATTTATAGAAATTCAAGCAATTGGTATTAAACGTAACGTTAGTAAATGGGTAACATCCTATATACAGAACCATAAACAGTTTGTTTCCGTGAACAAGAGTATCTCGAGCAGCCTGAACGTCCTGCAAGGTGTAGCACAGGGATCTGTCTTAGCGCCAATTTTATTCCGTATCTACGTTAATGATATTCCTTTTAATGTGGGCTCATCCATTCAAATAAGGATTTTTGCAGACGATTGCATAATGTGTACCACGGTAAATCAAACTGGCCACTAGATGAACCTTTACCGCTGCAGTACAAGAAATTCAAGCTCGGTGCTCCCAACGGAGATTGACACTAAGCGCCAGAAAAACCGCAGCCATAAGATTTACAAATAAGAAAAGCCTATTTACTTTGCTTACACATTAGGAAATTTGGAAATTACCAAAAGGGATCATGTAAAGTACTTGGGAGTTACATTAACGTCCAACCTTAGTTGGGAACCGCATATAGCGGCTATTCATTCGAAAGGGCAAAGAACACTATCTTCTCTCCAAATAAGCCTACGTAACGCATTGCCTGAAGTAAGTTAACCGCCTGTAAGACCCTGATTAGACCAGCACTAGAATATGCGGACATCATTTGGAGTCCACACCAAAAATTTCTTGTTAACTAAATTGAACGAGTGCAAAATTTAGCTGTTATATTTGTGTTTTCAGAATGTTGCAGGTGTACCAGTGCTAACACACTGCATAAAAAAGCCGAACTTCACTCTCTCTATTAACGTAGAATAATTTCCAAACCTAAATATTTGTAGTTTCTATATTATGAGCATTATAAAATATCCACATCAGAGTATCTGCTTGAACCGCTCAGGCACTCCTTAACAACTAACCACAACAAGACAATACGGCTACCGAAAAGTCACAGCAACATTCACAAAAACTATTTTTCAGTGAGCTATAGCATGCTGTAATGAACTACTGTCATCTGCGGTGAATTGAGAAACGATAGAAACCTTTGCTCAAGAAATCAAATATATAGATCTCTTTTTCTGAATAGCGCTTGATTAAGTGATTAAATTATCATGAGCACAAGGTAATGAGCAGCACTACACGGTTTGTTATAAACTGCTATTTTTCCTCTCACTTTGTATTGAGTTTGTGTGTTTTCGCATGTGAGCTGAACACTGTATTGTTGACACTGTTGTTTGTACTGTACTCAGCATTGAATTCGTTATAAACTTAGATTGCGTTCGTCTCTTTCTGTATGCGACATCATTGTAACTGTACTGTATATCTTGTGTACCACTACTGCTTGGACCGAGTAGGTCTGCAGTGTGATAGAAGCAAAAAGCGTAGCGCATGAGAAACAGGACAAAAAAGAACACAGGCGGCACACACGATTTGCGCTAATTTGCAACAACGAGCATTTATTGCGGGATCACAGCATACGTATACACCTTTCTTCTGCATTCATTAGAACACGTGCCCCGAGCTACCTGATAGCGTCTCTCGTCGCAGGATGGGAAATTTGTGTAAACGAATCATGCCAAGCGCATAAATTCCACCTCTTTTCGTGATAATGAGATAGATGGTTTGCTGATACAAGAGCCACTGAAGGTGGCAATGTGATATGCTTCAATGATGAGCCTGGTCATCTCGTTCAGGCTTTTTCCTAGGATCACTGTGCCTTTAAAGAGAGGCTGGCAGGGTCATCTTTTCAATATTGTGCCAGAAAACCGTCGACCTGCTCTTTGTTTAGATTGCTATTATTCTCTCTTAGCCTATCATTAAGGCAACGTCCGGTGTGGCTGATGTAGCAAGCTCCGCAGATTGTAGGTATCTGGTAGATGACACCTGTTATACACCCTACAAGCTTATTCCGGTGATTCGTTTCGCAGGCCGTCTTCTTTGTACCTGCTGGCCCGCTGGAGTTGTCTTCCTACATAGACTGCGTAATTTGTTAGGCGCGGAAATGGTCACAGGAATGTTATTGCGTTGTGCTATGTTTTTTTAGTCGATGCAATAAGCCATGCATGTTACCTTATTCTTTTCTGTACTGGGCACTCTGGCAAAGAAACTTTCGACTGAAGTTGCTTCAGTAATCTCTCAGCTACGGATACGATGACATGGCTAGGGTATCCAGAGTCACGAAAGCGTTGCACTTGTTGTGTGAAGTTTACGTTCATTAGATGCTGGCACGATTTCTTTAGAGCATTGGGTTAGCATATCTTTACGATGCCTCTCTTGACAAGCGTAGAGTGCGAAGAACGAAATGGGAGTAATGGTTTGATAGCGCGCGGAGTATAACACCAGCATGTTTGATTATCATTTACAACAATCTGTAGGTCTCAAAACCGTATGCACTGTCACTAGGTAACTCAAAGGTAATATCGAGCGGCCTAAGACACTCTCGTACAGCGCATAGTACCCTGTCACATTCCTGCTCTACATATTGGTACTTAAAGTCATGAAAGAGCAGGAAATTGTCAACATATCGAAATACTTTACGAACATTTCAAACTTTCAGCCTTTCTTTTAGGCATCTGTCTAACATGCATAGATATAGATTTCTTTAGACTGGGGCGAGGCAGGAACCAATGCACACTCCGTTTTTCGACGGGGCTTCTACACCTGCAGTCACAAAGTCATTCCAAGTCACAAATGTAGTCACAATCACCATTGACCAGAAAGCTTAATTGCGAAATACTCTGCGACCTGTGAGTGGCGGTAGCGAAAAAGGTATATTCCAGAACTATTTGGCGAAGCTAAATGCTCCTTGCGTTTCTAATTAGTTTAAAAGATTAAACAAGGGGTGACGGCGAAGTGTTCATCATAGGGACGTGTTATTCGCTTTGCTGCTTTTACCTTTTTATTAGTTTTGCTTGAGTGATGTGTTCATGCATTTTCATAATCTCCTTGTATTAGTTTTTTTTTTCTCTTCTTTTCCTGCTTTGCGCTGCCTAACTTTACTAGCCATTACCTAACACCTCAAACGGAGGCCTGAAATGCACGTCGAAATAAAATATAAATGAACAAACAAGCAATAATTTACCACGTGCCGTCTTTCTAGAAAAAAAGTTTGTTTTTTCATTTACTTGAGAAAAGGTCTTTACTTCGTAACGACAATTTTTATTTTGTTCTGCTTTTGCAGTGACTAGCTTAAACCACGGCCCCACTACCATTGGTAACTACTAAGCGACAATGCCGATGATATGACCTGTATGCAAGCGGACAAAAATAAGACATGCAGCAGCCCAGGAACCCTTTAATTTCCTTGACTAATAGGCATTGTGCAAAACCTGCAAGTGCGCTTTTTCATTCACACCTCCCTTGACCTAACCATGACGCCGCAACATGAACTGGAATCATAATTAGGATGGCATTATGCGGGCTGTTCCCACCATTCTTGTCACCCCCTATGTTCCCTGTGCCGTCCGAGCTCCATCTGTGCCTCAGCTTTTACAGGGCCACCAGCCGGGACGCGTCCGTTGTTGATATCGGCAGTTAGATGTGTGGAGAAACCTACTTACTAAAACTAAAGTATCGTCTAGTACTGCCTACAGTAAAGTTATGAGCAATATTATCGCGGCTGCTTTACTTTCCGAGTCCGCTTTCTGTACAAGCAGTAGCGCCATCTGCTAATTGATGTTTTCGAGGAGCACGCGTCTTCTTCCAGGTTGTTTGATTTCCAGCCACCTTCTTTCCCTCGACTCCGCGTGAAAGAACTTGCTACGGCGCCTCGTCTTTCGGTCCATAAGGCGAAGTCGAAAACGTGGCATCGATGACGTTTCTCCGGTTTCGCAATCACTTCTCGTACAGGCAGCCAGCAGTCTTCGAGCTTACTTTCTGTCACCCAGCACGGCCTTCCAGATTAGTTTCTCTTACCCAAGGAGAGTCGTCGCTGGGGCGCGGATTTAGACGCCACTTGTGATGAGCGTCTAGTTCTTCCGTGGCAACATCTTACGCCAATGTTAAGTCCCGGCGCTAAGCTTTTCGCTAATTCTCTGTGACTTAAAGCACACTGTGTTGACAGCCTTTCTTCTTTTTTTTTTTTTTACCATGCGCCGTTTTTCGCAGCCCAGGGAAAGCGCTGGGAAGATGACGAACGCGTCAAGCCGATTTTCTAGCTGCGAATGGCTGATCGCACTATAAGTGGAACTTGAAGGAATGGTCTTGGCCCCAAGACATCGGTCACTAGGGGCCGTCTAAGATCTCCTTATTCAAATTGCAGCATGGTGTTTTGTTTCTAAGTACATGCTTCTAGACATGATTCACTACTTTAAACATTTTTACAATTTCAAGAATTTTTCGCGCAATATTTGCGATATAATTCTAAGGTCACTATCTACACGCAGTAGATTGTAAACATATATATATATAAATTTACGTGCAACAATCTTAATAAATTATCCATGCCGTCATTGCCTAGAAACCCAATTTCATTACTTGCAATGTATTTCAATGGGAGGTTCCGAGCTAAAGCTTCATTTGAAAAACACATAATATCTTCGATTTTATTTTCATTTCCAAAATCACTTAGCAATTTCAATATTCTTCACAACGCTAAGAAAGAGACTTTCAGCTAAAGCCCTAGCTTTGTCTGCAGTGAGCAGCAAAATTGTATGAAATATAGACCCAGGTATGTTTGCAGCATCTAGTACTGGTTTTTAACACTTTCTGTTTCTGATTTCACTCCTCACAGGCATGGCGCAAATATTGTCTTTTTCAAATTCAAGGTAAACTTATGCGGTAGGTCCTTTGCTCCTTCCAACGCTGCACAATGCGTCACAATACAATGGTATAACAATGAGAATTTGAAGAAGCGCACACTATCGTTGAACATGTTCGAAAGCAAAAAAAAAGAGATGGTAAAAAGCGTGAGGCTTTCCATGACGGACTGAAGCACAGCGGCTCTGCACACCTACATTTTCTGGATTTTCTCGAGTTCGACTCCTCCTGAAGCGTCTGTCCTAAAGATACCCATTTATCACCCAGTGGTGACAATGAGAAAGTGCAGCTGAATGTGAGGAATGTGGCCTGATTTTCTCTTCTCCGAAGTTGATTACGTATATGTAAAAAAAGAACATTACACCGGACTGCACAACTCTCGCAGAACAACTTACCATTTGAACTAAAGCACGCCAGAAATGTTTACCATCATTGCAAGACATTTACTAGGCACCACTATTATGTGTATATATAGCCTTTGATTTCCTTCATCGCACAGACTGCTCCGAAGCCTGCTCTTAGACTTCTTAAACCGCTCCTTCTAAGTCCTAATGACACGCTCTTAACTCTCCCGCTACGAGAAAAGCACGAGTGTCTATGAATGGAAGCTCCTTCCCCGCCATCAGTAACGTCTCAGTGTGAGTGCTTTGGAGAGCTATATAGCTCATACAGTATTGCGATGAAAGGGATGGTGCTCGAGATTGATGGGGAGACCATTTCTCTTATTCATGAGGGAAACTGATCTCGAAGGATAGTGCCTTCCTGTACGCAGCCTCTGAAAGCAGCGGCGTCTGGGTGCATGCATGCAAGAAATCTCTAAATCTCTATTCCAGCACTTCGATGCGCTCCATGAATGCCATCGAACATGCATGAGAGTAAGGCGCTGGGGAACGAGCCATTCCTTTTCTGCCTGGTTCCTATAGAGATAAATTATTTTTACGTTGCCGACCGAGCTCTTCAATCACGCTGGGGATTGTGTTGCTTCGTTTTCCGCGTATAACCTACACATCTCTTACCATTCCTCCGTGCCAACATTGCACTTGTGCTGCTTTTCATCGCATCTACGTATATGTTTCTACATATTCTATCACGCTTGCTTTAAGGAGTTATGCGCAGAAATAGACCAGATAAAAAATAGAAAGACGCATTTCGTATCTGCAGCTCGTGGGAGTTGAGTTCATAAAAGGCCGCTAACTATACGAGATGCACTAGCACCTGTGGGGCACTTTCACATGCAGGCCTGGCATCAGTTCGCTTACAAATGGCTTGAGTGCCGCCTGAGCTCTTGGTGCCCCCATAACGCGCTGGAAATTTCATTTGCTTGAGGCTATATTTCGTAATACGGTTCGCGCTGCGCAATGTCTACCAGCTTAGCCCACGTGCAGTTGCTGCTGTGTTATAAGTGCGCCTGTGAGGAGTGCTGATGCCACCCACGCTTCTCGTAGCCGCCGAGGAGTTTCGCAAACTGTGGTTGCATGTTGTGCGAAATAAGCAGGGCCCACGTGCTGCATTCGCGAGCGCTGTAACCAGCAAGAACGCCGATGGCAGCCTGGCAGTGCAAAATGTGAGTGGCTTAATGGAAACATCTTTGGTCTCATGGAGACGTCGTTGAGACAACCACTCTCGCTGCAATAAGTCGAGCGGAAAGAGCTCGCATCCTCTTGCCCTTCTGCGCGAACGCTGCTTCTCCATTTGGCCAAATATCGCCACGTGTTGCGTTGTGTGGCCTTCGATTGGTTTCACTTAATCACCACTGTAACCATCGCAACGCCCTCGTGTATCATCGCGTCTGAAGCTTGGAACATTAGACAACATTAGAGAACATTAGACAGCTAGACATGTCCATCGTAAGTCCGATAATCGCCATGTTCGAACATCAAAATACATTCTGGCACCAACGCGATTGCCACCGTCTTGTCAGCGAAATGCTTCGTTGTTTTTATAGTGAACAGCAATTATATGCACAGTTCAGGCGCATTTCTGCCGTCGGCATCAGCATCACTGTGATGTTCCGTATTAAGTCCAAGGACGATAAGACTGCCGCCACGGGCCGTATGCTGTATGTGTGAGTGAGAGCCCTCGAATGGAGCCGACGGTTACGGCTCAATCTGCCCAGCGAAAAGTCGGGGGGGGGGGGGGGGGGTATGGGAGTGAGGTAGCAGGGGGCGGCGTTGCTGTCCGGCACCAACTGTGTATTTTGCAACGGCACGCAAGGGCAACCGACGATCGTTGGTCAACCTCGCTCGCTCAAGGTAGGAAAGCGGGCCGGAAGCGCGCCGCCTTCCGTCGCGCGCACGGAACCGGGGGTAGGTACCGGGCGTTGTACTTCGGAAGCAACGCGATGCCGCGCGTGGTCGCACGGGATTTATCTTTAAAGCGATCTGCTTAGGGGGCAGAGTCTAGGTGGGCCGACGGCTCGTAGCTTTGCGTGTGCTGTGTTCTCGCCGTTCAGTTTGCGTTGAAGCGATAGACAGCGTTGAGGCCGCTTCGCTCGGTGCTGCTGCCGGGCTTCCTCACGTCAGCGTTTTTACACCGAGCGTCCGCGGTCATCGATGGTGATTTGTTCATGTTTGTCTGTGCGCACTCACACCGTGCTTGTGAATTTAGTTAGTAAGCGAATATGTCTCCAAGTATATGCGGTAGATACAAATAATATTTGTATACGTACAGCTGTCTGCAAATTTGGCATCGCAATCGATGCTTTACCTTTCTTTTGGGTGCCAGTTTACCCAACACACTGCCAGATTTTTCAATTTCTCATTTATGGCACTGTTGCTCATTGTCGAGCCCATGCCTAATAACCATGTACCTATTGGCAGGCTTTTACTGAAGTGTTTACCACAACACAGACGTAACTTGACACACTAGTGCTGCAGTTGCCCGTGGCATGACATTTATGATCATTCATTTATTTAGGGGTGACATTCAACGGCAGCATCATGTCTTTTTTTTGCATTAAATTTTAAACTCTGGAGCAATACAATCTGCCGGCACGGTTCGGCAAGTACCGGCAATTGCCGGAGCAATTGCCGGCACGGTTCGAGTGTCCCGAACGGCAGTAATTCGCACAGTTGTGCGTATAATGAACGAAGTTACTTTTATTTATTCATCATAGATGGCTAAATCAAATCAGTTGTTTGCAACGGGTCCTCGACAATATATGTCTCAGGGAATGGATATTCAATAAGAAAGCTCCTGTGAGAACCTGCGCGAACAAATATTTCACCACCGAAGGCTCTCTAACAGGAAACTCGCGCGGAAAGAGGGCACGTATGACGTCTACCTCCCGGTCCCCACGTTTAGTCAGGTTGCCTTGGTAAACAACGGAACATTGCCTTGATACGGTTTAATGCAGTCTACTCGTATTCAATATTTTACCTTTTTCTTTTTGTCCTACTGCAAGCAGTTTACCACTTTATATATTACGAGGCTAGCGAGGAACCCCTGCCAAAGAATATTTACAGGGCTGTAATTTTCTAGCAGTTTGCAGCACGGAAGGCGTGCCCGACGGAATGATAGCTCTGATTTGTATCGCCACTGGTATCGCCATTGAAGGAAAGAAGGTGAAGGTAGACAACGTGAAGCGTGGGAGAGTTCTTCACAAGGCCACATAGCTAGGACTATTGACAACCTATAACATATAGTTAGTTATACTCACAGAAACATAGTTGAATGATTCCATCAAGGATAATGAAGTCCTTTTTTGTAAGTACAGCGAGTACAGGAAATGGAAGCAAAGGCGGGGGAGTGGGCGTATTGTTCAAGGAAATTTTAATATTTTAGGAATGGCAGATATCTTGAACATCGAGGATACATTTAGTACACCGTATCATGGCTAAAATATATTTGCATTGAGGGCACTTTACTTGCAATCCTCCGTTTCTTTGATGATATGAAAAAAAATGTCCGCCGATTACTGTACTTCTAATGCAAAATTTGGGCGCTGCTGTATACGTCCTATCATTTTGCGATATATTCAGGCAAAGAATTTGAGACAAACCACCGGACCGACTGGCCCTAGGCCAGTTCCGTCAGCGTCTCCGCAGAAGAAGGGCAGTCTGCGAACGCTGGCGTCATGAACGGCATCGGAGCCAGCCGTAGACGAAGACGACGGCGAAGGCGCGAGAAGTGGCACGAGCACGCTGGCGCGGTTATGCCAAGGGACGGCGACGTTCAAACCAGGAATGGGCGCCTAAGAGCTATACTCAAAACTCTGCCTTATGGCTAATGTGAAGCCAGGTGATCCAGTTATTCGAGGTGGAGACTTCGACTCCCCCACGTCGTATGGCCAACTCTCTCAGTCAATGTTCCTAATGATAATGTTCGTAATGCTTATTAGACATAGTCTTTTTTTTATTTGGTCCAAACAACTGAAAGCCCCACAAGAATACAATCTAACTGCCATTCTCTACTCTATCTCTTCTTCGTATGTAGATCAGTTACAGGAGAAACAAATTTCGAAGTTGTGCCTGGAATTCCATTTCACCACGCTGTGTCATTAACACTTTCGGGTACATCTGTTAACAAGTCCTCTAATGTAACTTCAAAGCCAAACATTTCTCGCGCAGATTCTGTGTCTATATTGGATCTACTTTCTTATATTTTGATTCATTGTGAATAAGTAGGGCAGGTATACGTGCGCTTCGAATCAGTTTAATGATTTGTAAATGACAGCATAAAATGTTTTGTTCATAGCGTGTTAAAGAAAAGGGAGAGCCAGCTCCCCTGCCTTTCTTGGGAGACATTGCACTTAAAAAGACTATGAAAGCGTCTGAAGCACAAAAAAGCCACCTTAAGCGATTAGACCCTTTGTATATCTCGAAATTTCTAAGCTCTCTTTCGAACTTAAAATTAAACTTCTTGCCACTAAAGAACTCTGATTTGGTGAGCAGCATCCAAACTTTATTCCATCATCTGCCGAGAAACTTTGCAGGTTGATTTTCTCCGGTAATTAAACTATAGCTGTTTTCTAGGTTGACAGAGTTATAACTGATGATAGTTCATTAATAGCCGATGCATTTAACATCCAGTTTAGGTCTGTGTTTGCACATGACAACGCTTCTAAGCAATTCTATCATCTTCAAATCTCCCTATGTCCGAGTTTACTATTACAGAGAATGGAATACCTAACAAGCCCTTTAGTCTTGATATTAGGAAATCGCTTATTACGGGGGGTTTGCCAAATGAGTTGAGATACGCTCGATGTGTTTCCAGGTATCTGCATGTACTGTTTTCTAAATCACTGTCAGGTCGAGAAACCGATGGACTGGGGAACGGCAATAGTAAAACATCTTTATAGTAATGGTAATAAGTATCACATTTTTAGCTGACTGATCTCTCTGATTCCAGCTTTATGCAAACTCCTTGAGCACATCATAGATAAGCACATCTCTGAGCTCTTTTCAAAGTATAAGATACTATCATTTAACCAGCATGGCTTAAGAAAAAGATTTCCTACGCGGACTCAATTGGTAACTACAGCACATGATTTTGCTCAGGCAATCAATTCAGGTGAACAGGTAGATGCAATCTTCATCGATTTCGCCAAATCTTTTAACACCCGCCATGGTTGCTCAGTGGCTATGGTGTTAGGCTGCTGAGCACGAGGTCGCGGGATCGAATCCCGGCCACGGCGGCCGCATTTCGATGGGGGCGAAATGCGAAAACACCCGTGTACTTAGAGTTAGGTGCACGTTAAAGAACCTCAGGTGGTCAAAATTTCCGGAGTCCTCCACTACGGCGTGCCTCATAATCAGAAAGTGGTTTTGGCACGTAAAACCCCATAATTTTTAAAAGCTTTTAACAAGGTTTCACACAGAAGGCCACCCCATAAACTTTACGTCATACTGGGTAATATCAAAAATACATACGGCTTGCTGCTTATCTTTCAAACCAGCAATGATACGTTACGTTAGATAATCATTCTTCCCGAAAGCTTCTTGTCCACTGTGGTGTTTACCAGGGTTCTGTGCTCCAACCCTTTTTCTTTCTTCTGTTTATTAATTATATTGTTCACGACATTCCGGTGCAAATTAAATTGTACGCAAATGATTACGTTGTCTATTAAAAAATAGACACTGTCACTGACCAGCTACGCCTAAATGAAGCCTCTGAAATGGTTGTTAAATAGTGAGATGAAAGGCACATGGCTATCAACTTTTGTAAAACAGCTTTTATGAAAATCTCCCTCAAGAGTAGCCCTCTGCACTTCCAGTACTCGGCACGTACTCTTTCTCTCTGACATTGAGTGATAAAATATTTTGGTATTTGTATTTCCAGTGATGTAAGATGAAACAAGCACATTAGTACTGTGTGGTCATTCTGCTAATCAAGAGCTCTTCTTCTAGAGACGGGATTTTTGTCTGACTACTAATGAGGTTCATCTTCTTGCATTTAACGCAATTGTATAGCCTACATTAGACTACACTTACAGTAAAAGGCGCATTAATAAAATGGAGAGTATTCAAAAGCGGGCAGTTCTATATATCTACAACAGCTAAGGACGCATGTCGGTGACAGCCTTGATAAATGCTATGCTGGCAACGATAGCTCAAAGGAATGGTGTTCTAAGGTTAACATTTCTGCTTAAACTAATTAAAGCTCATAATGACGCAGGCATCTTTTCTTTGTCAACAGGTTATGCTAGTAGGCAAAGTCATACAATAACAATCAGCCCCTTTACCAGCCTCAGTAACTGCTTCAAATGCTCTTTTCTTCCCCAGGACAGTAACTAAGTGGAACCAACTTTCAAACGATGGGGTGTTACAGACTTCTTTTATTTTTTTACATCTCATACTGGCTAATGATGTTCATTTAACTGTTGTAGATGCACTCGATGCGTATTTTCTACTATGATGCTTGTGCTGCTTTTCTACCTTACCTGTATGTTATTTTCTGTTAAACTGCTCATGTCATATAATTACATCCCCAGCCTGCGAAAACCTCATTCCTGGATTGCAGTGTTTGTCAACAAAACAAATAAATAACGAAAGTGACCGTGCGAGCGGGGAAGATATCATTGTTACGAAATGTGGAGTCACGTTGTGAGGCCACAGGCACCATTTTTCAACCTCATTTTCGCTTTCAGATCACCTCCGGTTGTGCAATGTTTGCTGGCTCAGCTCTTACAGGAACTTCCTTGACAAAAATTTCTTCACTTAGCCTTGATTATGTGCAGGAAAAGCTCCAGACTGCTCATTAAATTTAGATGTGCGAAATCAATACTTAGATTGTCAAATAAAATAACCTTGTTTATTAACCTTGTTTACGCATATATGTGTACAAATCTGGGCATTATGTAACGGAAGTAACGTCAGCGTCAATTATAATATTCTCATATATTTGTGTTAGTACTGTAATATGATGAGTTATTATAAGGCACTAGGCACAGTCTAGTTGCACTGGCAGTACACGAACGCTGATTGTACTGCCGTGGTTGCTCAGTGGCTATGGTGTTGGGCTGCTGAGCACGAGGTCGCGGGATCGAATCCCGGCCACGGCGGCCGCATATCGATGGGGGCGAAATGCGAAACCACTCGTGTACTTAGGCTTAGGTGCATGTTAAAGAACCCCAGGTGCTCAAAATTTCCGCAGACCTCCACTACGGAGTGCCTCATAATCAGAAAGTGGTTTTGGCACGTAAAACCCCATAATTTAATTTTTTTTTACGCTGATCGCGCGCACAGCCGACACAAGAGCGCCTTCTTCGTCCTCCTCGTCACTGCAGTACTGTTTTCTTAATTTTAAATGGACAAAGAAAACTCTCCATACATACGAGAACGGCAGGTTTGCGCTTAAGCGATTGGGGTTCCTCAAAGGTACCTAAAGCATTTTTTAAAGCGAAACTCATGGCGAACTATCCTGGACTTTCCTGGCCGTGGCTGCCACCTGCTCGTGCGTTATCGCCGAATAGCTTACACTCGGCCACGAGATGATGGCGCCATCTAGGAGCGACGGCTCACGCTATTTCGCCTGCAGCAGCGGACGGCAGAAGAGGAAGCCAGCCTTCGCGTTCGGATCATTGGCCGCTGGTGGCGGAGGCGACGGGGCTGCGACGCCGAGAACTGCTGTCACACGGGAGAGAGGATGCCGGTGGGGACGACCTCGCGTTGCGGATGCGTTGTGCTACTGGAAGCCACGTGGACCGTCGCATCTGCGCCTCCGAGGGGAGGTCGGGTGCCCCAAACAAAAGGCACAGAAAGCCAGCTTGTCTCCTTCAACCCTATAACGCCGGTTGCGTTCAAAGACGCATTGCATCGCAAAGCTTCTCGTTCGGGGCATGCTTGAGCCAGATGAGCAGGTGCGTGCGAACGGTGCCTCGTAAGCTTCGCTGTATATAGATTCCAACAAGGCACGTCAGATCTGCTGCATTTTTTCTGTCGTTGTTTCAGTTCGACTTCGCCTTAACGCGATCGGAAATCAAACATGTGACTTTATTCTCAGAATTGAAATGACATGACTACTGAGAAAACGCGCTTGGGGTCTGTTATCGTCTGTGACAGATTTCCGCAAGTTGCACATTTGAAAGCATCGTCATATCCTGGATAGCAAAATCTGCAGTGATCACTGAGAAGAGAGCGTGAGAGAAAAAAGAACGCTCTGTGAAGAAGTGCGGAGTCTTCTGCTGACGTACGTAAAGGCACCTATGTACTGCTCGGCATCGGGTAGGGGATGAGGTAATGAAAGTGCCTGACAGAGATAGGGCCAGTACCAAAAAATATGGACTTGGTATTTACATCTGAAATTATGTTTGTTCGTTACATTAAAAATATAGGCTATACAGAAATGAAGATTAGTTATTCTATAGTGTGGATATAGAATCTTCTACAGCGTTTCCAAGTAAGCCAATATCACGAAGTAAAACAAACAACATGCTTAAAGCATGCCGCTACCTAGAAGGCAAAAAAGACTGGCAAACTATCGAAGCCAATGCTGCTAACATGAGAATTAGACCTTTCTGTCTAATCCTGCTGTTTCTGCTGAAGAGAATTTGGTTCTTCATAAATTTCGAAAACAGGCTCGATTTTTCGTCATCGCGTGATTATGCGAAAGGTATATATAGCTGAAAAACAAGAAGAATATCAAATGTTTCATGGGCGCGTTGACAGTGAAACACTGATGTGAAGTTGTTTGTCCTTATAACGACAAGTTAGACCTCTATCTGCTGTGCTGAGCAACACTGGCTGTTGAATCGCCCTACTATCGAAACGAGACTGTCATGACTGTGTCATTTAAATGCTGAACAAGTGCCGTGCGCTAACCTGCACTCATGTGCAGTTTCTTTAGTTTCTTCTTCCTTGCTTTTTTGTTCGTTTGTCTTTCTTTCATCTTTCATTCTGGTTGCCGCCTTACCCAAGAACATTGTAGCCAGCCAATCTATGCAATGTCTAACAGCCCTTTCTCTCTATCATTTCCTCTCTTCTTCCTTGATTGAGTAAAATACAACATTAAATCTAATAAAGGTCACAGGTAAGAAGTTTCACAATTCCTAATTTAAAGTGTGCAAGGCCAAGAACCCTCGCATTCATGTTCATCGAAAATACAAAGTGGCATATGGACAATGTGAACAAAGTGCTATTTTTGTAGTGTTCCGTTGCTTTTACAGCTATAGCCCATTTGCACAAGTTAGATTGCGGAAGGCAAATAGATAGCGCCGTCGACTGCAACGCCATATGATGCCTTCTGAGTGCGGCCAAAAGCCTGAATTGTCGCCAAAATGGGCTTGTGCTATTCATATTGAGCGAGCAGGATGAAATATTAGATAATTTAAGGTAATTGTCGCGCGGTAAACCTGAAGTAGTACCCTACGTACCAGCGTACTCTGTAGTTCCAATCAGGAAACACGCTAGTTCGCGTGCTGTGCAGACCTGCACTTTCCCAAATAAGTGTTGTGCGTTATGAGTGAATAAGTATTTGTACAGATTAGGGCTCGTCAGCGTTAAAAAAGAAATAAAGATATCTAGCTCTGATAAGAATGAGATATGAATAGTTACGAGCGTGAGTGAACTGTACATGAATGGTTGAGTATCCTCTCATGCACTGTTATTGTTGCCGCACTTTAGTTTTTGTTACGAAGATTTTGCATCCGGCAATGAAAAATGCACTGACACGAGAAGACATACGGCTAGTCAGCGTTCGTAAGGACAAGTAATCGCAGCGGACTGCTTCATGCAGTGATGCTCAGTCGAAAACGCCTCTCGTGTAAACATACTTTGTTATGTTGGGGCAAGTACCCCAATCTGGAAGACGTCTCGCAGGAAATACTGCGTTTAGCACTTACGGGGCAACTAGACTAGCTGAACCAACTGCAGGTTTGTTGGAACACAATTCCACCAATGCACTTAAGGCACGTTACTTTAATTTCGTCTGAGCATTTTTTTTTTCTCCGACTGAGCAATTCGGTGACCCACAAGTTTACATAAGAATAGCGTAGACAAGTGAGAAAAGCTTCATATATGTGTAGCTCTGACTGTTTCCGCTGCACCAAGGAAGCAGTCAGACTATCCAAGGACTGTCTCTTGCATGTTCAGAAAAACCCATGGTTGCCATAGGCAGGAAAACAGAACTATACGATTAATGGCACTGAAAGCAATGTGGTCGACAGAGTGCTCGCGGCTGTTCAGGGACACGACGAATTACACGTTCTGAGTGTTAAGAGCTAGCTAATGTTATCAGAAAACTGAAGGAGTACTCGCAGTCTGGTAGAGCTTTGTCTAAATGCGTACACGCACCAATTTGCAGTATTTGCTCACCGCCATCGGGCCATGCATAAATTATCAAAGATAGCACTAGCGTTCGATTTGTGCTTTGGATTTCATGGCGAGTAATAGTACAGGCATCAGACGAATACAGCGCTTCACTTAGCACTATTGGGAAGAGGAACCGTTAAACCGTAACATGACGGCCCGGTCAGGTGTTCAAACATGGCAACGCTCATGCAGTATTGCTGTAAAGAGTCTAAAGCTTTACACGAAGTTCGCAGTTGATTTAGAAGGCAGAGCTGAAAGAGTGCACTCTCCAACGAATTGTTAACCTAGGACACACACGCGCACGAAAAATAAATAAATTCACGAATAATCCTGCTTTCGAGCATCCTCAATACCGGATATTCAAATTGTTCCGAGCAATTCTACCGCAATTCTGAAAGTAATCCTGTTGACACTTCGCAGAGTCTAAATTATGGCTGTCACGTGGAACCTCAGAATTCCAATCCGCTCGCCTATTTTCCTGGCGGCAGCTTCATCATAAATCACGATCTCTTTCTTTTACAACAATAATAAAGCAAGAAAAAGTTTGCCCATTTGTTGACACTCGAAGACACAATCATTTGTGCGGAGGGTCGCTCGGATAATAGTAGGTACTCTTTCTCTTTAACACCGCGTTCGGAGTCGCAACGTATGCTACTTATTTGCAACGTCCTTCTGAAACACGGAGATTGATTCAGCCAACGGTTTACAGAAAGACAAAAGTCCCACCGGGCGTCTGCTACCGTCGTGACATAATATGTGATCGCACATGATGTCAGTTAGGTTTAAACACAAACTCCTTCTTCTGTCTCGGGTATGCTTCCTGCCTCTTTTCATGAGCTTATACCGAAAATTGCGCAGCCTTACGAAAGTGTGCCGATATAATGGGCCGCCGGTCCCCGTGATGGTCCGGATATATGTATGCATATGTTTATCGAGTATCGAACACACACACACACACACACACACACACACACACACACACACACACACGCACGCACATATATATATATTTATATATATATATATATTTATATATATATTTATATATATATATATATATATATATATATATATATATATATATATATATATATATATATATATATATATATAAAACCAAAATTTGTAGAATTGTCGGTTTGCAGGATTCAAACAGAGCCCCAGGGCATCAGCCGCATGCTTTGACTAGTAGGCCATGGACGCATGCATTAGTAGGCGTGATACAACTTCACTAAAAATTTCTCACGTGCAAGCCAGCGTATTGAGACGCTTGACATGTTAAATGCAATACCACGTTTAACAGTGCATGCGATTTCTCGCTGTAGTCAATAAAAACACATAAAAATGATGCTTCCTTTAGTTTTAATACGTTTTCTGCAAAACAAAACTGACAACGACTGTACTATCTTGCTTTGCTTCGGTACTTGAACGAAATACGTCTGGGCGTGCTCGTGTTCCAAAGGCCGAGACTAGTGCACACAAGAAGCTGTATCCTATGTCCTCAGGTTACAGAGCTTTTCTTCCTGGGACGGATTGTAGCACAGCTTATGCAGACCATGCATACGCTACCTTTTTTACGCCATCGTTTCCCCACGCCCAGTAGCCACGGTAGGGTGGATAGAATTGTACCTGCCGGCGCGGATTCTCAGAAGCGAATCACCGCGTCACTCACATCACGCAATCTTGCCCGCGCGTGCTGTCGAAATGCTGGCTGAGGAGCTCTAGCGAAACAGTAATCGCACTGAAGCAAGGCAGGCCCCCATAAGCACGATGACTACTCCCCGCTGCTCCAGATGCCGAAACAATGTTTCTCTTCCACAGTGACGTGGCTCGTAAACACACATCGTAATTTTGGCACGTAAAACAATGAAATGAATTGCAAGATAATTAGCGCGTCACCATAGGTGAAATTTTATCTTGCCCCGAATATAATGCCGTAAAAAAATTTTAGTGCGACAATCGGCCGTCCTGCAGGCCCGCGAAGCGGCCTCCAGGTGCTCCTTGTCGGTCCCCTACGTGGAAGACGCCCGCTACGCGCCAAGCACTTCCTGCAAGGCCATAATAAAGTTTTCCACTCCAGTCCAGTCCGGAACTCCTCCTGCTCCCCTTAGGCGAGGGGTAACACGACCGCGCCCCAACTCTCTCACGAATACTTAGTCTTTTAACGACTTCAACGGCAGGCTGAATCGTCGTCCAATCGTATTACTTTTTTGCCTGTGTGATTGCGCGGGATACAGCATCAACTTTCTGCACATTGTGTCAGTCATTGTGCAGTCTGTATCTTATCTATTCTTTCGGTCGAGCGAAACGCGGAGCTCCTGTAATAAATAGGCAACGACACAACATACATCGAATATTTCGCAAATAAGCATACCAAAATAAAGATAATAATTTCGGTTGCTCTTTTCATCAGTCTCAGTGGGCACGATTACCGAGCAGAACCCACAGAAACTACAGAACCGGTGTTGTACGCCGCTGCATTGTTTGTTTCTTTTATTTATTTTTTTGGCCGAATTGATTGCGCGTGACTTTTGTAGTACTAAATAATGAAGCTGACAGAAGCGAAATCTACAGAAGTGAAGGAAAAATGAGTGTGTCTTTGTTAACATGTGGAAATATTCTTCAATTGGAACGAACTTTGCGATCAATTTTTTTCGCCTTAGTGAAAGAAATACGCAATTAAATTGCAAACAAACTCAGTTTGCTGAGAGTGGGCGCCGCGCCAACTCCCTCCGCACGACGTGCGACATAGTCTAAAAAATGAGAAATGGTGGCGGTTGTGCCCCTCATCCGGTTTCTTGAGTGCAGGCTGACTTGTTCCAAAAACAGTCTTTGGATAGTTAGTCTTCATTTATAATTATCTCTGCAATGGATTCAAAAGCTTATTTGATGTTGCTTTCACGGCTTCATATTGTGTCGGCTTTATATATTAAAGAAAACTCAGCCCTATCGATTCCATAATTACTCTTGCTTTTAACGCAATAGCTAGCTTTCCTAGACTACTTCGCCTTCATTGGATAGACGTCAGCAGGTCTCCCACAATAATTTCTTCCTAATCCACAACAGAGGTTTTACGTCACCTAATATATATATGTATATATATATATATATATATATATATATATATATATATATATATATATATATATATATATATATATATATATATATATATATATATATATACACGGTAAGTCTACAAAGAACGCCGCAAGTGCAAGTTATTTGCAACGGCTGACCTTTAGCTGTGTCGCAGATGAGTTGGAACCCGTTCAAGGCGCCGGACTCCAGGTGCATTTTGGTGTCAGTGGTCATGTTAACTCGCAGCAAGACGTATCTCTAATGCGATGAATTCGCTCGCACCGGTGCCGCAATCTATGCCAGCGCCGTCGTCGACCACTCAACTGGACCACGCCTTTTCCGCTAGTGACGCCACCACTGCCGCAACCGTCGCCTCTATCTCAGGCTTCAGAGCCTGGTACCATACCTCCAAAAATTGGCTCTGCCAACTCGGATTCCACTCGCCATCAGCCTGCGCCCAACCTAGCGGATCTCCTGAACTTGTTTGAAGCCCGCCTTGACCAGCGACTGCTCTCCGTCGAGAACTGTGTAGTTCAGCGTATGTCTTCCGCGAAGAGTCGCATCGCCGACCTCACCACACGCGTTTCAAGCCTCGAGTATCGCCTCCTCCCACAGATCAAGCTCCGCCTGTCTCGGCACCTCAATCTCCATTTCCCAATTCCGTTACGCAGCAATGTCAGGGACCCTTCCCAAGTCCACCTGCCTTTCATGGTACAACATCCTGGTCTGCTTTTTCTATGCAGAATCTGTCGCTGCTCTCCACTCCCAGTCACCTCAGCACAAAGTTAATCCTCCCACACGCACATCCTACAAGACTATCGCCTTTCAGGAAGTACACTACCGCCGCCTCATAATGATCCCACGCGAGAGGAAGCCGTAATATGGCGAAAACTCCAAACAAACGCATATCCTCACTTGAATGTGCCACGCCATGCACCCTGTGTTGTGTTAATATAAATGTCCACACTGCGATGAATGCGCAACGCTTTACAACATGACATGGCTTGCGCAAGCACATCACAGCTTACACCCATGACCCACCCCGCCACACCGCAATGGGAGGCAGCGCTATCCAGCTCAGACTCGATGGACCAGCTCGACCTGGTCAACTGAGCGAAAAGGGCGGCTAAGTCCGCTGGACTCCTGAACTGAGGGGGCCACCCATTGCACAGAGGAAGAGCTACCTACGCTCGTGTGCTGTTTTCTGTAAACTTTATTCTCTCTCGCTCTCTCTCTCTCTCTCTCTATCATAGCACAGTTTCGTTCTGCTGCCGCTGAATTACTGGAGTTTCCGCCGGCATCCGAACGTTCCAACTACGCAAGTCTCGCCTCGCCACTCGAGTCCCACTATGGTGACGCCCATCTTCAGCACTTACATCGTAGAGAGTTACAGACCGCGTAACATAGCCACTGCAGCCTGCAAGAGCTCGCTGTTCATGTCGAGCGCCTGTCGTGCAAGACACTAGCTCGTTGTCCGGACTCCACCGCTGACTTCATTGCTACCAAAGCATTCATCAATGCCATCTCTGATGTCAACGTTCAACTCCTTCGTCCGCCTCGCCTACCCGTGTAATGTTCACGCTGCCTTAGCTCTTGCTATGGATGCCCAGATGTTGGAACGCTCCAGTGCAGTCATCAAGCATCAGCAAGCCAAGCCAGCAAGCACAAGCATCAGCAAGCCAAGCCAGTCGCTCCGACGCATACCGTCAGCGTTCTACAGCCATGCATTGCTATCAATGCAAGGAGATCGGCCAATATAGTCGAGTCTCTGCGTCGTACCCCTTCATCGGAAAACCTCCCCGCGGGCCACCGATGGAAATCCTCCACGTAAGTCGTCGAGTCCCGCTATTGTAACTGGGTATGCCGTTTACAGGTATGGCCACGTTGCAATTCCAGCTAGGTGAGCCACTGGAAAACGTTGAAGCACTAGTGCACACCAGTGCATTTTTCAATTTAATGACAACAAATTTGCTCCCCATTCAGTGCTATCTGAAGACCGTAACAGTCGCAACAGCCGGCCTCCTCCTAGCTGATGGAACTCGCCTGCCATCCCTTGCGGAAATCTCGATTAGTGTGATTGCTTTCGGAAAAAGTGTAGGTGTCTCATTCATTGTGATACAGAACGTCTGCGCCACCTTAATTTTGGGCTGCAACTGGTGCGCAGATGTGGGCGTACGCATGAACTTTAACCACGCCGGATGAAAGATAGGATTCCTCCTTCACGATCCGGCGCCTGACCTAGCAGCGGACACAGTCCCACATAAAGTGCTGTCCTCTTGTGTGCGTTCTATTCTTCAATTAGTCAGCCACGCGGTCGCAGGAACTTGATACATTCGGAGCAATGGCACGTCATCGCTGCGTAAGCATTTATCTTACTTTTGTACGCGAGTATGCGCCCTCTTAACATGGTTAAGTGCGCCAACGATCGAAGGCCCACGAAAATTAACGTGTTCGCCCACCACAATCCGTTTCTTTTTCTGTGCTGGCAAAAACTACGGTAATTATGACCGTGTCTTCTGCGTGGGTATCGGTTCCTTGCGACATGGACGCATGCTTAGGTACGGATGTGTTTGTTGACTGCACTATCTGCTCGCGACCTCGCAATGAATTTGCCGTCCCCCGCTTCTTGCTGCGCTACTCAGATGTTCAGCCTGTCAGACAGCACGCTGTGCTTAAACTGTGGAACTGTGTCGGCATCCCCGGCCGCCTTTCAGCCCTGCTCCGGCTTCGCAACAGTGCAGCACTGTACCTTTCCAGGTAGGGAACTAAGATGGAACAAAATATATTGCTGTTGTGAGCGTACATGATCACACTAGGGGTTCCAGGTATGTTCGCGATATAAATTATGCCGCTAATATAATAATTAAAATGTTGACTAAGAATTATTTTCTCACAAAAATAACGTAGGCAGCTAGGGTCACTTGAATGCCCAATCGGATAAGCTTACATAATGATCCACAAGTAATGCGTTCTGCCATATTTTTTTTTTACTTGTATTATTACCCGTTCTTACAATCACCCTAATTGGGATTGCACTATCTGAAAATACAAGAAAGAAAGAAATAGATACAAAACTCTAACCAGCATTGCAGCCACGTTTGACTGCCATGAACGGGAGCGTGGACACACAGCTTTCAGCATATTCTTGCAGGGTCTGCTTTTCTTTCTGCAATTATTCTTCCGAATGCACCGAAAACACTTTTGTGGAGTACGTTAAATTATAATTATGTGAAATATGGGTGAGCTACGAATCGGGCTTAGTACTGGCTGATTAGCGCTTGTTCATACCTTGTGAGCGTTTAATCTTCGCTACTTTCGTTACCAACCTGCTCTAAGCGTATGGAGCCTCTAATTGTTTTTTCTTTATTCGTAGAGCATTTATTGGCAAATGTTTTACAATACGACCTTCTATATTGTTTATGACTACAACGATAATGCAACTAAGTGCCGAAGGCGCGTGTTTATATCCAACACACGCATTCTAACTAAGAAGGCCTTCGAGTTCATTACGACGAAAAATTAAGACATGAAATTACTTCCATAAACGAATAGACAGGAAAGGAATTCAGCGATACGTTCGGGACCCTGCGAAGCGATTAACATCATTTCCACAACTGTTTCTAGAATAAGCTTGTATGCTGCCAGCTTAATTTCGATCGTTATCTGGTCTCATTTAGATGGACAAGTGCCACGCTGGCAGCTAACTTAAGAACAATGCCTGCGTTCTTTGCTTAACCTCAGCTGCGAATGACGTTCTTTCATGTCCAATTGTTCCTTCATATGGTAGCGCATCTTTTCTGCCTTGAAATGTATGACGCAAGTAACCCACGAACAAGTAGCTAGGTATAACATTTATATTTGCTATGCCACTCGCAAACCTGTTACGAGAACAGCACGAGCACCACGAACAACCGCATTTTGTTGAGCAGTTTAAGCAGTTTAATAACAACCGTACGAGTCAGCTTGGAATAAAACCTATGTCCTTGTTTTGCATCATCATCCTCATCATCAGCCTGGTTAAGCCCACTGCAGGGCAAAGGCCTCTCCCACACTTCTCCAACAACCCCGGTCATGTACTAATTGTGGCCATGACGTCCCTGCAAACTTCTCAATCTCAACCGCCCACCTAACCCTTAATGACCATCGGTTATCTACCCTCCTCATTACATGTCCTGCCCATGCCCATTTCTTTTTCTTGATTTCAACTAAGATGTCATTAACTCGCGTTTGTTCCCTCACCCAATCTGCTCTTTTCTTATCCCTTAACGTTACACCCATCATTCTTTTTTCCATAGCTAGTTGCGTCGTCCTCTATTTAAGTAGAACCCTTTTCGTAAGCCTCCAGATTTCTGCCCCGTAGGTGAGTACTGGTAAGGCACAGCTATTATACACTTTTCTCTTGAGGGATAATGGCAACCTGCTGTTCATAATCTGAGAATGCCTGCCAAACGTACCCCAGCCCATTCTTATTCTGATTATTTCCGTCTCATGATCCGGATCCGCCGTCACTACCTGCCCTAAGTAGATGTGCTCCCTTACCACTTCCAGTGCCTCGCTACCTATTGTAAATTCCTGTTCTCTTCCGAGACTGTTAAACATTACTTTAGTTTTCTGCAGATTAATTTTTAGACCCACTCTTCTGCTTTGCCTCTCCAGGTCAGTGAGCATGCATTGCAATTGGTCCCCTGAGTTACTAGGCAAGGCAATATTATAAGCAAATCGCAAGGTGCTAAGGTATTCTCCATTAACTTTTATCCCCAATTCTTCCCAATCCAGGTCTTTGAATACCTCCTGTAAACACGCTGTGAATGGCATTGGAGAGATCGTATGTCCCTGCCTGACGCCTTTCTTTATTGGGATATGGTTGCTTTCTTTCTGGAGGACTACGGAGGCTGTGAAGCCGCTATAGATATCTTTCAGTATTTTTACATACGGCTCGTCTACACCCCGATTCCGTAATGCCTCCATGACAGAATCAAACGCTTTCTCGTAATGAATGAAGGTTATATATAACGGTTGGTTATATTCCGCACATTTCTCTATCACCTGATTGATAGTGTGAATATGGTCTATTGTTGAGTAGCCTTTACGGAATCCTGCCTGGTCCTTTCCTTGACAGAAATCTAAGGTGTTCCCCGCAGGGGCGTCTGCGTCAGCAGGCGTTTGGTGTGTTGCGACACCACGGACCCGAGCACACGAGGGTTGCACCCTCCCGCGTGTAGCCGTGCGCGGCTTAGCCGTGTCCGGGGAAAAGGGGATCCTGGGGGTTGAGCCAATGCCGGGTGTTTGGACCTTTACGGCCCCTCGGCGGCGGCAACACACCCCTTTGGCCTCGGCTTCACGTAGACGGCACCCCCGGACTGACCCACCCGGGGGAAATCGGCAGTCGCTTTTTGCTGTCCTCCTCTCCAATCTTCGTCTTTCTCTCTCCCCCTTTTACATCTTTCCTGTCTTCTCATCACTTCTCCTCACTTCCTAGTTTCCCGGCGGCAAGGGTTAACCTTGTGTAGCTAGCCAGCCTTGGTTATGCTGTATTTGGTTATAGCAGCGATGTACGGCTGGCGTTGGCAGGGTTTCCCTTGCAGGAACTTCTGTCACGTCCCCTTGTAGGGCTCCATGGTGGGTGGCCGGCATCGCGGCCGAAAACCCAACATTACTTATGGAAAATGCTTTTCCTAAACTCCCTGATCGCCCTCAGAAACGAGGGCGCACCGAAGAGGTCTTTCAGTTTTTCGGACGCCAAGTCCAAAATTTTCCTCGTTTTCATGTCATCCACGCAGAAAAACCAGCTAAACAAGTACGAACAATCTCCCCGTTCCTTGTATCAAAGTCTCTTACCGAAGTTTTTGGCCCAGGATATAAGGTGTCGAGGATGGCTAGCGGTTACCTCCTCTTGGAGCTCCGCGACCAGAAGCAATTTGAGAAGCTGCCACAGCTAGTATCATTTGGGGAGACCCAAGTAGTAGTAACCCCACACCGCACAATGAATACCTCCCGCGGCGTTGTCTCGGACGATGATTTGCTGGAGCTCACTGAGGTCGAGCTCTTGGAAGGTTTCAGTGAACAAAATGTTATAAATGTCAAAAGAATTAAGATGAGGCGAGATGGTAAAGAACTTGCGACCAAACACCTAATACTGACATTCAATTCAAGTGTCCTGCCCGAGTCAATCGAGGCCGGGTACATCAAGCTCCGTGTAAGACCGTACGTGCCAAATCCCCTCCGATGTTTCAAGTGCCAGCGTTTTGGCCACAGTTCGCAGAGCTGCCGAGGCCGCCAAACTTGTGCAAAATGCAGCGCGCATGAACACTCCTCTGAAGCCTGTGAGAATTCTTTCCACTGTGTAAATTGTGATGGCGAGCATGCCGCATACTCGCGGTCATGCCCGTCTTGGAAGAAAGAAAAAGAAATAGTAACAATAAAAGTAAAAGAGAATATCTCATTCAAGGAGGCACGCAGGCGGGTAACATACCTTCCTAAGGCCAGCTTTGCCGAAGTGGCGCGTCAGGGGGCAGCGTCACAACGGCCTCCGGCGGCTGTCCGACCCACAAGCCGTGAGTCGGCAGTTACGCCATCTGTCCCCGCGGCGGTTGCAGCTAGCGCTGCTCCGTCTACCCAGCAGACGGGGCCACCGACACCGAAGGTGGGCGCAGCCGAGGCTGCCCCAGCCTCCGAGGCCCCTTCCAGCGCTGGCAACGGCCAGCGCAGCCAAATCCCTCTGGGAGCCCCATCGACCTCCGGGCTGGTGGGCGCAGGGGTCTTGCCCTCCAAGGCGGGACTCCCTCTGAAAACTTCCCGCTCGCAAGAGCACGTGTCCGGCGCCTCACAAGAGGCAATGGACACCACACCTATCCTCAAGGCGCACCAGGCGCCTAAGGAGCGTCGAGAATCACTCGAACGCTTCAAAAAGAACAAAACACCTATTACAGGGCCTCGAAAGGGCTCTGTAATCTAAGGCATCTTTCCGTTTCCGTACACACAGCACTAATTTACATTAAATATGGATACACAAATCATACAATGGAACGTCAGAGGTCTCCTTAGAAACCTTGATGATTTGCAAGAACTAATCCACAAATATAATCCAAAATTGCTGTGTTTACAGGAAACACACTTAAAATCTAAAAACACAAACTTTCTCCGAACGTATGTTACGTTTCGCAAAGACCGCGATGATGCCGTCGCATCATCGGGTGGTGTTGCGATTGTCACTCATAAAAGTATAGCCTGTCAGCCCTTACAGCTACAAACGCCCCTTGAAGCAGTGGCGGTGCGAGTTGTTCTGCTAAACAAACTCATCACTATCTGCTCGCTTTATATACCCCCACATTACAAATTAACTAAACACGAATTTCAGTCCTTCATGGATGAATTGCCAGAGCCTTATGTTGTTCTTGGCGATTTTAATGCACACAATTACCTGTGGGGCGACCCTCGTATAGATGCGCGAGGACGACTTGTTGAAAAATTCCTTTTTTCTTCTGGTGCGTGCATTCTGAATAAGAAAGAACCCACATATTACTGTCTTGCCAACAAATCCTTTTCTTCAATAGATCTTAGCCTAGTCTCCCCGTCACTACTGCCTGAACTCGAATGGGAAGTTACAAACAATCCTTACGGAAGCGACCACTTCCCCATACTGCTACGAACACCTAAAAAGAACGAATATACACCACAGGCTCCTAAGTGGAAGATTGATACAGCTGACTGGGAGAAATTCCGAACTCTCAGCAGTATTTCATGGGATGACATGTCCTCGTTAGGAATTGATGCTGCTGTGGAATATTTTACAGCTTTCATAATAGATGCCGCATCTAAATGCATATCACAAGTAAATGGCTTGGGGTGTAAACGGCGCGTGCCGTGGTGGAACGAGGATTGTAGGATCGCTCGTAAGAAACAAAACAAAGCGTGGGGGTTGCTACGCGCCTCCCCCACTGCGGAGAATCTCATAAACTTTAAAAAAGTAAAATCCCAAGGCAGGCGAACCCGTCGACAGGCCAGAAGAGAGAGCTGGCAGAAATTTTTATCGGGTATCAACTCGTATACAGATGAGGCCAAAGTCTGGAACAGGGTTAGTAGGATAAGAGGGCGACAAACATACTCCCTCCCTTTGGTAAAGGCGAAACGCAAGGCGAAACCCTGCAAGACCAGGCAGATTCACTTGGGGAGCACTTTGAACGTGTGTCAAGCTCAATCAATTATTCCCAGTCCTTTCTTAAACATAAAGAAATAATAGAACGTAAGCCAATCATTCGAAAATCCAGGCAGAATGAACCGTATAACTGGCCTTTCAGTACTGCCGAGTTGAACGCTGCCTTGAACACATGCAAAAGCACTGCACCGGGACCTGACAGAGTCATGTATGACATGATTAGAAACCTACATACTGACACACAAGTTACACTACTTACACTATTCAACGCTATTTGGGCTTCCGGATACCTCCCATCGACATGGAAGGAAGCGATTGTGGTTCCTGTTCTGAAGCACGGGAAAGACCCCTCCTTGGCGGCAAGTTACCGTCCGATAGCTCTAACTAATTGTCTGTGTAAGCTTTTTGAAAAATGATAAATCGCAGACTTATACATTTCCTTGAGCTCAACAAAATGCTCGATCCTTATCAGTGTGGATTCCGAGAAGGGCGGTCAACAACAGATCATCTTGTGCGCATTGAAGGATATATTCGCGATGCCTTTGTACACAAACAGTACTTCCTCTCCATATTCCTTGATATGGAGAAGGCATATGATACAACATGGCGTTACGGGATCCTGCGAGATTTGTCGGGAATGGGCATCTGTGGAAATATGTTGAAAATAATTGAAAGCTATTTGTCCAATCGTACCTTCCGTGTAAAAGTTGGCAATGCACTGTCACGTCCCTTTACCCAGGAAACTGGTGTACCCCAGGGAGGCGTGCTCAGCTGCACTCTCTTTATCGTTAAGATGAACACCCTACGTGCTTCACTACCACCTGCCATTTTTTATTCCGTACACGTAGACGATATACAAATAGGCTTCAAATCCTGCAACCTCACAGTATGCGAAAGACAGGTACAGCAAGGCTTGAACAAGGTTTCTAAGTGGGCAGACCAAAACGGATTCAAAGTCAACCCCCACAAAAGTTCTTGTGTTCTCTTCACAAGAAAGAGAGGCCTGGTCCCAGATCCTTGTGTAGAACTGGGCGGACAACAAATTCCTGTAAACAAAGATCACAAATTTCTTGGTGTTATACTTGACTCCAGGCTTACTTTCATTCCGCACATAAAACATCTGACAGAAAAATGTCTTAGAACAATGAACTTACTTAAAATCCTATCCCACACAACGTGGGGTAGCGACAGACAGTGTTTGTTGAATATTTACAAGAGCCTTGTTCGATCACGGTTAGATTATGGTGCCGTAGCATATCACTCTGCCGCACCGAGCGCACTTAAGATGTTAGACCCCGTTCACCATCTGGGTATCCGTTTGGCCACTGGCGCATTTAGGACAAGCCCTGTTGAAAGCCTATATGTAGAGTCAGATGAGTGGCCACTCCATCTTCAAAGAACAAACATCAGCTTAACATATTTTCTCAAGGTTCGCTCTAATAAGGAACATCCGTGTTTCACAACCGCTAACGACTTGACGTGTGAAACACTTTTTCATAACAGACCCTCTATGCGACTTCCTTTCTCACTGCGTGCAAGAGAACTTTGCACGGAAATGGATGTCCCAGTTCTCGAGCAACGCTTAATGCCTCCAGCTAAGCTAGTACCACCCTGGGAGTGGCAGCTGATAGACTGTGACACATCCTTTATAGAGGTTACTAAACATGCGCCAGAGCCACATATCAAAATGCATTTCTTGGAGCTCCAGCACAAGTACTCGTGCGCAGAGTTTTACACAGACGCTTCTAAGTCGCATGCCGGGGTGTCCTACGCAGCCATTGGTCCATCCTTCTCGGAATCCGGTGTACTGCACCCTGAAACAAGTATATTTACGGCTGAGGCGCATGCACTATTGTTGGCTATGAAACATATCAGAAAATCAAATATTCAAAAGACAATTTTATTTACAGACTCCCTAAGTGTCGTAAAAGCCTTGAAGTCACACTGTAAACACAGAAACCCCGTAATAACTGAGCTCTATTCCATTCTCTGTAGAGCGTATATGTCTAACCAGCATGTCATTATATGCTGGGTGCCCGGACATAGGGGCATTGAGGGTAACGTTCTAGCGGACCAGATGGCCACATCCATTTCATTGCATGCAGTTAGTCCTACTGCTTCGGTCCCTGTCACAGATCTGAAACCTTTCTTAAGAAGAAAACTGCGAAACCACTGGCAACGTATGTGGGACGCAGAAGTAAATAACAAACTGCACGTGATAAAACCACAGTTAGGTTCTTGGCCCCCCGTAACAAAATCACGGCGAACAGATGTCCTATTCTGTCGCCTGAGAATAGGACACACATTTGGCACGCATAACTTTCGACTCACTGAAAATGATCCTCCAACCTGCGGTAGATGCGGGGAGAGGCTGACCGTCCTCCACGTCCTCCTGGAGTGTCGGGCAGCCGAATCTGAAAGAAGAAAACACTTTTCCCTAGCATACCGGCAGCACATCCCCCTACATCCCGTAATGCTACTCGGTCCAGAACCTTTATTTGACACCAACACAGTCCTAAGTTTTCTGAAAGATGTTGTCTTGCATGTTTTTAGCCCCACGTGTTCGTAGCGGGTCCTCTCTTCAGAGGATGCCGCTGTGATAGCTCTTTCGTATAGCACGCGCCTCTAGGCCCTTGTGTTTCAAGGGCTCCGGTGAGGCAGCAGTGCTCCAGGTAACTTTACTATCTCATATATCTTTTATTCTGCATCATTCTTTTACGATGGATTTTAATGTTCAAAGTATTCGTCATGAGTCATCGCCATAATTTTATAGCACGTAGATTTTACGCACTTTACAGCGACAATTTTTAGGCCAGTTTACAGCCAAGTCACATCTCCATAATACATCGTCAACATCACCACTTGTCATGGCGCTCTTTGGCCACACCTGGCCCTTGCGCCATTAAACACCACATATCATCAAATCTAAGGTGTTCCTGATTCACTTTGCGATTACCTTAGTAAATAGTTTATGCAACTGATAGTAAGCTGATCGGTCTATAATTTTTCAAGTCCTTGGCGTCCCCTTTCTTATGGGTTAGGATTATGTTAGCGTTTTTCCAAGATTCCGGTACGCTAGAGGTCATGAGGCATTGTGTATACAGAGTGGCCAGTTTCTCTACAACAATCCGCCCACCATCTTTCAACGAATCTACTGTTACCTGATCCTCCCCAGCTGTCTTCCCCCTTTGCATAGCTCCCAAGGCTTTCCTTACTTCTTCCGGCGTTACCTGTGGTTTTTCGAAATCCTCTAGACTATTCTCTCTTCCATTATCGTCGTGGGTGCCACTGGTATTGTATAAATCTCTAAAGAAGTCCTCAGCCACTTGAACTATCACATCCATATTAGTAATGATATTGCCGGCTTTGTCTTTTAACGCATACATCTGATTCTTGCCAATTCCTAGTTTCTTGTTCACCGCTTTTAGGCTTCCACCGTTCCTGAGAGCATGTTCAATTCTATCCATATTATACTTCCTTAAGTCAGCTGTCTTACGCTTGTTGATTAACTTCGAAAGTTCTGCCAGTTCTATTCTAGCTGTAGGGTTAGAGGCTTTCATACATTGGCGTTTCTTGATCAGATCTTTTGTCTCCTGCGATAGCTTACTGGTATTCTGTCTAGCGGAGTTACCACCGACTTCTATTGCACACTCCTTAATGATGCCCACAAGATTGTCGTTCATTGCTTCAACACTAAGGTCCTCTTCCTGAGTTAAAGCTGAATACCTGTTCTGTAACTTGATCTGGAATTCCTCTATTTTCCCTCTTACCGCTAACTCATTGATCGGCTTCTTATGTACCAGTTTCTTCCGTTCCCTCCTGAGGTCTAGGCTAATTCGAGTTCTTACCATCCTATGGTCACTGCAGCGCACCTTGCTGAGCACGTCCACATCTTGTATGATGCCAGGGTTAGCGCAGAGTATGAGGTCTATTTCATTTCTAGTCTCGCCGTTCGGGCTCCTCCACGTCCATTTTCGGCTATCCCGCTTGCGGAAGAAGGTATTCATTATCCGTATATTATTCTGTTCCGCAAACTCTACTAATAACTCTCCCCTGCTATTCCTAGTGCCTATGCCATATTCCCCACTGCCTTGTCTCGAGCCTGCTTCTTGCCTACCTTGGCATTGAAGTCGCCCATCAGTATAGTGTATTTTGTTTTCACTCTACCCATCGCCGATTCCACGTCTTCATAGAAGCTTTCGACTTCCTGGTCATCATGACCGGATGTAGGCGCGTAGACCTGTACAACGTTCATTTTGTACCTCTTATTAAGTTCCACAACAAGACCTGCCACCTCTTGTTAATGCTATAGAATTGCTGTATGTTACCAGCTATATTCTTATTAATCAGGAATCCGACTCCTAGTTCTCGTCTCTCCGCTAAGCCCCGGTAGCATAGGACGTGCCCGCTTTTTAGAACTGGATATGCTTCTTTTGGCCTCCTAACTTCACTGAGCCCTATTATATCCCATTTACTGCTGTCTTATTCCTCCGACAGCACTTATAGACTCGACTCACTAGATAACGTTCTAGCGTTAAACGTTGCCAAGTTCATATTCCAATGGCGGGCTGTCCGGTTTTCCGTGTAATCTATCAATTTTATAGCTTAGCGTTTAACACGAACCACTAAGCCCGACAGCAATGGCAGTCCATACGCAACAGCACGGAGAGCCAGCTTGGGCTGGGCATAACGTGGAACATTCTCCGATGCCTCTTAGACCCCGAGGGCAGCAAAACGACACAGAGGCAGAACCTCAACAAGATTCACCCACGCCTACGCGGGAACCAACGATGAACTTATTCGCGACATCCGTGAATATCCGCGGCATCCGCGACTAACTTATGCGCGCACTCCTCTTTCTCCGGCAACGAGGCGACTCATGACGTCGCTCGAGGACTTACTCGCCGAGCCAATGAGCCAGCCCAGCCGGGAAGAAGAGGAGACCACATGGTTAGCTATGAGCAGGAGAACGAGAGCCCGGGTGAGGAAGAATTTCGCTACCCCTACTTCTGTTCAAGGGCCTTAGTTATACTTTCATCTACGTGCCACAGCTTATTTCCTCGATCTCTCTAGTCTTCCCATATTACACATATGTGCCATTGTCAGCACCTTGATATATTTTTCTATAAGTCGTTTATGTACAGATTGATTGACTGATTGATAGATAAATAAGATTGACACGTAGGTTTGCCTAGAGGCTTCAATGAATAACTCCGGCTGAACACACCACCATCAGTTGAAGGGTGTTCTTCAATCTTCTTTGCTTTGAAGCTTTTTCTAATAGTACGAACAGTTAGGAACTGCCTAAACTTGCGCAGCATGTAAATATTCCCAAGCGTATTAGTGAATTTGAGAACATGGCCATCTAAGCGGCGGACTCAATTTGCCGGTTTGTTTTCTTCTTCTGTGTGCAGTAAAATACACAGCATTGCTATGTGTCATATACTTGAGTAAATTCGCCTCCTGAGGGCACCGTAGATAAGGGATGTATAGGTGTTTTCTTTATATATATAATTCGTAACACGATAGACAGAGAGATGCCGCTAGTATTCCTGCCCAACTTAGTATTAAAAAGTGGTAGTGACGGGGAAGAAAACAGCAGCAAAACTGTGTGTGAACCAACTTTTTATACGGATAATATGTGCCCCCAACAGCAAGTTACGCTCAAATAACAACAATAGCGGTGAACACAGTTGGCGATCGTGGGAATCTAGCCTGCTGGTCAAACGCTTCGGCTTTTATACATGCGTCAGCGAAAGCTCCAGAGTAATGACTGGTGCTCGCGTGTCTTCCAGAAAGTACTAGACAGTTCGTGTCGCGCGCACATGCAATCAGATTGCACACAAGGTTCAGTGACAACAGACAACGGATAGAACCATAGACGACATTAGAGAAACTTGCGACACATGCAGGTTTGTCCTGCGCCAAGCGATAACGTTTAGAATTTGTTAGTCTGTGGAAAGCGGTCACCGGAGAATGATAAAGAAGTACACGTGTCAATATTGCATAGGTAGGCGACAAATCATACGTAAAATGGCACTGCGGGCATCGACATTGCGTTATGACCGTTTAACGTATTCAAGTTTGATTCTATTACACCGGTGCGGTTCTGTCTAAATCTGCGAGACGATGACTGTTACCTTTTCCGGCTCACTCTCACATTTGGATATATATTCGGGGTTCTTCGATACCAGCTGCATAAGGTTTTCTTGTGTAAAACGATAACAGTTACAAAGTGAGATAATGCTCACTCAAATAGGAAAATTAACCTAGGAACCCACGCGCTCAAAATATGAAAACCTTCAGCTTGATGTTTATTACCACGGAAAATTAAGACGCGAAATTATATGAAGAAATGACTAGACAGGAAAGAAATCTAGCTATACGTTCGTCACTCTGCGCAGCAATGAACATCAGTTCTAGAAGTGTATGTAGCATGACCATGTATGTCGCCAATTTAATTCCCGTTACTATCTGGCCAACTCTACTTGCAGTTTATTTGAAATATGCTTGCTTTGTCCCTGACATCGTATGTTAGCAAATATTTGGAAATTTAATAAAACTTTATTAAGCAAATTTCGCCTACTGCCTACACAACTTCATTATAAAATATTATGCCATTTTGAACTTTTCTGTGGCAAAAGGAAACCGTCTATAGTTATCCCCTATTCTTAACAATACCCAATTACTCACCTCATCTGCTTCCGTGTTGAGAAAAGCCAATCATTATGCAGCTGTAAAATCTTGTGCGCTTAGAAAGGTTCGGCCATTTATTCCAATAATCTGTACAACAATTTTAGGGTCAGAAGAATAACAGCACATTTCCACTTACAAATCACCATTGCGGCCTCCTTGTCATTAGGTTCACGAACTGGGCTCAACTTCAAAAATATTCCTGAATTATTGTGCGCCATGTAAAAGTGTACATCCTCCGGTCGATCTCGTCTACGCAGGGGCCGTTAAACGGAAATTGCACACATAATGCAAGCGGCAGGAACGATTTTATTCACGGGCTTTCGCTTGAACACAGCGAGTTGCCTTTTGTAAATTATTTAGGCTCGTTTCGTACTGGGCTTGAAATCCCCTAAGCACGCCACTCACCTGCGAAAGAATTTATAAAAAATGGCTGGTAAATCGGTTGGCAAAACAGCAAAATCAATCAAAGCTTCTAGTTCCGGTATGTTTTAAGTGCCAACTATATGAACTCTTATGTGCTTCACTTATTTATTAAAATATTTTCCTTTAACAAGAAATGTCCTACAGGCCCCGAGAGAAGCATTGAGTAAAGGGAGCTTTTGGTACAATTGAAAACCCAATGCCATTTGCAGTACCTGGAAAGAAGGGAACGATAGTAACGCAGTTAACGTATACGGCTAGAACAAACATGCATAAAAAAAGAAGATAAGAGCTATATCGCAAAAGAGAAGAACGCGTAAAAAAGAAGACTACCTAAGCGCCTTGCCTTCTTGCTGTATTGATGAATTTGTATGAATCAAACTCGATGGGAGTTTGATGGCCGCAACAGCAGTAATCTGCATTAGCAAAAAAAACTGATTATTGCGAGGTGAAGAAGCTTTGCCTTTCTTTTTTTCAATCGCAGCATGTGGTAAGCCTCCTTTTCCTTTCGTGTTCTTTTTTCACATATTTCTCAAATTCAGTCCGACAGATCTAATGCACAAGACCTAAGCCAGGTTTTATTAATTCGAACTCGAGCTTGGCAATAATTAAAGCTCTCAAGCAGCCTTGCAATAAGAAGAGTAAACTACATCTACAGCGCATGAGGGTCAGCACTATTCTAACGTCATGCACTTGCGCGTAGCTTGCGAAATTACTTTCTTCTTCTGGCAGCCGGGTCGATTTTCATGCTTTTTCTCTTAGTAGGATTAGCATCGTTCAATTAAAGAAACGCACGTGTTCGGCGTTCGTGTAGATTTGCTGCCTCTTCTAATCTCCTACATCTGTCTTTCATAAAGCAGCCTGATAATGGCCCGTCATGAATTTCTGTCGAGTACTGATCGAAAGTGGTTAAAAGAACTTGAGATTACTGGCAATATTCGCCCTTGAGTTATTTCATAATCCAGGCAGACAAAGGGCTCCTTTAGCAGTGTGCATTTTGCCAGTGGTTACTCGCACTGAATATGTTAAACAAGGACTGCGGAGATTCCAATAAATTATCTCGAGCACAGCCCGCATTTTTGCCTGTTTATGTGCTCTTGGTGTCTTCACCAACGTTCCGGAGGAAATTACAGAACAGTAACGGTAAAACTTATTTAGTTGCGAATGAACGTGTCTTTATCAGCCCATTTCACGAGGCTTGCAGCAAAAGTTAACGCAACAGCATGAGTTAAACGCAGGCCGCATGAGGGAAGTTTGAGAACCCCAATGGAATCTCTGTGTAAAGAGGAAGGTCAAATTGCTTCATGATGATGACGACGACAAGGACAGCGGCGTCGGTGTGGCGCTCGCGGTATGTAGTTGCCACGCAGCAACTGGCAGTTGTTGCATCATAAGTCGGATCAATGGCCTATGCACCTCCAGTGAATATATTCAGCGTTCACATATTTTTTTTAATAGTGCGTGCAGATCGCGAACACCCAGCATACTCTACAATAAACGAGACCTCCTTTTCTCTACTGTTTAACAACCGACCTTCAGTGAGAAAGCTGTTTTCACTGCGCGTGAGAGAACTCGGCGATGAAGCCGGTGTCCCATTCCTTGAATGAGTTTGATGACTCCAACCAGGCTGCTGCCGTCTTCGCAGTGGTACATCATAGACTGTGACGCGTCGTGTGTGATTGTAACTAAACATGCTCCAGAAGACCACATTCGAACGCACTTGCGAAAATTACAAGCTAAGTGCTGTTCCACAGAATTTTACACCGATGCATCAAAATCTCATGCTGCTGCATCCGATGCTTGCGGTTGGTTCATCTTATACAGAATCAGACGTCCTACACCCGCAAACAAGCTTCTTCACTCCCGAAGCCCACGCAATATTCACGGCAGTGAAACACATCAAACAATTAAGGTTACAAAAAGGCAGTTGTATTTATGGATTCATTGGGTGTCGTGAAGGCTTTATTGTCTTTACAAAAACATAAATGTACTATCATCAGTAATCGTTATTCTCTTCTGTGCACCGCTTGTGCTTCTGGCGAGCACGTAATAATATGCTGGGTGCCTGGGCACAAAGGCATCGAAGGTAGCGTGCTTGCAGATAAGATGGCCCCGCCCATAGCAACCAAATCTAACAACCTATGCACAGCCGTTCGTTCTGTAGACCTAAATTCATTTGTGCTAAAAAAACTAAGAATGTCTTGGAAAGAAATGTCGAATATTGAACCATCAAATAAGCTGAATTTAGTCAAGCTACACATGGGAAATTGGCTATCATTAACAGAACTTCTACAATCTGAGGCAATCCTCTGTAGGCTCAGAGTAGGGCACACCTTCAGCACCCACTGTTACCTCCTGTCCGGTGGCGAACCTCCAAGTTGTCGCAGATGTGGGGAGACACTAGCTGTGCTTCACGTCCTGATACAAAGTCGAGAATTAAAACGCGCACGGTAAAAGTGCCTTCCTAAAGCGTACAGAGAACACATCCCACTTCACCACGCACGTCCTGATACAAAGTCGAGAATTAAAACGCGCACGGTAAAAGTGCCTTCCTAAAGCGTACAGAGAACACATCCCGCTTCACCCCGCAAGGTTTTAGGTACGGATCCATTTTTTAAATTATAGATCGGTTTTAACATTCTTAAACATTAGTAAATTGCAGGTTATTCGCACAAGAAATTCGTAGCACATCCTCTCACAAGAGGACGCTGCTGAGAGAGTACAATATCTATAATGCGCGCACCTCCAGTAACTAGCCCACAAGGGTCATGGTGAAGCAGTAGTACGCCGGATCTCTGGCACATGCACGTAGCCAAGCGGGGGGGGGCGAAATTAGACGCCAGACCCCCCCCCTCCTGCCCGCCTACCCCACCCTGCCCGCCCAAGCAACAATCCTGACAGTCTATTCGTTGAAATCGCGCTTATGGCGGCAGCATTGAATGCCCATCAAAACGGCATCGGGATTGTCTATATGGTCATGCGATACAACTTTACTGTGGCATGCTTCCGCTACATAAACGAAGCCAAATACTCAGTGCCTACGGGTGGGCCCGGCTGAAGCACGCGCTATTAGTTTTATTTGAGACCACGTCCCTAACGCGACACTGCCGTAGCATATTGTGGAACAACTTGTACAGTGATATCGCTATCAGCCATAGCCCGGAGCGTTACAGGTGGCGACGACAAACGTTTTCATCTAACCAAGGGCCGACATGGCTGTCACAGCGAGTTCGCCCAGCCGTTTCCAGTAAATGTGGACGCGGTCAACCGCAACACCCACAACCGCAGACTCACCTGTATAGCGTACGTCTACGATGAAAAGCTGGCTTGTGATAATGCTCCAAGTCCTGCAGTAAGGACAATCTTCAACACTCCCACTTGTCGGCTGTTATTATCGATGGAATTTGCACTTGCGGTTTTACATACGACAAGCAGGAGCGAACATTCATAACCGCACATAGATGTTTTAAGTACCAACATTAAGGAGATCAAAATTCAAGATGACACTGAAGATTAGGTTGTGACATTTGCGTGTCATCTTCATAATGATTAAGACCCGACGCTCTTTCGATGCAGCGATGCTTAAAACTCAGTCTACATAAGAACTCATTTTTTCCCTGCTTATCTTGCTGTACAAGAAACGCCATCGGTTTGTCTTATGCATCACCGAGATTCGTGGCTATGTTGTATATCACTGAAACTAAATACAGTGGATAACAAACATCTGAAGTTACACACTAATATGTTGTATATCACTGAAACTAAATACAGTGGATAACAAACATCTGAAGTTACACACTAATAGCTGTGTCATAAACAAAAAACACACTTTAGGTGCTTTAAGAGAAAAGACATAGCCTCAGTGCGGCCGTTTTAGACAACTAGGTAGTTGCTCACTTTCATAGTTTGTGGAAACATCTGGATCTATGAATGCGCAAAACTAAGACAATGCTATGAACAAGTTATCTACCACTTTATATAAGGTCCGTGCATAGGCATGCGGCCGTAAATATAAAGCGAAGGGACCAACACAAGACGGTAAGTAATAAACCCACAGTACACTTCCATGTACCAGGGAAAGGTAAAGGTAGGACGACTGAAATTGCATGCACGCTAAAGCTGCCGATGATTTTCCGTATTTGCTAACGAATAAGCGCGTGTGGCTATCCGCATAGCACATGGGATGTATGCTGTGGACACTTGCCATATATTTACAACCTAGAAGAGTTGCAAGAAGATGAGATTAGGAATGTTCTAGACCTCTACGGAGCTATTCCTAATGGCAGCTTGCTGAGCAGAATCGGTGGTCCATGACATCTCTGGCTTCCCAGACATTTTTGTTCATGTGATAACAGTTCCCGCAACAGAGCGATAAACTACACTCTTTTGGCTCACAGATACAGTTTACAGTACCATATTCATGCAAGACATACCTAAGTATGGGCTGCAGTCAATAAAAATTGAGGTGTTGCGTGCACAACAACGTTCTAGACTTTGTTTGAATGCAGTAAAAGATTAGCAAGAACACAGGAGACTAACTCATCAATTCTTAATTGCTACAACCACCTACGAAGCAAGCGCATATTTTGACATGTACAAGTTTAAATCGTATATATCATGGATTTTTTTGCAAAATAGAACACATTCATCGCTCTTCAATCCTATAAAACGCGCTTCAATGCGATGCCACTCTCTTAAATTTTCAAAATAATATGGTGATGTGTGCTATCTTTGATTTATGATTGTGTTGTTCGACCTGTTCGGCCATCTGACTCTTAGCATTTCACACCCTGTCACACGCATCATGGATTTGTCGCTTTAATCTTTTGAAAGACTGTCTATCAAATCTCTGAATATGCGTTGGCCGTTGATTAATGACCTTCACAATATGCGTTGCTTGCTGCACGATATATTGCTCAATAACTTTCTCGTTAAATTACACTTAGTGAGCGCCCACCCATATTGAAGAGGCAGTATCATGTATGACAGGAAGGCAAGAGAAACGTACATTCAGTAGGCAGTCGGCAATTTGCCTTCCTATTTCTCAGATGGGACGCCTCTCCAGTAACTACACGCCAGCCCCTGACTGGTCTTTCATTTAAATCATTGTTCATAGTCGGGCGCGTTATTCGTCAGCGGCTGCGAGACAAGTCAAATACTTTCTATGCATTGCTTGACACGCTTCTTGTCGTTACTGATAAGCTTCTCAATATGTTGGCCTTGCCATACCTCTCACAATTCCTTCTCCCAAATAGAACACTACGTCTCGTACTTCAGAGAGATTCAGCCGGTTATACGAAAAGAGTAACGCCATTTTGATCAGGAGAAGCCCTCAAGTTATGTGTTCCAAATATCAGGCGCCGCGGAAGGGACAGCACTCAGCCGTACAAACATACAGGTAGAAAACAGAACTCTTGCGCATATTTCACTACAGCGCTCCGTAAAAAAAAGAAGAAGAGCGAGAAACAAAACTTTCTTTAAATTTTCTTCTCCCATACTCTACAGCATCTAGCACACCCACGACTGTAAACACGATCCACTCGGCCCCAATCTGTTACTTCTCTTGTATATTGCCTTGTATATTGCCTTCTCTTGTAGTGCGTCGCCATTACTTCCATAGCAACAGGTCTCTTTTGTTCATGTATCGAAACCTGCTCTCAGTGGCGGAAACCTAAAGTTCACTGGATAAATGCGGCCGCGGAGGTCAAGAGTATACCTCAAACTACAAATGGTTTGCCCGCTTCTAGAACCGAGCCGAATACCGCTTTTCATGTCATTTTCGTTATATCTCAGACCTGCAGTCGTTGCTTAGTGTCAATCGCGTTCCGCTGCTAAACACGAGGTCGCAGTAACGAATCCGGGCCGTGGTGGCTGCATGCCAACGGGGCAAAATGCAAACCCCCATGTACCGTGCTTTGGATGCCCGTTAAAGAGCCCCAGGTGGTTGAAATTAATCCGCCATGCCCCACTACGTCGTGCCTCATTGTCATATCCTGCTTTTGGCACGTAAAAATCCAAAATTTACTGAAATGTTAATTTGTTATATCTCAGAATATGCATGAGTATCGCCCGCCCAATCAATTTTTGACCAGCAAAGCAGCCCTAATGATCTTTCAAAAGGACAACGGGCTACTTTTAGCTCAAATGCGACTACTCGAGCGAAATCGGCTGGGAAGATCATGGTTCAAGGCATGAGGGAAATTTTAATGTTGAACTTTGCAGGTTCTCAGCATAGCGTCCTCTTTTTGAGTTCCTTATTTACGTACTCGTCTGACACATTGTTGACGGGTGTTTCCGTCTGGCGTAATAGCGGAGTTGCCTTTCTGCCTAGTACCAGCGCGCTCACTTTCAATATTGCCTGAATGGGGCGCTGAAATTCTGTGGTAAGTGTGTTGATGTTTCTGCAATTTTTAGATCTAGGAAAGAAAAATGGACCTTCATTGTATTGTGACTACTTCTACAATTGTCCTATAAAAAGGGTCCCCTAACTACTCATAAATATGTCAACTAAAGAATGCTAGGGATTTAATATTTCCACACTTACGTTAATAACCCCCAAGAATACCCCCATCCACGTAAAACTGTGTTGTAAAATGCCACATTCACTACGCTCCGATTCATTTTTAAAAAAATGTATTTAGAGGAAAGAACCCGTACCTGTGCAATTGCAATTTTAACGTGCCCTTTACCTACCTCTTTCTGTGTCTTTCCCCTTTCTGCTTACCCCGTTGAAAAGCAGCGGGCTAGAGACTCTTTCGCGGCCAACTCATTTTATTTCCCCTAATGAAAAGGTTTACACTTTAGCACTAAACTGCGTTTTCTGCACAAAATTGCGAATAAACATACATGTACAGCAAACGGTGCACATTACACAAAAAGAAATATCTTACAAGTTGCCTTCATCAAGGAAACATTGAAAGAAAGTTGAGTCACTTTAGCACGCGTTCAAGAGGATGAAGGCTAAAGCCGGCGCGCTCACGAGACGTTCATTAAGTTACTTGACATTCTCATCGGAATGCGTTGTTATTTCCTCTTACTTGTTTTCTCGCACCAAGGTCGTGAGTTTGAGTGACTTAATTATCTCTGCCTTACTTAGCTGTACCATGATTATTTTATTTTATTGTACACTCAAGACCGAAGTATTACAAATGGGAGTGGGTAAAAAACATACACAAGTAAGTATGGCAAATTTTCACGCTATTAATAATAATCTAGCTAATTTTCTTAATTCTTTCCTAAGCCAATTTGATGATCGCACGGTTGATGAGAACTGGACTTCTTAAAAAATAATATACGTGAGCGCACCGACAAGTTTATCCCGTCAAGTGTAACATCCGGCAGTGTTAAGAAACCCTGGTTCAACTTAAAGTTATAAAGGCTATCCAACCGAAAATAACTACTGTATCGAATGGCGAATAACAGTTCACTGGCATCCAATTCGGACGCTTCTAAGGAGGTGAACATTACTTACACAGAGGCTATAAAACTTGCCAAAAAGGCATTCCAAATACACAATTTTGCCCACAATGCTTGCGAATGACACTAAAAAGTTTGGCGCGTTATTAACCCTTCCAAAGATAATTGAGTCACGTTGATTGGTTCCAGTGGTTCACCGGTACCCGAAGATGTATGTCCCCATATCCTTCATTCTGTGTTCTGTACCAACTTTGTCGTATGTAGTAACCCTGTGCCTCCATCTCTCGAGTGTTGCAATTACCCACCTATGGACTTTATTATGATTGAACCTCTTGGGATCGAAAATGTAATTAAAGATCTGAAGTTGTTATCAAGTGCTGGTGCTGAATTGGTTAACGCGAAATTTATGAAAAATACTATTGTTTATTCATCTGTTCTGCTTTCGAAAATTTTTCAGCAGTCCATAGACACCCATCAGCTACCTGCAGATTGGAAGGTCGGGAGGGTGGTCTCACTTCACAAGTCCGATAGCAAACATTCACCCCTTAACTACCACCCCATTTCCCTCACCAGCATTCCTTGGAAGGTTCTTAAACATATTTTGTACTCACATTTAGCAAACCACTTAGACAATAATTCATTTTTCACAAAAGCACAACATAATTTTCCGAAAAAACTTGTCTTGTGAAACTCAACTTCTTTCTTTCACTCCTGTACAGCCTTCGTCTTATTCTCGACAAATGTTCATTCGCAGACTTTGTTTTCTTTGATTTCGTCAAGGCATTCGACAAAGTGTGTAATAAATTGCTTCTGTTTAAACTTAGTAAACTTAATCTTTATCCTAACTTTTTTGCATGGCTTGAGTATTTTCTCCTTTATATGTCACGGTATGTTGTGTCAAACAATCATATGTCCCCATCTAATCCTGTAGACTCTGGTGTGCCCAAGGATCAGTTATAGGCCCTCTTCTTTTCTTAAAAAAGAACTCGATGGTTATGCCGTGTGAGCATGGCATTTCACATAGATTGAAAAAGGTTGCGGCAAGAAACGACGTCAGTTTGGTTTTCTCTGCGCCTTGTAAGCTTGCAAAACTTTGCATGAGGGTCTCGCAGCACAGTTCGCGAAAGAGTACATGCAATACCAAGCATGTCGTGAAGCACCGCACGTGCGACACATGTGTAGTGTACAGTATTCCTTTGAAATGTCGTAGAGATTACATTGGACAAACCGGTCGCTGTGTGAATGATCGCATGCGTGAACATGCAAATCTAATACCCACAGGCACAGGAGGTAATCTTCCGCTGCATTGTAAGGAGTGCCGTTGTAATCCTATCTTCAGTGACGTTTCAATATTGGTGAAGGTTAAGACTCCGCAGGAAAGAGAGCTGATTGAATCCTATGGCATCTATAAACTTGGCCCTGAGAAGTGCGTAAGCGCGCCATCTGTGTTCCTAAACAAGAAAGAGCTTTTATTTCTTGATAAGTGTAGACGTGTATAGATAAGATCTTAACCGTGTTTTTGTTTCGTTGTGCCAGTACGGACTTGAGGGACGTAGTTTTCATGAATAAGTTGAGTTGTTAGTCCAGCCGCCTTCCTGTCTCTTTGTCTATGTCTCTCAATTTTTCCTACTCTCAAGTTTGCTGGCATTCTCCTAGAATAAATAATTCGTAGCAGGTTCCGGTGCGGCATTGAATGATTTCAACCTTATGGCTATGATCAATGCTAGAAGAAATGTAGGTAGGAGATGGTATAAGATTATCGCGCAGACAGGAACTGTGGTAAATAGTTTAGGAAATAAAGCAAGCCGAAAGCAGTTACGCCGGGCTGAGAGAAGAGCAAGCAGCAAAGTGTTTTTCGTGGCAGTTACGCTTGATGTGAGGCTTTAATTACTATGAATGAAACGTGCGGCGTTGTTTTGGATTAGTTCAAGTGATTGAATAAGGATTTCGAGGTGCGGGTCCCAGATGGATGAGGGATACTCCATTTTACTCCTAATGAGCGTTTTGTATAGGATTAACTTTAATGATGTAGGAGCAGAATACAAATTTCGGCGCAAATAGCCTAGCATGCGATTAGTATTCTTAATTACGTTGTCGATATGCAATGACCAGGAAAGTAACGAGGTTATGTGAACGCCAAGGTATCTATGGGAGGCTACGACCCCTAGGGAAGTATCATTAAGGTAATATTCGGCGAAGAAATATTGCTGCGAGTTACACGCCTATATTTCCATTTAGTCCCGCTAAGTTGCATTAACCATACGCCACACCAGTTAGAGATAGCGTTCACGTCGTCTTGTAAGAATTTGTTATCAGATTTATCCCAGATTTCACGGAGGATGACATAGTCCTCTGCGAAAAGGTATATATTAGACAAAAGATCATTAGGTAAATTTATAATGTAAATTAAGAAAAGAAGAGGGCCTATAACTGATCCTTGGTCACACCAGAGTCTACAGGATTAGATGGCGAAATATGATTGTTTGACACAACAAACTGTGACCTATTAAGGAGAAAATGCTCAAACCATGCGAACAGGTTGCGATCAAGATACTAAGTTTAAATAGAAGCAATTCATTACACACTTTCTCGAATGCCTTGGCGAAATCCAAGAAAACACAACCTGCGAATGAAGCTTTGTCGAGAATAAGATGAAGGCTGTCAGTAAAAGAAAGAAGTTGAGCTTCACAAGACAAGTTTTTTCGAAAATCATGTTATGCTTTTGTGAAAAATGAATTATTGTCTAAGTTCTTTGCTAAATGTGAGTACAAAATATGTTTAAGAACCTTGCAAGGAATGCTGGTGAAGGAAATGGGGTGGTAGTTAAGGGGTGAATGTTTGCTACCGGACTTGTGAAGAGGGACAACCCTCCCGAACTTCCAATCTGCAGTATCTAAGGATTCTAAGGATTGCGCTATCTAAGGATTGCTGAAAAATTTTCGAGAGCAGAGCAGATGAATAAACAACAGTATTTTTCAGAAATTTCGCGTTAACCAAATCAGCACCAGGACTTGATGACAACTTCAGATCTTTCATTACATCTTCGACCCCAAGAGGTTCAATGATAATAAAGTACATAGGTGGGTAATTTCAACACTCGAGAGTTGGAAGCACAGGGTTATTACATACGACAAAGTTGTTGCAGAACACAGAATGAAGGATATGGGGACATACACCTTCGGGTACCGGTGAACCACTGGAACCAATCAACGTGACTGAATTATCTTTGGAAGGGTTAATAACACGCCAAACTTTTTAGGGTCATTCGCAAGCATTGTGGGCAAAATTGTGTATTTGGAATGCCTTTTTAGCAAGTTTTATAGCTTTTGTGTAAGTAATGTTCACCTCCTTATAAGCGTCCCAATTGGAAGCCAGTGAACTTTTATTCGCTATTCGATACAGTCGTTTTTTCGGTTGGATAGCCTTTTTAACTTTAAGTTGAACCAGGGTTTTTAACACTGCCGGATTTTACACTTGACGGGATAAACTTGTCGATGCGCTCACGTATTTTATTTGTTATGACGTCCAGTTCTCATCAACCGTGCGATCATCAAATTGGCTTAGGAAAGGATCAGGAAAATTAGCTAGTTTATTATTAATAGCGTGAAAATTTGCCCTATCATAGTGGTAAATAATTTTTTTAACAATTGCTTTATCACAGGAGATACGTTGAAAGAAAGTCCCAGGTTATCGCTTATGCCCGGTAAGCATGAAACATTGGCACGCTGAGAGCATAAGATTAAATAAAGGAGGTTAGCAGCGCTTTCCTAAATCCTAGTTTGTTCTAATACTGATTGGGTTAGGGAATACACAGAGCAGAGATCAAGAAAGTCGTTACTTTATGAAGGAAATGGATAACACTGCGGAGGTTCAGCAGTCCAGCATATGTTGGGGAAGTTGAAATCCTCCAATAATATAACGTGGTTCGAAGGATGCCGTAAAGCAAGGGTGTTAAGCACATCGTGAAGCTCAGCAGTGAAAGTGGATGGGTAGGACGGAGCGGGGTAGCAAACAACGATCGTAATTTTACGGTAACGGATATCGACGCACGCGCACACAACTTCAAGGTTACAGTGATTGTGGACTTGATGACATTGCAGGGACTTTGAAATAGCGAGCAGTATGCCTCCGCCTTTTCGAGCAGTGCGCCTCCGCCTTTTCGAGCAGTGCGACCGCAACGGAAGATACGAAATCGAGACAAGTCAAAGATTTCACAATCTTGCACATGGGGCTGTAGCCACGTTTCCGCTAATGCAGTTATGTCAGCATTACAGCTTTCGATGAGCGATTCAAGTTCATCGCGTTTGCGAAACACACTTCTAGCGTTTGCAACAAGCACGGAGGCTTGTTATGTTAAAGATATGCCATTGCCCTTTGCGCATTGCTATGTAGTAGGATGATGACGCAGATTGTCAGGGACGCTTGCGTGATCTGGAACACCATTGTTAACTCGCTTAACGCTGTCACTAGTTGGATCATACATGAATCATTGTTTATCAATGAAAAGCTTGTTAAAACGTAGTTTAAATGAGGAGGAATTAGGCTGGTTTTTACCAAATTCGAGAAGCTTTCTTATAGAGCGAGCCTTGTCGCAGGCGGGAAGTCCTCAGATACTGAAATGCTACTTCCTTTAAGCTGGCTGTGCGACGAAAGCATGCTCTCCTTAATTTTGAAGTTTGATAGTTTTACTATAACCTAACCGGATTTGAAGGAGTCCCGATTCGATGCGCCCGTTCAACTGAGTTTGGTGGCAAGGCATTTCCCATCGCTGACGACAGGACATCCAGAGTTTTCTGTTCAGTTTGCAGCCATGACTCATCGGAATCGGGTATGCCGCAAAAAAACAAGTTATTCCGCCTTGATCTGTATTCCAAGTCGTAAGGGCAATTGTCGTGGGTTCGACTCCCACCAAAGGTGCAGCGTTCGAGTGCCATATTTAACTATCTCAATTAACTGTATCAACACCAAAGGTATTGGTTTGAATAATGGTGGCACCCTTAATTTTGGTGCAATTGAAATTTGGTTCACCGCGCAATCAAAGGGGGTCGCAAAGCTCAGTCGTCAGCCGTCGCGGTGGCTTGGAGGTTATGGTGTTGCACTGCTAAGCACGAGGTCACCGGATCAAATCTCGGCAGAGGAGGCTGCATTTTGATGGGGTCTAAGTGCAATAAAGCCTGTGTCCCGTGCATTACGAGCACGTTAATGATCCGCTGGTTGTCAAAATTAAACCGAAGTCCCCGACTGCGGCGTGCCTCATAATTAAACCGTGGTTTTGGTACGTCATTTCCCAGAATTATGTCACAGCTCAGTCACCTTCCAGAAGCGCAGAAGTACTTGTGTGGCCCGCCGTGCGAATGTATTTTTCTTTCTGTTAAGGCTCTGTGGTCCAGTGGGCCTAAAGCGTCATACAATGCATGTTTTTTTCATTGTTAAGCCAGGAGCAGTATATCGGGATACGTCGTGTAGTTTTGTCACAGTAACAAACGCTGCAATGAGGCACTGTTTGTCATGTCTGTACGGCATCAGTAGTCGTTCGTGAATGCGACGTCCAACCTCAAGTGACGCCATAGCGTTGCGCCGCTTCGACGAAGACAAGGCGGTAGTCGTAAGCACGATGAAGTGTCAAGAGAGTCAGGTAGCTAGTACGTTCTGATGAATTTCGGTATTCCAAAGTACTGCGACGAGCAAGTAGTCAAGCTTGCAGCTCTGTGTCAGGTATTCACAGCGGCTCAGACACATATTACACTTGTTCGTACACCAAACGCGGTGCGTCAGGGGCTCTTTCCTGGCCGATGATGCCGCAATGACCTGACTGCCACTGAAGTTTGGTTGTGTGCCTGTTATTTAACGGTGTTATCTAGCGGTGGTTAGATGTTCTGATTTCAATTACCAGCTGTTCATGAGAACCCCGAAGTAGGCTTGACTTCAGCGTTTACAGGGCCGCCATTGGACCACAGAATATGGCTCGCCGGTTACGTGGGAGCCCTAGGATAGGTGGCCACCATGCGGGCTTCAGCCGAACTGATTTCCCTGTTCATGCATGTAGTCAACAGCACCTCTGAGAGCCGGGAATTCCGATCCCGTTGATGTTGCACGGTGCGAAATTGAATCTCCTCCGTGATGATCGTGATGACCACAGCACCGGACGAGCTGTTCGCAGTTAACGAGTCATTTCTACATATACAAGCAGACAATCACATTGTGTCTGACGTAAATGCTGTTACGTAAGCAGTTTCTACCCGCCGTGGCTGTATTTCCGTGGGGGCTAAATGCAAGAACGACCGTGTAACGCGCATTAGATACACGTGAAAGAACCCCAAGTGGTCAAAATTATTCCGCATAGTCCCACTGTTGCGTATCTCATGATCATATTTTGGTTTTCCACCGTAAAACGGCGGATCCGAATTAATGTTATCCTAATGAGTTACTTAAGGTGCGGGGCATGGATATTTATTGCAAGGCCTATACCTCTCCGATCAACAAAGTGTCTTTTGTGGGCGTTACCTATCGTAGCAAACAGCCCATAAATGTTCCCAACTTTATGTTTACCTCCACACATACGCAGGAGTCAATAAGGATGTGAATGCAGCTTTTTGCGCATAAGACGAGAACGAAAAAGAGGCGGAGACACACTCGTGTGTCTCAACCTCTTCTTCGTCCTCGTCTTGTGCGCAAAAAGCTGCATTGATGTCTTACCAATATGCCCAAGCAGTCACCTTAATAAATAAGCATGCCAAAGAAAACGAATAACTAGAAACGTGGTACTGACAGAAAACTTCGCATGTCAGAAGTTTTTCTGAAGGCATGTGCTGGCGAAGCGGAAGAGGCAACACTTTTCATCAAAGGTGACCAGCCAATTTCCAGAGTAGCATAAAAATTAAGCAAATGGGTAATGGTTTTCACAACCTTTATATTTGCGTATCGAGCATGTTCTACGGGCCCCCTTTTCTGGTGGTACGGGAATGATGCTAACAACTCTGGTGAAAAAAAAAAAAGATGAGCAGGATTTGAAGAAAGAACTTGATGGGTGGCAAGTTCCGCATTGGATGATATCAAACTGTCTGTGATTGTTTCCCGCGAAACATTCATCAACAAACAAACCTCTGATTAGCGTCGCGACCGTCTGTTTCCATCCCCGCTTGATTTTTCTTTTCCTGATGAATGGCCCGCAAGAATCTATAAGGAAAGAAACGGGAGACTAAGATTGCGGACGCCGGAACTGATTAGGAAGCCCTCGGGCACATAGCGGGGTAAACAAACGTATGGCAGCGACTAACCAATATTCGCAAGATGCGCGGCACTGATTGGAAAAGTTTCATTTTCCTTCGGAGCGAGGAACCCAAAGTTACTACACAACGACGGAAGCTGCTGATTCATCGCCGAACATGAAGGTTAAGACTCGCTAGTCCCCATTCAACAAAATCATCGCAGAGCCCCGAAAAACGTAGCAGCGCCAACATTCGTTGTTTGTGGGGCAAGCTGGGAACGCAAATGGTTTCCGCGGCTTTGTCACATTGCATTGCTGCGGCTGTATGCAGGCTTAGTTCAGTCTATTCAGTCTGAGAGCATGTGCGGAAAAATTTGCAGGTGCAATATGTGTTTCTTGTTCTTTGACAATAAGGAGGTTTATATTAAACGCACTATTTTCGGATTGAATAAACGCGGCTTTTGTGTGTTTGTGTGTGCAGAAACGACACTGAAATAATTGTGAGCACTATGATAGGTGCATATCGTCTCTTCTCAACGTCGTTCCCGTGCTAAAAAAACGCGTTTATCCGATACAATAAGAGGCAGCAAATGCGCTAACTCATTGCTGCAGTACTTCTATCAAAGAGAGGTGCATGCATTTATTTCATTCCTTTTTGCTACTGTTTCTACAAACATGCTTTGACAAAAGCCTCGAAAAAATAGGAATAAGAAACTGGCATTTCTTGCAGCCACACTCGCGGTGTTGCTGCCAGTCATTAGTAACTGTTCTTTTCTTTCTCCAACTTCTTTTCAGGTAATGTTTGAATTCTTGCATACATGTTATGCTTTTTTTTGCTTCACATTTTTTTGTTAAATTCTCTTTGACGGGTAGTGCGCAGCTGCCATTTGAAGTCACCTAAAGCTGGCGACAGCCTAAAATAAAAGGGTTGTACGTACGCTGTGTAATACCCAATTTGCATAGATGCAACTGCCAGTTAGGTTCGCTTATTAATATGACGTCAAGCGATTTTGCATACTTAAAACGGCTGTTTTCTCCGTAGAGAATTTGGGTATGGGCAACTGGTTTTACTCTTAAACTTGAACCTCTAGGCAAATTTTATAGGCGATCCTGACGACAGTACTCAGCAAAGCACAATATCTTAGCTTGACACAACGAGCTTTTATTCTCGAATCAGCCCAGCATGTACATCCGGAGAGCAGTCATTAATCTGTGAGGGGAATCCGGGTGGTTCGGCCCTCTTTCAGAGGTGAAGACCAGGTGCAGTTAGTTTTGGCGGGTGCAGCTTGTATTGAATTCATACTTCTGGCGCCACCGATGATGTATAATTACCAAAGTTACGATGTCTTGTTTATAGTTTCGTTAACTAGTGTAATCCAAATGTAACAGATGAGAAATCGATGCCTGTGTCGTGCTCGGGGCGTGTCTGTCTAGCAAATACAGTGTGTCTAATAGAATTTTCTAGACATTAGATTCTCAAGTGTATGCTAAGCAGTTTAACTTTCCCTTTCTTTTGTGTACTTTCTTTTCCTTCCCCTCCCCCAGTGTTTACTAGCTAAACCAGGCGTAACCTGATTAACCCTTTGATTTGTTTTTCTCTTTCTGATACCTGTGAGTACTCTTGCCCACAGCGAAATGCAGTAGAACGTCGATAGCCATATTGCTTACAGTACCACTATTTTTCTCACTTATCAAGTATTCCCAAATAAATTATTACAATGCAGGAAGAGGTCTGTGGATCAATGCCGTCACTTTAGTAATAGCAGACACACAGACAGAATGGTTGAACAAGGATTAAAAATTAAATTATGGGGTTTTACGTGCCAAAACCACTTTCTGATTATGAGGCACGCGGTAGTGGAGGACTCCGGAAATTTCGACCACCTGGGGTTCTTTAGCGTGCACCTAAATATAAGTACACGGGTGCTTTCGCATTTCGCCCCCATCGAGATGCGGCCACCGTGGCCGGGATTCGATCCCGCGACCTTGTGCTCAGCAGCCTAACACCATAGCCACGGAGCAACCACGGCGGGTGGTTGAACAAGGATGCTGAACGCTGCTGATCCCGTCGTAAGTTCTCAGCTCAGTCTAGCATAATACCGAAAAATAAGGCAAGAGCAAGCCAGAAGACAGAAATGGTCGAAATGTCCAGTAAATATTATAAAGCTTACATAAACAACTTCAAAAAAATGAACTGCCATCTCAGAAATTTCTGGAACTATGTCAAATGGGAAACGCATTTTTTAAGCGAAATTTCTGAACGATTGCTTTCAAAACCTGTCATAACTTTCCGGAAATCTCGATAGCCTCGATCTCGATCTCGGTCTCGTCAAGAAGCGGTTCTGATTTATATTGGCTTGATCTTGCTTAGCAGTTTACGCGCGAAAACCAGGCGCACGCTGCGTTATTCGAATTTCAATAGCAGATAATCAGCGCAAGCATGACCTTTCGGTAATGCTGTACTTTCTTATTCTCCTCTAGAAATACGCGACTTGTAACGTGCAAGTAACTCAGAAATATCGAGTTGATATTTTCGCAATGAGTAGTGTTCTGCACGTGTACTCCCTCAAACAGAAGAAATATTATACATCGCTTGGTCACGTTTCTGCCAAGCACTCCGAAACTTTAATAACTTTTCCGAGCAACTTGTGCATGTCTTCCAAATTCGAGCCTATTGAAGCGAAAGAGTCTCTGACATGGTACTTTCCTGTGAATTTTCGAGCTCGCTGGGCACAGAAGATATCTGAGCATTTCTCTGGGTTTCCAATATAATCTGCTTCCACGAAGCCCAAGTGGAAGGTTTTGTTAAATGTCAAAGAGTTCCATATATGCGTCGAGCTTGTTCTGGGTTTCGATTTCTGAAAAATGAGCTGCGCGCTTGTGCGCTCGTTCCGCTTCTCGCCACTTGGTCGGAATAAACGGGAAAATGCGAAAAGCTTGCCTCGGGGGTACTAGACGAAACGATTGCTAACTTCTCTTTGATTATAGTTTTATTACTGCGTAACCGAATATGACCGGTAGGTCTATGTAAGCCTAAGGACATGAGTGAACTCCCTCACCTAATAAAAATTTCAACCCGATTTGAGCAGAAACGGGTATATTAAGGTTGTCTGCGCAGCATGAGGGTCATATTATTCCGAGAAAGAAATGTGGCAGCAGATGGGAAGGTGGAGCTTAATGGAAATCTCCGGAAAATATTGGCGATCGCTCGCGATATTACGTTGCCATTTTCGTAGCGCGTACAATGAGCTACCGAGGTCGGTGATCATTGGCACTACTCGAACTGGTTAATGGTGATGCTATATTTTTCAGCTAAGCACTTTCGCCATTAATAACACTAGTTATATTTGTCTCTCGAGGTTCTGCGTACAATATGTCTCGGCACGTATATGCTACTGAATAAGCTTCATTATTTGGAATCAGGGAAGCCCAATGCACCGCAAGCGCAAAAGGAAGGCACAAAGCATGTTCCTTACAGAGAGCAGTAGTATTAACCTAGGTGTGGAACCGAAAAAAAAAAAAAGTCGTTGCTGCTTTGGGTTCAGGCTCTGCGCGCTGCGATTTTGTTCCAGTTCAATTCCGATTCGTAGAAACTGAAAATTTGCAACGGTTCGCGAACTGATTCGTAACGCCGAACCGGTTGGCAAACCGATTCGACGCAGTCTATTGTATCCTCTTCCATGGCGATATTCTGTATAGTACTATCGGCTTCCCCACATAGTGCATGATCAAGTTGCACCAAGAGGAGGCAGAAATTTACGAAACAAAAATACACGCAAATATAGGGAGGAATTTCGATGTACATATTAAAGACAGGAGTAATAAGTGAGAAAGTTCGCGTCAGCGTAAGGTCTGCGTAGCTTCCATGCTCGTAGCTTTAACAGCAGCAAACCCTGGTTATATTGGTACTGCTTCAGGTTCTTTTTTTTTTTTTCAGAACTGGTGGCGAGCGAGCTCGAACATGTTATATGTGGTGCCAACGGCCGTGGACCACAATGGATGCCCCATGCTAAACAGTGTGAGGGGGGGGGGGGGGAGGAGGCTGCATAATCCGAAGGATATATAAATGTGACTGACGAGGCTGTGAGAACAATGTCTGGGAGCTTCCTCTGCGATGCGCATTATAAGCGACGGCTGTTTCCAGACGATAAAAGAAGTAGGAAAGGAAAACGAAGAAGCCTTTAATGGCCAGCCTATTTTCCCATGTAGAATATTGCTGAACAAACGACCCTGCCAGACAACTGTATACCCTTAGCCGGCGCTTTGGAGCATTAGAACAAGAGAAGTAATAAACGGCCTCGGATGTCTGCACTCAAACCCCCCCTGCATACTTTAACAAGGCGAGGTGGGTTTCCGGATTGGACCGTCCGAGTTTGAGTTATACGCGCTGCTGCTTCAACGGACAGCTCGGAATAGAGTGAGAAGCTTCTGCAGACACTTGCAGAAATCCGCTGTCTTCTCAATGTCAGAGGCTGCTGTAATCCGTAGGGCATTTCTTGTATCACGAGGAACATCTGTAGTATTATTGCAGGATTTAGGCCAGACAACATTTTTTTATATATATACAGGGCTGCTTAACCCGTTTCCCAAATGCCTAGCACCAAGAACTTTTATTGTTCAGCCTCAACCTTGTTCTTTTTCTTTAAAAAAAAGTTTCTAACAGCGCTAACGTGCAATAAACTTCATAGCGCAATACCGTGTCGTAACGCAAGCAAAGTGCGATTATAAAGCTTTCGGGCGTTCGTATTTCAAATTTGGCTGGTGCAATACAGCAGAGTTAGACACGTGTCCTTCTAGTAGTTTAGCACTCGTCATTGCGTGTACTCATGTTAGGCGAAGAAGAATCGCGTCCACTGCACATATTGAGTTAAGAAATAATTTTCACCTGACAAGGCAAACCGGAGAACGTTGATCTCTGTGGGAAGTAAGTGTTTTGACTTGAGACATCCCAAAATAATGGCGACGTGCCCTGGACACATCAAATAGCCCAGTGGTCACTTGTGTCCCTGGGATCACTTGGGTCCTTCAGCAAACGTATCGCGCCAACCTAAGGCACCGAGTGCCTCAAGTTGGCGACAGATAGGCTTGCTGAAGAGTGGCGCATGCCCGTTGGCAAATACCAAGTGACAACAGTTGGCACGAAAGAAGCTCAGGGAAGAGCTACACATACACTGTTGCACTCACCAAGGGAACGAGGTTGGTCTAACAGTCTGTTTCGAACCCTCTCCCCTCAGTCACATAATCCTGATAGTGCTCCCGTTAGACTATGGACTACTCAGTGACCTAAGTTTAATGTTATTTCTCTTCCTGCCATACAGCCCATTTAACAGTCGCCTGCAAAACCGCGAAATTTCTCGGAATTTTATTGTTTTGGTTGCACGGTAATGTGCCATGAGATTATTCGTTCTCAAGTTTGTCCATTGCTGCACTCGCACAAAGATAACAAAAAAATGTGATTATGTGCCGTTCTTGCCGATAGTGACAAAAGCTTCAGCAGTGACGACGAGTCAATAGCGTGTCCTGTCATCCTTTTACTTTATTTTGCGACGACGACGAGCAAACCGCCTTTTGTGCATCCGCTTAAATTCGTCGTCCTGTTTATTTGCACCATATCTTCTCGTTATATATATATATATATATAATATAGAGAGAGAGAGAGAGAGAGAGATAGTCCTGCGTCGCGCTATATTCGTTGTCTCATTATCTACACGCAGGGAAGCTAATTGTTCAAAGTAGACTCAACACTCTAACCAACAAGAATATCATGTAGAAATAACGTCTTAATAAAGATGAAATTATGACATATCGTCCCTAACCATTACTCAACATGTGGTGTGCCCCTCACGAAACGGAATAGAACGTAGTTATTGACAAAAAGTTTTCTTTATGGCACGAAGCAACTCGTGGCGCCCGTTGTCAGCGGCTATAGTAACGCAGCTTCATGACGTGCATTGACACGGGTCCCGGAACCTCACGTGCTTTCAGAGCTTTTCATACCTGTTGCACGAAGATCGGCAAAGTCGAAAATTAAACACTTATATTTTTTTAGGGCTTGCATTGGAGGCCTTTCTTTATCAAAAAGAGCAGAGACAATTGTATGAGTGAGCCGTTAGTCGCACTACTTTACCGTTAGTTTAGCTTATTGCACAATCATTGTTGCACAACCCGGCGATGCGTCCGTATATTTATGGCGCGCATGCGCGTCAAGGTGATACAGGTGTGAAACCCTTTCTGATGTTAAATGTTTGTGAGTAGCGCATGTCGTTGTCGTCTTTTCATGTGCTGGTCCTCTTTTTGTTCCGCTTGTGTTGCTCGTCAGTAAACACGAGCAATCGTGAGAATCGTGAGTGGCATTCATGGCGCAAATAACAGAGTATATCTGCTATGCTTTCTATAATTTTAATAAAGTCAGCTATGCAGAGATGATTTAGGCCAAAATAGTTCATAAGCACTACAATGGTAGTGAACTTCAAGAAAGGAGAAAACAATATGGACGCGCATTATACATTTTGGTTTCACTTATTCGTTTCCATTAATTAATGGGTTACTGTTTCTAAAACATGCAAAAATATAGAATATTCGGTATATTGTTTAGCCTAAGCTATATACGATGTCCTTTTTTTTTTATAACTCCGAACACTTTGCCTAGAAATACACAGGTTATGGAATCCGTCTCTAAAAGTACCTATATGCCCAGCTAAGCATCATTTGCACAAAAAGAACTCAGAAATACAGAAATTACAATGATGAATTTCTTTACCAACTTTATGACGCACGCTTATATTGAAATGTTGAAGGAAATTGTCATTAATCAAGTTGCGTGTATCTTCAGCACTCCAATAAAGCCGTGTGAACCGAAATAATGACTTCATAATATTTGTTTAATTTAGCTGATAAAGCACGCACAACAGCGAAGTGCTGCTCGATATGCCACCCACCTGCGACGTACCAGGGCGGTGTAAGAAATGCCGTCGCGCTTCCCTCTTGCCACGATATTATTCCCATTGGCGTTGAATGAAACACCCCGTTGGATTCATGTAGTCACTCCAGCAGCGGGGGTGAGACGGACCGTTTTATCTGGCCGTCTAGCCCAGCTTCCTTTTACGGCACCCCGCTAAGTCGAAGGAGGGCTGAACGACGATCCGCATTTCGCTGGGCTGTGTGCGTAAGGAGGTCAATTCGGTTCAAACAAATAATTTGAACGAATCTATTTCGGATTAAATGTCTGTTTTGAAATGCCCAAACACGGAACTAAACTTTTACGACGATGTCCTTCAACTATGCGATATAAACGTCTGCCGTAACGTTTGTAACTAAGAAGTTAAATGCTCCATTTAATTTATATAGTGAATTTAAGGCCTCGGGGCGTTTTCTTCTGATGTTGATGTTGGTGGTGGTGTTTCTTTCTTTCTTCTTTCTTTTTTTTGACTGTGATGTCCGCTTATACACATTATTATTCTGTGGAGACGTAATTGCAGTATCGCTCGGTTCTTTTCTTCAAAAGAGCCCGAAGTATAAACATAAGAGAACAGTGTATGCGCTTAAATATATCGCGCATAATTACATGAAATTATACCGACATACCATGAGAACACATTTTCAATTGCCTTCATGTATGCTGCATTGCAGCCACATCTTTTGCTTTTTAACTGGGCTCTACTGTAACTGAGAAACAAGATTAACTCTCGCACCCAAAACATCATAAATCCTGGCATTTTGAGTATAAAGATTGTGAACTCTTTTTTTTTTTTTCTTTCGGCTGTGTCATTTCTCACTCGATGAATACTGACGGCGTCTGGGAAACGCCAGCGTGAATTAGGAAATCTTCTTGTTCTCTGTTATCGTGGCGTGAGATAAAGAACGTACGAGTGCTCAACTACGGCCAACCCGACGTCATCTAAGCGCTACTTGTCATAAAACATTGGCGTCAGCCACCAGCATCGTTCTCACGTATTAGAAGTTTACTATGCTATGTCTACGTTATTATCCTGTGTAAGACCGATGGCGTGACTCAACGCTGCTGTTTTGTTTTTCGCTTCTCGCACTATCCTACCACAGCCTTGTTTTCCGGCGTGTGTCCAATGAGTAATCGCTTTGAACTGATATTCTAGTTCCCTTTAGCATATAAGCGTTCTTCAGAGCTTGCTGCTGCTCGTTCTGTGTAGGTAGGGTAATTGCAGTTAGGGCTTAGGTCACGTAATATCGCAATATTACGTGACCTAAGCCCTAACTGCAATTAACCTACCTATACAGAGTAAAAGATACACCGTGATATGATTGGACATAAAGGGTTCATCTTTACAATAAAGAGGGTATAACTAAGCACTCCACTCCGTGGTACCTCATTTTCCTGGATAAATGGCCTGTACAAGGCCTGTACATTGATAACGCTAACCCGGAATGTACGCTTTGAAAAGTAAGTTTCTGCTCTTTATTGTAACGCTGAACCCTTTATGTCCAATCATATCACGGAGTATCTTTTACTCTGTATTGGTAGGTTAATTGCAGTTAGGGCTTAGGTCACGTAATGTTGCGATATTTTCTCAACAAGTCCAGCGTGGTCTGAACAAAGCGTCTAAATGGGACAATAAAAATGACTTTAGGCTTAATCTCAGCAAAAGCTCATGCGTCCTTTTCTCAAGAACTGAAGGCTTTGTCTCAAATCTAGGCATTGAGCTAAATGGGTACCGCGTATCCGTGAGCACAGAACCTATTATTATGAATAATTTTGGACAGAAAAGTAACCTTGCCTAAAGAAGTGCCTAAAAACTATGAAAATTCAAAAGATATTGTCGCACACAACATCGGGTAGTGATCGGAAGGGTAACAAACACAAGAGGCTTATACACCCGCGATTAGAGTACGGCGCCAGAGTGTGCTAGTCCGCTAAGCGAAGTACTCTGAAGTTTCTGGATCCCATCTGCAATCTAGTAATCCGTCTGGCCACAAGCGCCTTCATGTCAAGTCCTCTGGCGATCCTCTACGTAGAGCCAAACGAGTAATCACCCCATCTGCAACGTTCATACTTGTACTTCACACATTTTATGAAAGTAAACGCGAGCTCAGAACATCCACCTTATTCGAGTGTAGACGACATGACCAGTGCCACGCTGCTTATTTATCGACAGGCAGCGAGAGAAGCCTTCTCACTGGGTGTAATGAAACTTAGTGAAGAAATGGGCGGTCCACTCTTTGAATATAGCCTGATGAATCCTGCAAAATACTATACATTCTTTGTAGATGTTATAAATGACGCTCCAGAAGCACATAATACAACGCCTTTCCTTGAACTACAGTCGCAGTTCTCGTGCAGTGAGATTTAGACTGACGCCTGTAAGTCACACGCCATCGTTTCTTATGCAGCAGTCGGTCCATCGTCCTTGGAATCAAATGCCCTGCCTTCGCAAACAAGTATTTTTACCACTGACGCTCATGCACTAATGTCGCCTGTTAAACATTTAAGAAAATCGAAACTTAAAACAAACATGTATATTTACAGACTCCCTAAGCGTCGTAAAAGCCTTATGTCCACTCCGTAAACATAAAAAGGTGTACTTAGCGAGCTCTATTCCATTTTGTGGACAGTGCATATGTCCAACCGACATGTCATTATATCATGCGTGCTTGGCGGTAGAAGAACCGAGGGTAATACTCTAGCAGACCAAACTGCTACATCAATTGCATCGCAAGCTAATAATCCTATCGCTGCTGTCCCCGCCACAGATCTGAAGCCTTTCCATCGAAAGAAACTGGCATGCCACTGGCAAGACTTGTACGACGTACGCTGAATCAAGTAATAAGCTACACGTAATTAAGCAACAGTTTGGTATCTGGCCCTCGACAACGAAAACGCGACGAACTAAAGTCCTATTCTGCGGACTAAGGACAGGACATACCTATGGCACCCACAATTTTCTGCTCAGTGGTAATGAACCTCCATATTGTGGTAGATGTAGAGGTTATCTGCCCAATTTTCTCAAGCCATTGTTTCCAAAATCCACGCATTTTCAATGAGGTTAAGAGAAAAAAAACTGGGGGACCAATGTCTTTTGGTGTCCGCGCACGTAGTGCTCAAACCTACGTCTAACCGAAATGCTGCTTTTAGCGCAGCAGCATCTCGCCATGCCGCCTTTGAGCGTCTCGTTCGCACTCGCATGCCCACGAACGCGTCGCGACGATAAAACAAGGTCTACCAAAATAAGCAGGAGAAATCGAACCAAAGCCGGTGGCCCAAAGTTCTCGCCGATATCTCACAGTTCGTTTCTCGCCGCACTTTCGTTCGTCTTCACAGCTTCCGAATCTTCTCGGAACGTGACTCGACTGAGCAGTCTGCGCGGCATGCCTAGTCTAAATCCCGCAGAGTCTGGTTAGTCTGGTTACACGCGACCACTCTTTTTGGCCGGCTTATACATAACCAAACGGTGCGCTGCCACACCGCACAAAGCAATATGCTATACTTTATACGCCCGACGTGCGCGCAATGCTTTCAAAGCTTGCGGGCTCGGAAGCGCGAATTCTTTACGTGCGGCATCGAGATGAAGTTAAGTTTACACCGAGGCCTTGCAGTGACCCTCAGGTATATGCGGTATATGTCCGCGGTGAAGACGTTATAAGGCAGGGTATAAGGCAAGTTTTATATAAGGAGTTCGTAACAGTAAACCGTTGGTATAGTCGCTTTTGTCCTCGTCTGAATTCGCTGTCTGCGTTCCATTTCCTTCGCGCTAAGTTCACCAGCCAACAAACTATAAGCCGCGAAGTGCAAACTCTCTGTCGTACCGGAAAGTGCAGCCCATTTGTGGCATCCACTTTGATCACTGGTAAGCTGTAATACCGTGCTTTCGTCAGTCGGGTTGAAAAAAAGTCGGAGCTAACACTTTATTTCGGTACTTCATTATTTCCTCGACGGTGCCCAATTTTTAAGCGAAAAAGAGAGAAACACGAATTCCAGCAACAAAGCTTGACTTTCCAGCATTCTACATAATGAATGAATAGTTGCGCTTATGCTTACAATGGCTCAATAGTGCAGGGCCGACCGCGTTCTTTGCCTTCAAATAATACTTTTGCAGTGACATACTGGTATAGATATATACCTGCTGCATTCACGGCCATGCTAATGCAAGGACAAATAGGTTATATCAAAGACAAGATGATCTCATATTATTACACTAACTAATATAGCCGTGAATAGAATAAAGGCTGAGGAAGCCGTAAATTATGGCGCTTTCTTAAAAAAGCACGAAACAATAGACAACCACGATACCCTAACGTTTCAAGCCGACAACATTGCTTTTCTTTCACGATGTATAAGTGATCAGTGCAGCAGGCAAGCACGTCAATGGGATCCAGACGAGCGCTGACTTTAATCTGAAGTGTTATTGTTAGATTCGGCGAATTTTTCGAGCACTTTGGCAAAACTAATTTTTCTTAGATTTCTAACGACAAGAAAGTAACCAAGGAATTAAAAAAATGAGAAACGCTAAACATACAATGAACATACATGGTCTCCTCCTGCCTGAACAGACTTTCTCCATAAAGGCCATTTCTTTGTCTGAAATGGCCGCAAATGGCTACCCGATTCATTCGCCTTGTTCCCGCGCCCTCTGCACATATTCCATAATTATGCAGGTGCACTTTTCCCGGCCTTTCATTTTCGCCTAAGCATAACACCATCGTTCTCTAGGAAATGTAATAACATGGAGTTAACGTGAACATGGACCAGTAATACCTGGTATTTCCATGTAAATAATTGAAGTAAAATCATGGCGCAGCTTGTTCTGGCCTGTTTGTTAATCTTTAGTTAAATATGCCGAAAAGATGCACAATGGCTTAGCCACCTTCTTAGTCATGTGATTCGTGTGGTAACTTGACGCAATGGTGAACTGCTTTCGACCTATTTGTTCGCCGTAATGAATATAGTGTGTGATTTAAGCGAACAGTTTTACAAAGTTATGCGTGTACTTGTTTATCCTTTTACTGGGGACCGCATGTCGCCCGCTAACGCAATAAAGTTATACAGCAGCATAGCTTTTTGAGCTTGTTAGTGCATGATTTGAATATACATAAATAGCGCGCACAGGACGAGACAGTAAAATTCAGACACCCACGAACAGTACGAGCACTAACTTCCAACAAATTTTGCTTTTCACACATATCAATTTATACGCCCGAAGAAGGACATATCGCTTATACAACTGGTATCAGCGTCTCAGATACGCTAGCTCTTTATCGCAGACCAAAATAGAAGGTGTGCTCACGCATGTGCGTCCTGCTCTGTTTATCTTTTCCGCTTAAATGATTTCCGGAGTTACTCTGTTTTCGCTCCTTCCTATGACAACACATTTATCAAAGAACGGCTTGCACTTTTTGGACTCGCAGGAGAGGATGAGATCAGCAAGTGTTGTCCCTCGCTCATACCTGATATTACGAGCACCTTCCATAAGGAGCTCGTTCAAGCACCTACCGGTTTGTCCAATATAGTGGTTCCCGCATGACAAGTGAATTCGGTATACGACGCCTGCATCGCAAGTTACGTAATGTTTTTGATGTCTGACCATGCATCCTCGCAATTTGTTGTCGTGCGCCTTTCCTATCTTGCAGAATGGGGCAAGTTTCTTCGGGGCCGAGAACGCGACCGTAGCGTTCGCCCGTTGTCCAATTCTTTTCAGATTAGGGGAAATCTTATGCATGTATGGCAATACAACAAAATGCTTCCGTTCATAAAGTAACGGATTCGAATAACATTGAATTTCTGAATTTCCTGATAAGCTTGTCGTCAATTTGAACATGCTTGGGGTAACCAGCATTAGCGAGCCTCTTCGACTGCTGTTTGAAGCTGTCACTCATCATGTGTGTGCAAGATTTTCGGAGAGAATTTTGGAAACACGTACTGACAATAGTGCTTTAAACAAGTTTTGAGTGCGCAGAATCATATGGCAGCGCAGGTTTGTTATGCTGTGCCTGGTAGGCCCAGAAAATGAAATTAGCGTGGAAGGTGAAGTTGGGGTTTAAATATCTCAATTGATTCGATAAAATATTATGAATGGGCATATTAAGAGCTCTACTATTCTTTGCGGATTGACAAGTTGCTATGCTGTGTAGAGGTGTGCATTCAAAGTTCAGATGTATGGCTTTTCAGAACGCAGCAGGTGTTTCAGCAAGCAGTTTTTACATCTTTTAGCGATGTACCTGCAGTCAACATTCAGTAATTGGAGTGGAAAAACTTACTTCCAGAAGGAAGGGATACGTAATGGATCACGCGTTGGCCCAATTCTAAGTAACCTATTTTTAGCTGAACTTGACAAGACTTGTAAGTGACGTAGAGGGCACGGGCATAATCAAATTCTTTCGATTTGTAGATGATTTTTTAATCCTTGTTTACTGTGATTCCGGCTGCACTTGAGTCGAACACTCTAAGCATTCTTAACCACCATAAAAAAAGTGTTTTAATCGTCTTGTTCTAACGAGTGAATTGCTCTTAATGATTCCATCAGACTTTTAGACGTGAACTTCACCTTTCAGGGTAATCGCATTTGCTGGGCCTATCAGCCACAAAGTAACAAACCTGTGCTGCGATATCATTATGCACAGTCAAAACTTGTAAAAACACCTATGTTACCACGTGTTTCCACAATTCTCTTCGAAAATCTTGCACACGCATGCTGAGTGACAGTTTTAAACAGCAGTCGAAGAGGCTCGCTAATGCTGATTACCCCATGCATGTTCACGTTCACGACAACTTCTCAGGAAAACCAGAAATTGAATGTCATTCGAATCCGTTAGTTGATGAACGCAAGCATTTCGTTGTATTGCCATACGTGCATCAGATTTCCCTTAATCTGGAATGAATTGGACAACGGGCGAACGCTCCGGTCGTGTTCTCGGCCCCGAACAAACTTGCCACATTCTTCAATATAGGAAATGCGGACAAAAACAAAGTGCGAGGACGCATGATCAGACATCAGAAACCTTACGTCACTTGCGATGAACTTGTCGTGTGCCAAATTCCCTTGTCATGCGGGAAACACTATGTCAAACAAACCGGTAGGCGCTAGAACGAGCGCCTTATGGAAGATGCTCGCAATATCATGTGTGAGCGAGGGACAACACTTGCTGATTTCATCCTTTCCTGCGAGTCGAAAACGTGCAAGTCGTTCCTTCATAAATCTGTTCTTATAGGAAGCAGGAAAGAGAGAGTAACTCGCGAAATCATTGAAGCTGAAAAGACAAACGGAGCAGGATGCGCATGTGTGAGCACACCTTCTATTTCCCTCTGTATAAAGAGCTAGAGTTTCTGAGACGGTGATACCCGTTCTATAAGCGATAGGTCCTTCTTCGGGCGTATAAATTCATATATGTGAAAAATAAAATGTGTTGGAAGTTAGCGCCGGTACTGTTCGTGTGTGTCTAAATTTTAATCTCTTTTCCGCTGCGCGCTATTAAGTGCTATTAAAGTTCTCGCCCAGGGCAAGACGCGCCTACACGATTTGGAACTTATTCGAATGTTCTCGTTGATTCTACCAATCTGTTGCCTGTGTTCTCGCTGAGCTTTGTGCAATCAGGTTGTATACGCGGCAAGAATAGTGCTGTACTTCCTGGATGACAAGCGAGCACAAATATTCAGTTTGATATTTACTCTGACAAGGAAAAGAAATGTCTGTTTGAACTTGCATGTTTGAACTGTTTCAAGCACAATTCCCTCCTAGAAAGTTTTAGGTTGTCAGTTTACTGCCGACCCGTCATGCTATGCGGAAGAAAAACGAACGAACAAACGAAGAAAACTCGTTCTTGTGCTTAAATTGTCTTTAACCATAACCCGAGTGCCGTATGAATGCTACAATAAAAACAAAAATTATAAACCTGCCCTCACACACCTGTACGTGGTGAAAGGTTTGGAGAGAGTAAAATTTCATCCAGCCTCTATTTACTGTGGAGTAGTTTGGATTGTTTACGTGCACTGTAGCTTGAAGCAGAAGAGGAGGAAACAATTTTTACTTGGAACACGCGCGATTGTACGCATTTCAGTAGCAAAATACATTATTCAAAAGAATTAACATATTCTCGGTTACTTCTCTGGTATACTTGTTTAAGCTATGGCATCAACTTCATGCGTGACCTTAAAGCAGAATTTGCGTTGCCTACCCAAGCGCTTACCACAAGTAGCCAGAATTATGCTGGTGACAGAAATGGCTGCGAACTTTTTATTCCACTAGGAAATAAACTAATTATTGCTTTAACGCACCTCACCCACATCTTTCATGTGATCTTATAGATAACGGTATTGAGTCAGCAAGATTAGAAAAGAATCAACTTATTTTGTCGAATCCACTAAATACAGATTGTCCAATCTGATAAAAAGCACGCGGACCAAACACGGTGCGGCGACAAAGCGATCTGATATATTTGTTAAGTTCACAAACCAGCAATAGCCAAAAAGACACTCGGGAGCTGTTCCCTATGTTAAGGAGCAGATTCTTTGTGAAATTCACACTGTGATGTGCACTAAACAAAGTATGATATAGCCCTTTGTAAGTACACAAAATGAAGCCTACATTTGTTCGATGAAATGCCCACCATGTATTGGGTCACTCACTGTCGCTGAGAAACGACACGACTTGAAGACTGTCACTTGGTGCGCCGGTAATTGCTTACAGTATAATATCGGTCAATTGTCTTTAAAAGGACGCTATAAAATATTAAGCCAAGATAACGTCATAGAATAGTGTTCGACGAACTCTAAGGCGACAATATTACCCCGAACAGAGCCCTGATAATCGAGAAATTGAGGTAAACGCAGGACATGATAGAGACGCCCTCGGGACATTCAAGCACAGAACACCTATACAAACTTAGAGAAGGGAAACTGTACCTTCCACAGTGCTACGGAAATAAGCATAGCGGTGGCGTCGTGAACTAAAGTATGCGACCACAGGTGGCGCTGTACAACAGGAAACGGAAACGGGGTTTTGCACACGCTTTACCAGGTGTTCTGTGGCTTTACTGGGTTTCTGGCTCCTGCGCCTCGATCGTGTTCCCGCCAGTTTAGTTGCTGTGTAGCAAACGTAGCGCCTACATATTTATGTAGGCGCTACGTTTGCCACACAGCAACCAAACTGGCGGAAGCACGATCGAGGCGCAGCAGAATACATGTAGCGCTGAGTCATATCGAGTTAAGGCACACTCTGAACTGACTTTTAAGGGCATCCCGAGCGGTTTTTCGTTTATTACGCCGCCGTTACCCTGAGTTAAATTGTGCCGCCGCGCTCCAGCTGTTGCATTTCGTGTAGGGCTACTGACAGAATGCGGTTTCCAGGTGGCACGATGGCCTCGACTGGAATAAACGCACACGACATCAAAGATTGAGTAAGCCTGAAAATATTTTATTTGCATTTTACAAGTACAACAAAAAGCACACGTCTACGCATCCACACAAACGCGGTTACATAGTCAAGAACATAGTCAAGAAATGGCTCATTAATAAGGGTAGCACAAACGCACAAGAAAGAAGACATAAGCTACAAAACCTACGGTCGGCTGCTAAGTATAATAATTTCCCTGTCACCGCGTGTCACTTTTATACAGCATCTTTACAGCACTACCAGGCCGGGTAGTTTGGCGGAAAGAACGCAACAACTTATACGGCCGTCAGCTGCCTCTTCCTTACGGGTGTCATAATTATCCTAATCTCCGCATCAACGTCGTGCAAGTTCGCATACAGGTATCTGTATCTGAACCATATGTGCCAGCTTAATACACGTGTAGTGAAATTATGATAACCACTGCGTCTTATCAAACGTATTGGTTTTGCAAATGCGCATTACAGCTGACGGAACGACATACTGTAAGTGAAGCACGAGAGCAAGGACAAAAGGAGGATACAACACTTGAAGAAATGAAGAATTAGTAGGCATACAGCAAACAAGCGATGACGGAGAACACACAATGATGCATCGGGTGTCCTGTGACATCGGTTTGCGTACTTGCGGTGTTATGGAGATCAACGGCATAAAAACGTACCTTCAAGCGTACTCCCTCAACCTCCGCCGCATTCATTATGATAATCAACGCCTAAACAAAATGAGGCACTATTCTTTACCAAGAGTAGACCTTTTTACAGCAAGTCTACGTAATGACTCGCAGATGAAACCAGCATGCTTTAGAAAATGTTTTACCGCCGTAGTATTCGAACGCCAACGGCCAGGAAACACATCGATACCAATAGGCTGTCGGCTGTCGGTGGTTAATCGAGCACAAAAACCTTGACGCTATGACTAAAAAGCTGCTTCAACAATCAAATTTTAAAAAAATCAACTGCCTATTTGCCTGAGGTAAAAAAGCATCCTTAGACACCTCGATTGTTCATGTCAATGGTTTGCGTAAATTAAAGAATTCAGCATGTTCAGCGCCCCTAGCAGAGAAAGCACAAATTAAAGTATTCGACCAAATTACAGTAGCTACACTTACGCGATTACGCTGAAACGTGCCTCGATTGATTTTTCGCCCTCTGTGGCCATTTGTTGAACTTGAGAGTGTGCGGGGCCTGATTCAAGTACTTCAAGGACTTGCCCGATGACGATAGCACTCTTCAGTTAGATTCTGTCATTAGTACGCCACTACTCGTCGCAAAAATATGCATGTATTGCATTACAAGACGGAATAAAATGCTACGCTCCAGTGCTATTTCATTTTTAGAAAAAATTAACGCATTGGAATTACACTTGTCAACGAAAAGGGTGGTCGAACGGTTTTGTTTTCGCTGGACTCCGCGGCGCCCACGCTTTCGCGTTTCAATAGTTTCGTTATCGCTTAGTTCGGCGCTGGTTTTGCTGGCTCGCGAAGCTCGCACAAACTGCGAGCAGCGGGTACTTGAACTTTCATGTAACGTCGCGGAATGCCCGAACGATCTACGCCGCTTGACACACCAGCTGCAGCTGCGAATCCACCGCTCTGTCTTGGCTCGGTGGCGCCACCTGTCGGGCGTCGTTTTACTCACCGACGGCAGGCATCAGAGCGGTGATGGCCAGAGTGTATATAACACTCTAGTGATGGCGTGTGCAACGTCACCACTCCCCCGGTTGGGTGGCGGGATATTTGAATTTCCAAAAATTTGTTCGGACCCTTCAGATGCAATTTTCTCGTAAACTAAGTTTTTTTTTTCTTGGCAAGAAAGAAGCGTTGCGACGTTCCTGGGAATGGCATTTAAACAATTCATGTTGACTTAGTATTTGCCTTTAGTATTCCTTTAAAGCGAAGCCTTTTTTGCTTACCATCCCAAGGTATGGCATGGATAGGTCGGTGGCCTCTTAGTCGGTCGCTAGTCGGATTCTCGACGAGTAGATGAATTTCACTTGGGAAAGAAAACACATGCGGCGCCGGCATACGAACTTCGACCAACCAGTGCAGCAGTACGATGCTCTATTGAATAGGCCACAGAAGCACGTAGACTTCACTTGTGCCAATACCAACTAGCTGCTTTAGGTAATCACCGCGTGTTCGTTATTAATCATGGTTTTTTTATACTGTTGGCACATACCCACAATAATGCATTGGTGAGGGAGTGGGTGGTACATATTGTGAGACCACCAATTATCTCTTCGAGATGATCACCGCGTTTTGATCATTACGATTTCCGTATTATGACACATATGCCACAATGAAGGACCGACCAAGAAGAGTGCCCTCGCGTTGATTATGATAATAATTTTCGTACTATGCTGCACACTCACAACTGGCTATCAGCCAAGAAACATTGTATGAAACAATAAAGTAAACATTTATTATTACTAAGACGAATTGAGGGAGTGTAAGCCAATATAAGAATTGTCACATTGCGTAGCACGCGTGAGCGAGGGTGCATACGCGGAGCAGTTTCCCTTACGTCAAAACGAAACGACGAAATGGGCAAACTTAAATAATTTTTTACGAACATCATTAAAGCTTCGGCTTACATAGATTCCAGCAAGTGCGTTATCCGCACAATGTTTCTTGTTTTCTTTTTTCAAGGAAATTCGCTAACTTTTCATATGGAATGGACATTGTATATTGGTAATTCGTTCGCTCTAAACGCACTTGTTTTTGCTATATGATCATAAATTTACTTATATGTATACTTGATCTGAAGGCCTACAATGTTCAAGTGACATTTGCTGCATGTAGCACAGTTTGCATTTCTCTACGTAAGTTTATATGTACAAATTTGAAAATGGCGTTATTATGAGTTAGCTACAACCTTCCGTTAACACGTCAAAACTGGTATGAAAGTTGAAAAGTATGATTGGTGAAATTTTATTTATTGTGGGTTTATAAATGCCATTTCGCGAATCCTTAGCGAACGGAAACAACGTGAAGCCTTTAGTAATCTTCCTTGAAGAGTTAGTGCAGCATTCGCATATAAGCAGACTTCTCTACATAGTGAGGCAAATTTGAGCCTGATTCCCTGAAGAAAGAGTTAGAAAACCTTTTTTTTCCGTTACGTAGGTATCACAGGGTCAAATTAGGAAAAAAGTGTCCTGATAGCAAAATATCAGACATTAGAAAAAAAAGAATATAATCTGATGTCTTCTTTACTGAGCTCACGAGATTAATTCAAGGAGTGGCAGATGTGCCCCTTGACAGGAGTCAATTAGGACGTGTCCGGACACTCCGGTGGTGTTGGAAAACAATAGAGAAAAAAAAAATGGCTGTCTCCTTTGACCATCACATTTGTAGTCTTTGAAAGTACGACGCAACTACCATAAGTGACAGCTGCATTATAACTTTGCGTTTTTACTGTTTCCAGCTTTGGTCATGGTATTATTTTTTTCAAGATCATATCTTTTTCTATATCTACTTGATCAAGCAAAGAGACGAAACAAATGAGGCAGTGAGGCAGTAAAGAAACAAGGCTGAGAGAGCAGACAGGCTTATTTATTTATTTATTCAAAATACATTACAGGTCCCTTTTTATGCATTGGATAAGAGGGGCTAGTAAAACAAAAACAGCAACGCAAAACAAATACTAAGTGGCATAGGCCGAACTGTACATAAGAATACAAATATCAATAAAACTCAGACAGAATTGTAGGCTTAAATTCATGCATTTATGGTGAAAACACAATACAATATACAATACCTTTCTGAATACGCATATTTAAAAAAATGATACGTTATATGAAAACAGACACAGAAATGTTCAGGTACATTGCGCATGGCTGTTTCATGTCGAGCAACGTAAATAAATACTGAAGAGACATTACAAGAAGTACCAAGGAAAGGTACTAATATATATATGCTCCCGTTAAGTGCCTGTTTAGATGGTGGCAACTTTTTTTTATTATTAGATTCGGTGACGGCGAAACCTGGGATGTCATTCCAGAGGCGAATGACACGTGGGAGCGCTCATGTAATTAAAGTGACCGTCGTGCAGTAGATGCGCATGAAGCCGAGATGATTATTTAATATGCGTTATGTCCAATATGGGACCGACAGAAATAAAGTACGTAGCTTGGCGCTATAAAGGTATTTGTGAAACAAGAGCAAAAGCGCGATGTCAGGGCGGATACTTAAAAATTAAAGTCAAATAACACGCTTCCTTTTGGTATAAAGTTTGTAAACAGGGATGAAGTGCCTCAGACAGGCTGGCCAACGTTTCGATAGGAGGACCTATCTTCGTCAAAGGCGGCCTCGTCATCCTGGGCGTGTTAGTTTTAAAGGGTTAGTGCAGTGACGTCACGTGCGGGTGTTGTCGCTGGCGGCTGGTTTTAAAGAGAGAGATTACAAGAGGAAACAAGCGCTGTCGTCCGCCGTCTGTGAGCTTCATTCTCAAGACGAGGGGACAAGACCGTCAGAGTGGGCACGCGGGGCGAAAAGAAAAGGAATAGAAGCAGAAAAAAAGGAAAAAAAAAGGAAAAGAAAAGGGGGGGGGGGGGGAAACCCAGGGCGGCACCAAGACAGACAAAAAAAGGGGGGGAGTGAAAGAAAAAGAAGGAGAAAAGTGAAATCTAAGAAATACGGGGGCTTGGGAGCGTGTTGGGGATGCGAAAGGTTAGGAGGTATTCAGGGGGAGTCGTTGGCGGCCTGTTTTTGATGCATTAAAACGGCCGGTCAAGCGGTCAGCGCGCGAGTAACACAAAAGAAAAAAAAAAAAAAAAGAAGAGAAGGAGAAAGGAGAAAACCCAGACACACACAAAAAAAAAAAACATGAGTTGAAAGTGACTTGAGTAGGATAGTAGTAATACGTCGAGTAATTTTGAAATAGTTAAGGTGGCGACGAGGAGTCTGCGGTGCAATGTATGGGGTGACAAAGGCAGCGCCGTGGTCTTTCAAGGGGCACTGCCCCACGCGCTTAACGTAGGTGTCGTTACGGCGGCATCCAGAGATGTCGATACTCCGGGTTGAGGCGCCGAAAAAGGCATATTGACTTCGGAATGTGTTGTCGAGGGGATTTCAAGAAAAAAGAAAAGAAAAGAAAAGGGGGGGGAGGGAAGGGAGAGGGGGAGGGGGGCCGAAACCGGTATAACAAACAGGAGGGGGATGCGCGCAGAAGGGGGTGACGCGCGCAGAAGGGGGCAAGTGTACATGGAAGGGGATCGTATAGTTGGTATAGACGTAAAAACCTGAAAGGGTACATTAAATTGAATAGTAGGCAGGAAAAAATTTTTTCTCGAAATGGAAGAGTAGGTGAGGTTAAGAATTAAAGTTGGCTGGTGGCCTAATGTGTTTTGTGTATTGGTTGATGATATGAGAGTTTCAGATTTAAGTTACAGCTTTTAAAGATTCTAAGTTGCCGCGTGCCAAATTAATTCCTGTCGGGTGTAGGCAATTAAACTTGTGTATGAGGTATGATTCCGTATACTTCCTTTCGCGAGGGGAACGGAAATTTGTTTGTAGTATATAGAGCCTTGCTTTGTCAAACATATGTCCATGTTCATTAAAGTGGCTGGCTACTGCTTTGGGTAAATTGTGTTTTGTGTCCGCGCGGTGACCGTTGAGTCTTGTATTAATTTGTTGTCCAGTCTCACCTATGTATTGTTTGCTACAAGCGGCGCATTCTAGACAGTAGACTACGTTGCTTGATGTGCAGGTGAAAGCCGAAGTTACCTTGTGTGTGTAATTCGACGCTGTACTTTTTACTGTAGTAGTAGATTGAATGTGTTTGCATGTAGAGCACCTGGGGCGGCCACAGGGATTGGTTCCCAACTTCTTTTTCTGTAGTTTGGCGTGCACAAGAACATCTTTCCAACAACACATTCCGAAGTCAATATGCCTTTTTCGGCGCCTCAACCCGGAGTATCGACATCTCTGGATGCCGCCGTAACGACACCTACGTTAAGCGCGTGGGGCAGTGCCCCTTGAAAGACCACGGCGCTGCCTTTGTCACCCCATACATTGCACCGCAGACTCCTCGTCGCCACCTTAACTATTTCAAAATTACTCGACGTATTACTACTATCCTACTCAAGTCACTTTCAACTCATGTTTTTTTTTGTGTGTGTGTGTCTGGGTTTTCTCCTTTCTCCTTCTCTTCTTTTTTTTTTTTTTCTTTTGTGTTACTCGCGCGCTGACCGCTTGACCGGCCGTTTTAATGCATCAAAAACATGCCGCCAACGACTCCCCCTGAATACCTCCTAACCTTTCGCATCCCCAACACGCTCCCAAGCCCCCGTATTTCTTAGATTTCACTTTTCTCCTTCTTTTTCTTTCACTCCCCCCCTTTTTTTGTCTGTCTTGGTGCCGCCCTGGGTTTCCCCACCCCCCCCCCCTTTTATTTTCCTTTTTTTTTTTCCTTTTTTTCTGCTTCTATTCCTTTTCTTTTCGCCCCGCGTGCCCACTCTGACGGTCTTGTCCCCTCGTCTTGAGAATGAAGCTCACAGACGTCGGACGACAGCGCTTGTTTCCTCTTGTAATCTCTCTCTTTAAAACCAGCCGCCAGCGACAACACCCGCACGTGACGTCACTGCACTAACCCTTTAAAACTAACACGCCGAGGATGACGAGGCCGCCTTTGACGAAGATAGGTCCTCCTATCGAAACGTTGGCCAGCCTGTCTGAGGCACTTCATCCCTGTTTACAAACTTTATACCACAGTGTGCTATTCCATCTGTCAGCCCCTTTCTTGTTTTTTACGCTTCCTTTTTTATTATGCTAGAGTTGTATTCATATCTTCGAGAGACAAAATGTTCCAATCTATTCTGCACATTTTCCACAAGGTTAACTATATCATTGTGCTTGGGTGACCGGATCGGAGCCACATACTGAAGCTGCAGAGGGACAAGCGTTTTAATGGCCAGGTTATGAATGTTGGTCAGCCAGTTGCGTACCTTACTGTGTAGCTACCCTAAGGATCTGGAAGCACTACCACAGACAGTATTAATGTGACAATACCAGGAAAGGTTTGGTAATCGAGGGACTCCTAATAATTTGAAACATGAGACACGCGGTACAGGACAGCCATGAAACTGCCGTGGTTGCTTAGGGGCTACGGTGTTGCGCCGCTAAGCACGAGGTCGCAGGATCAAAGCCCGGCCACTTCGACCTCATTTCGATGGGGGCGAATGCAAAACACACCTGTGTACTTAGATTTAGGGGCCCTAAAGCACCGCAGGTGGTGGGGGGAGGGGGGGGTCAAAATTAATCCGGTGTCCCCCATTACGGCATGCCTCGAGATCGGATCGTGATTTCGGCTCATAAAAGCCTATGTATTAATTTAATTCATAAGACTGCCATTATTGAGGTTGGAAATTTTGGAAATGCAGTGATTGCAGCTAAACGACAATATTTTACGCTTACTTGTGTTAACCAACGTCAGCCAGGTTTTTCGCCAGTTAGCATTTTGCTTGAGGTCATTTTGTAAGGCACTGTGGCCAGCAGTATTGGAAATTGATCGGTATGTGATGCAGTCATATACGAAGATTGTGACACAGGACGAAATGTTACACAGAAGATCACTAATTTATAATAAAAGAAGTAGCGCGCCAAGGCCGCTGCCAAATGATACACCAAATGGAAGAACGGAATAAGAACGGCAGTAAACTGTTGGCAATTGGAGCAAAAATTGAGTAGCCAAGATGGTGTAAGTGCGCGTAGATTTTTTGCAGTCAATTTTGTAATCATACGGCAAAGTCCAACACTGTCAAAAGCGCTAAAGAAATCCATCAATGTGCGATCTACTTGAATGTTGATCTACTTATACAGGTACCTCACGGGTTCTACGTGGGAACGTTGCGTGAGAGAAGGGGGGGGGGGGGGAGAGGTAGTACATATTTTAGTTCTACAGAGAGCGATTAAGACAATATAGAATAGAAGAATGACAAACTCTTGGTTGCTCCAAATGCGAAATAATAACGGAAATCAAACATTTATACGTGTTAGGCTGCTGAGCACGAGGTCGCGGGATTGAATCCCGGCCATGGCAGCCGCATTTCGTTGGGGGCGAAATGCGAAAACACCCGTGTACTTAGATTTAGGTGCACGTTAAAGAACCCCAGGTGGTCGAAATTTCCGGAGTCCTCCACTACGGCGTGCCTCATAATCAGAAAGTGGTTTTGGCACGTAAAACCCCATAATTTAATTTTAATTTAAACATTTATACAGTGCTAAGGACAACGCATGAAGTTGTGGATTTGTATAGACAGCTGTACCTAGCCAAGAATACATTTCTAGTGCTGAAGAAACAGCCGCCTCCAGAAGTTCCCTAAAGTGTTCGGTATCTTGAGCGCTGGCTATATTATCTGGAAGATTATTTTTTAATTCAAGGGCACGTGGTAATGCAGATGTGTTGAAAGCGTTAGTGTATAGAGACGCTGAAAACGGAGGTTATTCTGCAAACGGCGTGAACAGTGACAAGGTCTTCAGAAGCGGCGATGAAGAGCTATGTTTGCCGTTGATATTGTGTAGCAGACAGACCAATGTTTCTGCGTGAGTCCAAAGAAGGAAGCGAAAGCAATTGTTTGATTCTACTCGCACTGAAATGTCCGCCATAGTCACTGACGATGAAAAGTGCCGCGCGGTTTTGAACTTAATCTAAACATCGGATTAGATAGGCTTGTTCGGGTGACCATATGGGAGATGCGTATTCGACTTTTGGATGTACAAATGTTCGGTAGGCGAGCTTCAGCGTGAAAGAGGGAGCTTCGCGAAGATTGTGCTTTAGGTAACCTAGCATGCGAGACGCGTCTGCTGTTATCGTGCTGATAAGAAAGAAAATAACAAATCGCGTTTCTCGACGCGCTCAGCTGGAAATTAACGGCCGAGAATTCCGATATGAAGCGCACGATTCATACCACCATAAAGCTACGCGAAAAATCGGTTTTGGCGGTCGCTGAGGGGCAAGCAGCGCGATAACAATTTTTTCTCGAAATCACAGATGGTTGCAGCCCCTCCGGAATGACGCTATGCGGCGTTTCGTCCAGCAAAGGCGCATGTTTAAAGTCTGTTTTTGAGCACGCTGCCATCATTTCTCCTTATGGGGTATGTTTCTGGCCTGTTTCACGGGTGATCTCAGAGTCCCGAGTTAGTGTAGCCTAGATAAATAGGGACAGATGTGTGCTACTATATATATATATATATATATATATATATATATATATATATATATATATATATATATATATATATACATACACAAGTACATAGGGAATATGTACTTGTATAGAAAGATGACGACCACAACTTCGCGATTATCTTTGGCTTATTTACCCATCAATATCGGTCGGCGGGCGAACCGAAACTGTTGGGTAAGCAAACCAAAGATAACCACGAAGTTGTGCTTCTCATCTTTCTAAATGCGATTCGCTCATTAGAAAATGTGGTTCTATTTATAGATATCATGACCACGTAAAGCCAACAGACAATGAAGCCAAGAAAAGCATAAAGGAAATTAACTGCGGCTGAACTCGAAATGTAGATAGTAATGGAGGGGGGAAGACTGAAATGAAAGTGTACGAAAAGATAACTTGTCCCCGGTGTGAACCGAACCGACAACCGTCCGAGTTGATGGTGCAATGCAGCGCACATATCCGCAAAGAGGAATCGGGCGCGAAGTGCATCCGCATGTGGATAATGATGGTGATGACTTCAGTGCAGTTGAACAAACGAGTAGCGAGCTAGCAGCCATGAATCGGGCAATAGGTTTTACACTGATGAGAATAAATCAGGAAATCTATTCCCATTCCGTAACATTTCTCGCACTGCGTAGCAGAAGTGAGCGAGACCACGTGCGCGCGCTAGTTTCCGTTGCGCCAAAGACGAAGGATCGAAATAAACATGTTTCAAGCATCTGTAATAACCGCTTCTTGAAAGGTTCGCTTCACCTAGGTTGCTACGTGTGCGTTGAATATGCGTAATTTTTTTAGGCGGCTTTATATGCATTCGACAGCAAACTCATTTATTAATCTCAAACAGCAACTTCGTTATTGAGCGCATCTTGTCTTCTGGGTGTTGGTCGTTGCCTCGCCCACCCGCCTTACCCCCTCTCTTCTTTAGAAGAACCCTGCCTATATATATATACTGTGCCGAGGAGCGCATATTTCGCGCTCAAAAGGACAAGTCTACTCGTCGAAACGTTGGCTCCCGCTTTTACCTTGTTCTCGTTTTCTTCCTGATGTCGGCCGTGTTTTTGTTTAGTACCACGTCATTGCTTTCTTTTTTTCGTAACTACGCACTAACCAGAGTTATGGGAACATGCATTCTCTGTCCTTAACTAGAGCTGGAACTAGCAACTATGCGGCAGAAGAATGCCAAACAACCCTATCGCCTCAAATGCGTCGATGTGCGCGCCTCCATTTCCCTCCTCTCCCTACGAAGGGTCCACCCAAAATATTTTGCCATGTAACTGTTACTCAAAAAAGTACATCGGCGACCACTTCCTCGCAGAGGGGAAGCTAAGCGGAAGACGTTAGAATGCATGCCACGACGAAGGTGGAGTTTCCTAATCTTTGAATAAACAGCGGCAACGGTTCACAGCGCACGCACTATTAGAAACACAAATACTCGGCACGAGAATGCGCGAAGCAAGGCTGCGTTTTGTTCCGGCTCGTACACATCTCCACGCCCAGTGCTGTTTATGCTCCAAGGTTTGGGATCTGAAACGAGGAGACTACACAAACAGCGCGGGTTTGTTCTTGTGGCTCCCTCACTGGCGCGTTTTACAAGCGGGAGCGAAGTTTGTGGAGTTGGCATTTCCTGCAACAGTGGTGCCATTGTAGCCGCGAACGCCTCGTTCCACTCGGGCAAAACAAACCCGGTGCAGAATTCGCACTGGGAGTGCACTTCTAAGAGCAGGTGCTGGGGTTCTAGGTCTGTGTTTGTGGGGCAAATAAAACGCTTTCGAACTTGTTTCTGCGCGATATCTTGTGCCAGGTGAAAGACAGTGTATTGTGCCAGACAATATTCTCCAAGCCAAACACATTGTGCAAGACGGAAAGAGCGTAGCGAGGTCTCGTAGCCAATGGACCCAAAGACCAGACCTAAAATTAAAACAATTCAGTGCCATTCTAGCCTGTGAAGGTGGATACCAGCGAAGCTGGGCATGTGGGGATAGACTATATTGGTATAATATATTGTGATTACTATATTGATTGAATGAAGACATATACACGTGACTTCGTGACTTCGTGACTTCGCTTACACTTTGCGTCCGCGGTCCGCTGTGGTATCCTTCCGCCGCTGCCGCGCCCGTTCCCTTTTCTGTTCAAGCCGTCCTTCTGGTATACGTGCACTGTTCGTCTTCAGACCCTACAATACGCGGCCTACCCATTTCACAGTCAGAGCAGAATTGAGGAAAGAAGCCTACGTAGAGCATGACGTCAGGAGACAGACGACACTCAGATTGGTGGGCACTAGTTTGAATACGCGGAGTGGCGTGCGCGTGCATGGTGCGAACGTAGACATGGCCGACGCGGGTCAAAGTGTAATATCTGTTCTTATCAGCAAAATATCCGATATAGGTTGTATTTGGACCCAAGATATTAAACTTGTTCTTGCAAGTTGGTGGAGTGCTTGAAGCCTGCTTCACCTCCGCGGCGGGTCGGCCCGGAATTGCACTGTCTTCTGGATAAGCCCACGGTTTTGGTCTACGGACATCGATCCGCTAGAAACTAGCCATATGCAGCTTCGCCGTAAAATGTAAAATGCGGGATTTTACGTGAACTTCGGGCCGATTTTCACCGTCTGGTATTCTTTAGCTTGTCCGAAAGTCTAAGTACCACGAGCGTTTTTACGTTTCGCCCCTATAGAAATTTGGCCGTTGTGGACCCGGATAAAACGCGCGATCTAGAGGTCAGCCATTGGAACAACTTGGAACGAATAATTTTTCAGCTTGAAAAACCTTGCCTTGCTTTAAGAGGTTCAAGAAGCATCGTTAGTGGCCAGCTGCATATGGAATGCCTGTAGTGTAAGGTAGTAAAAAGCGCTTTGCTCCTATTCATTTGCAGAACTGATATGCAAAAACCAAATGAAGTTCAAAATGGGAAATGTACCTGGTGGTTTTGAGGAGGTCTGGTTATGCCCTCTAGTGGAGTTTTGTAGGTACCCATTGAATCTCCTGAGCAAACTATGCAAAAAATCCGAAAGCACGTAAGCACTTGTTATGAGTTGTGAATGCAAAAGCCTAATGTCAAATCGGATGTCATTGAACGGTCCTTCGAGTTATGAACCACTCATTGGCAAGCGAGCGCGTTGAGACGCCTACCCAACGCCTCCTAGACAGCATACGCCTGCTGCGCTTTAATCCGTGACGTCATGCTACTTTTCCCGACAGCCACAGAATCTAACGGGGACGCTTCCGAGTAAGCCGTGGTGATTTTGACGTCACCACTTTCGTCACGTCGGGCTTAGCAATGCAAGTTTCTGTCCAAGTGAAACGCCGCCATAAAGCAGAGTGTACAGGCCACCGATCTAAAAGGCGCTGACTTATCCCAGTGGGTGAGACACCCCGCTTTGAATGTGGGGCCGTACGTTCGAAACTCACCACCACCAAAGTTTTTCCTTTCGAATTTATTCTTTCCTCATACATGAATTTCTTTTTATAGCGAATACCGAGCCGAAGTTAGAACGCAGGCGAGAGCTTGCGTGCGCAAGGACTGCGCGGATAGCACGGGCCTCGGAGAGCGAGAATGACCTGCGTCGCGACGACTCCCTCTCCCTAACTCATCACATGGCGTGGCAGGTCTTCCCTTTCCTCCGCTCTGCTCCTTCGAGGCGCGCACGTGATGTGGTGTAGCAGTCAATGGAAATGTAGGTACCGCTTCGCTGTTACAAACGATATCTTTTTCGTAAAATGGGCTGCCATTTGATGCCTTCGAATCATTCGGTCTAAATGAATTCGTGCAAGAGTGGCGTTCAGTTTTTTTTTTCGTTTTTTTTTTTTTTTTTTTTTTTGGCGGCACGTAAAACAACCTTGCGTTCCGCCCCTACGTGTCGCAAGGTCGGGGAGAACGGAAGACTCTTTTCTTTTACTATAGTTTTTTTAAGAGAAGCTGTGCAGTTTCTCATTGTGTTTTTTTGCTTTTATCCTTGTCATGCACTCTAAAGAGAAGAATCGAGAAGCCACAGTAGCGCTGCATTTTGTATCTAGCCCTTCCGTTCTCCTCATCCTATCCATCACTCTGCTTTTACTCCCCTTCCCTCGTTACCTGCGTAGAGCAGTTAGCTAGAGTAGGCCATCCCATGGGGTACAGGTCTTCCTTTCTTGTAAATAAAATTTATATCTCTGCGTGAAAGTCCTGGTATATAGCTTTCTGGTGTGTTGCCAGATGTCGCTAACGGAAAAGTGGAGCGTCTTGTTGTATACGCGTAGTTAAACGGTTCATGCTTGCGAATTGGCATTCTTTTCGTCGTCCTATATAGCCCTCGTACTTACCTTTGACATGTGTAATTGTCATCGCGGTCATAGTTTCCTTCACCAGCCATGTCGGTTCCACTGACACTGCCATCCGTCAAACTTAAAGTGGTCCTGCGTAGGCCGCCAATCTTCAATTTTATTCAATACCGCACTGCTTATATCCCTATACGACGATTCGGTAGCTGCCAAAGAGCCGTTATCTCAATTCGCAGGTATTCAAGCTTACCATATTTCTTTTGAATAAGGAGAATGTGCTACCACCTGATAGCATGGTGTGGCTGCTCAATGACTACGTTATTTTACATTTCATACTTTCAACGCTGGGCCATAAGTGCATAATACGGAATAGGCAGCCTACGGTCAATTAAATAGTGAAGTCGCGTTGACATGTATACGGATGCACAGTTCCATTAAATGAGAAAAAGTCCTGGACACAGTTCAGCATGGAATGATTTACGTCAATTCATAACTTCAACTAGGAACTCGTATGAACAATGAAGCCTGTCCTAAAAGCTCCTTGCAGACAAAAATAAATAGAACATTTTCAAATTCAATAACGCGTCATATATAATGTTATCAGTTCTACTTGTTTTCTGCACACACCAAAAAAAAATCCTCAGGACAATTGTAATAAAGTACAGTAGTCTCGCGTAAGTTTCCTCAAACTACTGTTGTCAGTTCTCGAGGCGGTTTTATCCACAGCCTATTCGGTCTCCTTATCTCCTGTCGTTGCTGGTTTCTGGTTTCGCAGTATTAGTTTTCGAGCAATGAGTTTACCCGTCTTGCGACAAGTGCTACTACAGAATCTTATCCCGCGTCTTTCATAAAGAAACTTAAAAACAAAACATAATATAGGTATAATAATACGTTGGTGCTCACGATGATTTTTCCCAAATTCTTTAGTATTCTTTGTGTTGAGGGGCCACGGAATTTTTATCTGCCTAAGCTGAATTTTTTTAGATGTCGCAATAACCGCCGCATGTTTCGGTTCAACTGATGACAACAGCAGCGTTGCTGCGTTGTAGTGTAGCATTTTTTTTTATGAGGAATATGTGACCTGTAATTCCATGTTCATATAACGCCAAATTACTTCCACCCTACACTGAAGCACTTTCTGCAGAATACAAGCCCTGTATATTCAATAAACCTTGTTCGTTGCTGACGATGAAATCGTGTAATCTGCCTGAAATGAAAGACTTTTCTTTATTTTGACTGAATCATAATAAAACTGCGCATGTAAAACAAAGATCAAGCCATACACATATCTGGATTACTTTGTAGTGCAATAAACATTCAATATGATACGGGAGACCCGTTGAGTTAGCCGAGCGACTATAGTGTTGTGCTATGGGGTTCAAATCCATGCGTTCAATCCCGGCCACGACATTCACGTTCCGATGAGGGTGGAATGCAACAATGCTCGTTTATCGGTGCATTAGGTGCTCGTTACAGATGTCCAGGTGGTCCACAAGAAGGACCCTGTTTTTGGAAGTGTAAATAGAAAGCTTGAGGCAAATTCAAACGCAAATTGGTGTGACGTGTTTATTCGCACGTTGTGAATCAACACAAATAATACGCTAATATCATAATTAGAGCCCACGTCTTGCTTTAAAGAAGTGATGACATTCTGGTACCAAAATTATGATCTGATTGAGAGGCAAGCCGTGTAATTGGGGACTTTTGTTTTGTTCATATGCTATGATCTAAATTTTGATGTTACTAATGACACATATTCGTACTTGGACGTGTTTGCAAAGCGTTCTATTTGTTTGTCCCTATGTTCCCTTTTAACAATGCAACTGCTACTTCAGCTGTTCCATGACGCGAAGGTTTTCGGGCTAACGTTGCAAATGCCCCCAGAAATGAAATACATTTATAAATAGATTTTGACTCCCTGGGGTTCGTTTTAATGCACCTAATGCATGGTGCACAAGCTGTATTGCAGTCTGCTTTCATAGGCGTGCGTCCGCGGTGCTCGGGATCGAACCCATGACCTCACTCCTAGAAGTGCAACGTCACAGCCACCTAAATACCGGTGTGAGTATGCCATGCTTTCAACTTAACTCCTTAAGCCGCCTGAAATGACCGCAAGAAATTAAAAATGAATGATCTGGATGAGAAAACGAAGGATGGCAAGAATAATGTCTGCGCTGTTCTAAGATATCAGGGGTAGCTGTAACCTCACTGAGAGTGCTGTTAATTATAAGGCACAGTATAGCCATCCGCGACAAAGCTTCTAATCAACGCATCTAAGGTACGCAATAGGATTGCAGGTGAAGTTAGAGGAAGCCACGCACGACATTGTTTCTGCGGCCGAGAAACGAACGAGGTAGTAGCCCGAGATGCTACTTCGAATATCGTCTTCCTTCATACGTCATTGTTCACCTCATTCGAGGCAAAGGCGTGCTCGGGAAATGCGCCCCTGTGCTTCCCCGCTCCAGGGCAACAGAAACTTCGTTGGCATCGTCAGTGATTCGATTGTCTTCCGCGCACCTACCAAAATATGGAACAGCCATGACACAAAATATCGGCAACGCGCTGATCCTTCCCGTTACAGTCCGCCCCCATCATGTCACGATAGAGGTCGGCGGGTGTGCAGCAAGAGCCTCCCGTAGAAGATGAGCTCCCTCCACTGCCGGCTCGATCTCCTTATATTTCGGTATATGTATCTATCCGTTTTCCTGCTAACTTGGGTCGTCGGGTAGTTCGAGGTATAGAGGGCAGAGTGCGGGCCAGGCGCTGCTGAGGGAAGTGTGTTCGATAGCGACCGTCGGACCAATTTCTATCACTGTGTGCAACACTGGGTATGTGTATGTGGCGCTCTTCGAATGAACTTCTTTGGTGTCTACATACGTTATTGTGCATGAGCTACGCTCTTCGGTGAACCTCTTTGATGTCATTTTGCCGTGCGGACTTCAGGGCAAAGCAACTAACTGGCTAAGCGTATCCACAGCAAAAATCGAAAGAGCCAGGCTGCATGAACGCCTCATACGTGACTCGTCTCTCCAATGGCGACATGGTGTGTTGCTTCATTCATTCAGTGTTAATCCCGTTAACTTTTCACTTCATTGCGCGAAATACTTTCTTTTCGAAATTTTCAGCACCTAAAGTCTTCCTGAAGGTTGGATTGCTGACCAAGTAGCAAACAGAAACAGTCCTTCAGTCCCTGCTCGTTAGCCTGTTTGATAATATCAGTCGAACACTGCAGCAAGCAATCCAGTGAAGCTAAATTGGTGTGAAACAGAGTGTTAGATATTGAAGCGACTACCTAGCGCTGGGGATATGGCGTTGTGCTGCCGAGCGCGATGTCGCGGGTTCAAACCCGGTCACGGCGGCCGCATACCCGTGGGGGCCGCATATTGCGAAAAATGATCACGAACCATGCAACGCGTGGACATCAACGAACCCCCAAGTGGTCAAAGTTAATCCAGAGTCCCTCACTTAGGCGTCTCTCGTGACCGATTGGGCACTTTTGAGATGTTAAGCCGAAAGTTTTAATGCGTAAGCATTCTTTGGCGAGCTCCCCAGCCCTGCCACGCGAAAAGTGTGATGACTTGTATCTGCACGAAAATGCGTAGCTTGCAAAGCTAAGATATTTAATCGTTACGATAGTGTAAATGCAGATGATTGGTCCCCTTAAGGCGACAAGGAAAAATAGAAAGCATAAACAAATAAAATAAAAAGAGATTACCCATATGGATACATGAGCCTCCTTAGAAAATGCATACGGATGCTTATAGTAGCGGAGGGTCAAATTGAAATTTGGGGCTGTCTTAACTTAAATTTGGCACTTAGCCAACTTAAATTTGGAATTGGGACAACTTAAAATCCGGGGGTGAGTCAACTTAAATTTGGGTGTATGCCAACTTCTAATCTAGGGGTGGGTCAAATTTAATTTTGGGCGTGCAGAAACTGAAATTTTGGCGTGGGCCAATTTAAATTTGGGGCTCGGCCAGCTTGGATTTGGGAGGGGGCAAATTGAAGTTTGCATGTTCGCCAAGTTAAATTTAGGGGTGGGTCAACTTAAAGTTTAGGGAAGGGGGGAGAGTGGCCCACCAGAAATTTAGGGGTGGGTCAAATTCCATTTCGGGCTGGGCCTACAGGAAATTTGGCGTTGACAAAACTCAAACGTGTAGTTGGCCAACTTGAAATCTAGATTTGGACCTACTTTGGCGTAGACCATCTTGAAGTTTGGGTGCCGGCCAACCTGAGATTTTGGGGTGGGCTAATGCCCAAGTGAACGAATTATGAGCACTTGGCGGGCAAGCAACTGTGTTGAGACGCTTGGCGGCTTTTCATTGGGCCTTACCGATGTGGAGTCAGAATGCAGGCGAGAGCTTACGTGGAAAAGGGACACGCGCACAGGCGCGGCCTCTGGATAAAAAAAAAAAAGTAGTTTGGCCTGCCACATGCATCTCAAACGCTTTCGCCTGTGATCGGCATAGAAAATGCGTGAGGAACGCGCGTCGAACGGGGTCGCCCGTGGAAACCGACGCGTCCCGTCCCCGAGAGCTAGCGCCATTCGGCCCAGCCAAGCGGCCGAGAATGCAACTATGGCTGAGATGTTCGCTCCACTGCAGCCCGCCTCACTTTGCAGGCCGCACTTTCTTCCTTTCTTTCTTTCTTTCTTTCCTTCTTTCTTTCTTTCTTTCTTTCTTTCTTTCTTTCGTTTAATTCAGCTGCCGTGGCACAGGCTTGCGAGAGCGACAGCGAAGGTGACATGGGATCGTGGCGATGCACTCTCCCCTCACGCAACGCCTCTCGTGCTACTGCTGCAGCTGGGGCTTCCTTTCGGAGACTATTGGGCCACATCCTCCCTCTTTCTCTATCATCTTTCACTTCTCTCTCCCCTGACGACGCTTCGCCCTGCTCCCTCACGGGTTGCAAAATCAAGCGTCTTTCCTTTCTTTAGATGACTATCATCATCATCATCTCTTTCGACTGACCTGCTTTCGACTGACCGGCATTCCAGCTCAATTTGTGCGATTGCACTGGAGGAGCTGGATTTAGTGTGAACAGCTGATACTTGTCCACTAAAGCGTAAGCATTCTTTGCCACCGGAAAGGCCATGGGCAGACTGCGCCTAAGCTAGGAAAGGCAAGCAACAAAACTAAGCGAAAACAATGTCACAGCCGAGTCAAACAATGCTCACGCATTAGTAGACCATTCTGCGAATTTCTGCCGTTTCTTTATGGATATGGACATAATAATGTACAGAAGGGTGAACATGAAGATAAATTATCAGTGGGAGGGGGGGGGGGGGTGAAAGCAGCCTAAGGTTTAGCGAACAGCTCCTGGTTGCATCAAATTCATTGCATCAAATTAACGGTGTTGCTAGAAGCCCATTACTTAGCCAACATTGGCGACATTTACCAAATGTGACATTCACTTTTATCTTGCACGAGCCGCAATGACTAGAAATAGCTATAGTGTTTTGCTGCTGGTTACATGGCAGCGAGTTCGATTACATGTCGCATTCTGTAGATGCAGGGTTTAGTGACGCTGACGTGAACAGCTTGTATATTAAAGAAACACAGTAAGCTGAAACTGATCCAATAGCAAAAATAAATTCACTTGCCGCTTATGGCCAGGCCAACTTATATTACATCTCGCCTAAAATTGTACATTTACAAAGTTGGCCGTTACCATTTCACGCACGATGCTAGAAGTGCTGCCAGTCGCTTTTATGCTGCTATAAATTTGGCACCATGTAAACCTACAATCGAAGAACGAAACACGCGTAAAATGATATGCCATAAAACTGTCAGCAATTTATATTTAGGTATTGCTCACATAAGTTTCATGGTGTACTTACAAGTTCGCTCATTCTGCGACTTGACGTTGGGTTGACTTACGTAAGTGGACTGGATGCAAAAAATCCGTCGGTAAACTATTGGCTGAAGAATTATGGCTCACAGCCTCTTAAAAAGGCAATTCGCTGAAATGAATAGTTCAGAAGCGTTCGAAAAGATTCCTTAGCGCTGTCTTTCTATTAAGGCTCGGGTATTGTACAGGCTGATGTACCGCGTATGCAACTCCGTTCTAGCTTCAACACGGACTTCTTATGAAAACAGCGAAAAAAGGTCACTTAACCTGCTTCTAGACGTGGACGAGGTCGTCTGACTCTTTCTTGCTTGAGTAACGTTTCGTGCGTCCTCTTGTCAGAGTTTTTCGCTCCACTCCGAAGCGCGCACTACGGCAAGTGGATGAATTTAATTAGGTTAGCTGTGTCGAAGCTAAATCAACAATCGCTGACTTTGCTGCAGTCTGAGGCTGCATGCTCTTGTGCACCCATCACGGAAACGGTGGCACTAATGAGAGTATCTCGCACTGCCTAGGAATGACCCTACCGTAACATTACATTTCGTCTGGGCAAATTTGTCGGTTTACTAAATGCGACGCTACTGTATTGCCTCGCCTAGAGTCTTCGGCACGCGAGCCACTAAATGAATGAGGCTTTTTTTTTTTCATATCTTTAAGTTACTTGATGCGTCCACGAACCTGCAACGGTAAATACGCCGCGTCGAACAACTTATTAGCACTGCTGAAAGCCCTATAGTTCTGCCATTACGCCACTCATATTTACTGAATAAAGGCTACATTGAGGAAAGAGCGTGCGAAGCTGCTAAGTTGCATCTCAGTTTGCGGTTTCGAGTGCATATTGACTACCTTTGTACTTGCGAATCCTGCTAGTTCGCGAGGTCTCTCATAGATGTCGGTCACTTTTCTTGTGCGCTTTAAACAATTGTGTGGCGAAATTGAGAATTTTGTGTCAGAAAAAAATGTCTCCGATTCCTCGAAAGCCACGTCAGAACTCGGCCCTATATTGGAAGGCAGGCGTGCACGTAGGCGTATTAAGGACGCCTGTAGATCTCTCTGTAGATGTCTAGTGTAGATGTCTTTGATCCTTCACTAGAGATCCGAGGGGCGTTATCGTTGGTACATTACTGAGCAAACAACAGCAGTAGCAGTGGTACAGCCGAAGAAAGAGGCCAAGAAAACTTCACTTTAAAAGCAAACTTCGAGATGAAGTATATCCGGCAGTAGGTTCAAGCCAGAAACAAAATAAAGAGTGCAATATATCGTGACTAGACGCTGTCTTTTATCGGAAAACGTTCTGTTCACGGTTATAGGTGACTCGACCACAACCAATATTGAAGTTTGGTTCATGTTCTCCTTTGTTATTCTTTTTTTTTCTAGCAGTGGCCTTGTGAACGGAATGGGTGGGAATGTTGGCACACGACATGGTGTTCTTCCTCGAGCTGGCCGCCAGACCGCAACATCTACCCGGCTCTACTTCGAATCGTTTACGGCGTGGCAAACAGAAAGAACGGCCGGCTACAGTGCTCATTTCCATTCCTTTCCTTCTCAAGCGGTCAGTCCGGCATCGATAAGTTAATGTAACGGTAATATGGCCGAGCGCGCAATAGTAATGGTTGTGCGGCGACTTTAGGAGTTCTCATTCTTTACTTGTGCACTCATCGAGTACTTCTGTGTGGCCCGCTATGCACCACGCATATCACGTCCTTCGCTGTGCTCGGACATAGCACGCCGACCACGTGGTTAGTGATATTTGTCGCAAAACGCAACAGCACAGAAATCTTGAAGGCACCGCTTTCGGCACCTTGAATCATTAAGGAAAGGGTTCCTGCTGCTGCTGCCCGGTGTTCCAATGAGATTCAAGTGTTTTTGCAAGTAGTTAACTTGCCTCAACCACAGAACTCCTGTCGAGTTACGCCCACGTTTCACGCCCGTGTTTCCTCTCTGAGTAGCCCATTCCTGAGAAGAAAAAAATTCGCAATGTACTTTTTCTGTCTCTCCTCTCATAATATTGCTGTTTTTTTATCATACCCACGGCCCTATTGCTGAAGCCTGGCTATGTAGGATGCCGTGAAAGGAATCAGTGACTTCATTTACCCTATATAACAGATAAATACAGCTATACAGATAAATATATGGATAGATAAATACATTTCTACTAATCTAGCTTAGATCTACTCCACCGTGCAGCATTGATCTGTTGGTGAGACGATGATTTCGAACCGTAGTTGGGAACAGAGCAAAAGAGAAGGTCCAGGGCTGGATTTGAAGACGGAACAATTTATCGTAACTACCAGAAAATTTGTGGATGTGACTTAAGAATAGGCTCCACAACGGTCGTAGGGGACCGCCTCGGTTTAGTGTTTTCTGGTTATTGTGAATATGGGGACAGCACTACCCAGGATGTATTCCTTTATTAGGAGAGAACGTTGATGTCTGCTTATAATTTTACTGGCTTCAGAGGCACATAAGAGGCTTGTACTAACGCCTAGTTCATAACTCTGTTATGTGAACAACCCACCCTTTTCTCAACATAACTCATTGAGAAGTCATTAACAGCGGTGAGAACATAGTAATTTCAACGACTGATGCCTGTCTCTCCCATATACGTAACTAAAATAACTAAACAAAGAGAAATACGGAAGAGACGCCCGTTTTCGGTCGTCGACCATACAGCTAGGGCAAGAGGAGAAACAAATATTAGAAGGAGAGCTATTTCCTGTTCTAATTTTATTCAGGATACATGCAAAAGTCGTACACTCAGAACAACCCTGGCAAGAAAGCTGTAAGCGTACAGCTTGATGGTGCCCAGGAAGCAAGTTTAGCCCAGGGAGCCCAGGATGGTGCGCAGGAAGCGAGTATTGGAATAGAAATGTTGGAAATAGCTTTACGTTATAGCGCCTCAACAGGGAAGACTTTATGACTACTCAGCAGAACTCCTAATAGCATTTTAGATCGTATTGCCCGACCTTTAAATGTGGCACAAAATACTTTGTCTTTCCACTGAAATAAGCCAAGCGCTTCCTTCAGACAGCTATGAAGGACCCTATCTAGAATGTCAACAAACTCTTGGCAGATGTTGTGGATGGATATCCAAGAAACTGTTCTAACTCCGTCAACTCCATCTGAAAATGAACATGCAATGAACAGAAAGCTGCAAGGCCTGCACAGTTACTGTCCGGTTTTAAGCGCGCACCAGTTCGCCATACAATGAGGTTTCGCGCGCGAACATCGGTTAATTTCCAGATGCATAGGTTCAGTATTATCACGCGCTGAATAAATATTTCAATAGTTTCTAAAGTACAAAATACTGCTCGTTATATCCAACATTTTTTTTCCAGAAAGTGGCATAAGCATTGTATGAGTCATTGATGTTGTTCTTCGCGAACGTGCCAATCGCGAACAAGGTCAGCGCGCATGGGCATACATAAAGTCAAATATTTTCAATGGCCAAAACACAGAACACAAGTAATTATACATAGCGTAAAAGACACGATCAGCAAACAAATCAATTTCGAACACAGAACAGCATTTATATCACTCATTTAGCGTATTAGGGTAGGCTGATATTTAATATTTTCGTAAAATGTTTGTCTTCGAAAAAAGTTTTTCAAAGCAAGAAGTGCTTTTTTGTGAAGGCCCATTGTTGACAATGGACTAAGTTTACTTTACAGTGAATGCTCTTCCGTCTAACAGCAACAAATTTGCTCGCAATGCGCTTGTTGGTTTATCACATTTTGTGCACTCGAGGAGGAGAAGATGCACATGTTTGTCTCGATGGCCACATGAACACTGTGGACTAGAGGCACGATTTATGCTCTAATAAAAGATGTATAAATATTACTTAGAGGTTCAGCGCCTGTCCGACACTGTGCGCTTCTATGCTTTTCTATAGTGCAGTATAATTTTTGGTCTTTCTTATGAAATAACTCGAGCAAGGGAATCTCAGACGGCCACTCATTACCTACCTTGTTGCATAGGTAATGAGTGGCCGTCTGAGTACTCGAACATGTGATATTCACCTGCATATTTTAAGTTGCACAACATGTATGATTAGACCAGCTAAGCCCCTAGAAAAGGCATTACACGTTGTTAGATACGGGACCTTTTCCTGAGCCTCCTTCGAGTTCACCAGACCACATCGAATCTCGTCACACCTAATTAAGGAGCGCAGAAGCACATCTACCACGTTCCCGAGGCGCGGCACGTCCAAACAAGTTGGCGTCCCCACCTCGTGCGCCGCATGAGGAGCTGTTGTCCCACTGCTTGACTCTTCCCGAAAGTGTAGCGGGAGCCTGGCATTGTTCCAGGTAACGTGGGTCCCGAGCAAAGCTGCTTTGCGGCTCTGAAAGGCTGCTCGAGAATAAATCGCCAGCCCCCATTGCGCGCTTGCAAGCCGCGAGGCAAGACGGCTGTAATGCACCGTGAAGCCCTGGCAGCAACCCCCCCCCCCCCCATCCGCCTTTGTGACGGCACAACATTTGCAGACCAGGAAGGCATTGCAGACCAGGAAGGCAATACCGCAGAGCACTACTCCCTCGGACAGGTGGAGACAATGGAGCGAGCCACTGCGCCGGGTGTGACTTACATTCGCACGGGCGCCTACCATTGGCCGAAAATGACGCCACCTGAGCGGGCTCGCAGATTGGCCGAAAATGACGACACCTGAGCGGGCTCGACGATTGGCCGAACGGGACGTTACTTCGAGACACCGAAGGGGTTGGAGCAGCAAGAGAGCATTCCTTCATTCATCTCCTTTGAGCTTCCTGCCACGGGCTGCAGCGCCCGAGTTGCTGCGGCCCGTAATGACTTTATGACTGTTAATTTCTTTGTATTCTCATTGTAAATAATGTAAATAAACCTCCAGTTTTTCACCTCAAAGTCCTCCTCAACCTCGGCCAACTCCCGCACCCAACGGCAAGGTCCAAAAATCTGGGGGACAGCAATTGGGATTGTCCTCCAGATCCAACAACGTGCCCGCAGCAAACTTCATCAGGCTAGACGCTTTAAACAACTTCATAGAACCACAATGTCTCTGATAGTTCGCGTGGCGTACCTAATTGTTGTATCAAGAAACAAGGCGACAATATCGATCACATAGTAGCAAATAGCATTTGCGGCATAGCACGTACTCGTTAACAAGGCATCTAAAAATTTTTGTGTTAGGAAAATAATCTACTGAGATCACATTGTGCCTCAAGAGTTTCAGGAGGAACAGGGGTGATCTAAGCTTCCAACAAAACCGTGAGCGGATGCGTAGAACTAGGAATCCTGCAAATATTTCACTTGCGAGAACCTGCAAGCGCGATAGTATTAGCGGACTTTAACGCGGCAGTACCCTAGAGATTGTCACATGGCTTCGCGCGATACATTTCATCAAGTTTGCTTAGCTGGCTCTACGGGCAAAAGAAGAGTAGAGAGATGAAGTGAGACAGTATGGCATGTCGACGGCAACGTGAAGATGGCGATGGAAGCGAGGAAGAGAGGAACTAGATGTTGACGACGACAACGCAATGATAACCAAGATGACGCCGATGCAGCGTCATCGCGATGAAGACAGCGAAGAGGACAAAAATGAGCTCTGCTTCACTGTATCTGACACACTACACGGTGTAATAAATGGACAACATGCACAAACGGACCTTAGAAAAAAAATGCATGCAAATGGAGAAATCATCGCATGGCATAGTAGTACAACGCAATGAACGCTGCAGTAACAACGTACCAATAAGAAGACCTAAACTGCCTTGACACTACAGCTGCAAGAAATACCACATTAAATAATGCACTGAATCCACAGTTCGCGGAGTCGGTTTTTAGCTAGGGTGCGTAATGGGTCATGCGTGGTGTTAATTACAAAATGTGAGAGATTGTTCTGTAGAGTCTGGAATCCACAGTAAAAGCATGGTGAGGGAGGCGCCAGCATTCGTGACGGAGTTTATAACAAGTCTGACTGTTTACCTGCGACCTCGAAATGGCACTCAGTGCTCCCGTATATTTGAGCTGTGCGACTATTCGAACCTTTCGAATAATGATTCAAATATTGTTCAATTGAATTCACTCTTGAAATACAATAGTCACCATTTACAGCCAGGACCCGCCGTGGTTGCTCAGTGGCTATGGTGTTAGGCTGCTGAGCACGAGGTCGCGGGATCGAATCCCGGCCACGGCGGCCGCATTTCGATGGGGGCGAAATGCGAAAACACCCGTGTACTTAGATTTAGGTGCTCGTTAAAGAACCCCAGGTGGTCAAAATTTCCGGAGTCCCCCACTACGGCGTGCCTCATAATCAGAAGGTGGTTTTGGCACGTAAACCCCATATATTATTATATTATTTATTATTATTTACAGCCAGGATAATTTCAAGAATAGATTTCTAATATGTTAAAGCGTTAACTGCGTGCAGTCGAAGATACCATTTGAAGAAATTTGCGATAAAAAAGCAGATATTGCGTAGTGGATCACGATCAGGGAGCTACACGTTTCCGCCTAAAACTCTGTTATTCAACCACGCAGAAGAGTCCTGACTATCCGAATAAACTGCTTGTACGTTTCGAATACTTCAACTGTGCTTTAAGAAACCACACTTTTTAACGGGCAAGTTAGTGACAGAAGCTCGCTAACGTTGTGGCTTTGCTGAAATGTGAAAATTGCTTTATATTAATTTTTGCGAAAGGTCGATGAATATTGAAAAGCTCCTTGAGGAAACCGAATCGAGTGCCGGATCCTCAAAAATAAATTTTAGTTTTGTTTCTTTTCTTTGACCATTTGTTGCTCTGTTCGATACCTGTCTGTTACTGTTCATTTTATATTCGACGCAGCCTGAAAAATTTTACTGCAATTCCTCAACGGCTGTATTTTTGATATACTGGATGCATTTTTCACAGAAAAGCTACCAGAAAGGCATCACTTGTTTATACATTTTGAAAGCTCACTTTCTTGGGAACCTTGCAGTTCAGCGCCTCATCAGTGGAGCGCAAATGAGAAAATAATGACGCTAGAGCTACCTGGCGTTTCTGCGTATTGTGTTTTACGTATGCGTTTTCGCGGTATTCTGTTTGGAGAACGCCCTGATTTTGTTTTCGCATCAAAATGAGGGCTTGGTGAGTAATATTTCATGCAAAATCGAAAGCAACGACTTGAAAACAATAGAGTGCTATTTTTCCGCCTACATTCTTTTATTTGAACGCCGAGCGTGTTTCATTCGCTATGCAGGCGTGCGAAATATGCATGCGTACGAAAGCTCGTGTGCGGCTGAGCGTAGGGGACGCCAATTATCATGAAATCACACAATTTCCTTCTGGCTCGAATCTAGCTGTATCTCGCGATAAATGTAATCCGTACATGTTCTTTCCTTTGACACTGAAACCTTTATATAGGCTGAATAGTGCCTTCTTTCGTGCTTTAGTACAACGATACTAAATATCCTCTAGAGAGAACCTACCGTTCAACGCTGCAGCGACGATAACTTCACTAAAAGCGCATAACGGTGCAGTGTATAGTCGCGGTGCAGTCGCAGTGCAAACACGTGGGATAACTAATTCCTCGTGCGTGTGACACGAGATTATGCGAATGCCGCCGAGGCAGGAAGTGCTGTTTGACAGACGAATATATTAGATATTAGTCTGCTAGCTGAGCGCATCGGATTGACACTGCTCGTTGCCGAGTATTATCAGGGCCGAATTAGTTTCCTACATGTCCCAGACCGAGTGTGGTACCTCCTGAAAAAAAAGACCATACGTCTGCGTAACTGCGTATTACCTTCCAACGTATAGACGTGTGTGAGCAATAGCTAATGAAGCGCGCACGGCACTTCTCCCTTTGGCTCCGCCGTATCAAAATACCCTGCATGAAAAGGTTGGCGTGTTATGATTTATATTCTAGCAGGAGAGGCGAGCCATGAATTCAGGGCTTTGAGTACGTTTACATTATTCTCTAAACTTCACTTGAAGTGATAGCTGAATCCCTTTCAAAAGCTGGTAATTTTGTTTGTTTGCTAGAAATCTCACAGGTATATCAACCTATGCGAGTTCAGATCTATGTAATTGATTGAGTGGAGATGCTATATTTTTTGTTTATCTTCGGAATTGTGCCCAATCAATAATTCGTTCTTTATGCAAATTTAGGCCGGTTTCGCCAATATCCCTAAGTAGGACTTGGGGACTGGGCCTACCGCCCCGAATTGTATTCCGTTGGTCTCTTGGGGCGAAGGCCTTTAGGTTGCGACATTTAGCGACTAATAACAGCGCACTAGGGACCAAGTGCAGCGTGCGCAATTAGCACGAAGACAGTGTTTTACGTGTTTGCGTGCGCTTTGCGGCGACAAGGAGTAGGCCTAAAATGTGCTTTAAGTTACGTGCCAATTATTTAGACCTACGTAATCATAAAGGACAGAAAGATTGGTACGGTAACATATTCTTGGGTTGTAGCGTGAAGTGACGCAGACAGACACGTCCTGTCTGCTTCTAGTCTCTGCCTGTGTCACTTCGCGCTACAATCCAAGATTATGCGGCGTAATGTTTTTGGACCTTGGAGCAGCTTTGATACCGCTCTGCGCGACGGAATGCTTTTAGTCTACTCTGTGGAACCCTGGCTGCATTCACACGCTCTCCATGCTTGTTACACTGTATGCAGTGCTAGCTCCCTGTGCATAGTGGGCGGGGTTGTGTAATGTCTGTTTATCAATGATCAATTTACTTGATCAACATCCTTATCTGGAACAGCTTGATAAACATCTCCAACAGCTAATAAGGAACACCTCTCTTTCTTGCTCAAAGAATAAATGATGGCGAAAGGCATGCATCTGTGAAAACTCGCAAATGAATATTCTGACTGGCCGATTTGTCAGTTCCTCTGTTTGCAAGTAGCGATTCCGTGCGTCGGCGATCTGAGAGCGGTTGAAGCCTAGGGATGCAAGCGCTGTTGTAGAAGGTCAAAAATCCCTATCGAACCTGCGGCATATCAAGCAAATCGCTTTCTTTTGGATGGCCTTGATTTGATTAACGTCGCATTGCTTGTGCGTATTTCAGACAAGAAAAGCATATTTTAGTAGAGGCTGGTTTAGAGATTTTATAACATGTAAAGTCCCGTAAAGATGCAGAACGTCTGCTTCTTTATTTCCTTCGTTTTGCACTAAATCAATCTGTCCGTATTGTCGTCAACCGCAGCGAAACTACCAATTTAGTACTTTACTCGCGTCATTTGACACTGGTCTAGCTGCTGATCCAGCGGTTATTTATGAATCAGGGGCAGGACGTTCGCTGTAGGAATGACAACTCATTTACCTAACCAAGGCGCGTTCAAACTCCTCGGTAAATCTGCCAACCCTCTTTCCTTTTTCGCCATGACCTTCAGACTCTCACGGCCCTTTCTCATTTTCGCTTTGGCATACGAAGTTGGCGCCCGCAAAAGGCTAAGCTATTTACGAACAAATATACGGCGTCAAAAAGAAACAGTGATACAAAAAGAAGATAGACGCCTTATAGACGTAGCGACCTTTAGCGGGAAAAGTAGGAAAGTTCTTGCCCTCAGAGGATGCGCTTGGCTGAAGGCATCTCGAAAAGGTTTCCGTCGCACCAGAGTGCCCCAAGAGTGGCGCCTTTGCTGTGCTCAGGAACGTATAGGCGTGAAGACTCTATTTTCATGCTATTGCGATCGATGATCGAAACCTTCCGCTTCGAGAGAGATGTTCAGGCAGCTAACACGGCCCGGCTGGCTGGCATTCCCAAGCCGTTGTATTCATGGGAGCTGTCAAACCGTGAGCTGCAATAGTTCGCCCAGTCTATATATCTACAGAGTAACTCAGTCCTCCCTATACGAATTCTGGGGGGAAAATGCCGAGAGCATCTTAGGATTTACTCCCTCGATGGCCTTCGCTGCGAGAGCAAAGACATACCTTTACAAATACAAATATATATATTCCAGGCTACAGCAGGCGCACCGCGGGAACAAATATATTTTTTTCTCATTTACGGTTTTCGCTCGCACTACCGCTTAACTGTTGACTGCACGAGTAATAAATATCCCTGAGGTAGAAAGCATAACGCCATAAGAATTTCTGAGAAAAAATACACGTAAGCACACATATAGGTTTAAGCTCGTCCTATAACGCATTTGCACGAATATATTGCGAGCATTTTAATGGTTCCTTTCTTCAAGATTTCCAGCCTCAGAACAGGCCTCGCGTTATGTTCTGGTTCATGACACATATAAAGGGAATATATTCTTTTTCCTTTACGGACTGGCCGAAAATCCACCCTCCCACTACATTTCAGGCCACGTTATTTCAAGTATTGTGTTGTATTTCTGGCGCAATGATTGTGACTTTTCGGTCCGATCGGCTGCTGTCTTCTACAGCGTAGGCGCTCTACAAATTGCTTCCTAGTGAAGATGGCACGCACACAGTCTCTCGTAGTTGTACCGCTTTATTCTGGAGGCCATACCACCTTTTTCGTAACGAGCTTGTTCAACTATCTTCTAATAACCATGTTTTATAAATTACTTACTAAACAGCTATCATACGAGTTCAGTGATTCCAGGTACCTTATCAATAATAATAATGTGAAGTTTGCACTTGACTCCAATTTTGTATTCGCATGGTTCATTCTAACCATGAAAAAAAAATGACATCATCATTCGCTGCCATAAAACTGTGGAATGGTTTACCCAACATCCTTCAATCTTCATCCCTTCATGCATTTACTGATGCCCTTCAGCTTTTTTACATGCATAACTAACTTTACGTCATTCGTTACACTACATTTGACATTTGTAGGTTGTGACAGTGTTTCTTTATGCGCTGTAGGCTTGTATACTGAAAATTGTTTTGTTTATTTAATTTTTCTGTGTTGTATCTTTCGCGATTATGTTTCTTTCTTTTACCTAGTTTGCTCAGCTTTCATGCTTTCTTTCCATTGTTATTATCAATCAACGGTGTCGTTGCAGTCTTTGACTTTGGGTCCCTCGTCTGTATTTTTTATCTTACCCATTCATTGTACTTAAAGAATAATAAACTCAAACTGAAACTGAAAGTAACTGCTTGAATGCACCTGCTTTATTTCCTGTTAATTTACCTATCTTGAGGAATCAGTGCGTCACTCTCCATTGATATAATTGTTCATAAAAGACATGAGTGTTATCTACAGCATGTACGTTATTATTAGCTTTTTCTTATTTATGGAGTTTTTACTATTTCACTCATCGTTAAAAGTGTAGTCGTTCTGTTTCAATGTTTTCTATGCTTCATCACATCATTCATTATTGAGATTTTCATTTCGACCATTCCATTTCCTGGTTATCATTTATTTTGTGAGAAAGAGGTTTTGTTGGAAATTATTTGTTGAAAATTGCTGAAAGAAATTATTTTTAACACGCGTAGAGCTCCTTCTTTCTCAGGTTGTTGAGAAGTTAACAGTACGAAAGACCTGTCATAGCTGTAGATGGTCACTGAATAGGCGTAACTATTTGCCTGAGCTACGGTCTGCCATTCGGTCTTATCGTAGTGTCGGGACACAGTAGAATTTGTGTTAATATTCCTGCAAATATTTCTATACTACGATATTATAGGCGATAGGTTGCAACAACGAACATTTGGTGTCTCTTCTGTGTAATCATGAAAAAATGCGTAGCCAAAACAAATGCCGTAGTCCGTTTTATATTATAAGTTAGCAGTGCTTCAGCGATGAACAAAGGGCCTAGAGCTCATCGCAGTACTTTAATGAAAAACATGGCCCCTTGAAAAATAAAAAAAGACATAAATGCCATTTTTGCTCACAGCACTGATTGGAAGGAAACAGAGCTCCGTTTATTCGGAGCTTTGCTCAGTGTGGGAGCTGCAGACCTCGAACGGGCATAAATCTCTTGAGAGAATAAGAGATCAAAGTTGGAAGAGTGGATTCGCCTACCCTTTGCATAATTAGATTTCCCTGGAGTCGCTCTTGGGGTTGCAACTAAGTAGAGACCTGTTTCGAGTGAGCCTTCCACGCTAGTAGTTTAAAAAGTGGTGAATGTTTTCTCTAATTCGCTAATCTTTTGCTGTGTACTCTTTTGTTGGCTCAATAATAAATTCCTCTTTTGAACACAGCTGCTTTTGAAGTACTTGAAACAGTGTTTCTTTTTCTTTTCCCCTTCCCACGCATTTTCACCAGGCCTGTGACATTTGTACCCGGCACGTTCTAGACAAGCCTGAAAGTTCCGTTCAGCTGAAATGAAATGCGTAAAAACACGACCTCGGAAAATATAACAACCATGGGATGCATGCTCACACGCTCATATTCATACATATTCGCACGCTTGTATGACTTGAAACTGCACAAGTAAAAGAAGCATAATTTCTCCATGCAGTTTACAGATAAGAATAAATGAGAACGTCATTTTTGAATGTAGCACATCCAGCGTCGCGGAAGTAAGTTTATGTCAGGACAAATGAGCACAGAATGCCACTTTTTCACCGAACAGTGGACATGGACCAGTCTATGAAACATCAGTTACTTGAGAAGCTTAATTCCGTCATTTTTTTTTTTTTTTTTTTGTCGATGAACATTTGGCGGCTTAAGGGAGGTGCTTTTTCAGGTGATATCCCCGAGGTATCACCTTTTAGAACTTAGGAGGCTAGACAAAAGCCGGAACTGTAAATGTCATAAAATGAATCAAGGCGTGCTCATCGAATTCCGCTCATCTAGTGTTAGGTCGAGTGCAAGCACACGACGTCATTTCGCTGTGTCGGCTTTCATATGCCTCATCGCAGCCCACTCGACGCAATAGCACGCAGACCGGTCAGCTGCATCTGCTAAGTCGTCACTATGGACGCTGCAGTGACTAGGCAACCACTAAGGTTTTATGTGACGCTTTTTGTCCACCATCGTGCAACTGTGATTGTTAAATCTGAAACTACGTTCACTGACGTCTCTCAAACGGCTTCGAGCAAGGACTTCGCGATACAAGATTACAATTATCGTGTTCTTGTGAACCAAATGGGTATCGTAATAACCTACACGAAACGTTAATAGGCAGTCGCAAAATCTGCTACTGTTCCACTCATTTCGGTTCGCTGCTGATGCAGTCGCTCCGGTGAATCATCTCTCTCTGGTATTCGTTGAAAGCTTGTTCCAGGTAACTGCATCAAATAAAGCAAGATTGCTCGTTTCGAGCCTTCCTTGAAGGCTACGCCTCTACAATCCAACCTCGTGGCCGATCAACGTCCGCATGTTGTAACCAAACGTTGTCACCTTTCCAACCATATATACAGAGACTTAAGCTCCAGTGAAGCCTTTCAAAACGTTAATAAGACCTGATCCCCACTATGCCGTGCCTGCCTCACCCACTACTAGAATTTCAATCTAGGCCCCGATAAACCGGCAAGGATAATTCTCCTCAAGTTTGCGCATTGGGCACATATCTAAGGCGTGGGCAAGAAGTTCACAAAAGTATTCAAATCTCGATAGCAATATTTCTGACAGGAAAGGAAGCTAGTGTTTCGGTAATGAAAACGCTAAATTTTCACAGGAAGACGCGCTTCATTCGGGTATCGTTCCACGTCTGCTAACATAAAAATGATCCTCATGCAGCCGCCTTCCCTGCCTTTCATAAGTGCTCGTTCTGTCGTGTCATTAGTCGACATGCAGAGAACACAAAGAACCACTAGCCGTATTCGCCCATGAAAACAGTTGTCCCCCAATCTGACTTGATAACCAGCAACGCGCGTTGCTCTTTGCCGGACAGTGCAGTCCATGCTACTTGACACTTATATGTGAATTTCACAAGATCACGAAGCTCGCCAATAATTACCTGATTGGTATCTATTCGAGTGTGGTAGTAAGATACAGGCTGCAAGGTTTGGTCTACTTCGCCTCGTTTTAAACCCACTTGTAACTTATCATATCAATAAATAGTTTTGCGGAGTCGTCTACAGGGCTGTTTACTTCGCGGAAGACAGTTGATTTAGTCTATGACTATGGACATCCGGCACTAGATGAATGCTACGCAAGCTGCTCTAGGAATAACATTTCTTAGTTCTGGTATACAGCAGCGTCTGCAACAGTAAGAGATATATAACCTGCTTAGGCGTTAGAAAGTACACTTACACACCACAGCAAATGCGGCAGCAATTCAATTGGCACTAGAGTGCATAATTTATCGGGACTTCCTCTTGAAGAAATGAGGAGTTAAGCAGCAGCGACAAAGTATCAGCATGGTTCAAATAAAATTCAACGGGTATCTGATGTTTTACAAGCAAGAGTCAGTCATCTGAGTTTCTAGAATTCCTAAAGCATTCGGGTGCAGTCTGGTGTAATTAATGTCAATATGTTTATTTTGGTACTCCAAGATAACGTTGAGAATTATTTCTATGTTATACACCCTAGCCGCCCTTGGACAGTGGAGGTTGGGAGCCGGGTAATAGGGATAGCAAGATGTTCTTTTTTTTTTGGAGGGAGAAGGAATGAGGGAGGAGGAAGAGACACACTTGATCGGATGAGATGGGTCGGGCAAGTGGGTGTTGTCGGATTTCGTTTTATGCAAAGTGTTTCTAGTACAGAAAAATTTCATAGGAGGAACGGGGGTAGTGGTTGGTGTGCTCCGCCGCCATGCTTATCCCCGCCTCTGTGTGGAAACGGCACACACGTAACGGAGGAATCTCTTGATCCAAAGCAATATATGCTTTCATGTGTGCGCTGCCATTGGTTTCTTGTGCAAATGCTTTATACTTCTTGTCGATAACAAACAAAATGGTTCAATGCAGAACATACTTCATTCAGAGGGTAACATTGCTGAATAATGTTGCTGCAACATTTCCAAAGAGAAAACGTTTTATAATTAAGAGAAATAAGTTCCTGTTGCAGCAACAGCACTTAAAAAGCTCAGAACTTCTTTCCCTATGTCCGTCCGATTAGCTTTTTTCACTTAGCCTTGAATCTCAATGCAACGTAATTATCGCTTATTATTAGGCACATTCATATAGCAAACCAAAAATAGAAAAGAAAAGTTGTGGTTTTGCCCGAAAGCCGAAGCATCGGTTGCGATAGAAAATTAGTAGGCGGCTATACGAAGTAAATCCCAACAAAGAAAGGCGTCAGACAGGGAGATACGATCTCTCCAATGCTATTCACAGCGTGTTTACAGGAGGTATTCGGAGACCTGGAGTGGGAAGAATTGGGAATAAAAGTTAATAGAGAGCACCTTAATAACTTGCGATTCGCTGATGATATTGCCTTGCTTAGTCACTCAGGAGACCAATTGCAATGCATTGTCACTGACCTTGAGAGGCAAAGTAGAAGGGTGGGTCTAAAAATTAATCTGAAGAAAACTAAAGTAATGTTTACCAGTCTCGGAAGAGAACAGCAGTTTACGATAGGTAGCGAGGCACTGGAAGTGGTAAGGGAATACATCTACTCAGGGCAGGTAGTGACCACGGATCCGGTTCATCAGACTGAAATAATCAGAAGAATAAGAATGGGCTGGGGTGCGTTTGGCAGGCATTCTCAAATCATGAACAGCAGGTTGCCACTATCCCTCAAGAGAAAAGTGCATAACAGCTGTGTCTTACCCGTACTCACGTATGGGGCACAAACCAGGAGGCTTACGAAAAGAGTTCTGCTTAAATTGAGGACGGCGCAACGAGCTATGGAAAGATGAATGATCGGTGTAACGTTAAGGGATAAGAAAAGAGAATATTGGGTGAAGGAACAAACGCGGGTTAATGACATCTTAGTTGAAATCAAGAAAACGAAATGGGCATGGGCAGGACATGTAATGAGGAGGGAGGATAACCGATGGTCATTAAGGGTTACGGACTGGCTTCCAAGGGAAGGAAAGCATAGCAGGGGGCGGCTGAAAGTTAGGTAGGCGGATGACATTAAGAAGTTTGCAGGGACAACATGGCCACAATTAGTACATGACCGGGGTAGTTGGAGAAGTATGGGAGAGGCCTTTGCCCTGCAGGGGCGTAACCAGGATTATGATGATGATGATGATGATGATGATGATGATGATGATGATGATGATGATGATGATACGAAGTAAGGATAGTAGTTTTAGAGGCCGTATAAACTTGGAAACATTCGCTTGCTAACTTAATAACAAGCATGGTGCGAGCCCGCACAAGTAACCATGAGCACATTACACTCGATGGGCGCGGACACTCGCTCTCAAAACGCTGGTGTGAGCAGGCGCCGCAGCGAAGGCGAGCGAAGTGACCATCGTGCGGTCTAACGCGCATAAAGTTATGAGCCGTCTGCAGATCCCTTTCAAGATAGGGCACGCGAGACTGCGCGCGGCGGTGCAAAGTACGCACGTGTTCGTGGAATTGAACCAAGAATTGGTTCTTCTTTTGTTTGTCGTTGTGTTATGTGGTCTCCGGAGCGGAGTATGCGGAGTGCTCCGTGCCCTATTCTGCCGCGTAGGTAGTTGCGGCACGCTGTTTGCGAGTCTCTAAGGATTGTTAGAGACCGTTTAGACCGATATCCCTCCGCTGCCGCTAGAGCGACGGCCGCTTCTTCAGCCTCGACTATCGTACAGCCTTGTAGTGATGCGCTGGTGATCTCGCGTAGGTTCGAATGAATCAATCACCGTTGCTACCGTGTTGCTCTTGCTCTGCCCCGCTGCTCTGGCGTATGTGGCTGCGTCCACATATAACGTCGTTTCTTGGGGTGCTAGTGTCTTTTGTAGATATTCAGCCCTCGCTTCTCTGCGTGCTTTGTGTAGGTTGGGATCCATGTTCCGGGGTATTGGTGCTACATTTAGTGTGTTGCGATACTCGTCCGGAATTGTTTCGGTCCTCTGTATCTCTTGAAGTTGATCAGCGCAGCCTAGTTTCTTCAGGAGCTTCCTGCCAGATGGGGTCTGATGTAGTCTGCGTTGTTGGGAGACTAGTTGCGCCTCTTTCAATTCGTCGAAGGTGTTGTGTAGTCCTAAGGCTAGGAGCTTTTCGGTTGAGGTGTTGTGGGGAAGGTGGAGTGCGGTTTTGTAGGCTTTGCGTAGAATCGCGTCCGCCTGTTGTACCTCACTCTTGATGGGATTGTAGTATGGGAGGCTGTATGCCACTCGGCTGACGACCAAGCTTCTGACCAGCTTGAGTGTGTCCTCCTCTCGCATGCCGTAGCGTCTGTGTGAGATGCGCGGGATCATGCGGGCCACTTGTAGGGTGGATGCCTTGAGTAGGGCGAGGGTGTGGGTACAGCGTTGGTTTGACTGTATCCACATCCCCAGGATTCTGATGAGCGTCTTTTCCGGTATCGGCTTCCCCTCGAGGTAGACGTTGAGCTTTAACTCGTCGCTGGTGGGGACTGTGCGGTTTTGCTTTCCTCTCCAAGCTCTCAGGAGCTCAGACTTCTCAGTGGAGCAGGCTAGCCCTCTTGCTCTGACGTAGTCCTCTACGCAGGTGGCTGCCTCTTGTAACTTCTCTTGTTTCTGTCTGAGCGAGCCTGTGTTAACCCAGAAGGTGATGTCGTCGGCATACATAGCATGGTGTATGCCGTCGATTTCTTTTAGCTGTTTTGCCAAGCCAATCATTGCTATGTTGAAAAGCGTGGGGGAGATGACCGACCCTTGAGGCATCCCTTTGTTTGGAGTAAGGAACTTCTCTGATCGGAGCCCTCCGAGGCCAATCGTTGCCGTTCTGTTTGAAAGGAAGGCTTTGACGTAGCCGTAGATTCTCCTCCCGCAGCTCAGGTCGTTCATGCCCGTGAGGATAGCTTCGTGGCTTACATTGTCAAAAGCCCCCTTGATATCCAATGCCATTATTATATTCTCCCCGCTCCTGGGGACGTTCCCGAGTATTTCTTCTTTGATTTGAAGCAGTACGTCTTGTGTCGATAATTTTGCTCTTAATCCAAACATGTTGTGGGGATACAGTTCGTTGTCCTCCATGTACTGTTGTAGTCTCAGCGTCACCACTCGTTCGTACAGTTTTCCCAGGCACGATGTGAGCGAGATCGGTCTGAGGTTCTCAATTTGCAGTTTCTTGCCCGGTTTAGGAATCATCACTACCTCCGCATGCTTCCACTCCTCGGGGACGGTCTCAGCTTCCCAGTGTTTGTTGAGAAAGTCGGTTAATTCTGCGACTAACTCTTCACTGAGGTTCAACGTGAGGTTCAGGAGCTCTGCGGGGGCAAGCCTGCACAGAACAAAGTGTTCTATAATGAGTCCGAGTTCAGGCACCCGTCAAGATTGCAGCTCCTCACCTTAGCCGCCTTCCTTGCAAGGTTCCTACTGACGTGACACCTCCCACCTCTTGCCTTCTCATTCGCCTCTTGTTCTTCCTTTCTTTCGAATAACCCATGGTCTTCGTTGCAGCTTTGCTTGTCGCTTTGGTTTTATTGCAAAGCATTCTTTGCCTAATTCTAAGCGCTATACGGGCCGTAGTTAGGTGTAGGTCGCTAGGTAGGCAGGTATTTTCTGTTAGCACTTCGGGCCTCTGTAATAAAAAGAACTTTGAGAACCATAGCGGAGACAAACCTCTGCCTTCGAACAAAAGCAGCCAAAGGCCACGATCGCACGCATAGACCTCTCAGGTCAAAGCCGGCTATCTCTTTGAGACGTTTAGGTCATGTGTAACGCGCCAGTTTCTCGTATTCTGTCCTAGTGACAGGTCGCGTTTTGAGACGTTGTGTTGTGCCGCACCGTCTTGGGGATTGGCCCACATTCCCTAATGGTTTCCTTATAGCAGCTAATGCTACGTATAAACATTGCGACGCTGTCGAGCCTTCATGATCACCGCAGGTCTAACACGTTTTACTTGCTTTTCATCGCCAGAGTGTAAATTCCATCCCCATTTTAACATAGACCACACTACATGACCATAGAGTAAGAGCAGGTGCGGGAGAGAAAAATTGGGGCTTTTGCTCCTTGAATTTCTGGCCTTGCCTGGGCACTACGGAGGAGAAGTTTCTGTGCTCGTGTTATGTGCGTTTGTCCCCTAGGTGTGCCGACATTGCGGAGGGGGGGTGGGGGTATATTTGTTTACGCTCCAACGCTGGCTGCCGGCGCGGTGAAACAAGTGAAGTAGTGAGAACTGCCGCCCGATCTGATAATCGATGTGTCTAGAGGTGCGTCGGGCGTACGCGGATCCCGGAAGGTAAAGGCATGTCGGACAGACTTTCTCGCGCTTGTGACCATCGTGTCGAGTCAGCCTTGCCGGATTATACTTTTCTCGCGACTTACGGAGCGCTACCATCAAAACAACATCACTGAGTTTCTCGAGGGAGCATTAGAGGCCGTGGCAGAAGTCGGGCTGCTCTCCTGGAGCAGTATCTTCGCTTGTGCCAAGGTTTTCGTATGCTGAAGTGGTGACATACCAGGATCATTTTCCAATGGTCCCCTTTGAGTGAAAGGAACGTAGTCGTGCACAAACGTGTGGAAAAATTGTTAGGCGGAAGCCACGAGGATAGCGAAACGGAAGCAAAGCAAGTGCGTGCGACGTATATTTAGCCTGCACGACCGAAGATACTGCTCCAAGGGAGCAGTCCCGGCTTCTACTACTATCCCTACCCCTTCCCCATGAAAATCAGTGATGTTATTTTGAAGGTATACAGCACCGTAAGGCGCGAGAAAGGTATATTCCGGCAAGACTGACTCAACACGAGCACTGCAGACACGAGAAAGTCTGTCCGGCATACCTTTATACACAGCGATCACCAAATAGGGCGTCAGTGCCGACTGCTCCACCTTGTTCACCGCCATGGCAGTCAGCGTCGGATTGTAAACGAACTCGCGCAGGCGGATGGCCAGCGCGCGACCTCATTCCCTAATGCCGGCACGCCTAGGGACAAACCTATGCAAAAAGGGGCAAAGAAACTTCGCCTCCGAAGTACCTAGGCGGTCAGATATTCAAGGAGCACAGGCCCCCACATTTTCTTTCTCACAACTGCTCTTCCTCGCGCCTGCACAGAAACTTCCGGTCCGTTTGTGCGCCCGACACCCTGCTGTACTTACTAGCAATTCTAAAGACGCGCCTGGGAGGCCGCACGCACCCGGCTGCACCACTGTAGCTTGAAAGCCGTCTGCGGCCGGTACAGAGTCCCCGCTGCGCTGTGTTTTCAAGCGTGGACTGCTTTTAGCTCCCGCTGTCGGCGACCTTCAAGCGGCCTTGAGCCAAAAGCCTAACCCGCCATTCGGGCACTCAAACGAGAACATCCGGGCAAGTTGCCCGAACCAAAAGAGATTATCCGGGCAACCAGTCAAAGCTTAAGAAGATGCGGTCTCTGGCCCCCCAAACCTTTTTACAGGACCGCATTATATGGGCTAATTACTGTCCAAACAAGTTACAAAAGATATTGCTTCCGAGCTCTTCTTGATATTTCTTCACAATATCACTAAGGCTGCAACTTCTGGCAGGCCGAAGTTTTAGTTGTCATTTCCAAAAGCGACGTTGAAAAGGCAGATACAAATACTTCACTATCATCTTTTGGCACTGAGACAGGGCTGCATGTGCTCTTTTAAGCACCGGCGGTCCGCGAGTTCCGCGGCGTGGGATTTTCACCTCGGGAGATGGCGCCATGCTACGTGGTGCCTCTTTCAGGCGCTTTTCTTCTAGGTGGGCAGTGCGCTTTTTCTCCCTCGCGTCTTTCGCTTCCTGTCATGCCGCCTTGAGCCGGCGTGGTGCGGTGCAGTGTGGTGTGATGTGATGTAGTGTGGTGTTGTGGGGTGGCGTGTGCCGTTGCGAACATGCACTACACATATTTTGCGATAGTGGCTAGTACCCTTTTCCACTAACCTGCTTTGCCGGTTGCCATTTCATGCTCACATCTGCGGTCGATTACGGGAGAGTCATCACTTTTTTGCCGCTAACTTCGCGTTGATGCGAGCGGCAGCACGAAGGTCAATTCACTCACTGCTGCTGCCGCGTTTCTTCATATCAGCATCTTCACAGTGAGTTTCCGCGGCCATCGAGTGATATATGTGTTCATGCTTGCTTGTGCGTACGCGATACCATGCGAGTTAATTTAGTTAGCATGCCTATGTTTACAAGCTTATACGACAGAGAAAACTACCATCCTTACTTTGTATAGCTGTCCACTAATTTGCTATTGCAATCGATGCTTCGGCTTTCGGGTGGAACTGCGACTTTTTTTATTGACTAGGCTTTCGTTTTGTCAATCAAATAGTATAAGCCAGATATTTTTGTACGCATTATTCTAGCCCTCCAACTAATGAGGTTTCACGCTGTTAGCATTAAAACACAATACATATCCGCAGTTGCTCACCCCTGCATAATTAATATCCTTCATAGCTAAGTTTATCGTTAACCCTTTCATCGCTCCTTGCGACAGCCTTAGCTTCTTTTCAAGTTACATGGTTATTCTAATGTAATTGACGCTGACCTGGGCTCTACAATAGCACCAGCGGCGGTTGGAAGTTGCCATAGAGTTTCTTTAAAAAACAGGAGGTGACTTGTACTTGGTGAACGCGCCACTTTGGGGAAGGCATGGCGCTTGAACCAGCATGGAAATGATGGTTAGCACACATATTTGCCAAAACATTTTTGCTTCTGGCTTCGAAACACGTGCGAATTTGTAACTTGATCATTTACAAGAAAGATATTTCGTTATGAATGGCACAGTTCACATTCATTATGCGTGTCTGAAGCGTCCGGTTGCCTCCGGGTTCAGAAGATTATAATTGCTTTTCGATAGATCCTACGCGGACTATAAGCGCGATAGAAAAGATAAAACTGCCGGCCACGAGTTAAGGGTCATGGTGGTCACGTGCTGCAAGAGGCAGCAGAAGTAATTTAACTGGTCGCCGAAGTAGCAGCAAAAGCACCGCTTTCCCTTTGGAGAGCTTCAAGAGAGTGAATAGGAGCGTACCCATTTTCAAAGTAAAGATCTATCGAACACCTACACGGAGAAAATGGGCGCTAATATCGCGTCGCAGGAAGCACTGGTGTGCTGCGTTAGAGTGAAAGGGCTGAAGTTCTGCGTCGGAATGAAAGTTATAGGGGGGAAGAGAATCAGACTTTTAATGAGAGAAAGTCGTAGAGGTCAGCCGATGGACCGTTGCCTGCGAACTTCCATTCAACGCCCAAGAAAGTGGGGCGGCGAAAGAAAGGGGGGGGGGGGGATATCGATTGAAGCTATTGGCGACCGGGTAGTGAGACCTACGTACAGCTGTCCACAATATTTTTCGGAATGCTCGCACTGCAGAAAAGAAAGCCTGAAGTACCTCAGAGTCAAATCAAGCAACCTTGAAATTCCGTGGTTCATGCTGCAGTTTAATGAGGGGCCTACGGATAGCATCGCTGCAAAGTACGGGATGAGTTTGCTGCACGTCCTGTATTCGAAATTTTTCTCATGCCAGGTATTTAGAAAACGTTTGACTCTGCTTGTACAAAACGCACCCTGATCTTTCGAGGCTTCCATAGTGCGCATGTAATTTATTGGATGTGGTATTGCTGGGCACCAGTAACTACTGAAATATAAAAATGTGGTCTCTATCTCGTTCTAGAGCCACTGCAATACACGTTACATTGAAACCTCAATGTCCATAGCTACCCTCTAGTGGTTTTTTTATCTCCTCTAATAAACAATAGCCCAGCGTCCAAGCACCATAGTTGTGCGAGTTCGAAAAAACTTCCGGGGAGATTTGGGTTGGTTGAGATAAAAACTAAACGCAGTCAAACAGGGATCGCAACCATTTCTTTTATAATTTCAACGAAATTTTTATATGACATAGGAATATCCCTTTAATGCTACAGATTCACTGTTATTTTTTTAGCACACTCCTTTGTGCCAGCTAGAAGAACATCTTACCTGTGACAATGTGCATAATGGGGCTTCCGCATTTGGACGATGTTCTTAATTGCCCAAGCTTTAATAACTGACAAATTTTTTTTCTTGCTTTCATACTTTTCTAAAGCTGTTTTGCACATTGTTACTTAAAAAATGAATTGTCCCTACAAGCCCACAGAGCAAACAAAAACAGCAAGCCTGGCTTTGGACAATGACCTAGAAAATTGTCTATTTTGAACAATTTAACACGACCAATGGGCGGGAATGTTTGTTAATAGGTACGGTTCTTCCTAATTTTAATGGCAAAATTAATAAAATCTCTTAATCTTTCAAATTTGACTGTTTCTGCACGCAATAAGAAAGTAGGAATCTGCGATACCGCTCGAATTACTCCAGCACTATTTCCTATCAGCGCTTATCCGGTCTATCTAGAATGTTGCATTATTTCTTCCTGAGTACCAACGAAAGCAAGGAACAGGGGCGTTTAGGCGGCAGTGTTCCGCCTCCCCCGGTCTGTCTTCTGCAGAGTGTCACACAGCGCAAGCATCCGGTTTAATGAATGCTTTTGTTTGTAGCATGAAACAATAAGCAACCTCAAGTGCTACAGAGGAAACAACTTATTTCTATAAAAACTAAAGACGTGACTAGCTCTGATCTAAAAGGCGTGTCTAGGGCTAATCGCGGTGGATCAGTTGGCATGGCGTGTTGCCCGGCACAATGTCGTGAATTCAGCTCTCAGCCACGGTGGCTGTTTTTCAATCAAGCTGAGCGCGAAGACAGCAGTACTCATATTTACGTGAACGTAGCGTGTGAAAGCGGGTAAAATATAATCTGCAGCAATCTAATGCAGCGTTTCTCATAAGCCAGCTGTTACTTTTAGGGGATAAAATTTTCAATCAACAAAGGAATCGACCATAAATATGCCATGGGTCAATTATTTCTTGTCGTAAAACCATGTATTACACTTGAATCATGTATCCATTAGCATTTGCCAAGCGAAATGAAGCTATATATTTTGGTTGACGAAACATTTTTACCCCCAAAAAGTAACCGCTTGTTTGTCAGAAACGCCGCGTTAGAATGCTGCAAATTATTTTATACGAGGTTTTGCACATCACGCAAATGAAATAAGGCTTTGTGGCTGGAAGTTGCAGAGTTCCTCAAAACGCAAACATTATGGTTTTCGCGTGCAGACTGTCGTGGCGTGGCACTGTCGTGTTTTAAGACGTGCGCTCCTTCATGCGTTCACTAAGAGCCAATTTGCAGCATTGCAAACAATGGAAGAAATGTATTTAAAGTTCTTTAAAGAGAAAAAGAACTAGTCATTTTGACCATTCACCACGGGGTCAATGGTCGCAAAACTTTATCCAGAACGTCTCACGTACACCGGTCGATATGACGCACGTGTATGAAATCCGCGTTGGTCAACACACGACCCGATAAAAGACTATCAAAGTATATTTGCTTTTCAATTTTTTGGTGGTGGGCTGAAAAGAAAACATCAAGAAACACGCTTTCCAAGTTGTTTTGGACATGTTATGGCCGCCCAAAATAATGTGAACCGCGCTCATCTGCTGTTTTACCAAACATGTCTAATTTACATCCTTGTTTCATCGTTTCTTTGTGTGATGTCACTTAATAAAAAGCAATACAAAGTGCGTGTAATGCGAAGAAGAAGCAATAATATTGTTACGTGTGGCAAGACACACTCAAAAGAGACTATTTATACTCTACTTACAAGAGCAGTGCAGCCATGGACCAACATGGAAGCCAGCTTACGTGCTTGCTTACGTGCTTGTCAGAGTCCACGGAACACTTGTAGAACTTGCCCACTATGGGGGATAGGCACAGAAGCCGGCGGTTAAAGGTTAAAGAGAAAGATACAGAGAAAAGCCTATACGTAAAAGTAAATCAGGGTGAATAAAACGTTTACGGTAATTAGGAAATAAATTTATCTGGCAGATACGGAAATAAAAATATTTGCAATTATGTATGAACAGCAAGTGTGGTGCTTATTTTTTTTTTTGTAGTATTAGAATAATTTCGACCAGAAAATAACTGATTTAATTAGCCATCCAATTATTGATTTCGAGAATTGACACGGTAGCCTTCCCGTGTCACGCCCAGATCCTCGTCTTCGCCTTAATTTGCGCCGTGCCTCTTGAGCTGTATCTTGTATCGCAACACCACGACCGGCGGCAAAGTCAGTAAGGAAGACGGCTACCCGCTGCCACAAATGCTATCGCCAGTGCTGACCATGTTCGCCAACTTACATGCGCTCGTCTGTCAGTGCTTCAAGACAAACAGTACAAACTCCGTCACCGTGCTGTCTATTTTTCAACCGACACCGTCGTGTTGCTTTGCTCACCATCTCAAAGTTGGCCTTTGCGAAAAACTACTCTCCTGCTACACGGGCACATATCGCGTGCTCCGCCAAGTGACCGACGCCGCCTGTGAAATCGTTCTAGCCATGCCCACTGCGTCCTCCGCTGTGACAACCAACATTGACCACGCCGCCAGAAGCCTTATAAGTCTCCATACACCTTAGGTACTAACGCGATTGCGTTAAGGAGCCGTGTTGCAGAAAATTCGGCGTCGGCGTACAGCGTCCGGTGGGGTAAAAAAAAAAAAAGATTTTCGAATCGCACGTACCCAGGCCATTCATGCGGCGCAACGAATTCACTGAACTAATTCAATTTCTCAAGCTAAAATAGGTGGGAAAGTCGTCAACTACGATTTACACACAACCTAGAGAAATGATAGCTCTCAGACTCTAATATGAATATACGTGACAACGTAATTCTGTTAAGCGCAAACTCAAACAAACCCCTTTACCAGCGTTTCTACAATGCACAAACCGAAGACGGCGTCCGCCATTTGCACACGCCGGCGAGTAAATATCTCAGAGTCCACGGAGCGACGCGCCCGCTTCCTTGAAACACTTCCAGATGGCACTCGCCTCCGCCGCACCGCTCTGGGGTATATGGAAAGGTGCAATGGTTCTGTACTTACGCTTGGAAATGCAATTGTTTGCTTTACATCAGGGGTACAATCACTCGGTGGGAATTAAAGGTCAGTGGGACGCCTCGCATTGGGCGCTCAGGGGAGGATTACAAATCAAGCTGCGCGGGGTGATATGGGCTGGGCTACTTTTGAAGTGAGGGAAGCTCGCCATAAAATTGATTATAAAACACGACTGAGGAATATGGAAGAAAGTAAATGGGCTGGGAGAGTGTTTAGGTAATTATAAAGAAATAACATTGGTTCACAGTGGACGAAAAGAAAAAGAACAAGGTAGCTTGCCAGCAAGTATGCGGCCTGTAGAGTCGGCAAAACAGCAACAAAAAACTTCAAGCGGAAAGTCAGAGAGGCTGAAATAATCTCATTGGTGGCGGCAGTGGAAAAAAAACCTGCCATGAATAACTACTTAAGAGGAAAAACGAAATCAGGAAAGAAACAATTTAAAATAACTCAATGGGAAGCTCATTACTTTTCGAAGCGAGATCGGGATGCCTTAGAACACGCACTTATAAAGCGAGATGTAAGAAGGAGGAAGAAGCATGAACTTGCTGCGGTAAAGCTAGGCAAACGATGGAGCATGTTTTTATTAGAATGTGAAGACGTCTGCCCATCAGTCGATTTTGGCACCACTGGCCTCCTTGAAGCCCTTGGGTTCAGCGAGAGCAGTGGGGAAAAGTAAACATGCCCGCAACTGAGATTAGTAAGAGGCGATTGGAAGACTTGTGAAAGAAAAGTAGGGAAACGATAAAAAACGCAGACGTACAAAAGCAACGTTCGCAATAGTAGATCAGAAAATTTGGTTGCGGGAGTTCATAGTGCATTTTTTCGTTTTTTTTCTTTTTTAACCATGGTAGGACATTAGGCAGTATAATAGCAAGAGCTTCGTGGCGCAAACCACCGGCCTGTTCCAAAGGGGACGCTCATAACATCCATCCAATCATCGATGTCACGCAAGATGTAGTGTTTCGACCAGAAAGCCCGCCCTCATGCATAGCGTTTGCCGCTAGCGTTTCCTCGTAAACATAGCGTTTACAGACGCTGCAGTTGCCGGGAAGCGTGGGAAGCTGTCAAGGACCTTTGAATGGTATCGTGTTCCACTCTTAAAGGCGAAGTTTAAGCGTCCTCCAAATTTTTAACAACGCCGGGACGACGCTTTTGCTGCCGGTGTTGGGGGGGCAGGGGGGAGGGGTAGTACTACGATACCCTCGGCAGATGCTCAAGAGGCGAGCCGCCGCGAGAAAGACGATGAAGTATCTGGGCATTTTACGCAAGCGAATGTCTGCCTAACGGTCTGACTCTAGTGTAAATGCCACGCAAATAGTCTCTTTTTGCCTGTGTCTTTTCACCCGAAACAATACATATTTGCACGCTGGGGCCTGTGCATTCCTGCATAGCAATAATGTACTGCAGTGGCTTCGTGCTCACGACGCCTTAATATACGACGCAACCCTTTACAGGAAATCTAGATGCATTTCAGAGTTGCTATACTATTAGAGGGTGAAGGTGTTGTTGAAAATGTTTCGCTACATTGCTGGTTGACGTCCCTGTCTTTTAATGTGTTAGCATTCTTAGGGAACTTGACGTAGTACGTGAGGGCTATCTTTCTACGCATGTATGTTTGTATCTATGTACCAACGTATCTATGTATGTTTGAATATTTGTATATGATCGTCTTCCCGCCTACTTCGTGCACTGGTAATCAGTGGTCCAATGGGTCCCGCATTGGGGTGCCGTGCTGAGAGAACAGACTTCGAAAGCTACCATCGAGCCAACTTGCGTCACTCAGTATGTGGCAATGCGTACATACGTGCCGTTCTTCAACGAGCCCCTTTCACGCCGACATGGAGTACCGGGTATGTGCCATTTGGTCTATGCTGGCCTTCAATGAACCACCTTGGTGACAACTTGGATCACTTGTTGTGTGCCAGTAGGTGTGTGTGTGCCGCTCTTCAATGAACGTCTTTGAAGGGAACCGAGGTAACTATAGGAATGTGCCAGTATGGGAATGTGCTGCTCTACAACAACGAATAACGTCCGTCAAATTTTAACTGATGCCGAGCGGAATCGAACCCACGTGACAAGGGTTCCTCAAGAAAGCAACCCGAAGAATCAGCAGGCTGCGCCAGAAACGCGCTGCGGACGTGCCACATTTCAACGAACGCCTTTCGCGCCTACGCTTTCGCAGGTTGCGCCACGAAGGCACTGGGTGCGTGCCGCTCTTCAAAGAACGTCTCGCCAATTTGTGTCACTGGCTATGTGCCACTGAGTTGTGCGGCAAGTGAGGCAATGGTGCTCAGCGGTCGCGGGCACCGGCACGCCACGCCTCTCGTCTCGGAAGCAACTCGCTGACTTCTCAGCAGGGCCACTAGATGGCGCAGACCACTGGTCAGCAGACAACTGTTGTAGTGAGGGAAGCTCACAGTAAAATTAATTATGAAGAACGGCTGAGGAATATGGAAGAAAGTGAATGGGCTCGCAGAGTGTTTTAGGTATTTATACAGTAACAACACTGATTCACAGTGGTGGAAAAAAACTAGGAAGCTTACCAGCAAGTATGCGGTCTGTAGGGGGAGCAACACAGCCACAAGGAAGGTAAAGCAGAAAGTCGGAGAGGCTGAAATAATCTCATGGGTGGCGGCCATGGAAAGGAAACCTGCCATGAGTAACTACTTAAGAGGAAAAAAAACATATTCAGGAAATTAAGAATTTGTGATAACTCAAAGGGAAGGTCATTACTTTTCGAAGCGAGATCAGGATGCCTTAGAACGCGCACCTATAAAGCGAGATATAAGAAGAAAGAAGAAGCATGTGCTTTCTGCGGTAAAGCTAGAGAGAATTATTGATACCGCCTCTCTAAACTGGCGCCCACACTTAGATCATGTGACTGGAAAAGGTACCCGTGCATTTGGCTTATTGCATAGGCTGAGCAGTCGTCGAATAGGATTGAGAAGAGATACACTCCTAATGATATATCGTATGTACGTTCACCCTGTATTAGAATTTGGTTGCACGCTGTTCTCTGGAGCTCCAGCCTACATGTCCCGTGCTCTGATCCTCTTAGAAAGAGAAGCATTACGTCTGTGTTTAGGTCTTCCTAAATTTGTTGCAAATTTTATTCTTTATCTAGAATCCCGTGTTCCTCCTCTTTCGTGCAGGTTCCGGCTTTCGACAGTGCAGACGTCCTTAAAGATTTATGAATCGCCACTGCGACATCTCCAAGCAATCTTTATTTCATAACCTGCGTTGTTTTTCGGTGTCAACTGGCCGCGACTACATATTCCGAAAATTACATTCGTGCAAAAATTACTTGACTCTTTGGGCGTGTGCATATGCGATATACTTCCTATTCCCGACAGAGCTGTCGCAACGGATATTCATTTCGTCGACATTTTTCCTAATAATGCAAAAGTATTTCCACACCGTATTCTAGACGGTATATTACAAGATCATCTGAAGAACCTTCAAATAAACATTGTAATTGCGACATCTGCTTCACAATATGAAGAAAAGTCAGGTGTAGGAATATTTTCCCCGATTCTTCATTGGACATTTTCTCTTCGGCTGCCAGATTTCATACCAACCTTTTTAAGTAAAACTCTTGCTTGGGCTAGTTGGTTCATGCTTTAATTAGTAAAGGCAAGGCGCGGAAGACCAGGACTCAAGAAGAAGAACACAAACGAACACAAGGCGCCGGTCCTGTCGTTTGTGTTCTTCTTCTTGAGTCCTGGTCTTCTGCGCCTGGCCTTTACTAATTCAATCTTTTTAGCCGGATTCATGGCCGTGCTGCTGGCATTACGCAAATTAGGACCATCAATTACGCCAGTCGTGATATTCACTGATTTGTTATCATTGCGCTCATCCCTTACTGCTTCTCGTGATTCTCGCGTGATGAGGACGTTTCAATCATTGGTACCTGGGTACTTGATAAGCATACGTTTGATTTGGGTGCCTGGCCATAAAGGACTAACTATAAATGAAATTGCAAACTCTCTAGCCAAGGCATCGATAAGTGGCCCGCCCTTGCTGCCTTTTGACTGCTCATGTTGCTGCTGCTAGATCTCGCAGGAGTGTCATTATGCAGGCAGTATCAGGCTCCGCAATTACCAACTCTGTGGATTACCGACATCTCCTATACCCTTGGCACAGAGATTTTGGTCGAACACGGAATATTGAAGTGTCTATCACCAGGCTGCGCTGTCGTATACCTGCGTTGAACTTCTATCTACACAGCTCTGGTCTGGTACCCTCACCATTATGCTCATTCTGTGGCGAAGCGGAGGCAATAGACAATTTTTTGTTGTCTTGCAGGCGTTTCTCTATTATAAGAAAACGACTATTCGAAATCCCGCTTCGCGCTATTTTTCTAAATTTAACAGTGCCTGTGATCCTATCTTTTGGAGCCTCCATTTTTGTGTTCAGTCACAGAAATGTTTGCTTAATTGGCAATCCAAAATTACCTAATTGAAGCCGATCAATTTCCATGTTAGACTGATCATTCTCCCTCCTCACCATAGCTTTCTTTTATTTCTTATCTATTATTTTTGTCTCTTTCTTTATACCCAGTTTTCTTCTGATTATTTTTTTCTCTCCAAACACAAAACGTTTACTTTTAAACTCCAATGTTGAAATTGTTAATTCCCTTGTTATTATTATTATTATTATTATTATTATTATTATTATTATTATTATTATTATTATTATTATTATTATTATTATTATTATTATTATTATTATTATTATGCACCTACTCTAACCACCCGATTCATGGCCAATCCCCCAGTGTAGGTATGCGCCACGGCCACTCAAGACCCCAACAACAACAGCAATGATGGAGCATGTTTTATTAGAATGTGAAGAATGTGAATGTGAATGCCCAGCGGTCGGTTTAGGCACCACTGGCGTCCTCGAAACCCTTGGATTCAGCGACAGCAGGGGTAAAGTAAACATGTACTCAATAGAGATATGTAAGAAGCTACTGGCAGATTGGTGGAAGAAAAGTAGGGAAACGACAAACAACGGACACGTACAAAAACAAAGTTCACAATACGGGTTCAGAAACTTTGATTATGGAAATTCATAGTGTTTTTTTTTTCGTTTTTTAACATAGGTAGGACATTAGACAATAAGATGACAAAAGCTTCGTGGCGCAGCCCACCAGCCCGTTCCAAAAGGGACGCTCATAACATCCATCCATCCATCCATCCATCCATATCTGGTGCGTCTTTCTGGTGCGTCTTTCTGGACATCTGGGGAGGTATTCTGTAAGAGTCCACCTAGTGGACATTTGCATTTAGTCGGCTGTTGTAGCTTTGATTGGCTGGGCTGGGCTAAGCGTCCACAGCGGCGAAGTGCCACAGCCAATCAGCGCTTCAGCAGTAGACGAGATGGACATGTCCACTAGGCGGACTCTTACAGGACACCTCCCCTGGTGTGTATTTCAGGACACGCTAGACTCTGTGTCCGGAAAGATTGACGAGAGAGGAACGCGGTTTTCGCATGCCGCGTTTCTCATGCGTTCGCACCCACTGGGACGCCATGCATTTCAAATGCCACTTCAGGCGTCGTGGCGGCGGCGCTAGATGGCGCCGAGTGTTCTAAGGCGAGCGCGCAAGAGGACTCCTACTTCATAACACGCCTCACACATAACTCGTTTCGATAGTGTTATACTGTGTGGTCATACTGATCCAATGCTATCGCATTAGCGTCGACAGACATCGTAAGATGGGTAAAGCGGAATGTTTTTCTCCTTGCTTTCTCTATCACTTTTCTTCACAATATTACTTCAAGTTCTTTTCCACGCCTGTGATCGCTTACAATTCAGGCTGTCCTAGCCTAAAGCTACGAAGCTAGCGTGGTTAATGTATCCGGTGTCTCCGGTATGGTTCCATAGTCCAGCGTTATGCGCTGGCTCAACTCGTTATATGGTGTTCTTCCAAAGCAGCCTCAATGTTTTTACTTACCGCACCATCACCGTCACGGCATTAACAGCGGCGAGAAAGTATCAAGAACACATTTGCACTGCGTTCAACTCGTATGTTATTTTCCTGAATAGTAGCTCTTGCATTTCAACTCTACAGAATAAGCAGCTGTTTGGTAAACACTTCATGTGCGTCTTGCGTCGCAGCTTGGACAAAAAGTGAGTTCGTGTAACTGCAAAGGCTGAATCACGATGTGCTGAACGATAAGTCAGATGAACGAATCAGTGCGGCTGTGCTGCTGGCGTACGTTTCGTAGCTGGAGAAATACAGTAAGGAAAGCTAATCGTACCAGCACTCTTACAAGCGAAATTTACTACTTCAGTTGAAGCTGGCTGAAATGCATCAAAATAATTACAGCAGAGCAATGCTACCTTGCCGCGTCACAACTCAATTTCCAGCGAAGCCGTTTCGCTTGAGCAGTTGCGATAAGACCCAGTTGCCTCTAACTTAATCACGTACTCGAAAGCGTTGCCCGTACATGACCATCTAGTTTAAAGCCTTGCGATCGTATCAGGCTTTCCAGCATTTCTTAAGAAATTTTTACGAAAGCAGTTTTCGTCCAGACAAAGTTTTCTGCCGCACAACATTGGACATGGTGCCTTCCAGGGCGCCCCACAGCCCCACCCCTTTATCGCAAAATTATTCCAGTGCATCGGCATAAATTACACATTGTTCGTAAAACACACTTATAAGCCTTCGGAATCACTTACATACGTGTTTCCTGCAAAAGTCATAAATAGTCCCCACACTGAGAACTTTGCCTACACATGGCTCATAAACAGCCCCTCACTTTCGCTAAATATGAACAAGGTGCCTTGTTTAGTTAGTGGAGAACACCAGAGAAACAAGTTATGAACGCCACAAGACACGAGAACAGGAAAAAAGAAAGAATGGTTCAGTGGTTGCATGAAACGCTTATATTTAGGACAGGAACGAGGAACTTTTGTCAAAATTTTTCGTAGCGTTCAGCTTCTTGTCGCGAAATTTGTCTTGGTGGCACTTGTAATTCTGCCACGGCCACAGGCAAAATTTTGCTCGGCTTATAAGACGCCCTCATTACGCTCAAGAGCGCTCGAATACGTAACACATTGCCAAGGCCTGAAAAACACGTCTGAACTTTGAACTTTGTCTTCACATCACCCGCTGTATACGTAGTACTGACTGTGACTAAGCGTAGAGGAGCTTCCTCATTTCTTTTATGCAGGACGCCAGGAGAGCGGCGTATCATCTGTAGAAAAATTTTGAAAACGAGGGTTCAATAAACATTGACAACGCTTGCAATGAAAGCGTGAATGCATAAACTTCTGGACACATTTCATTTAACATGCCCTGCATTTTTACAAAAAAATGCAAAGTTCGTGAAACGCAAAGTTTTGCCAGGACACTCGCAAACGTAGATGAAAACGGCAAGCGCTTCATAAACGGTTATTTCACAAAGCTGGTATTTTATCCGCACGCGTTTAAATTGACCCACAAATTGGCGATAGCGTTTCCACCAAGTTCGTTGAACTTGATTTTGGGGGCATATGTAGTTACTTCAGGGTAGATGGTAATATTTTTGTGGTACTCGTAAAGCTTACTCACAACGCTTCCGTACATTTGCATAAGCAATTTGCTTTGCAGAACCCTGATCAACCCAGGCTCTTCGAATTTTCTGTGCACGTTACCCATAACCTTCCCCTTGATTTAGTTGAATGTAAACAATGTGGTTGGGATAGTTCATTGAGGACATCAGACAAATCAAGTACAATACCCATATCACAGAAGGAAACATTGAAAAAAGCTACAATAATTATTCCAATATTTGCTAATGAAGCGAGTAACATTTCAAAATTTCGGGTGACCTTGTACGAAACTTGGCCCCGCATGTTAACACAATTTCTATTTTGTGTGGGGTTGAGTTCTCCCTGAACATTGAAAAACGTTGCTGAAAACCACAGTGTGACATTTTCAGGCATTTCACAATATATATATATATATATATATATATATATATATATATATATGTATATATATATATATATATATATATATATATATATATATATATATATATATATATATATATATATTGCCAGGGTTGCATTTGATCCACAAGAGCTTAACTTAGTGCATAGTTTCGTAATATATTTTCTTCGAACTTCGCCGCTAGGATAGTTGGCACAACTATAAGTCAAAACTATATAGTAACTATATAGTCCAAAAAGCCACACACTTTGAACTTTCCGCACATGTTACCCATATCATTTCCCTGAATTTCCACAAATATAAACAAGGTGGCTTGCATACTTAACCGATGACACTGGAGAAACCAAGTACAATCTTCGTACTGCGCACGAGGACACCGAAAAATAGTAGTATTCATTAAGTGTTTTATGTGCTTGTGTTCTGGAAAGAAACATCACACCTCTCAATTCAATTTCCATTTATTTTTATTTCCGGAATTGCAAGGGTTCTGGTGGATACCAAAGGCTAAAAGCTGTTGGAAGAACAGCTTGACTAGGCCGATGGTTCGTTACAAGGCATGCATGGTGGTTGCATCAAAATCTTAACATTGTTAGACACTCAGAATAAATTAATTACATAAATACACAATAACAAGACCGAAAATAATACAGAGACTAAGAGAAAAAACATATTTGATACATCAGAAAAATGTAAGTATGTTTATAAGGGTTACTAACAAAGCTAACACAATTCGCTATGATATAGAGACTATATAATGCAGACTAAAAAAAGAAACATATTCGATATACCAGAAGGTAGAAATACATATGTATGGGTTACAAAATCTGTAACACAGTTGTCTCTAAAGAACGATAAACAATCACTGATCACATGTTTACAAAATGCATTCGCACTTCCTTGGATGAAAAAGTATATGTACCTTGATATTTATTTAAAATATGTGGTAGAATAAGTTTTAATGACTGTAGGCTATATTTATTACGAAACCACGGAACATACCACGTATCACTATTTCTTGTATTGGAAGAATTGAACTTTGGTTCCAAGGATGCACTAGACACTAGGATATTTCTGAAGGCAGTATTTGAAAAATAAAATGAATTTATAAGGCGAAAAGTGTAGAAATATTCTATTTTTATAATTTTGTGCTTGAAGAACGCTGGCCGCGTTGTCTCCAGATAACCCATGTTTTCAATGTGCCGAATCATTTTCTTTTGCAAAGAAACGATTTTCATAATATTTGTCTTTCCTGTAGTCGCCCACACTAAGCTACAGTAATTTAAATGGGAAGAAAATAAGGCATAATAAATGTTCAGTTTTGCTTTGATTGGAAGAAGACGCCGACATCGAAACAGAACGCTTGTGATAGCAGACTTTTTTTGCAGATATCCTCAGTATGGTCTATCTCAAGTAAGGTCCGAAAAAAAAGTGACGCCTAATATTTGATGTCCATCCACAATTTGCAGTTCTTTACCAGCACACACTAAAGTTCGATTACTAGTAATAACTTTATGTTTTGCGCGAAATAACATTAGTTTTCGTAGGGTTTATTTTGTCACACAAAGTCTTAACATTGCCCTTATTTTCTCTTACTGTAAAGTTGGCGTTTCGGGCAGCTGTTTTATGAGCGTGGGAAACATCACGCATAACCGCAGCGTGATGCTCTAGAAAGCTTGATTGAGTAACATTATAAAAAGGCTATAAATAGTCTACCAAGAATAAACATTTATTCTTCGTCACTCACAACATGCTTCCTAGTTCACTGAATTATGAACACGGTGCCTCGCCTAGTTTTCAGAGGAGGCCGGATAGAAGGAACACGTTTTGTACAATGCATAAGAAATTGGGTGAAGACTAGTAGTTACATTAAAAACATGTAGTCGACCTGCCCTGTACAACTTTTCAGCACACGTCACCCATAGAGTGGCCCGTATATTCTCAATATGTTAAATCTCTGTCTTCCTTCCCTCTCAGCCAAACCGAAAAACTTCTCTAAACGTGCTGAAAACAAGGCTTTAGCACTATTCATTTAACCCTTAAATGGCACACGCACTTCTAAATTCACTTGTGTCCTGCCATTATATTTTGCCACATTTTAGTAAAATATAACTTTCAGTTTAAACACCCGGCGTGTCGTTAATATGTCGTCGAGATGGTCTCTTCGTCGTCGGCGGAGGATCTTCGTCAGTTCGACGAACAGCAAGAAAACTGAAAATTTCTACACAACATTTTCTAGCCTTCGTATAGGCCCTGGATGGCTTTCGGTTTTTCTCGCTCACGTAGCCCGCTAGAGGTAGTGAGCAAGAAAAGCGTTGTCGGCGATGCGTTAAAATCTAAACCCACTGGTTTTCAACAGTTTTCCTCTGTATGTAATGACAATATTACAAGTTATTGTTTCCGCAACTTATACGAAACATTTTACTTATTATTGTCGAGGCTCAAAGCGCATGTCTTTTATCTCAAAACCTAAATATAGACTTTCCATATGGTCAAATAACTTAAAAACGCGCTTTGTGTTGCGGCGCCGTACAATGATAAGGCCCGTGACCGGTAGTTTCTTGGGCTGCGCTCCCGCTGCTGTTATCGCGTGCACCGTATTACTAGCTTTGCTGTAAATACGGTGCACCTCAGTTGTGGAAGTCAAAATATGAGATGATTAAAGCAAGCTTTTCTGATAAGAAAGACGCTATACTAAGAGAAATATACCTTGTACAAAATATTTAGTAAATCTTAGTTGGCTATTAATTTTTGCCTTACTACCGTCAAAAATCTTGAAATCAATACCAAGTATATTCAGAACCTCTACGGCTTCCACTAGGAATATTACTAGGTGCTGTTGAAGACTTATTTGTTCTTGAGTTGAGTCATTGTTCTTGTGACAACTCATATACCGTGTTTCTGTATTGTACATGCATAGATTTGCAGTTTTCATCAACAAGCGAGTATGCAGAGTTTCACTTCGTGCGAATATGAAAGGTTTCGACAATATCTTATTTTTCTATTTATGCTGTTCTCTCATGTAGTTTATGAATGTGTGTCTTAGCTATATTATTGGGAAAGCCGGCTCATCAACAGCCAAATTTCCACATTCTTACACTAATAAGAAACCACGACAACAAATTAACGTCTTTTTTTTATTACAATGAGCACACACAATACATATTAGAGAAGAAAATAAACCTTTTTAAGAAGAGTGCTAGAGAAGTTCTTTTTCTTTCTTCGTGTTGCGAGCGTGGAAAATGAGTTTCATTTTTTTTTTACACGTGAAGCATTTATCATGAATAAAAAAAGAAGATTGCGTAATATCGTCCCCAAACCTACCTGCTGGTATAGTTTCTTCAAGGCGAAGAAAACTTCAGCATCTTTTTTTCTTTCACAGCATTCGCTGGATTCACTTGAATAGACATGCATAAACTAGGTTACTCCCCTGAAGCATATCATATAAAAGTCGGCCATATGTTCCTTTTCTTTCTATAAAGTGACAACAGATCACTACCTCCTACACCTGGTCTATTTGCACGCTTTATTTTCACACCCACCGCCTGCGTCCCACCCTCTCGCTTGCGCTAGGGGGTCAGCGGGCTCCTACAAAATTCAAAACGCACCTGCCGTGGTTGCTTAGTGGCTTTGGTGCCACGCTGCCAAGCACGAAGTCGCCGAATCAAAATCCGCACTTCGATGGGAGAGAAATGCAAAGACGCCCTTCTACCATGTATTGGGTGCAGGTTAAGGAAACCCGCAGAGTTGGTCAAAGTTATTCTGGAGTTGCGCACTATGGCATCCATCGTAATCATGCAGCGGTTTCGGCTCGTAAAACACCATAATTTATTCATTTTTGTCACAAGTGCAAGCTCAGAACTGCACGCATAAACACACGCACTCGAACGCACACTCAGACATGTTGCTCGCGAGAACGCTAGAAATTTTGAAACCGAGCAGGATACGACAAGTATTAAGCCACAATGATTCACACGACTCGAGGTAATCACTCGCGTCGCTGCATGGCCGCGAGCCAGCGAAGCAGATGGTGAATCGAATGTTTTATCCGAGCCCAGTCACAAGGGGACCAAAAGAGCAGCGCGGCAGTCTCCTGTCGCGAACAGTCTCAGAGCTATCACAATAAATATGTGATTGCATGAGGCTTGGGGCGGTGGGTGCCGACGTCTATGCTTGAATTTCCCAATCAACACGCGTACTTTAAGAAAAGAAACGCTAAAAAAGTGTTCCATAAACGATGAGCAGCTTTGACACTTGCAATTCGTATATTCACGCGTACTTTCAACATAATTTAAAAAATACCTATAACGTGTAAATACGGAGTGTTCAACTCCTAAATGATGTTTAGGTGTTAGTCTAAGAGTGGTGAGATCAAGATTGTATACGCCTGAGTGATATCACGCCAGGTGAATCACGTGGACGACAGCACAGTTTTATCGGCAATTCCTTCAAAGTCCCACTGTACACACCAGTGTTCTATGATAGTGTGGACCGCCTGGATCTCCTTACGGTCATCAATGCAGGCACTTCTTTTACAACAGCGCAAACATCGGCAAAATTTCAAGGACATCGATAGCGCAATGTATTGCCTTAATATATTCAAATCTATAACACTAACTATAACACTAACTATTCGCTCAGAAGACGCCCATGAGCGACTACAGAAGTAGCGCGCAGTGTTTCAGAAGCCCTTCTGATTTCAGTTGGTTTCTCTTAAATAAGCCTTTACCCACTTAATAAGAAAATATGATAAACATGTAGCTTCTACTTTTAACTAACCTACTATGATGCGCCTTGTGAAATGCCTTGGAAAATGTTACGTGAGGACCTCCATCAGTCGCCGAGTCATCGAAACCTGCCAAAAATTCGTAGGAGTTGCTACGAGCTGCGTAGCTGCTGACATTTGTTTTTCGAAATTCAAGCTCTCGGGGTGACATGTTGTTATTACGTTTTACAGAAAGCATGGTACTAAAGTCAATGTCTTCTAATCCAACGTCATTGAACTTGGCCTGTAATTAAAAATTACGAACTTATCACCTCGGCGCTCACATCACGCTGCCGGCGTCATCGATCCGCCATTATATCGATCATCGTCATTCTAATGTCACACCACCTCCATCGTCGCCACCACGCTGTTGTGCCATCTACTTAATCATGTCAATGATTATTTGCATGGCTGCCATCAAACATCGTTATTGGCTTCAGTGTGGCTACGAAGGATTCCCACAATGTATTGATTTTATTTCTGCGGTTCGTGTAGGCTATTTGTCTACCTTTACAATCATACTCAATTCGTCTGCAACAATTCCTTCTTTGTTATATATTAGCCTTGCACTGAAGCTGCTGCTCCACCACGTGGGCGTTAAGTCAATTATTCCAAAATATTTTATCGCCGTGAGACCAGGTTCGGGCAGAAAAAGATGTTCAGTAGGGTTAAGGAGTGAATACATGCAGTGTCAATTTTTTTCACGAATGTATATGATGATGCACGGTGCAGAGCATACGAGCCAAAGAAAATTCCGCTTGCTGATAAACCACATTGACCTACTACTTCAGTCTAAATGTACGTGATCGAGAAAAACACCCAGATTTGGACGATGCGAAAGTATTGTTCTGCTATTTTCTAACTTCCCGTGCTCTGTGCTTTCTTTGGCTTGGCGGCGCTAAATGCAGCACAACTCGTATAGTAAATTGATTTACGCTGACGAAACGATCCAATATAGATGTTTTTATTGGGGTAGCCATTAATTGCGTGTGCACAGGGAAGCCTTTGTGTTGTACCATGGTAGTGCTGCAGTGGCTATAGCCTTTTACTGCGCCACAGTATAAAAGCATACGCTGATTACGCAGACGGATCAGCGCGCAGGAACGCTTTCCAGATGACTTCGATGAGATTCCTGGCTGCCAACAAAATGGAACATACCCTGTTATTCCGAGACCTCACTGAACTTCTGGTTGACCTATCCTCTCCTTGCTGTCTCGCTCTTCCGTCTATTGGTGTAACCGCTTCTATACGCTCGTGATCTTTTAAAATTCAAGCCTTGTAAGATTAGTGTTCTGCTTTCTAGCGCGGTGGATGTCTTTGACATGGCCGCATAGTCCTGCAGAATTCGCGGTTTCCTCTCGTTACAGGGTCCTTCCAAAGCAGCTAGAATGCATTTGCTTACCGCCTCGTCCCCGTCGTCGCATTAGGAGCGTTGAGAAACTACCGAGACCGCATTGTCTGTATGTTCCACCCATGTTTAATTGCTTGAGACCGTAACGCTTGCAGTTGCGCGCTAAGCAAGAGCAGCTGTCTTGTAAACATTTCTTGGGCGTGTCGTCTAGCATGTAGTCTCGTATAAAAAAAAGGGAGAACATCAGCATCAGAAGTGAATGTACGAGTACTTAACGTCTTCTTTCATTACAAGACAGCTGATATGCTAACAGACGCCCAGATTGTTTCATCGATCATAATTGGGTGTTAATATTACCATATGTTAGTTAAAAAATTAAAAGTTGCCCAAACCCCCTACGACATTCTAGGCGCCACTCAGATCGACACCGTCGCTGTTCTAACAGTGCTATAGGAGTTCGTATTTCATTTATCCTTTCATGCAGCCTCCTCAGTTAGAAACATTCATTTTAGCTATCGATTGCGTCAAGCAGAATTAGAAACGGCCTTTGGATCTCAAGCATGCGCCATGTCCAAAGGGTACAATAAGCGATTAAAGAAAAAATTCAACGCCCAAGCACTCCATACCAGTAATTAACCAGTGAAGCAGAAGCGTGTGGCCACAGTGTTTATGTCTGGGTTAATCTTGACGGTTAATTGAAGTCTTTCTCAATTATCGGTTACGTCTTTGTGTTTCTTAGTGACGTTACACACACGTTCGGCTGCGGCGGAGACAACGACGTCAGTGAGGGTATGCTCGCACTCCGCCGTTGTCGCTCGCGTTCCATGTCTCGAGTTTGCTCGGCGGCGTGGTTAGCAGCAGCCGGCCGCCAATGATGCTTGTGATTCTTCAAAATTGAAGTGCTTGAAAATTAAATCTGGCGGTCACGTAAGACAATGAGTAGCTCATACCCCGTAAACATGGCCTCCCCATTATGACGAATGAAGAGAAGTGAAATTCTACGCTAGAATGAGGAGCGGCAATGGAGCCAGCTGTGGAAGAAGACGACGACGACGAACGCAAGAGCAGGGGCACGAGCGCGTTCACGTGGTAGCGCTGTGGAAGGAGACGACGACGCTCGAGCCATTGCTGATCATGATAGTTATCTGGATATAGGCGCGGGCCGACACATTTTCGTTTCACCTAGACATATAAAGTTTCGCTTTAACCCATTACGGCCCCAAACAAATCTACCAGTTACATTTAGATTTTTCGTGTCAGACGATCTTTACGCACTGTAAGTGCATTGTGAAAGTTTTGTGAGTGAGGCTTTACTCTTTGAAACGCTACGATAATGTACTTCATAAAGTACGCTGGGCCTTTATGGAAGCAAAACCTGATGTCGGCCACGAAATGTATATGCTATATCTTGGAGCTTCCAAAAGTAAAGATGTCTGCAGCGAAGAGTCAAACAAAATTTTACGCAAGCCCGCATAACCTTCTGGTAGCAAAATTAGTATTTTAGTGGGAAATATTGTTTGTTATGGAGCTGTGTTTGACTTTGACTTTGACTTTATTGAAATTTGGACAATACACAGTTGTCCGGGTGAAGAGGGCTACAGGTGACACACGTGGTCACCTGACTAGGCCCTAGACACCCTGAATTCACGCAGGCACAGTTTCGACATGGTAAGTTGCGAAGTACATTTTTTTTTTTTTTTTTTACAGGAAGATTATAACAATTCACATACAGCAATATACACACTCTGTAGAGTCAAATCAATCTAATTAATTATGTATAATACCTACAAACATGTTCACTTGACCAAGAAAAGAAAAAAACAAAGCAAGGAATCCTAACTGCATCTCCCATACGACAAAAAAAAAATGTTCACATCACAAATATGTTCACTTGACAAAAAAAGAACAAAGGAAACAAATTTCTAACTGGTTTATACACGATTTAAGAAAAATCTCTTTGCCTGGCTTCGGAAAGCAGGCAAAGAGGAACAGTTTTCCATAAAGTCTATCAGAGCAGGATAAAGGTTTAACACATTAGGAATTTGCCAATTTAACAGTTGTGTCCCGTAATTCGTCCTGCATTTAAACTTGGTGAAGTGGGTTCTCCTAAACTCGTAGTGGGATTCATGTTTGGTATACCTCAAAGAGAAAAGTTGTGGATCAATTTTGAAATCTGAATATGCAAGCTCTGATAGTCGCAGTTTGTATAGTGATTCAATGTCCAGGATGCGATTCTGCGAAAAATATACAGATGTTGATTCACGTTGTGGTAGATTTTCAATAAAGCGCACACTTTTTTTCTGTAATCGATGGAGGCTTTCCATGTTACTTATCAAGTCTGTAACACGACTTAATCAAGTAACTAGGAAGGCTTCGCTCTTGCTTTCAGAGACGTGCGCGACGCAAATATATTATTGACGCAGATCCATGCGCGATTATTGGCGATGAATACAGGCATTCAAAACTAAAGCACTCAGCATTTGGTTGAGTAGTATTCAAGAGACTGGTGACATCTCCTTCAATGACACCTGGTTCTTGCATTACAATCCTGCTGTATGATTGCTAGGTGTGATTTACGTTAGAATTGCCTGTCATGTCAGGAGGTGGGGTCTACGTCTGGTTCATCTATCTGGGTTTCCCTGTTTTTATTGCATAACTCATCTCGATTGGTACAGGAATATACATAGCCTTTGTTGTTTTCTGTTCCCTCCCACTCATTTTCCAATTTGTAAAGAAGGATGCATGAATCGTTCTTTTTCTTTTTAGATATTCTTCATAGAATATCTAAATGGTCTCTATTTGCGTAAATTTACTCTAACACTGCTCGCTATTTTGTTCACTGAGAACACAAGAGCATCGTCATCTTTTTCGGCAGCAAGAAAGGAGCCAGGAGGAATAATAGCAATGTTGATGTAATTCTAAACACATTTCTTTCCTGCAACAGTCTCTGGAGTTGTTGTAGCCAGCAAGAAATATTTTGACGAAATACAGCTAAAAAAAAACATCGTGCGTGCTTTAAGATCAACCACACCCATCTCGCAAACACATAGGCCCAGCGTACTTTACAAAGTACACTTACAATCATTTTCTTGCCTGTTCACGCATGGACGATATTCTGCGGTTGCAAGCCAGTTCTTCAAACGATTGACTGTGTCCTCTGACGGGGCCCGTATTGTTCCATGGCTGTAGGAATCACAGAGCGTCTCGACCACGCAACTAGAAATTGCCACAATGTCACCTTTCAGTGGATACCTTCACACTGTGGCGTGCTAGGAAACGAATAGGCAGACGCTGAAGCGAAAACTGCTTTAGATAATGCTTCTGAAGTACGCATTTGGTTCTCACGAACAGATACAAACACCCTACTTCGTCGCGTAATACGCAACCGTACGTTAGAACACTGGACCCAACCTGATCGACGACACCAGCGAGTACACAAATCGGACCAAGAAATGAAATTACGTATACCTTACAAGCTCAAAAGAAGCCAAACGAGCGTGGTGCACCGGATTCGCCTTGGTGTCGCATTCACCAACCGTTATAAACATGTAATAGGTGGCAGTGACACTAGCCCAAACTGTGAATACTGTTAGGTGCCAGAAACACTTTATCATATATTTTGCGTGTGTCCCGCGTACGTGCAAGAACGACAGCAACTGGTATCTTCCATTGCAAAGATCCATAAGAGGTCGCTATCAGATGAGACTCTTTTAGGTCCTTGGCCTAATGCAAACAGCGCAGCCCTGATAACAAGTGTCACTATAGCTTTTCTCCAAGCCACTGGGCTGGACGCACGGCTTTAGCGATGCTATAACTCTGTGAATTTGTATATACGCATGTCTTCCTTACACCATCATCATCATTCATCAGCCCTTTCCCTCCCCGTCCCTTTTCCCCAGTGTAGAGTAGCAGGCCAAATAAAGTTATAGCTCAGGCCGACCTCTCTGCCCTTCTGTAAATAAATTTATCTCTCTCTCACTCTCTCTCTCTCTTGCGACAGTGTGAATATGTATTGTATATGAAATGTCATGCGTTCATCGTTTACACCCTCCGTGTCTAAAGCTTACCCAGAAATTTAAGCTTCGAGAAGCGTATGCTATGTTTGACAAAAGATAAAGAAGCGGCATGCAGAGCAGCACCTGCTATGTTCAAAAACCTTTCCAAGTTTGGTGATGAATAGATCAAACACACCAAGCAGCTGACAAGAAACTACAATGCGGTCGTCTTCGCAGGACCCTTCTTACCAAAACGGCGTACCAAGGAACACTGTGTGTTTTATCTTTAATTGTGTACAAATGAAAATGGTACTGTACTTTTTAAAAGTACGCTGGGCGCTAATGGGTTAAAGAAAAATTGGCAGTGGCTTAGCTCGGCTATGCCAGGATATGCGTAGCGGAAGCTAAGGCATAGCATGGTTAGCCTTGGTTAATCTTTATTGCAAGTCCAGGTTAGTCTGGTTGTCTAGCTATGTTGCGGCGTTAAGCCAGTCGATCAGCGCGCTGTTCATCTCTTTCCTGGGCGATTCGTTTCCTCTTCACCTCGTTCCGAGGTCGATTCCAGGCCTCCTCCTGCTTATCAGAATCGTCGCCGTCCATACTGTCGCCTCAACTGTGGTTGCGGCACACGCGAGCTCTCCTTTTCCATCCTCCGACATGTTATCAGGCATGCCACGCAGCTGGCGAAGCGAGCCGAGGCGAGCGCAACGACGAGGAACGTGGTGTGACGTCATACCAAACGGCGTTGGCGGAGAGGCGCGGCGCTGCGCAGCGGTGGAACACCTGTGGCTCGGTGCTACTAGTGGCGCATGCGCAGTGGTGACGGGAGCGAGAGAGAGAGATAAATATCCGCGGTGAGGCGCGCGTTGTGACGTCATGTGTCCCCTCGGAACACCGCCCCGGCGAAATCACAAGTTCACGGTCAGTAAAGCTTTCGCTTTAAACTGTCTTTGGTAAAGTAAAGCTGTCTTATCAGTAAAGTTATCAGTTATCAGTTATCAGGTATCAGGTATCAGGTATCAGGTATCAGTTATCAGCAAAGCTGTCTTTGGCTCCTGTGCACTGTTGAGCGCTGCTCGGGTGTCTCGCCTGATAGGAAGAAAACATGCTCTCGCGCAAGACGTAGCTGTGGGGCGTGATAATCGCTGAAAGGCCACTTGCTCTTTGATACGCACACGAACATAGCACGCGAGCGTTCTCGCGTCTGAAGGTTTGCTTCGATGCTTTAGCGGGAGATGGCACTGTTTCGCATTTATCCTCCCCCTGGACCGCGGTGTGACCTGGACAGACGTTTCCGGGAGGCGTTCCCCGCCGTGGTCCGCTACACGTCTCTCGTTGAGAGGCGTCGTTTTGTCTTTCTGGCTCTGTATAACCTCCTTGGGTTCGCCAAAGCTTGGCTATGACCGACTCTCAGAATGCTTTGGATCTGCATGATTTAAGAGTCAACAGTCAGAGGAGTTTCTCGCGTCCGAAAAGCCAGCAAGCGGAGACTCAAGCCCACGGCATCATCGTCATTCTGTGATCATAAAGTCATCCTGTCGTCGACATTGCGCTGTCGTAATTACGTTAATGTGATGCCTTCATTTTCTCATTTCAGAGTAACGCGAGCATCAGCGAACCAAGCACGAGTGAAATCACAACTGAAACATACATGTAACACACACAACTCGGGCACATTTGGCAAAACAAAAGCAAACACAAGAATAAATGACAATACTTGTGCTGTAAGTACAATACAAAAGTGCTTATAAGGAAGAATTCAATTCGGCGCCTTCACCAAACATAGCAGCCTCGTATACTTGCTCGGAAAGGGAGTGTTAGCCTGAGACTTTGCAAGAAAAACAAGCTCCGCAAGCTGTAGATTTCGCAGGAATTGATTTCAGTGAGCGCTGATCGGTTGCTCATGCTGTCATGGCTTTGAAAATAGAAGGTGTTTCTTAGCTACTTCATCAAGACAAAGCGCACCGGTAAGAATCCCGAGCCGTCTATTTTTCTGCGTAACACTAATAAAGGTGTACTATTCGCTTTCATCAGTCCTTCTGACAGTAGAGCCTTTTATATTTGCTTATTATGTACCGTACTCCTCTTTTCGTCTCCATATGTCTTTGCACCCACATCGACAAATGTTGAGAGAATAAAAATACTCATATCGCCTTAGGGCAATATGAATATTTGTTATCAATTACCTTTTATATTTTATTTTATTTATTAAATATCTATATCGTCTCCTTTAATAAATGTATTTAGGGGACAACAAGACGTCCGAATATAGGACGCCATATAAAAGGACAAAAGACGACAACACGTCTCAAAATGCGACAAGTGGAAATGTTTCTCGTGCTTTCGACTGTGAATATACAAAATTAAAAAAGAACTAAGATTTTATAGGTGCGAAAAAAACACTGCAAGTTTCTAAACTTCTGTGCGTTTGTCATTGGTTTGAAGTCGTCAAATGCAGCGCAAAATTCTTTTATATAAAGATTTACGATCGCGAAGTGAACCAATGCAATTGTATTTACAGTAGACTCCCTTTAAGACGAACTCTAAGGGACCATGAGAATTTCTTCGTCTTATCATGAACTCATCTTATCAGAAGAATAATTGGTAACATGACCAGCTGCATCCAGATATCTTACTTCAACACAGTAAAAGAAGTAGACTTAAAACGGGGCAAAAATAACATAAAAACACAGTTATTCATCTGAACATAACAGAAAACTGTTTTCATGGGGTACTCTTGCTGTAGCAAAAGGGAAAGACGACCCGAAGAGTTCGTGTCAACATTTACGCGGCGTCGCACGTACACAATGCCCTCTGGACGCAGTAACTAAGCGTTACCCCCTCCTCCCCCCCCCCCCCCAATTCAGTGCAGGAGAAGCCGCACTTGTCTCCGTGTTCACGTGCAACAGCAACGACAGTATAAAGAAAGAAGGTGGGGAGAAGGTTAGCGAGGGTATAGAGAGAGAGGGTGCAGTTTTGTGAGCTGCAACGCTACAACCCAGAAGGAGGCGAAACGTGCACTTACCCCTGTGTTTAGAAGTGCATCGTAACGTGAAGCCCACGCTTGACATGATTTAAATGACGCCTGTCGTGAACTTATAAAAAAAATGCATCTTAACTTGAAGCCCATGCTTGACTTGATGTAAAAGATGCCTTACGGAACATGCCCAGGACTCTCATTGCGTTTCCTTTGATGCGTTTACGACCGGCGTAATTTAAATCAAGTCACGCCTGGGCTTCAAGTTAAGATGCATTTCTGAATACGGGGGTTAGTACCGACGAGACGAAGGCTCGCATAAAGCGTCGAGTCGAGCAAGAACAACCAACGCAAGCGAAGCAGGCAAGGTAACATTTCACATCGCGTCAGGACTGACGTAGGCCGTCAAATTTTCCCCACCTAATAACGTCAAAGAACGCAAACAGCTGAGTAAGCTTCGTTTACATGGATTCTCACAGTTTGTGGGATATGAATTTTTTTTGTTGAGTCTATGGAAAACTAAACAAATGTTCCCACGTTGTTCGTTATATGCGAGAATTCGGCTTAACCGAGTTCGTCCTAACGAGTGTTCACTGTATATCGATAGTATTCGGGTTGATTCTCCAGTCACCTCCGCCGTTGGTGTTGCGTTGTCACATTTCCGGCGTGCATGCGCGACACGCGTATGAAGCGATTGGTGTTACAGACGCGCATTGCATTTCGCTGCAAAAGCAATGAGATAATAAAGGGAAAATCAGACATCCACCCGTTCGTAGCAATTGCGACAAAGGAAACCCATATGGCCTCTTCGAAAGAAAAGCCTCACAGTTGAAAAAAAATTCGCCCTGGTCCGGGACTCGAACCAGGGGCCACCTTTATAAATTACTTTTCTCCACCTTGCCGGTTTCCGCAGAACTATTGCGCCAAACTCTTGCCTTTGCTTCGAGTTGTCGACAAATTAGACTTCGCCCTGCCATCTGCTAGCCGCCTGGTTAGCTGAGATGGTACAGCGGCTGCCCCGAAAAGGTGGTGGTCCCTGGTGCGAGTCCCGGACCTGAGCGAGTTTTTCTTCAACTTTAAGGCTTTTCTTTCGAGGAACCCGTATAGGTTTCCTTTGTAGCAATTGCTACGAACGGGTGCATGTGTGATTTTCCCTTTATTAATTACTTTTTTTCACCTTGCGGGTTTCCGCAGAACTATCAAGTGAAAAACGATGAAGCTATCAGAACGCACCGTCCCGCTTCGCTCGGTTGCCTCTGCTGTGGCCTTCGGGGCGTTTTGGTTGCGCCTGCTGGTTTGAACGCTGTGCGCACTAGCCCACATTAGCGTTGCTGCTGAGGAGCTGTTTGAAAACTACACCGTTGTGCATACACTGGTTCGAGTGGAACTGGCGGTTAACGTTAAGGTATACGTGTGGAACATTATCGGTGCCTACGAAAGCCGATGCTTTTCCTTTAGTCTCACCTCGTACACTATAAGAGTGCCACGCCTGCAGTGCCGATGACTAAGCTCCTTATCTCGCCTGAGACGCCTCCAACGCATCGCCCGACCCGGCTGTCGCTTTCAATAATTCGCCTTTGGGCGACACCGCAAATTATAAACGCGATACCATTAAGCGCTCCGTGTCGCAGAAAAACCCGCGTCAGCGTCACGTAACCGGTGTCCAGCATCTGAGCTCACTTGCACTGGTTGCTCAGTGGCTATGGTGTTGGGCTGCTGAGCACGAGGTCGCGGGATCGAATCCCGGCCACGGCGGCCGCATTTCGATGGGGGCGAAATGCGTAAACACCCGTGTGCTTAGGTTTAGGTGCACGTTAAAGAACCCCAGGTGGTCGAAATTGCCGGTGTACTCCACTACGGCGTGCCTCATAATCAGAAAGTGGTTTTGGCATAACCCATAATTAAATTTTTTTAGCATCTGAGGTCGCTTCGGCGAAAAGAATTTCGCCGCAAATTCTGAACCACACATACTCAACCACTCTTTCATTTTTTTATTGAAATGAATGTTAGGAGAGGTTGGCGCCTTTATGGTGGCACCGGCTACTCCTTGTCACTTGGCAAAGGAAAGACATTTGCGTAAAAAGGAAGAACAGCGACACAAAATATAACACTCAGTAGAACACCGGATCAATAAAATACATACAGTTTAAGAGTAAATGAGTCGCAAAGTTCTGTGCATTAGTTCAGTCCACGTACGCATATTTAAAGTCAGATGTTTTGAACAGCCAAAACACACAGCACATGTAATACACTGCAAGTATAGACCAGAATTATATATATTGCGTAAAAGCTGCGATCACCACATAAACCAATTATGAACCACGAACAACATTTATGTAACTCATTTAGCGCATTCGAATCATCGGATACCTAATATTTTCCCAAAATGTTGGTGTCCTCTAAAAACTTTTTTAGAGCAAGAAGTGCTCTTTTTTGAAGGCCCGCAGTTGGCCATGGGCCAAGCATCTTTATAAGAGTGAATGGTCTTCTGTCTAATATAAACAAATTACCTTGCAGTACCGTTCTTTGTGTATCGTATTTCGTGCATTCGAGAAAAAGATGATGCACATCTTCGTCTGGATGGCCACAAGAACACTGCGGACTAGAAACACGTTTTATCCTGTACAAGAAGTGTTTCGTAAATGCTGTACCAAGACGCAGCCGGTGTACCAATGTTTCAAATTTTCTGTTGTCTCTTAGAGTTTCCGGCATTGATAAGATTGTACATGAGTCTATAGAGTATAACTCCGAGTTTTTAGTTTGCTGGTCAAACCAGGTAGTTTTGCTGAGGCGACAAGAAATCTGTCTCAGGATCAGACGGACTTCACTACGCAATAGGGGAAGATTGGTTGTCTCTGCGTTATTGTGCGCTCGAATCGCAGCTGCGTCCGCTGCAGTATTACCAGGAATATTGCAGTGCCCAGGTATCCACTGAAATGCAATTACATGGTTCATTGCGCTTGCTTTAGTAAGTTCTTTGAGCGTCTCATACAATAGCGAAGTGTTCGAAGAATTTTTCTTATTGCTCTGTAGTAATGTGAGAGTGGCTTGCGAATCGCTAAAGATAACCCATTTTTGCGAATATTTTTCTGATGTAATGAAACGCAAAGCACACAGGATTGCAAATAGTTCTGCCATGGTGGAAGATGTCTCCCGGGATAATTTAAACGTTTGCTCTAGCGTTAAATATGTAATGACGAATGACCGAAGTTGCTCATACCTTGTCTTTCATTCTGTACAAAGTTATTCCTCGTAATTTTGACAACGGCAGCCCACAAACAAATGCAATAAAAAAAAACGACAATGCATATCATTTAATTCAGCTCTTCTCAGATTAAAATATTAAACATGCGAAACAATGACGCAAGATTGACCCACGCAAGAGGTCGCGTTTCTACCAGAAAGCCTGTCATAGCGGTCGCCGCCTGTGTTGCCCGGTAAATATTATGGTTACATAAGCTGCAGTTGCCGGGAAGCATCAAAAGCAGTAAGGGGTCTTTGAATGCCATCGCGTCCCACCCTTAAAGGCGAAGCTTTCTTTCAGGCAGCCCAGTACATGAAATCCTAGAAAAACTGAACTGGCAACTTGGTGTATATTGGAGCCCCACAAAATTAAAACGCAGTTTCCGTAGTGAGTTATTTTGGATAACTTGGTCATGCGCGCCCAGTCGCACGACTGGCAGTTTGAATCTTCAGGCACATTATTTAACGTTCACTCGAAGCATACGCCGATTTACGACATGAAGCGCATCGTTTTTATTGGCCTCCGTGGACCAAATCTGGGCTGTCCAGAGAGGCCGCGATTCGGCGGCCAGGCTCGGACTGCCGTCCCAACAAGGGAGTGGCCCGCTGCGCGATATTCAGGTATCTTAGGAAAGACAATAAAGTTTTTCCATCCATCCATCCATCCATCCGTGTTGATGCCTCTTCTGACGTTACACCATGAGTAACAGTGCAAGCGCTCACTCCTGGCGAAACATTTGTCTATATTAGTTGAAAGCCAAACTAAACTTTGCAGCTGGCCTGAACATTTCGCGGTAAGCTTTCTTCACACGTTGTGCAGCTGCTTTGAGCCAGGAATTTTCTGACTGTATATTTCCCTGTGACCAGAACACAGCTGATGAACACAATCGTTTCTTAAGTTGGTTCTCAATGATGACTGTTAAGCTGTAAACGTGGAAATCCAACTTTATTGTGTTGCCTTTTTCGCCTCTTCTATCATTTTTCCCCCCACGCCACCGCCACCGCTGCTTGGGATAGTGGTAGTGGTGGCGCTGGTGGTGGTGGCTGCTGTCTTGCGGAATAGCTCTTGCCACATGCGTGCGTCGAACTCAAGTAATATTGTCGTCATGCCATCGTCGTCGGACTATTGTCATCCCTGTGGGCTGCTGGCTAGTCTCGTATAATTGCCCGTTACCCGAATCAGTGCGAATAAATACAGGGTAGGCTGCGTCTTAAAGCAAACCGATTGACAGGTACAGGAAATATAGTAAAGAAACACCGGAGGTAGTGCTAAGAAACGACGGTTATAGTGGATATTGAGGCGGCCCACGGCACAGGCCATACTGCAAACGATCACCGGATATAGTGTCTTTCCGGAATGACAAGGCAAAACGGGAGCGCTACTTGCGGTGCAAGCACCTTTCGACGCAGTGGGGACAAGGTCGATTCAAATAGGTCGCGAAGCTTCGGGCGAAAAGCGGTTCAGTACAGATTGTCACCGACATCAGCATGGGGGGGTTATGGGAGCAGCGATTGAAGCGCGACTATGTTTGGAGGTAACAAACATTGGGAAAGAAAAAAGCGTTTTTTAATTCAAACGAGACACAGTTAGATTCATTCAACGAAAATAAAATTCCTAGTCAATTTTATATATTCGTGACGAGTTAAGAAAATACAAGTTTAATTTTATTACTAGTAATAAATGCATTTCTTTTCAGCGCCAATCGCTACAGGGGGCGTTGACACCACTATCACTCGCAATGCAATGCACGTCTTGAAATGGGCAGATAGGCGCACTCGTAAAGTTCTCCTGATGAAATACGTCCCCCTCACAGTTTCTGCCTTCTTGCTTGGCGAAGTTTGTCTGAATTTGGTGACACGGGCAGCTTTATCGCTTCTTAATCTGTTCAGTCAAAAGTAGTGAGTTACAACCGCCAGATAATTGTGTAGTTGTTTTCGTGCGACTGCGCTGGCCGACGGGCTTGGCATCCGACAATAGGATCAGCACTCTACACCTAAAGTTTTCGTCGGCTTCCAAAGAAAGTATGTTCTGTGTAGGGATGCGATTTCGACAACCGTACGGCTGGACTTTTCCTGCATCGCTTTCCACGCTGAAAGCTCGAAACGCCCATCAAGTCGAATGGCGGGGCATTTGAATATATAGCTCCAAAGGAAGGACAACAAAACAAATTTCGCGCCTTCGATAACAAAATGACTTCACTTCTGCTTTTAACGGACATGGCGTCACATTATTTTTTCTTCCGCCGGAAGTGTTCCCACCACATACAGATGGCGCTAAGGCCCATGAACCACCGATGGACCGCCATGTTTTGAACGTATGGGCTCCTATGGAAGCTTCGCTACCAGGTATATTTACCTTGGTGGGGAGGCGTTAAATAAAGCTTTGCAGCAACGCTCTTTGAAGCGGCATGTCTCGCCCTTGCTGATGATGTGACTTTTTGGTGGTTCGACATCTGTGCCAAGTGCCAGTCAGCATCACATTGTGGGAAAACCGAAACGCAACGGTCGTTTCATTGCTCTTCAGATTTCTGCGTGACATGTAGGTCGGACGGTGAACTGCGCCTCACTGAGCGGTGTGCGTAAACCTATTAATTGAATAAATTTGACGCTAGTTATCTAAAATTATAGGGTTTTATGTGCTAAAACCACTTTGTGATTATGAGGCACGGAAATTTCGGCCACCTGGGGTTCTTTAACGTGCACCTAAATCTAAGTACCACGGTTGTTTTCGCATTTCACCCCCATCGAAGTGCGGCCACCGTGGCAGGGATTCGATCCCGCGACCTCGTGCTAAGCAGCTTAACACCATAGCCATTGAGCAACCATGGTGGTTGACGCCACTTCTTTAGATGAGCATGGCCATTTCGAAAATCAGAAGCAGAAAGTAAACATTTACGACGACTCTCTTTACCATTGTACTATACAAATGTGCCATAACATTTGTTACTGAGAGAGAGAGAGAGAGGGCTCTTTATTAGAAAAACAGAATTTTGCCGGCGCGTGTATAACCGCTGGCATGCTACTCTGTATAGGGATGGGGAATGGGATGAAAAGATTCCAGAAAAGAGTGGGAGAAAAAAAGGATAAAAGTAAATATGAAATGTCCGAGTGGACCTGATACTAATATTTACAGGTGACATGGCGGGTAAATTTAGGCTTTTGTATAGGAAGGATGCAATGTTTAAAGCTTTCCTATTTGACCAATTTCTGTCAGGTATTTGAACAATAAATCCAAAACCCGTCGATGTTTTGAAGGGCCGGGCATTGGACCTAAGATGCTCGGTAACGTTAACGGTTCGTGGCAAATCATGTCAATTTGGTGCTCTAAAAATTGTCTCTCGTCGCGGTACGCGGGGCATTCTAGTAATATGTGCTCAATTGTCTCTAAGTTGCGACAGTTATCACAGTATGGGTTAGTGGTTAATCCTATGCGGTACAGATAATTGTTCGTGTATGCCACGTTCAGTCGAAGACGATGGTACAATGTCTTTAAGTGTCGAGGAAGTGGTCGTGGAATGTTCGGCCTCATATCTGGGTCAATGTAACGTAGGAAGTTATTTTGGTGAAGCGGCAGATTCAAGATGCGGTCTTTTTCTTGATAAGCATATTTTTTTGCCATGTTTTAAGCGTCGGCTTTTGTAAGATATGTTCTTTTGAACTTGCGGTATTGGAGTCCATTTCTGGCAGCTTCGTCCGCTCTTTCATTTCCCGAAATGCCGGCATGGCCAGGTATCCACTGGAACTTTATGCAATGCCCAGCAATCTTAGCCCTGTGGTGAAGATAAGCAATGTCAAATGCTGCTGGTTGATTATTGCAACGCTTGTGCCTGTTCCACATACTTTGTAGCGCTGCTTTTGAGTCTGTGAAAATCACCCATGTCTTTGGCGGTTGCTGTCGAAGTACATACACAAGGGCCTCCTTAATGCCATATAGCTCCGCTGAAGTAGATGATGTCGCTCGCTCAAGACGAAACGAGAATCGTTGTCCTGTAGAGGGAACAAAAAGTCCGCATGATGAACGATGTGGAGTTGTAGAGCCATCTGTGAAAATGTGCGTTGCGGCTGCGTATTCTTTGTGCATATATGCTAAAGCTATCTGATAAGTTGCTGCTTGAGGCATTTTCTTTTTCGCACTGATTCCAGGTATATATGGCACGATTTCCAGTGGGGCAGTGTCCATGGTGAAATGTTTCGCGGCATAATTTGTGACGCCTGAGCAGGAATCGAAATAGATATGCTTCCGACGGCCTGCCCAAAGCTAGATGTAGCACGGGTTCTGGAAATATCCTTTAAAAAGTGAGTCTTCGTATGAATGACGTGGCGGAGGTGTATCCGAAGTGTCTCCTGCGAACATAGCACTTCCAGAGGCAGGCATCCAGCTTCTGCTACAGTCCCTGAGCGGGACGACCCCTTCGGAAGGCCAAGACATACGCGAAGGCAGTTGTTTCGTGCTGCCTCGAGTTTTCTCTTGCTTGTGGGAGATATTTCGTGCAGGATCGGGAGGTAATATCGTAGTGTTCCGTCGACGTAGGCCCTATGGAGGAGCACCATTGATCTACAGTTGCTGCCCCACTGTGATCCGGCTAAAAATCGGAATACGTGCGACGCCGAGGAAATCTTCTCACTCAGTTTTTTCACTTGGGGCGACCATGTGAGGTTCCTATCGATCGTCACTCCAAGAAACCTTTGCGTCTTGGCGTATGGAAGGGCACGACCACCCAACACTAGCGGGTATTTTTCCATACACCTCCGCGTGAAAGCCATGGCAACGCTTTTGTCGGGGGACAATTTCAGACTGTTTGTTACTGAAAAGGTATTTAGTCTTATTGGTACAAGTATAATTCATGAATTGATTCGCTTGGTTCTTCTTGCAAGTGATGTCGCCCTGCGCAGATAATTCCCCAGTGGCTACACCATTCGGGTAAATTTTTTAGGTTATTTATATCAAGTATGTTCGCAGTAGGAAACACACACTGGACAATCCTGTCTGAATAGATGCTGTGACGTTGTAGTGACGATGAACAAACCCAGCAGTAAGAACCATGATTCGCAAACACGCTCATTATTAGGCGCACCTATGTCCAGAAATACAAGTTGCACTCAAGCGCAACAATAGCGGCGAGCACAGTAGCACAGTCGGCGATCGTCGAAGTCCAATCGGCGAGTCAAGCGCGTTGGCTTTCATACATCAATCGTCGAAGCTTCTAGCGTAATTCGTGCAGCCCGGGTGGCTTCCAGAAAAATACTGAGCAATTCTCGTAGTGCATATAATCAGATTACACAAGGTTCGGTGACAACAGACAAGGGACAGGACCATCGATAACATTCGAGAAACTTCCGATACATGCAGGCGCGGCTTGCGCTGAGCGATGGCGTTTAACATTTGTTAGCCGGTGAAAAGCGGTCACCGGAGAAAGACAAACAAATACACGTGTGGATGTTCACACACGCGAATCGCACGGACTTCTCGGCGGCTCCGCTAGATGGCGAAGCATGGTGAAGTATAGGCGTGAGATTTCGTGGCGGATGGACGTGTTTTTCCAGGGCTCGATGGCAGCGACGAAATCATCAGTGCAATCACCTTGATCATGCTTTGAGCTTGCTTCTGTTCTTGATTTGCTGATCTTTTGGCTTTTAAATAATAGTTGAGTAGTTTTTTTTCCTCTTTATTCGTGGTGCGCTGGTGTGTTTTGTGTATATTTGGTTTTGCAGGATAGTCAGAGCGTCCTTTCGCACAACGTGCTTCAACACGTGCAACCGCGTGGGACGTTAAGTCTTTATAGCCTTTAAATAGTAGCTTGTAAGTGGCAAGAGTAATAGCCATTAGTGGTTTTACTGTGTGTGTGCTTTGGTAGGAAAGTGAGAGCGTGGCCACGTGGTCGAACACGTGCGAACACATGTCGTACCTTAAGTCTGAGCAGCATTGATTTCTTTTGAAACATTGGTGAGAATTACTTTGCTGCATTATAAGGATTTAGATTTTGTGCGTATCGGCTTTTCCTAGAAGGCACGTGCTCTGAAAGCTTCAGTATTTGCATTACGAAAAGCATAACAATGCATAGCAAAAAGCCGGGAAAGCGTGCAGGGAGCGGGGGGTTTCTCAAGTCAGACGAGGGGGCAGATGAGTACGGAGAGGGAATCTAGTCAATCGGCCAACACTGTGCCGTCGATGCTAGGCTGAAGAAAACGGAGGCTTTCCGGGATGAGCTCATCAAGCAGGTCGAAGAGCTCAAAAATGAGCTAAATATGGAGCGTGATGCACGGAAGGTAGTGGAAATAGGGCCGCCATTGTGAACGAGATCGGCCGTGACAACGCAACGCAGTATCCCGACGTGACAGGAGAGTGAGTGTCAGCAAAGCATGTGGAATGCGTTAAACGTGGGAAGGGGTAGCTGGCGAGATCGGCACCTACCTTGAGGCCAGCACACAAAAAAAGCAGGAGCGCAAGGGTCAATGCCCCTTGTCAAGTCCTAATCACGCGGAAAAGGCGAATGGAAGCAGGGAGAGGTAGGAGAGAGTGAAATGGTGATTATCGCACGCGAGTCAAACCTGGCTAGGGGCTCAGAAGCAACTGTGGAGAGGGTGAAAGGCGGTAAAAGAGTGGCGATAGGGACATTTCCAGGGCGGACGCTGGGTTCTGTCATAAAGGGAGCAAAAGCAAAGCTCTCGGAAAATGCCCACGTCAGCAACCTTCTGATAATAGCAGGTGACGTCTATGACGTCTTAAAAATGAAAGACACAAGACTTGCCCAGCACTTGGCGAAGGGGGTGGACGACTTGCGCGGGCTGTTCCCTCAGGTGCAGATCGTGGGGTGCACGGTGCCTGAGGTGCCTGTACGTGACAGTCACGTACAAAAAGCCGTAGTGGCTGCTAATCAGGCGATATGGAAAATGAGCCGAGAGTAACATTTCGAGGTTGTGGAAGCAAACAGGGAAGTGAGAAGCTGTGGTGGTATTGAACGATATGGGATCCACTTCAATTACAGAAGTGGGCTGACGACTAGCTGGTCGCGCTGTTGTTCTTTCAGGGGGCCCACGGGTGCTCAGGAGGCCAGAGTAGCTAGTAATGAAGAAGGTCCCTTAGGAGAACCTTAGAATAGCATCGCCGTCAATAACAGATAAAGGAGGAAAACAAGAGAGTTCGCCATGCAATAGACTACATAAACATGGAGGGCGGCAGAAGAAAGGAAAAGTGGACAGAGATTGAGAAGGAACAGTGAAATATAGAACAAGTAGGGGTGTATGCGGTTACAGAAACACACCTTAGAGACTCGCAAGAGCCGCCAGTGATTGAGAATTATGTTTGGAAAGTGTGCAACAGAAAGGGAGGGGGAGTAGGAACGCTCATCTATCGGAGAGCATCTCTGGTTATCAGGTACAATGAGTGGAAAGAAAACTTGGCTGGCCGTAACGTATCTGTGGACCGGAAATAACTGCACAGAGAAGAATCGAGAGCTAGTGGAATGCCTAAGTGCTGGTATAAAGGGTTTCCGGAATCATGCTGAAATTACCCGACATTTATCTAAATGTCTACAACGTCAACAACGAGAAGTCAATGCTGGATCCTTATGAGCAACATAACCTCGTTATCGTGAATACAGGGCGTAAGTGTAAACGGGCAGATTACGCGGGAAGCCGGGAACCAGCAATCGACCATTGATTACTCTCTGATGACAGAAGGAATTCACTATAAGTTGAAAGAAACGGTCATTGAAGAGTAAGGGTAAAGCAGCATAGGGAGTGGCCATAAACGCATCATTTTGAAACTGGGAAATGTAGTGGGTAAAGAGAGCAAGGAGCGCAAAATGGCCAATCCAAATTTGAACGCTGAACAAATAACAAATATATTCACAAGAGTCGAGGAAGAACTTGGCAGATGGCCGAGTGAACAGGGGGAATATATTGAGCTTCTAAGTGCAATAACGACAGAAATACGGAAAGATAAACAACTTGTTCGTTGGAAAGGAAAAAAGAAACCGAAAAGCTGGTGGAACAGGGAGATACGAGAAGCGATCGCCGAACGACAGAAAGCATCCCGAGAGCACAGGCAGGCAAAAAAAAAAAAAAAGTGCAGTTGCCGCAGGCTGAAGTAGCCAATAAATCGGAAACATACCGGGAGAAAAAAAATCTATGGTTCAAATACTGGTGCAAACAAAGATAAAAGGTGAAAGTGAACGTTGGTTGTCAGAAAAACATGAGAAAAAAGAAGGCCGCGCCTAGAATGTTTTGGAACCACATAAAGTGATCAAGCACGAAGATGGAAGCAAACTGGACGGGGGAGCGGCATTAAATTACATCCGAAGAATAACAGCCGAATCTTTCCAAAGCCACGAAGAGTTTGCATTTCAAGAAAAAAAGAACATGAAAAAGAACCAGATGGAAAATGAGCTGGTGCTGACAAAATCCAACTAGAAGACAGCCGAAGAAAAAATTCCTAAGCGCACAGCCGCAGGGCTAGACGAGCTTCCCGTTAGGCTGATTAATGAACTAGGACCAAAAAGGAAGGAAGCTCTGGGGAAAGCAGTGGAAAACGCTTTAAAAGATAGACGAATCGGCCAGACAGTTGGCGACAAAGTAGAATGAATTTACTTTATAAAGGTAAGGGGGAGAAAGTTAGAATTCACTCGTATAGACCGTTGACCGTTACATCGGTAATGTACGGGTTCGCAATGTAGGCAATCAGATTAAAGCTGTGAGCATGGGCAGGGAATAATGGCATTTTGAGAGAACTTCAGGATAGCTCCAGAATAGGTAGGCGTTTGGATGATAACATATTTGTTCGTACTCAATGTATTAGAATATCTAGAGTGCAAAGCAGACCGTTACGTGTGGTCATTTTAGACATTACGGGAGCCTATGACAGCGTAGACCGCTACATTTTGCGGGATATTCCGAAAGAGGAAGGCTTGTGCGACGATTGTATAGAGCTTTTGAGAAAGATTTGCCTAGGAAATGCCGTTTGCGTCGAACGGGAAGGGATGAGGAGCAAGAAGAAAGTTGATATCAACAAGGGACTGAGGCAGGGCTGCCCTTTATCCCCACTGCTGTTTATGATGTACCTGGTGAGGATGGAGAGGGCGTTAGAAGGAAGTTATATCAGCTTTAATCTCTCGCACAAACAGGCGGGCACAGTATAAGAGCAGCAGCTTCCAGGTTTATTTTATGCGGACGACATTGTGTTGCTAGCTAACAAGCAAAGGGATTTCCAACGTCTGGCTAATATCTGCGAATAGAAAGGCAACAATTTAGGTTTGAAATGTAGTGTTAGAAAATCAGGTGTTATGGTATTCAATGAAAACAGTGAACAGACAGTGGAGATACAGGGCCAGGAAATACCTCGGGTAACTCAATATAAATACCTTGGTATATGGATAAACGAAGGCAATAGGTATATGAATACACCGGAAAAAAACAATAACAGTGAAGGGGAAGAGCGCTATGGGGATACAATAAGTACGAAGTGTTCCGGGGTATGGGGAAAGGTGTAATGGTTCCGGGACTTACTTTTGGAAATGCATTTGTTTGCTTTAAATCAGGGGTACAATCAGTACTCTATGGGAAGCAAAGGTTAGTGAGACGCCTCGAATTGGGCGCTCACGGGAAGACTCAAATGAAGCTGTGCAGGGTGACATAGGCTGGACAAGTTTGGAGTGAGGGAAGCTCACAGTAAAATTGATTATGAAGAACGACTGGGGAATGTGGAAGGAAGTAAATGGGCTTGGAGAGTGTTCAGGTATTTTCACAGAAAAACATTCATTCACAGTGGAGGGAATGAACTAGCATGACGTAAAAAAAAAACAAAGTTCACAATAGGGGGTCAGAAAATTTGGTTATTGGAATTCATCGTGGGTTTTTTTGTTTCTCCTTTAATTTTTTTAGCCTTGGTAGGACATTGGGCAGTTTAATAGCAAGAGCTTGGTGGCACGACCCACTGCGCCGTTCCAAAGTGGACACTCATAACATGCATCCATCCATTCGAAGCGTGACAAGAAAGCAAAGGTGCATACACGCGTGTAACACTGCGGGTTTCCTTGTTGGCAATATCGTGTGTCACTACATTGCATAAATGCTCACCGCATCGACGTCGACATTTCCTATTCTCTTTCCACTCACAAGTTGTGTTGATGAATATTGCAGTACTGGTGATTATGACTATCTTGCGTCTTTCTTGCGAGCGAAACTGTATTTCTTATCCTTCTGCTGCGAATCTCTTCTCTCGTTGCCGTGCCATTTCATCTATGGCACCAGCGCTTGGTAACATAAGCTTAGCGGCGAGAACGAGTGAAATGGAAACTCAATCTATTCTGCATCGTCCTTCATTAAGAATCCTATATATAGATGGCACACGTGCACTGCTCAAGAGTTAGGCCGCGAAGCACACACAGCCCATTAGTGACAGCGAACTTCAGAACAGTCGTCCTAGTCTACGCGGCTGCGCGTGTTTCAGCCAAGTCTTCGGTCATTAGAGCCTTGCCACTTTCGACATAACCGAACTTGCCGTGTGCTTGCGCTGCCCTTCATGGAAGCATTGAGATGAAAGGAGCTGGTCGCCGCGGAACGTTCGGGAAAGCCTATCAACATCTCCGCAGGTCTTTGAAGCATTTCAAAGGATGACGCCTACGGAGGAATAGGGGGAATGGCTGCTGGGAGGAAATCCAAAATCCAGACGTTTTCGCTACTCATTAGGACCTGACGGCGCATAGTGCGTTCTCTGCAGTGTCGAGTACAAAGTACTTCCCGAAACCATCTAGATCAGCACTTAGGTTCGGACCTACGCATTCTTTCGTCGCAGTTGTATCGAGTGCACTTAGCTTTACAGGTAAGCTCTCCCTTCGGGGGCACGGCTCGTTATCTATACGCGGTGACGGAAAGACGAAATGTGCGACCCAAATGTCGGTCCATCACGAATGTCATGGATTTCGCGCACATCGTGCTTCTTTCTAGCAACCGGGATTCAGTCAGAGTGCTTTCGCATTTTGTATATACACTTTCCGAAGGCCTACTCATCTCGTCGGTATTTTGAGATTAGACAATGTCTTTGCCGAACACCCATGCACGCAGAAAAAACTCGGAGATTACTTGCAAGGGAAGTTGGAATTAATTATTGATAATGAAATTAATAATAACTAACTACTGTAGTTTTACTCTTTCAGCTTCAAACTATAATTACGTCATGGCGCATACATCTACGTTTGCGAATACTATCCTGGAAGTTCGCAAGGTGTATTCACATGCAAATAATTCCAAGGCTGATACAAGTTCCATGACAATAATTCCTAAATTGCGCGGATTGTTTATCAACTTTAATGCAGAAGCCGGCGTTTTCCAATTATGTGTGTGACAACAGTGGAATGTCATCATATCGAAGCATGTGTCATCCTTGCCGGGAAGTAACCAGTGATTTTTTCTTTATTTCGTGAAATATGCATTGTAAATCTGCAAATAATGTCCGCCTCTTCCAGCAATCCAGTTCAAGGATTAAAATTCAGCTTTCATAAAACATGTTAAACAACTACGCATAATCTAAAAACACTCGTAAAAATACTGATTATGTGTCGATATTACGATACGAAAATTATAGCAACGCCGTCCTATACGTCTGAACTTTGTGCATAATTGACACGAGGTTGCTGTTGGGCTCCGACGCTTTCCCAGCGGCTTTTGCTATATTGCTGCCCGTCGAATATCGTAAAACATACACGCAACTTCTCTTCTTGACTTACGGCCGTCAAAATGAGAGATCTAACAGTGCATGATATTACGCTATGGCCAAACTCTAGTATTTCTGGTCTTCCCAAGCTCAGCCGTGGGCAAATACTCTCACTCCTTATTTGAAGTCGCGTTTTCCTTCCCACCATGATACGATCGATTTCCCGCGCTCTCAGCCTTCACCGTTCGAAAGTAGTTCGAGCATTCAGAACAGCAGTAAACGAAAGCCGGGGGAAATGACGGAACGCTTCGACTACATTTTTATGACGACGAACTGCAAACTTTGATATACAGAGCGAGCCTTGCAGAACACGCAAACTCGCCGAGCATGCAGCTGTCGCTTGTGAAACGTGTCAGTGAGCCGCAAAAAGCGGCCTTGCCATTTCTGCAACATCGGCACCTCCTGAAACCTTCAAGTGACGGGAGAAGCGCATGCGGCACTTTGCGACAAAAGCACATGCATGAGTAAAGGAGTGTGGAAGGCACATCGTGCCAGACATAAGACGTCCTATATGGTGGGATGTCGTGCTTGTAGCCCGGAACGTATACAGCTGTAATAGCCGAACAACCTCGAGGAGAAATGTGCACGATTTCTGCATACTCATTGTGGCCGCTGTCGCCAAAGCTGAGTTGATATATGTTACATTTAAGCTGAGTTTTATGTTACATACATACATACACACGCACACACATCAACGTGTGTGTGTGTGTGTGTGTGTGTGTGCGTGCGTGCGTGCGTGCGTGCGTGCGTGCGTGCATGTGTGCGTGTGTGCGCGCGCGCGCGCGCGCGCGTGTGTGTGTGTGTGTGTGTGTGTGTGTGTGTGTGTGTGTGTGTGTGTGTGTGTGTGTGTGTGTGTGTGTGTGTGTGTGTGTGTGTGTGTGTGTGTGTGTGTGTGTGTGTGTGCGTGCGTGCGCGCGCTCGCTCGCACGCACGCACGCACGCGGGTTATCGGTGCATGTGGCTGTAGATTAGCTGTATCTGTATCTGACAAGCTGTTTATGTATATTATATGTATCTAATCCAGGTTCAGTTCTCCAGCTCCGCTAATCCACCTAGGGGAATTTCGCACATATTGGCCTACAGAGGCATGCTCGTTATAAACCGTATAAACCAGCAACCCACACTACTTCAGAGCCACGAATTCTTGTTTTACAACCTAATCATCAGTGATTATAATATTCCTATAATACCTATTATATACTTATATTATAAAACCTATAATACAGTATAATATACACCTATAGTATACCTATACCTATAATATAATATGCTCCCAGGAATGGAGGAAGCCTAAAGCAGTTGAAAAGAAACTAGGAATAGGCAAGAATCAGATGTATGCGTTAAGAGACAAAGCCGGCAATATCATTACTAATATGGATGAGATAGTTCGAGTGGCTGAGGAGTTCTATACAGATTTATACAGTACCAGTGGCACCCACGACGATAATGGAAGAGAGAATAGTCTGGAAAAATTTGAAATCCCACAGGTAACGCCGGAAGAAGTAAAGAAAGCCTTGGGAGATATGCAAAGGGGGAAGGCAGCTGTCGAGGACCAGGTAACAGCAGATTTGTTGAAGGATGGTGGGCAGATTGTTCTAGAGAAACTGGCCACCCTGTATACGCAATGCCTCATGACCTCGAGCGTACCAGAATCTTGGAAGAACGCTAACATAATCCTAATCCATAAGAAATGGGACGCCAATGACTTGAAAAATTATAGACTGATCAGCTTGCTGTCCGTTGCCTACAAAGTACGTACTAATGTAATCACAAATACAATCCGAAACACCTTAGACTTCTGTCAACCAAAGGACCAGGCAGGATTCTGTAAATGCTACTCAACAATAGACCATATTCACACTACCAATCAGGTGATAGAGAAATGTGCGGAATGTAACCAACCCTTATATATAGCTTTCATTGATTACGAGAAAGCGTTTGATTAAGTCGAAATCTGAGCAGTCATGGAGGCACTACGGAATCAGGGTGTAGATGAGCCGTATGTAAAAATAGTGAAAGATATCTATACCGACTCCCCAGCCACCGTAGTCTTCCATAAAGAAAACAACAAAATCCCAATAAGGACGGGCGTTAAGCAGGGAGATACAATCTCGCCAATGCTATTCACAGCATGTTTACAGGAGGCATTCGGAGACCTGGATTCGGAAGTTTTGGGGATAAGAGTTAATGGAGGATACCTTAGTAACTTGCGATTCGCTGATGATGTTGCCTTGCTTAGTAACTCAGGGGACCAACTGCAATGCATGCTCACTGACCTGGAGAGGTAAAGCAGAAGCGTGGATCTAAAAATTAATCTGCAGAAAACTAAAGTAATCTTTAGCAGACTTGGAAGAGAACAGCAGTCTACGATAGGTAGCGAGGTACTGGAAGTGGTAAGGGAATACATCTGCTTAGGCCAGGTAGTGACCGCGGATCCGGGTCATGAGACTGAAATAATCAGAAGAATTGGAATAGGCTGGGGTGCGTTTGGCAGGCATTCTCAGATCATGAACAGCAGGTTGCCATTATCCCTCAAGAGAAAAGTGTATAACAGCTGTGTCGTACCAGTACTCACGTACCGGGCAGAAAGCTGGAGGCTTACGAAAAGGGTTCTACTTAAATTGAGGACGACGCAACGAGCTACGGAAAGAATAATTATGGGTGTAACGACTAGAAGAAATCGATACGAGCGCTAACTCTCAACTAAATCTATTCGCGTTACTAGAAATCCACAGCCAGGGATATCGTAGTGCGGTAAAATAAAGCCAAATACAGCCAATGGTAACACCAGTGCATTTCACGGTAATACTCAAATTTTGTGCTAGGCACAAAATTTTCCACCAAGAGCTTATGCTTTATGTACCGACTTCAGTTTCGCAATTAAAACATGAGCTATAAAGCCATACAATTGTTCATTGACATCTGTATTGAGGGTTATGACGATACTGAGGTTATGCACAGTCAAGAGTTCGGCGAAATTTTGCCTGGTCAGGTAACAAGGTGATTAATAAATTGCGGTCATTGACGAAATAAAAATGAAAATAACACAGAGATATTTCGAGACCGGTACGTGTTGGTTCATCCCACTAAATACTGGCAAGAGACCCAAGTCATTTTTATGCCATAATGACACGTAGGGAACGGTAAGGAACGGGTATAGTTAGCAGGCAGATTTCCATCCGTCCTCTTGATGCTGTTGTCCGTCGTTTGAGTAAATAAAGATTCTAACAAGTGGGGCGTCAACTGATTTTTTTACTTAGCTATTATAGCGGCGTTTTTCCAATCGTTGCGGTGACTGCGATTGTCGACGTGTTCGACAAGGGCGTTCAATGCTTTTTTTATTTTTGGAGACGTCCCTTTGGTACTCCTTTAATCTTCTTGTGAACTTGCCGGCTTCACCGATGTAACTACAGCTGCAGTATGCGCATGGTACCTTGTAGACAACACGGGGGTCATTATTGCGTTCAAGCCGGTCATTTACATTAACAAGCTGATTTCTCAGCTTGTCGGATGGTATGTGTGCTATTCTAAGATCGTGTCTTGGGAATACGCGGCCAAAAATTTCGCTGACGCCAGGCACATATGGGACGCCAGCGGCGTCTTGTGAACGACTTGCTTAGAGATGGCTTGGGATGGAGGAAACGAGCTTCCAATTTGTTGATAAACTTCCTGAACTACTCGTTTCTAGATAATTCGTGAAGAACCGTCTTCAGTTCCTTCAGCATTTCGCCGCCACTTGAGCAGATGCAGATCTGTCTTTTTGACGTTAACATCTTTAAAATCGCTAAGAGGCGTCGCTCGCATAACCACGCGGAGTCAAACCATGTTATAGCATTATTACTTATGTTTTGCTGCCGTACAACCGACGTACCTTACTTTTGTATCATTGTGCAGCGGAAACGTATCATTACTTGACCATGTATTTGTCGCATGCGTAGATTGTCGGGTGCGTAGAATCGACGCTAAATGTAGCTCTCTCGCGGCGTTCACAGAGACATATAGCTCGGCAGTACGTTTATTGAGCCCAGCTGGAGTGGCCGCGTTTGAGAGAGATCACTCGTCTGTCTTCATCATCATCTTCATCATCAGCCTGGTTACGCCCACTGCAGGGCAAAGGCCTCTCCCATGCTTCTCCAACTATCCCGGTCATGTATTAATTGTGGCCATGTTGTCCCTGCAAACTTCTTAATCTCATCCGCCCACCTAACTTTCTGCCACCCCCTGCTACGCTTCCCTTCCTTTGGAATCCAGAACGTAACCCTTAATGACCATCAGTTAACTTCCCTCCTCATTACATGTCGTGCGCATGCCCATTTGTTTTTCTTGATTTCAACTAAGATGTCATTTACTCGTGTTTCTCCCCTCACCCAATCTGCTCTTTTCTTGTCTCTTAACGTTACACCCATCATTCTGCTTTCCATAGCTCGTTGCGTCGTGCTCAATTTAAGTAGAACCCTTTTCGTAAGCCTCCAGGTTTCTGCCCCGTACGTGAGTACTGGTAAGACACAGCTGTTATACACTTTTCCCTTGAGAGATAATGGCAACCTGCTGTTCATGATCTGAAAATGCCTGCCAAACGCACCCCAGCTCATTCTTATTCTTCTGATTATTTCAGCCTCATGATCCGGAGCTGCGGTCACTACCTGACATAAGTAGATCTATTCCCTTACCACTTCCAGTGCCTCGCTATCTATTGTAAACTGCTGTTCTCTTCCGAGACTGTTAAACATTACATTAGTTTTCTGCAGAATAATTTTTAGACCCACCCTTCTGCTTTGCCTCTCCAGGTCAGTGAGCATGCATAGCAGTTGGTCCCCTGAGTTACTAAGCAAGGCAATATCATCAGCGAATCTCAAGTTACTAAGCTATTCTCCGTTAACTCTTGTCCCTAATTCTTCCCAATCCAGGTCTCTGAATACCTCCTGTAAACACGCTGTGAATAGCATTGGAGAGATCGTATCTCCCTGCCTAACGCCTTTCTTTATCGGGATTTTGTTGCTTTGTTCCAATCATCTATAGTAGGCATTAATCATCGAAGTCAAACCGATGCCCATCAAGAATTATAAAGCCTACAAGTCCGCAATATATAGCGAAAATCACCCTCTTGAAAAAATTTTGATGACTTCCGCACGACACAAGTTACAAACACACGCATTATCCTTGGAGGTCTACAAGAGACCCAGAAGGCATTAAAAATTACGCAGATACAAAAAAAAAGCAAACGTAAGTTGTAAAAGTGTATTCCCTTTCATAAAGCGCAACGTGTAACCTCTAGCTGTCGCCGCATTTGTGCACCGTACCGGTCGCGAGATGATTATCATGCAATGTTATTTTGATGCAGTAAACATATGACAACCTCGGCTGAAATTCACGCACCAATTGAGGCGGTTGCCCAATGTATGACGTTGACATAGCTGTACCACAAAGACTAAGGGAATTTTTGACATTTCTAGTGTAAAAATAAGTGTGAGTAGACACGAAATTACAGACAAATCTCACGACCCCATCATTTGATGTATGTGTAAGAATGATGCTTTTAGAAATAATTTGGCCGTTACTTTATCAAGCTGTATCTTCTTCATCATACTGTACATTCCTGTCCCTCGTGCCCACATACGCGTAATTTAGCTTTTAACACATTGTAACGAGAGAGTTGTTAAACGTCAGCGGACGTTCATCCCGCTTGTCTACGTGCGCTGCGTCAAAGAGAGAAGGAGAGGACACAGGAGAGATTAAGACAACTGATGCCAAAACATAGAAAGAAGGTCATTTACAGCAACAAAACAGAAGAGGACCAAGGACACACATGCAGACAGCACACTTTAAGCAAACAGAGCTCGTGTTTGAGAGCAACGTCTTATGGGGGGTCTTAATTCTTAGTTCCACGCGTTCTTAGTTCCACGCTTTACTTTGTGAGGCGCTAACTTGTACTCAAGCTCGCGCGACCTACAAGTAAACGGAAAGTCTGACGCTATTATGGCAAGTGCGTCGCGTTGACTCGGTAGGTGCGCTGTTAATCGAGCTGTGGGAGCTCACTGCGGGTGGTAATTGCTTCCGACGGCACGAGGCGGTGTCGGTAGCGGGCGGTCGAGACGGGGCAGTTACGACGCGCAAAAAAAGTCGCAGTTTCGCCCGAAAGGCGAAGCCTCGATTGGCATCCCAAACGAGTATACAGCTATACAAAATAAGAATAGTAGTTGCGTCGTCCATATAAACGCGTAAACTTTCACTTACTATAACCGCATTTCGAAGCATGGTGTCAAGCGAGCACGGTCAAACATAAAGACATCTCACTCGATTAAAGCGGACACTCGCTGTCTCAAAACTGGTATGAGGAAGGGCGGGTGCCGCAGCGAGCGAATTGCCCTTCGTGCTGCCTCTTGCTTCAACGTGAACAAAGCGACGAGAACACAGCGCACACGAAGCTGCCAGCTTTCCGCGCACATGTACTCTGTACTCATCGCAGATCGCTCTCAATATAAGGCCCACGCGGCTGACTCTGTACGCATCGAAGATCGCTTTGAAGATGGGGCCCAGATGGGGCCCACGTAGCTGCCCCCAGCCAAGTCATACGCAGCCGCCGCCGGATTAGAACACCCACCCCCCGCGGTGCATTGCGCGCGGGGGAAGACGGCGCGACTCCTCCTCGCTTTCATCCCTTCCGTGCGCGAGATCAAGCCCAGGTCACGCTCCAGTGCGCACCGTATCTTGAAAGAGATCTGCAGACGTCTCATACCTATGTGTTCTTCTTCGGCTTCTTCTAGAAGCGATAGACCGCACGAAGGTCACTTCGCTCGCAGCTACTACCGCGCTTGTCCACGCTCATCGAGTGTGATGTGTTCGTCCACGCCTGCTGCTTCTTTTTTTTTTTTTAATCCAGTGAATGCTTCCAATTTATACGGCCGTTGAAACTACTATAATTACTTCGTATAGATGTCTACTAATTTTCTATTGCAATTGATGGTTCGCCTTTCCGGAGAAACTGTGATCCCTTTGTTTTAATAAAATGAACGTTACGCCTCCATTCGCTGTAGTAGACGTCATTTTGCCTGGAATAGAAGCCAAGTGCGTAGCCAAGGTATTTTGAGGGGGAGGCCAAAATCGCCAAAATCTCCTGATTTTGTCGCGGGTTATTATGGTTATGTAATGCCAAGTGTAGTCGTAAGCTGGACAAAAATCGCAATTCCGCGCATTGCAAGTCCACGCACGTGATGCACGCACGCGCACCTTGTGCAGGCACTAATTACATTATGCGGCTATTGGCCTACCTAAGAATCCGTTACTTGTACTGGCAACACTGTAAAAATAAACAAAGATGGCTTCGACATCCAGGTTCACGGCGGCTCTTTCCTTTGTCACTGCGCTCACGCGTTTCTAGTTTGTGGCGTCGAATCGAGGTGTTCCGTCGAAGCCGAATGAATCCTTGCTGTCGATTGCCTTATTTCGATCGTTCTCCAGGATTTCAGCAGTGAAACCGTGGAAACCGTTGCGCTTCTTCGTGCCAACTGCAGCCTGCCCAATGAACCGCGTCCGATTTTTTTTAAAGACAAGGAGCCTTTAAGGCAAGCCGGAGGTTTAAAAAATCGAGGTCTTTTTGTGTAGCGAGCCTCCGAACGGTGCAAGCACTTGATCCCAGCGTTGCTCTACTGCTACAGGGGCGATACTCGACTGTTTCCGACCTTCATAAGCAACTGCCCACTGCGACTCTCGTTGTATGATATCACATATAGCATCTCACAATATATAGGAAGTAACGCCTGTCTTGCTTTCAGAAGCTAAGGAAGGAAGGAAGGAAGGAAAAAGTGGAGAAGGAAAGGCAGGAAGGTTAACCAGTTTAGCTTAACCGGTTTGCTACCCTACACATGGGAGAGGGAAGGGGGAGATGAAAGATGGGGAAGGGGGAGAGAGCACATAGCACAGCACACACACATCGTCCGTTGGAGTCCATCAATCTGGCATGGTACGTGATATCACTGCCACAGCCGCTTGTCCAATCCCGTCTCTTTCAAAAACCGTAGTTTCTTCGTCGCCTTCACCTGCGATGTCTTCTGTCGGCGGCATCTGACAATCGTGTCGAGGGACAATGGTCTAGTGTCAAAGTGCGCTAGAACAGATGCCAGGGACTGTCGCTGAACATTATATTCAGGACAGTCGCACAGAATGTCTTCCAGCGTCTCCTCGCAAAGACAGGCATTGCAGAGAGCGTTGTCGGCCATTCCAATGCGGAAGGAGTAAGATTTCGGGAAAGCCACCCCTAGCCATAAGCGATAAAGCAGAGTCGCCTCTCTTCGGCGGAGTCCAGTTGGCATATAGAGATGCATCAAAGAGGGCAGGTGGTATTGACGGTTGCTCTGGTTGGTCTGGCTGTTTGGTGTGCACGATAGAGAGAGCGTGATCTCCTGTGCAAGCACTCGAAGTCTGCTAGCTGCGTCGGATCGTGAAAGCGGTATGGCCTCTTCTTGTGCGTCTTCAAGAGCTGCCCGAGCGGCATTATCGGCGTCTTCGTTTCCTGTGACGCCGCAGTGACTTGGCAGCCACAGAAACGTCACGTGGAGTCCTTTCTCCTGTGATGTATGAAGTAGGCATCCAATATCGAATACGAGCTGTTCGCATGGCCCGCGACGCAGAGCTGATAGTACAGATTGTAGGGCTGCCTTTGAGTCGCTGAAGATTGACCATTGTCGAGGTGGCTCCCGATTCACGAAACGAAGTGCAGCGCGAACAGCAGCTAGTTCAGCAGATGTCGATGTTGTTGGGTGGTCAGTCCTAAAGCTGATGGTAATAGTTTTTGCTGGGACAACCACAGCACCGGACGAACACTGGATGTTTGTGGTACCATCAGTATAAATGTGTTCACTGTCCGCGTACCTCACGTGCAGAAGAAGCAGAGACAGTTGTTTCAGCACAGGCGACGACAGTTCAGACTTTTTCCCGATTCCTTGTACACTGAGATGGACTGTGGGGCTGACAAGGCACCAATGGGGTATCGATGGTTTAGATGCAGCGGTGAAGCCCGAGGGAAGTTTGTCGTTGCACTTGATGATAGCTTTAGAGAATGATGATTGGTGCCTGTCTGAAGGTAGTGCTGCAAGGTGGCGATAGGGGCAAAATGTCTGATGTGCGTTCTCAGGGCTTCCACCGTAATGTGAGTTCGCATTGGATGGTCCCGAGCAATCGCAAGAGTTGCCTCTGTAGACGTGCATCTGGGCAAACCAAGGCAGACTCTGAGTGCTTGAGCTTGTGCTGCCTGCAGAACACGAATATTTGTCTTGCAGGTGTTGTTCAGTACAGGTATACTATATCTTAGAAAACCGAGAAAGAGAGCTCTGTAGAGTTTAAGCATTGCGTCTACTGACATCCCCCACGTCTTTCCTGTCAAGTATTTAAACAACTGGGAAGTTGCTGTCAGGCGCCGTTTCATGTAGGCCACATGCGGGCTCCAACAGAGGTCTCGGTCAATAATTACGCCAAAGAATCTGTGGGTTCGGACATAGGAAATGGTCCGCCCATTGATTGAGATGACATAAGGCGTCATCGGTTTGCGACTAAACGCTACTAATCCGCTTTTTTCTGCTGATATGCTGAGACCCTGTTTACACAAGTAGTTTGCTGTCAAAGTGGCCGCTCTTTGAAGTCGCGCACGTATCTGAGGACGTGTGACTGCCGAAGTCCAGACACAGATGTCGTCAGCGTATATTGAAATTTTGATGGTAGTTGGCAAGTATTCAGCAAGTCCAACAAGAGCGAGGTTGAATAGCGTCGGGCTGAGAGCACCGCCTTGAGGAACGCCCCTGCTGGTATAGCGTCGCGCAGCTCGCACGTTCTGCACAGAGGCTAAAAACTGTAACGCTGCCTGCTCAGTGTGTATTCGGATAAAAACAAACGAGAGTTCCGTTTCTGAATCGGGGCCTCACCTTTCCTTTCGTAGTCTGCTGATACGTGTGGTAGGATTGTCTGCGTCCGATCACTAGGGTTTCTTCATGCTTGCAGTGCGCATTGTTAGAGGTACCCTTATGAAAATGGTGATGTACTTTATGTTTACTGTATGTTTCCTGCAGTTCACATGAGGAAATGTCCTTTATGTTTCCTCCATGTTGAAATTTGGCCACTGCTTTTATGTTTCCTTCATATGTCCTCCCTTTATGTATCCCTTATGTTACCGTATTTTATGTTTCCTCCATGTTGAAATTTGGCCACTGCTCTTATGTTTCCTTCATGTGTCCTCCCTTTATGTATCCCTTATGTTACCGTACTTTATGATTCCTCCATGTTGAAATTTGGCCACTGCTTTTATGTTTCCTTCGTGTGTCCTACCTTTATGCATCATTTATGTGGCCGCAGTGATTAAATCCTGTATTTTACGTAGACATGCTTAGATGAAGAGTTCCGTGTACACATTTTATATTTGTAAACGTTTCCTGAGTTAAAAAGTTTTGCATTGGTTTTCATTATAAGGTTACTGTTCCCTACATGATGCAGCGCACGGATTGGAACTCTGCTATGGCAGCGAAATTCATGCCAATTTGTTCTAAAATTACAAACTAATTAGACGTCATAGATTATTTCAGTATAACACTTGGAGTACCACTGTACGTTCCTCACTGCAGTGCTGCTGTTGTAGTTATATCTTTGTTACTAATATAAAATGTAATGTTTGGATAGAAAGATCAGGTTGGATCAGTGCTTGCACATTTAAAAGAAAGTTTTGACTATACTTTGCAAAGGTTTATCTGAAACTACGAACAGTTTATTGGACTATCTGGATGTTACTTCAATTTGCCACGTCTGCTCACAGCAGACCTCTGGAATGTGGTGCTTGGGTGAGAGCTCACAAGGCACCTGAAAAACAAAACAAAAGCCAATCTTTTTCACTTATTCAAAAATATTCATATAAGCAAGAACAGCCTGGCCTGTATGCACACAGCTAAGAAACGTGGAGCAGTCAAAAACAGCTCATAAGAACATCGGGGCAACACAGAAGCTTTTAACTAATTGTTGTTTGAAACAGACTGAGCTGCCAGTTCACTCAGGTATTAAACTGCTCACAATTTTTTTAAACCTTATTGCAGCAGCTGCTAAGTAGTACATGACCTTTTGAAGTGGGCAATTGGCCAATAAATTTGTGTGCTTGCTTGTACAGATGTCTCGTAGTTATATCTCAAGAGGTTACACTGTTATATGGTAAAATTCAGGCGGGAATAAAACCAGCAGCAAACATCAGACTACCTGGGAAATTATCACCAAAACTTAACTATCTAGTAAATCAAACGAACAATCGATTATGAATGGTCTAAAACCTAGGCCGCGATTATGTAGCGATCCCTTTTCCGATGCTACTCCTTTTGCTCATTTATCTGACCAACATTCCGCTATCGTTATTAACTAGAACAGCCAGCCGTGGAAGGTGGGTTATAAGAGTAGCAAACATCGAGCGCAAAGCATCGCAAGAAAATCGCATCCCTTGTTAGGCAGTGCTACAGGCCACTGTCTCAGGAACTCAGGACAATCGCAGGAACTGACATCCTGTTCTTCGGATGAAAATATTAATGAAAACGAGCGTCTGATTGACATGCCTCGAATAAAAAGAAATTTCGCTGTTGTAATGTCGGTCTATATTTGCCCTACAATATAAAAGACAAATACGCGAGCACGTCGAAGAACACAAACAATGCAGACAAGTTCTCGCGAAGCTGGACTTCAAACTGAACACTATCAATAAAGTAATCTTCACACAATCTAATATCTGTTCAAGTGTCAAACATCGCAGTCGCGTGCCAACTCGCGATGCCCGTGACACATCGACATGCATTACACACGTAACTTGCGGAAATTCATATCCACGGAAGAATTTCTTGCCGGGAAACTACCGAGAAAACAGTAACTTTCAGCGTTTACGTAAATATTTGCCCATTAAATCCCAACAATCAGTGGTGGTAGCACATCACTCCATAAAGCAAGTAAGCCGTAAGAAATAATACATTTCACGGAAACTCCCCTCGTGAAACGCTTTGCTAAATGTGCACAGCAACATGGTCAACGTACGCTCAGAAAGTCTTCTGTTGTCGTTCCACAAAGCTTACTACATGAACCAAAAGCTGCGAGAATGCGCGCAAGCGTCAGACCTGCTTACCTTCAATGTGGTCGGCAAATGGCTTCGTCTCGCAGGCACCACACGACGACGCTCTTTCCGGCGCGAACACTGTCGAATTGCCGATGAACACCAGTGCACGAAAGCACAACTTTCAACAAATTCTTCCACGCACCATAATTCAAAGCCACAGTACCAAGTATTCCACGAGCGAACGCGGACAGGCGAGAACAAAGGCAGCTCGGACGGGCGCTGTAGTACACATAAGACACTGGCGTATCACAGGAAGCATAAGGCGAACTAATGGCGTTACACGACTCCAGAGGTTTCCTGATGGTTAATGCACACGGTACGGATCACAGTTTGTTTAGGCGATTAAATTACCGTGTAACTGTAACGAGCACTCTCACCGCTCACAGCAACACAACGTGGCTTAGCTAACCGTCAACCGTCACACCGCGGCAGCGCCGCACTGCGGTTAACAAGTGAATTTAGCCTCCGAGATCTACATTTAATTTTAGGGCGTGCATTTTGGAAAAGCACGGCCTTCGAGATTAAAAAAAGAAGTCGTAGCTGGAAGGAAGGCTGGTATTTAAACACAAATTATTGAGCTTAAAGTGTCTTGGTGCGCTGCCTTGTTTTTTTTAAAGTATATGCAGAGATTTTAGACGAACTATGCGCGAACTTTTGCCGGCGGACACGAGCCAATCAGCGCGCATCATGGCGTACGGTGTGCGTGCAGCCGCGATAGCTGTGACACCCACTGATCAGAAATTCCGAATCGCCACACATATACACGCTTCTTATGGCGCCCAGTGGCGTCTTTTTGAGAATGTCAGGCCTTATCTTGAATAGGTGGAACCATATTTCCTCGTAGCGTAAGGAATAAAGGCGACAAAATGTGGCGATGGCTGGCTTGCAGCGGCAGCGGAACTTCGGCCAAAGTGAAACAGGCGTACTTCTTGCATGCTCGCGTAATCAAATACGGCCATACTCCGCTCACAACTTTCATACTCAGCCAACTCACAATTATAAGTTATTCAGTTGTACGCCCAAGATAGCATTTACGGAATCCGCGCTGCCCTACTTCTACGCGGGCTAATATCGACACAGCAGTTACTCGTACTTGTGGTCAGCACGAAAGCGACACGGACAAAAGGAAGAAACACAACAACACAGCGCTGTTTCTTGGGAGTGTTTGTTCCTTGATTCCGCGTTGCTTTTGTGCTGTTGCTAAAGGTACGATGAATCGTAACCAACTCGCCCACTTTGCTATCTCGCTACAGCAATCACACGCAGTTTTGAAAAGAAAGGCACTTTTAGCATCGACCGCCGGTTCTGCATTGGTTAGTGACCAAACTTTTGTGTATAATCTGTGTGAGTAGTAGAGAAAAAGTATCATGACAAGGCCAAAGGCTGAAAAAAAAATAGCGTAGAAAAAGCAACATGTCAAAAAGTGCTTCGAAGACCACGGTTTTGAGGTGGAGCAGTGGCAGCGTCTCCCAATGTACGAGTTTTTTTTTTCAGCTTAGAGCATCAGAAACGTTACAGATATTCAATTTCACTACATTCTTTCGAACTAGGCGTTCTGAAAGTTAGCGGCAGCTCCAGTTCAGCTTTGGAGGTGGCAGCGCTTGCATTTGCCGCTGATGGCTGCAAAAAAATCTTACGAGCGTAATATAGAGACAATCGTAATGTACGTATTAGATATTTATGTGTAATGAGGCCATCATGAAACCAATATAACACCGCGAACAGCTACTTAAATGGTTGTGTAATCATATACGCTCACAGCAAAGCGGCGGATTGGCCGCGGAGGCGTCCGCCTCTTTTGCGTTTCATGTAGCGCAAGCCATCGAACACTGCGCGTCGTGCCACCGCGTCTCCAGCCGCCGCGCAATTGTTATTTGTCGTGAGGGATTATTCGCTGTATGAGGCTTTGATGTAGGTATGTACTGTTGATGGTGCGTGGTGATCAATACGGCGAAGATATATAGGGAGGGGGAGGCAGGCGCCCCCCCCCCATTTTTTTTTTACTTTGATACGCCAGTAGTTAAAGTTAATACATCTTTCAGGTAGACGATCCATTTGTAGCATGAGTAAAAAGATAATCACCGGGCGCACTCTATGTTACCTGGATGTGCACTCGAGGGAGTACACAGCCAGGTAACATAGAGTGCCCACACAGGTAACATAGTGCTCATATATATATATACATATATATATATAAGTTAAGTAGATTATTTCCCAAACTGGAGGCGAAGCGGAGCATCTGAAAGACGCCTGCTATGAGAACCGTCTTAAACATTCAATCAACTATATTTGATAGCCTAGCTGGCACAAAACTTTCATGAAATTCTTGCATATTAGGTTAAATACTGCAGATTTCTGCATCTGACTTGCTACTGGAGAATAGCAGGTTGAAAAAGTAAGAAATACTTTATATATTAAGAGAATGCATGGCATAAATCCTTATATACACCATCCTATTTCATGGCATGCTCAATTTTCCGCACAATATAGCCACATTTAGTGCCGGTCGGCATGTCTAGTGCGAGGGGGGCAAGCAGCGCCTTTTCCCTGAATCTGCCAGTGACTAACATACAGTACAGATAGCTCTAACTGTACTATTTGCAAAAGATGCTCACTGCGCACATTCTGTTACCTACATGTGCACTCAAGTGCACATGTAGGTAACATATAAAGAGTGCATGCACCATATATAGATTAATGCTCTATGTTACCTACGTGTTCACTGAAGTGCACACCTAGGTAACATCCCGCCGTAAACACAAAGGGCACATCCTACAATAATTATAATAAGGGTTGTTTTCTTGGGGCAAAGGAAAGGATAAGTCAAGATTTAGTACTTACAATGACTCTGCAGAGTGTATCAATGGCTGTCACACAGTACAGATATATCTGCCTGTATTATATGTACAGAAAGTTGTTATGTGCAGTCTATGTCACCTACATGTACACTCAAGTGTACACGCAGGTAACACATAGTACACACCCAGTTAACATCCTGCCGTAAACACAAAGGACACATCTAGAGGCATAATAAAGGTCACTTCCTCGAGGTATACGTTAGGATGAGTAAACATGTAGTACACACAAAGTTGGCGTCCCGGAGGTCACACAAAGGACAAGGAATCATAAAGGTCACATAGGGCACAAGAAGGAAACATAAAGGAAACATAAAGGCAATGACCATTTTCATAGGGGTAGGGCTCGGGCTTGCGAACGCAGCAGACCCTATAGCGAAACGGTAGAAATGAATTACAACCACTTGGACCAAGTTGAGTTTCTTCCAACAGGTTCCCAAATTTAACGAAGGTTTTCTTTTGGGCGAAGTAACTTATACAAATGTATATGCATGACTTGGAAACCAATTGAACCAGTTGTAATGGAATTTAGCTGTGTGCAAGGTGTCAGGAAACAAACTAGTGGCGCTGGGCGCAGATGGAACTTTCCAAAGCTGGATTGAGTGCTATTTGCTGTTGCTTCCAAATTTATTACAAGCAAATAAACTGGCAACTCAACGCTTTCAATGAGAGAACATCTTGCACCGCTAAACTAAAGCGTGCTATGAAAATTATATGTCGCCTCGCGGCATAGCATGTGTCATTATCGACATCCCACTTTCCGAGATAGTTATTCCTGCTACCATGTCTGCAGACAAAAGTACATTAGCGAGAATATTCGTGCTGATTAAAGTATTAGTAACTCTAATGCAGCGGCAGAAAGCTATAAACAAAAAAACGAAATGAAGCTTAAGCGTACATCACTGTAGTTTATTAAAGCGCTTGCTTAAGCAAAGCACACTGCGTAATCTGGAATGCCAGCAAGACATTGAAAGCAATGTTCTGCTCGCCTGGAAGAAAGAAGTCTACAGTGAAGGGTTTCGATCAAACCGGTATAGTATCAGTCGTCATCTTTCCCCAATGCGAAGTTTCTTACGTGCGCGGCAGATTTTTATTTTTTTTATTATTTTTCCTTTGCTTGGCTTACGACGAGTGTTTCGCTGCCGCGTCTTCGCACGCAAGCTCGTTTGCTTTGCTCCACATGCGATCTGTTTGTTTGCTAACTTAGCACGAATGGCGTTGGCGCGTCTACAATGAGCAATACCGTTGATATTCATGCACCCATCATTACAAGACGCTTGCAGGATTTGAAACTTGACGAGCACATTTGGTCTGGCGCCTTAGAAGCGGACGACGAGCTGAAATAGCTAGAACGATCACTGGCTGCTGCCAACGCGCCATTTGCGGTTCGTTCGTCACAAACATAGTCGGGCGAGTGCACTAATTGGTGAAGGTGATTCACACCGATGTCAAGGGGCCACTCTCGAGAGCGGACTACCTCGATCCAGATAGCACTAAATTCGGACCGAGCGCTGCTACCCAGTCATTTTCAATCGCATATTTGAGTTTGACCATCCTTATCACAAATATGATATAAACCTTTGATTCGGATTGACCTCAATCGCCAAGGAAAGTAGAGAAGCCTGAAGGCAGTGAATGTTGGTTGATTCCTCGGACTAATTTCGCGTGACTCGCATTGCCTGCTTGTGAGTACAGCGCGAATAATTTAGGTACAGATAGTGTTAATGATACCGCGTAGAGCGTCGTAAATTTACTCGCTTGTCGCTTGTTATTACTGTGTGATAAAATGGAATTCCACATTATTATCTAAAGCAAATGCATGCTTCTGTCGTGACGGGTAAATTGACGACGTAATCATTGAGCCAGCTTTTGTTTTGAACGCTGCAGCTGGAATAACTAATGAATACATTGTTGCCCTAAAAGGAAAATAAAGACTTAGGAAGAAAAGTACATTTCTTCCTAATTCTTTATTTTCCTGTTAGCGCAACAACGTATTCATTAGATCTCAACCTACTCGTCCAGCAACAAGTTCTACTCAGCTGGGTTACCTTTAGAAAATCAATTACTTGACCAATGATCATATTCCGCAAGAACGATGAACGAATGGTTGAATGGCGCATTGAGTACACGTTGCAGCAGCCAGAACAATTAAATTTGAGCACTAGAGAGGATGCACTCAACCAGAACACAACGTTATGAATAAAGGCTGAAGCTGTTTAGAGGCCGCGCCCAAGAATAATAATTTTAAAAGAAGCAATGCGATCGTTCTTCGCCAAATGCTCGTTGCGATCGTGCGATCGTTCTTTATGCAAGTGCATTCCAGAAATTGGCACCTGTTTCGTGTATCGAGGCGGCATAATCAAAACTTGGTGCTCCGCCTCATCCCGTGATAAGTGCAGAGGGAGAGAGAGAAAAAAATCTGTTTTGCTAGACCAGGCTTCTTGAGCCCAAAGGTGGGTGGCCTCCTCAGTCCAGGTAGCCATGGCTCCCTGCCACCGACTTAAAAAAAAACGCGCATGTTTGTTCCAGAAACCTCGGACCCAGGAACGAAGAGCCACGGGCATCGGGCACCCTATAAAGGGGCTTTGAACAACGCCCCCCTAAGACAAGGCACACAAACAAACAATAGCAAAAAAATAATAACTGCCGCGCACGTGACCTGTCACGTCACTGAAGGTAGTGGCGCTAAAACCCCGGCCTCGACGGGCGAGTTGCGAAAACGTCTCCCTCGAACCACAATGCAGCACGGCGTCGCTTCCGTATAAAACATGAAGCTGGCACTACGCCATTTCCGCTTCGCAGCGGAAGCTGAGTGGATGAGCGAGGGGGGAGCGCGGAGGAGAGGAAGGTAGTCTGGCGGTACTTAACCCGGTCACCAAAAGCGTGTAAAGGGAGGCGTTAGCGCCACGGAAACCGTCTGTGAAGCTTCTGGGGCTGTACCACTCCGTTAATTATTTTGACTGCGGTGCTTCGTTCTCTGTAAGCCCCCAAGGGGTCGCGCAAGCGTTGAGACGCGAATGATCCTGATAGCTTCACGTACGAACGTTATGCGCCTCCATTCATAGGCGATGTGCCAGGCATAAAAGGGAGCAGGGTACCGGCCAGAAGGGCTGAAGCACGGTCATACAATGCCTCATGCTTTGTATATGTTATCGTCATGGTGGAATTGTGCCGTCATTGTGAATCAGCGTTCATGTCGTCTTCTGTCGCAATAAACTTTTTTCCTCAACGCAGTATTGCATCCCGCCAATCTCCGAATATGAGTTGTATGGTTGTCATTTTTTTCTTTTTTTGCAGATGATGCAGTTGACTGTCGATGACATAAAGATGCCCATATTCTGCAGCCAAGTTTTAATTGAAAGCGTGCCCGTATATATATAAAAAATGTTATTTGTCGCAGCTGTAGATGGCATTTGCTCGATTATTTTCACTGGAACGTAGTTCAGCGCACACTTTAAACAAGTTATTCCCACATCATGGCACGGGACTCGAACACTGCAAGTGGACAGCGAGGACTTGGCTTCTTAGGACATGTTCATGGTCCTCGAGCTTCACAGCCTCTCGAAAACAACAAGGTCCGTACTTCATGCCTACGGCAACGCACATTCTGTAAGAAAACACTTTGTTGAAAGCATGGCATACATCCGTGATGCCTGCAGGGTGCAACACGTAAACTTCGCCACTAATGGCGCAGCAGTCTCAAAGTGCCTTTCACGCCAACCACCTAGAGCGCCGCTTTTATGAAAAAAAGTGTTCGCTTTTGCCATTGCTGAGCCGCATGGACTGCGCACAATTTAATCAAATATAGGATAAAAATGGGCAACGAGTTAGCGTTTTGTGCATTTGCGTTATGGAGCTACACCAAGCGGCGATCGCGAGCAGAAACAAGCCGAGTCTATAGTCGAGCCAGTTCTGGCTGTCTTATCGCCGTGTGCGGCTTCAGGTACCCTTATTTTTTCGACGTTTGGATCAGAAGAGCGGCAGACGTAATTCACTCATGCTCTCAGTGCTTTGTGAAAACGCATGCGAAATAAACGCTGCGGCCGCATTGCACAAGCAGCTGAATACCGACATCATTTCGAGGTAAGACATTTCCCCTCTGAAGATTGTGGTTTCACTTCGTGCACGCTTCGGTGTATAAGTTTTATTCCTTCTTTAGCTACGGTACTGCTGCATTTAGAATGAATTGTACTCGGCTCTAACACGCAATTCTGAAACACTAAGGTCTCTTAGAATGTTTGTTGAATGACGGAGATTATGTCTGTCTTAATTGCGTAATGAATAGCAAAAAGTGTTTCCAATAGGTGCGGTCGCAAGGCAAGATCGCAAGTGATGACACCCCAACGCAGCGATCGACGAGCATAAAGCACTGATGTCAATGCTTTGTGAGTGATATATCGGCCTTGTCATCGAGGGCGGAGGAAAGGGCGTGCGGCGAGCCCTTTGCTCTGGCTTGTGCAAGCCTCTTTCTGCGCTGTTTGAGTGTGTTGTCACCGCTTGCTGTGGAACGACTTCAAGGCGTATTCGCTCGTTCTCCCTGAAGTTTACGTGATGTCAGTTCATACGAGGTCATCGAAGAACCGTTGTGTATAGCCTTTCGGTGTAGCGGTTAACTGCCGCGTCCGGAAGTTTCTCTTGGCTGCGCAAACATGCGAGGCGGTTCATCAGCGGCGGTGTGTGTGCGTCTGAACTATTTCTGCTGTACCGTCTTTTTTATTCCACGAAGAGCAGGGGCGCCTGTGAACTGCCGGCGTGAATCGAAAAATCATCTCCCTGTCTGTTCACCTGGCGTAAAAACTAAAACATAAGTGAGCTCGTCTACGCCCAAACCAATGCGACCACGAAGCATCTAAGCGTCGTTCGTTTCAAAAGATTTGCGTCAGCTACCGGCATCGTTCTCGGGCACTTCAAGTCTAGCGGACCTGAAATCAATATTGACACGTGGACTTGTGTTTATCGGGCGACACGTTTCACCGCTTAACAAACGTTATCGCACAGCGCAGGACGCGCCTGCATGTATCGGAAGTTTCTGGAATGTTATCGATGGTTCCACCCGCTGTCTGTGACCGAAGCTTGTGTGGTCTGATCGCATGTGTTCGCGACGCGAATAATGTAGAACTTTGTGGAAGGCACGCGGGTCCCAGCGATTACTCTGGAACGTTCGACGACTGATCTATAAAAGCCGACGCGCTTGACCCGCTGATCAGATTTTCGACGATCGCCGACTGTGTTCGCCGCTATCGTTGTGCTATTATAAGTGTAGCCTGTTTTTGTGAGCACAGGTTCTCCCAATAAAAGTTAGTTTTGTCTTTCACAGTATTGCTACTGTGTTCTTCAACGTCACCACCACGTGACAATTTGCTATGTCTTCGTCAGCCTCCTGTGTGACGCCGATGACGTTGCTGAAACTGATCACTGCGGTTGGCAAACCAGCATAGCACATATAATTTTTGTGCTTCGACATCGTCTCTTTTTTTTAAAGTAGTAATATCCAAGGGTATCGTATAAAAGGAATCAGACCCACATATGGGAGGACACAATTTCCCTAAAGTGGGTGAGTACGTCGTACACGACGTGAAGAACAAGAACGGAAAAAAAATGGTTTTCATCCTCTTCTTTCGAAACAAAAGAAAAAGACCCTCACGAGTTAACGCCGGAATAAGACCTGCATGGCCACACCACATGTTTAGACGATGCGCTATAAAGGTAAAACAGATCTATAACACAACATCTAGCACTGCTTTGGAAGCCGGCGCATTCTGCAGCTGATCGTTTGGCCACTGGACAAGCGTAATTCATGCTGTACGGTATACTGTAATTAGCGAGCAAGACTGTTTTATTCGTTGCCGGAACCTTCGTCCAACAAACGAGGTAGTCGCGCAATATATGTACAGATAACAACCCGAACGCTTGTCAAACAACACAACGTGTTCCGCAGCAGAACGGTATACACGTGTTAGGATCGTCTTGTGTTTCGTAAGTACCCATTACTGCTAAACGACAGAGTTCCTGATATCTCAAGGGGAGTGTCCGTCATTCAGGTGAGTGTTCTGTGTATTAACAAGGTAACAGCAGCACCCAGCTGCCACGGTCACGAAAATCCGGCATGCATTCGAAAAAAAAAAGGGGGGGGGGCGGCTCCGCTTTAGTGAGAGTACCTGAGAGGCTAAGTTATTTGTAAGACCCAAATATACGAATAAACAAACGATAAACGCTGCGATAGCATAGGAAAAATGAGCTTTGGTGAAGCAAAAGGAAAATACAAGTAGACGAAAAGCTCCGCTAGGTGTAGTGCCGAAGATGCGGATTCGTTCGCCCACCTGCTGCTAGTTACCTTCCTTTTCGTCCAGTTTAATTTCCTTTCACCTTAATATATTGGTGGTGGTTACCCCAGGTTATGGTGGTTCGAAGACAACGCAACCCGCCAAGTTTTCTGGAGGCAGAATTTTTCTTCTGCCTCCAAAAAAACGTGGCTCACGCTTGGGAACACGCAATTTCGCTAAGAGGCAGAGTAGCGTCGGTAAACAGCTTTACCGAGGCTATATTCGCTACCTTAAAAAGCGGCGGGGCCCTGTAACTGCGTAATACGCCATACACTTAACTCTCCTCCCCAGCGCTTCCTTTTGTTATTGACCTATTTATCGTTTTAAATGTTTCTGGCGGGGTGCACTAGGCCCATCCGACGAAATACTTCCCCTGTAGAACCGTATAATACTCGCATTTTGATGTTTGAGGGAACGGATAAAACAGGCGTTGTTTCTATAAAGAAAGCTAGAAGGCCATGGCCTTCTAGCTTCCTGCCCGGCAGGAGAGTTTCATCCCTGTGAAGCTCTCCTGTCGGATAATACTGTGTGCCCGAGGCTATCAGAATGATTACGTAGTTCTTAACTACGTTTTTTGTCATCGCACGTCTAGTTAGAGCTCCGTTGTCGGCCTGTATAAATTTTTGTAAGGCCGTAACGGCAGGGCTGTTACCTGGGCGGCAAGAAAACACCCTCAGGGGTGTAAACATTTTTACGCTGAGAGTGTACACTGATGGTGCTTCTAGTTTCCAGTGTATCTCGCAAACGGCTCTGGATGTTTTATATATGAATGTAAGTAACGTGTGTCTGCACAATATTTTTTTCATTCTACTTATGGAAGTGTGGCTTACGATACTAATTTTTTATTTGTTTCGCGTCAGCGTACAAAAAACGCTTCATTTACAAACGTCGGGAAAGGGTGAAAGGCAGTCTAAAGCAATAGATGGAGCGCAAGTTTTTGCACAAGATGGACAAAAGGCATCATTTACTTAATAAGTTTATGCACACGTGTAATGAAGTAGGAGTAATTGCATTTAGGCGGTTTAGAAATGCTTTATATAAGGAACTTAAAAATTGAAGGAAATATATTACTTCCATGTATTTTGTTGCTGATTTAAACGAACATATTTATTATGGAGCAAGCTGATTTCACTTTGGGGACTGAGTGACAAAGGAACCGGTGACGGAAATCTTACATGAAAGGGGGGGGGGGGGGGGGGGACAATCAGTGGTGAGCTTATGGTCAACGTGTTTAACGACTGTTTTGTGTAGCTACATTTTGTCGCTTGGCCATGCGCATCCTACACAACTTCCCATCATGATAATGCAAAGACCTTCTGTTTGGAAGCAAGGTAGAACATGAAGTTTCTGCTGTTTTCTTAGGCCTCAAAAAGAGCCGTAGCTGCGATTCTGACGGGCTACAAGTAAGGCCAGTCATATTCGTAATTAATAAAATTGCTCCGGGGCAAACTTATGTATTTGACTTATGTATTTCGACTGTTGTTTGTCCATTCAAAATGCGAGTAGCTCGTGTAGTTGCTTTACATAAAAGGGGAGAAAAAAAGCAGGCTCCAATTATAGACAAGTGTCAATGTTACATGTTTTCTAAAGGTTTCGAGAAAATAATCTATAATTGACTATATCCTTTCTGTAACAAGTAGGTGATAGCGAAATGTCAGTACGGACTTACAAAAAAAAACGATCAACCGACAAACGCGTCCTACAGCGCGCGAGGAGACACGCGATGCGACATGCGCGCAGCGTAACGTTGATACGTGCACGTTTTGCATTGCAGTTGCACGTTTTTACATCAGGTGGAACGCCATGTGGCAAATGCGCAGGTAGCGTGACAAGACAGTTCGAGAGGGTTGGAGGAAGAAAAAAAAATGTTTAAGGAGATGTACACAAGAATGCTAGAACTAAAGTATGTAAAGTACACTTTATTAAATCAAGATAGCTAGGTGACGATTTCTCACCGTCCCGTTTCAAAGAGGATGCCAACAAAGCGTCATCATCATTCGCATCGTATCGCGCCACTTGTCACGCGTTGTGAGATGCGCGCCACGTAGCATGGCTATGTGCACACTTTGCATTGCAGTTGCTTGTTATTACACCAGGTGGCACGCCGTGCGGCGGTTCATAGGCCTGGTACCACTGGCCTCCTTGAAGCGCTTGGGTTCAGCGAGAGCAGTGAAAAAGTAAACATGTCCGCAATAGGGAATAGTAAGAGGTGATTGGAGGATTGGTGGAAGAAAAGTAGGGAACGACAAAAACGGAGACGTACAAAAGCACAGTTCGCAATAGGGGATCAGAAAATTTGGTTGTGGGAGTTCATAGTGTTTTTTTTATTGTTTGATCATTAGGCAGTATAACAGCAAGACCTTCTTGGCGCAACCCTCAGCCCCGTTCCAAAGGGGACGCTCATAACGTCCATCCATCCATGCATAGGTAGCGGTACAAGGCAGACAGAGAAGGTTTGAGGAAGAAAAAGAAGATGAAGGGGATTTATGCAAACGAAAAAAAATTCCTATAGTTGGATTCTCAGACCTCGCGGCTGTCTATTACAATGCACGCGGCCTTATGGGTACGCCCGTGCGGAGCACAGAATGCACAGCATACCTACCAACCTGTGATTTTGATATTGTGTAAATATCCAGAAGACGCAAGAAGTCGCACTGGGCAAAGAAAGAAGGAGGGGATAGCGTGCGCTTACCTATATATTGTTTCGTTATACAAATTGTAAGCTTTAGGCGCTCCACACAAGGAGCAGTAAACTTAAGACAGCAGAAACTGACAACATTGTGTTTCGATCACGGTGAGTTTTCTTTCTTTTTTTTTCAGCACTATTGCTACTCATGATTTCACCTACTTTAAAATTGTGTCTTTATAACCTTGCTGGAAACAAGTACCTTTTTCTGGTGCATAACATTTTGCGCATCAGTATGTTTTTTTTTTTTTTTCATTCTTGCGCCGCCTCATGTTCTAACATTCTTAAAACATATTTACGGGCAGAATGCTTTTTTAAACATGATATAACATTTGTAAGATATTTGAATGAGTCCATATTTGTATACGTTACAAGACATTCGGTGGAGTAGCAAAGGAATAAACTAACGGCGATCCTGCACCTAGTACACGTCATTCTCTCCCTGTTTATCGACTGCCAGCTAAGATCATAAAGAACTGTGTATTTTAAGCACTTTGATCGTTTGACTTTACTAGTTGGTGTTGCAGCACCTCCGCGTTTTGCAAACTTCAAACTGCTGCTGAGCAGCCCTTTTCTTGAGATTCTTTAGCGCGCATGAAAGCGACACTGAACTGCATTCTCAAATGTTTGTGAATCCAAGAGCATCTTTCCCAGCTCGCGCACCTCGGCAACTTTGCTCACAGCCCCAAAAAAAGTGCGTTCCGAAGTCGGCTCTTGAAAAGTTCAGACTGAACCTAGCTAAGGAGGCAGGAAACGGCAACAAGAAAGTTTCGCGCGTGGGCGTTTCAAGATAGGGACGAAGTTATTTTGCCCAGTTCATTGGAGCCACTAAGCCACGCCGTATCCGGTAATTTTAGAGTGCAGCTCCTTGCCACCCTTACCGCGTTTCGCGTCGCCGTCGGCCTCGCCGCAACCAAAGTCATCATCCGCGCGCTCCTGCTGCCATCTCTCGCGCGTGGCGCGAGTCTTGCTCTCCCCTTGTCCTCCAAAGCCGGACCACGTGTTCTCGCCTATTCTCTCGCCCCTTTCCACCGGGCAGCGCCGTTGCGGTGACTCGCGCGTGCGTCTATTTGTCGTACAAAAATCCCTCACGTGACCTGATCCTAGGTGCCTAGGGACAGCATCATTTAGGGATTTTTGAGAAGGCGCGATGCTGGCGCTGAGCGACGCCGTGGCGTGTTCGTCCTCGGCGTGATCGTTCTCTGGACCGCGCGTTGTTCAACATTGCTCATGTAATCGTGCGTGCGTTGCTTGTGTGTTGGTTGTAGGTTCTGTGTTACTTAGCGGAAAGCCGTGAGTAGTGGCGGTGCGGCAATGCGGCTTTGGCCTCGATGAGCTCTGGCACTACAGAATCTGCGTTGTGTGACCCGTGCTTTCTTGAGAACCCGGCGGTGGTGACAATTGAAATATCGAAGTTATCTAGCCACCATATCGAAGTGGCCTAGCACCTCGGCAGCGAAGTTCTGCGAACCGCGATGTGGCGTCGCCGTGTCCGACTTTGCTTAACGGACATCGAGGCATGTGCTGCTCGCTGCAAGTCATGTAAATGCAACTGCGTCGACCGCCCACTGTTCAGCGCTGAATGTGTGTTTGGTGTGCTGTGCATGAAACGATTGATGCAGCGGGGGTGGCGGAGGAGCAGAGTGGCTTAGGGTTTGCGCGTTCACAGACATGTGCTCCCGTCTTGGTCTCATTAGTGGCTGTCGCGGGATTGTGGTGTGCTAGCTCCTTGCCTAGTATGAAGTTTACGACGCTAACACACAGCATGTTCACGCTTTTCCGCGCTATATGTCATTTGCATGACGGCCGAGTTGAAAACGAGACATATAGTGTTCTTTGCGTTTGTGTGTTGTAAATTACTTTCTATTGTGGAAGTTCTGGGAGTCTTATTACGCAAGGAGTGCGAACGTAAACATAAACACATATGTGTGTCTGAAATTTTGAATTACCCATAATGCCCTTTACGACTGATAAGTGGGCTACACGGCCTGTGTGAATCAGCTACCGTATGTTGCGACGCTCTTTCGTGTGGTAGAATGATGCATGGTGCGCGTTTATTTCTGTACTGTTGTAAAAACCATTTGTTTATTCACTCAATACAAATGCACGGCTTCTTCGCCGCAGTACGGCTTAGTTGTGCGGCGAAGCATACTAAATGTCGGAGGGGGCCGCTATCAGCCAGCATAGTATGTCCACTTAGGCGACCTCAGAGGCGGCGGGTGCGCGAGTGTATAATTTAAGAAGTCTTATTATGTCCAGTGACAGTGGAGATCATTAACTGTAGCACCAAAGTAGTGGACCACTACCAGAACAAAGGCATGTAGTATGCCCATCTCAATTCTTGTGCTTATGCCAGTCTTCTTTTTTACAGCAATAGCTGCTATGGGCTAACTCCCCTGGTTGTTCCGATGTCTACTGGTGTTGTCACTGGAATTCCCGAATTTCTTGCTAGAATATTGCAAATAAAGTTCTCATTGTGCTGCGAGGATTCAAACATACGATCAAAAGAGTGGCAGTCCACAATTCTACATTTCAGCCACTCTGCTGAAGGTACAATCGTGGTGAATACTGATACCGGAGAGCGTGATCTAGCCAACAGGTGCCTAGATTGGCTAACACCTGCTCAATGTCTGCGTACTGTATATAGAGCTGGCATCCACACCTTCAAGTTCTTACACATGACCTTCCCACTTGTGAAGGCAGTCCTATGTTAAGTTTTCTTCTTGCATGTGATGACAATGATTGAGTGCATCTGCTTCATTAATCTTCTTCTAGTGCTTGGCTTCTCAGATTTACTGGATGGAGCTGTTGGTGTCTTGTTTTCCTCAAGCAAAGTGAGAGGCCTAGCAATGGGTAGCCCAAATATAGATTTGAGAAAACCAAAACGAATTCAGCAGTAAGAAGCTAAAGGGTTGTTTTGGTGTGGATCAGTGGCTAAGTCCGGATATGAAAGAGGAGGAAGAAAAGCCAAGTATTTCCACTTCAACACTGAGGCACAACTCCCACATATAAATACGACTCTTACTTATTTTACTTTTTTAAGGAGATTACCGACTTGCATTGGCAAGTGTTCACTTCAACAAACACTGCATGAAGTAAGCTTCCTGCGCATATTTCACCAGCTACTGCATCATTGTTTCACATTATGAGTGAAACTGCAATTTTCTTTATGCCACAACTTGCCCAATCTAGTGTTTTGCAGTAGGATGTTAGCAGTGCTATTAAGGCACTTAAATACTCATGAATAGTAGTACAGAGAAAATAAAGTAAGAAAGCAGTGGCTTTTTGTGCGTAGACTATGCATACACCTGGTGTTCTTATGGTCATTTTTTCTCTATCCGCTAAACCATTCTAAAGAAGAAAAGTTTATACACAATTAGTTTATACACAGACCACAACTAAACCACGGGTATCGTTGGTAAGCAAAGTATATTTATTCGTTGACATTTTCTGCAGCCCTGCTAGTGAGCTTTCCTTCCTTCCTTTTCAGCTGTGCAGGTTCATTAAGAAGTGATGATACAGTTTGACAATTTTAATCGTTGAAAGACTTAGCGAAACCTTTTTCGGGTTGTTTTTTCTTGGTTTCAGACTCTTCACATTGCATTTTAAGGCGTGCTTTCTGTGTTTGTTGCTTTTTCTTTATGGGTAGGGCATGTCAACATATTTTACACCATTTCAAGTATGTGGTACCATAGACTGTTCTTAGATGGAGTCTTGCCCTTTCATTCTGTACAATATGATGTCGGTTTTTTGTGTCCAAGGCCGTTTTACAGCGTGATTGTAGCATTTTGCTAAGTTTTGCCTCTGTCACCCAAGCTTGAAAGATTGCTACCCACTGGTGGTGGCATGACACATGTCGCGTTTCTTCTTCAATGAAAGGAATTCTATCACTTATCCTGTGCACTGTTTGTCTTTTGTGTCTTTGAATTGCAATTTGTTGCCTATATTTGCTCTTTTGTTGCATTTCAGATTAGGAATGGGTATCATAATTGACATTTAACCATATTGCACACAATGTGGATATGTAATTGCAATATATGGCCACCATAAATATAATAGAAGTTAATAATTCAAGAATAGTGCCTTTGCATGGTGGTGCAGCCATGAATTGTGGCTATAAGGTACCAGCGCTGCAGATAGCACTGCTTGTGCAGAATGTAGTTCAACTCTACTACTTTCAAACATCATTGTTTTTATCTGCATTTGTATAGCTCCAGTTTCTGTGAACAACACACATCTGGTGGAAGAGTGGCTTGCACCTGCAGTTGGGTCCAATGAATAGCCAAATTTCTGCCTGTTTTCATGTTATTAGCATATTAGTAAAGGCAGTCGTTTTTATAGTAGCCTGTTTGCCCAGTGTAGAAGCCGCTGCAGGGTGTCAGGATCTCATACACATCTTCAGCTTTGCAGGGGACACAGCATCTGGCACATAGTTTGTCACAGGCCATGTATTCGGGGCAAGTTGAGTTCACTCACTAGCAAAGGGAGAACCAAGCTTCTCGGATACGAAGTAAACCGCCTGTATACTCAGTGGCCTTCATTTCGTGTTACATATGTGGTTATAGCGACCCTTGTTTTAAGCACTTCTTGTCCAGCAGCGGTCGTTTGCTTTTGAAACACTCAGGATAGCTTTCAGCAAGCTGGACAGGAATAACACTGAAAAACCAGCAGATGTTAATTGTTGCACTTATCATGCGAAGCTTCGTACAGTATGATGAGGGCGTAAATAAATTAGGGTGTTCCTCAAGGCCTTGTAGCACATGTCACGAGTTTGGAGCAACATGATGTATAGCACTTTTTTGATCGCATGCTATAGGTTTAGCAGGTGTGGCCATGGTTGAAGTGCAGTGCAAGGTCAAGAAAACAGATATCTATGAGCAGCACCCTGGTAAAGGAGACTCTGGGAAAACTAGTGGGAAGCCTGTTGAACATCTGGTTGACCCACTTGCTGGCTCCATCAGGCAAAGTATGATAAGGAAAAGGGAGTCATCAACACATCAGAAGGTTTTTACATATAAACACTGCTAAGGTCATAACATGCCAACAAGTCTTAGTGCGCAGGCTATGCACGACCAACTACATATGCCTTCTGTTCGGACATTGCTTATTGTAACTAACCAGGATGGAGTGGACAAAAAAAAGAACAGCAGCTCCATTAATTTGGTTTCACTGGTATCAACAGTGTTTTGTAAGTGTACATTGCCATACTCTCCAATGCCTTCTTGGGTGACATCAGCAAGGACCAGCTTGAGGCAAGGGGTTAATAGACGTCTTTACAAGCTAAAAATGCATGCATGCATGGAGAGCACATTGTGTCCAAAAAGTAGGCACTTCACAGGGGCACTGGAGAAGGAACAGGTTATTAACAGTGGGCAAAGACAAGCTACTAAACACCCAACACTGTTGCCATGTAACAACCTCTGAAACAATCCCTCTTAAAGAGGAAATCATGTTTGTGTATCCATAAAGAGGGCAGATGGGCAAAGCCCCTTCAGTAATGCTCCCAGCTTCAAAAGCCCATTTTGCACATCCTGAATGCTTCCTTCTTAAGACTTTGCTGGGTGCAAGCATTCTACTGTCCAAAAGCTCTCATTGAGAGCACTGTTGGTTTGGTGGCAATAAAGTTCAGAAGCAATTGCAACAAACCTCCCTTCCTAGTTGGCCTGGATGCTCACGGTGCTTATGAAGCAGCACCATGAGGCAAGCAAGGTGAACCGATGCCTCCAAGCCCTTGTTCATTTATCACACTGTTCTGTTAGTAACAACCATGAGACTTGAAACCAACAAGCTCAAGCTCAGCACTCGCATGGTTACTGCGGAGGATCCATAAAAAGCACAAAAACAGAAAGAAAACTCAAGGGAAAGGATAAAGCACCATTTAACACTTAGTATTGCTACAGCCCACCCCCTTCTTTTATTTTGTCTGGTCGTGCTACATCTTTTTACTATATATAGGCATGAACTTAGGTGATATTCCCAATCAGTGTCCAATTTTTATATACACTATGTGCTGGTTCAAAGAGGTTCGAAACACTGCAATGGAAGCTTCAAGTAGAAAAGGTGCCTGGAAGAAAAAAAAAAGCTGTGCTGCAACCATCTCGGCAACATCTTGTCCCTTTAATAAGAATTGTGCTTCCATATTATCTTGAGCCCTCCAGTTTAGAGTAAAATACCAGTGCACTTATGAACAATGAATCAATTCTCAATGAGCATGTGCAGTCCAGCAAAAAGCAGGGGCAAGAATCCGCATTGTGCTCCTGCATTGAAGGTGAATAACACGTACCATAATGGCGAATGTGCTTTAGTAAGCTTCCCTGCAATATGAATTTGTGATGTACAAAGAATTGTCAATGAAGCTTACCACGAGCACAGATGCACTTGCAAATTAGGTCACAATTGAAAATAATGAGCACAGTGTAAACCTATGTGCCCTTTCCACTCTTAGTATGCTTTACTGCATGACGCTAATTTTCACCCCTGTATTGCGGTGTAGCAAGCTACAATAGAAACTTTGCATAATTAGGCTTTTTAGGATTATCTTTCTCGCAATACACTAATATTTCGCGGTGAAGCCTAAGCAATGTACGGTGAAGCATACTAAAAGTGAAGAGGGGCCACTGTCACTGGACATAATAAGAGTTCTTTAATCATACGCTCGCGAACCCGCCGCCTCTCAGGTCATACTATGCTCAAGTATGGCAGCATAGTATGCCTCAAGTGGACATACTATGCTGGCTGATAGTGGCCCCCTCCCACTTTTAGTATGCTTCACCGCGTAACTAAAATGTACTGCGGCGAAGAAGCCGTACATTTGTATTGAGTGAATAAACAAATGGTTTTTACAACAGTACAGAAATAAACGCGCACCATGCATCATTCTACCACACGAAAGAGCGTCGCAACATACAGTAGCTGATTCGCACAGGCCGTGTAGCCCACTTATCAGTCGTAAAGGGCATTATGGGTAATTCAAAATTTTAGTCACACATATGTGTTTATGTTTACGTTCGCACTCCTTGCGTAATAAGACTTCCAGAACTTCCACAATAGAAAGTAATTTTATATGTCTCGTTTTCACCTCGGCTGTCATGCAAATGACATATAGCGCGGAAAAACGTGAACATGCTGTGTGTTAGAGTCGTAAACTTCATACTAGCCAAGGAGCTAGCACACCACAATCCCGCGACAGCCGCTAATGAGACCAAGACGGGAGCACATGTCTGTGAACGCGCAAATCCTAAGCCACTCTGCTCTTCCGCCACCCCCGCTGCACGGCTGCACCACTCGTTTCAAGCACAGCACACCAAACACACATTCAGCGCTGAACAGTGGGCGCTCGACGCAGTTGCATTCACATGACTTGCAGCGAGCAGCACATCCCTCGATGTCCGTTAAGCAAAGTCGGACACGGCGACGCCACATCGCGGTTCGCAGAACTTCGCTGCCGAGGCGCTAGGCCACTTCGATATTTCAATTGTCACCACCGCCGGGTTCTCAAGAAAGCACGGGTCACACAACGCAGATTCTGTAGTGCCAGAGCTCATCGAGGCCAAAGCCGCATTGCCGCACCGCCACTACTCACGGCTTTCCGCCAAGTAACACAGAACCTACAACCAACACATAAGCAACGCACGCACGATTACATGGCCAATGTTGAACAACGTGCGGTCCAGAGGACGATCACGCCGAGGACGAACTCGCCACGGCGTCGCTCGGCGCCAGCATCGCGCCTTCTCAAAAATCCCTAAATGATGCTGTCCCTAGGCACCTAGGATCAGGTCACGTGAGGGATTTTTGTACGACAAATAGACGCACGCGTGACTCGCCGCTACCATCCACTCCGCCCTCGCCGTCCCTTCGCCCGCTGTCGCGGCACCGCCGCGGTGCCGCCGGCGGGCGCTTCTTGCCTCCTCGCACGTGATAAACGGCTCTCCGTTCCTCCATATCTGCGTCACCTGGCTATACGGCTCTCAGTTCTCTAGAGGGTGTTGTCTCAGCCGTGTCTGAGCCGGGCATGTTCATCAGTGGCATTCGTTGCCTCTGGCAGTGCTAGCGCCTGGCTGTCCTTCTCCCGCCTCCACTTTTGCCCTCTACCTCCCCTTACTTGGCGCAGTGCCGTTGCGGTGACTCGAAAGACAGTTATAGCGCTTCGTCCCCTTGCTTATACTTCCCATCCCAACCTCTTGTGTACTGCATATTGCATTGACGCCTGTCTGAGTGAATGACTGTGTGACCTCTACTCAATACCCCTGTTCTCCACCCGTTTCTTCATCCCACCTCAGAAGAAACATTAAATAAATATTGGCAGTGGCTTAGCTTGGCTATGCCAGGATATACGTAGCGAAAGCTAAGGCATAGCATGGTTAGCCTTGGTTAATCTTGATTGCAAGTCCATGTTAGTCTGGTTGTCTAGCTATGTTGCGGCGTTTAGCCAGTCGTTCGGCGCGCTGTTCGTCTGTTTCCTGAGCGATTCGTTTCCTCTTCATTTCGTTCCGATGTCGATTCCAGGACTCCTCCTGCTTATCATAATTGTCGCCGTCCATACTGCCGCCTCAACCGTGGTTGCGGCGCACGCGAGCTCTCCTTTACAATCCTGCGTCATCTTATCAGGCATGTCACGCAGCTGGCGAAGCGAGCGGAAGCGTTATTAGGGATGTGGGATATATATATATGGGAAAAATTCCGTGCGAAGCCCTGTTCAATGGAATACAAGTGCACTTCACCGCATAATTTCAGTCTTTAATACTGGAAACTAGGGCCAGGCACAAAGCTATTAGCAAAAGTCTTTGCTTTGAATATGCTGGCTGACTGCACTTCTGCAATTACAGAATGCGCCGCAAAATTATGTATGTTTACGTGGCCACTGTGATGAGGATTTTGTGGAAATTATAATGCTCGTCGCAGCAACAAAACTTCCTCAGTAAAATTATCAGTTTAAACCTGAGACAGTCGCCGTAGAAATAGGCACTGCGAAACAGCATCTCGCGGACGCAGAATTAACGAAAATATGCGCATTTACGTAGAAAGTATACTTTTCTTTTGTTCGGCGAAGTTGGCGTTATTACTTTTTTTTTTCAGGCAGATTATCCACAGTAGTTCTTTACAGCAAAGTTCTAACATCCCTGCCTGTCCCTCTTCTTCTTGTCTTCTATTTTTCTCTATCTAGTTAAGGAGAGAAAGCACGCATAAATGTAACTAACTACATAAGATATTTCAGCACTTCGCGTATCCTGGAAGGAGCTTCTCGCTTTAGTTTTCATCGACTGCACGATTAAACATGGCCCTTTAGGCGCATACCTACCGAGAAAACTGGCCGATGCTGTGTTCGAGTCACGCGTCCTTCTCGAATAACTGCACAAAAAATGATAAAGTTTCTACAGCCTTATGATCAAGTGACAAATGCGTATGCCTCCTTTGAGAACGGAGCCGCGGCTCCCCTTCAGCTATCTACGTACGTGAGACTGGCACTGATTCCTAGAGAGTTTGCGTGCGTTCTTTGAAAAATTGCAGCACGACCGGAAAGAGAACGGAAAACATAACAAAACGCGTAGGCGTAAGCTAGACAATTATCGAGCTGTTCGACCCACACGTTGGCAGAGCTGCCACTTCCGAAGCTTTGAAGCGTGGAGGAGTGAGCTTCTAACTTTCTCGCCGCCTGGAACTGGCCCGACAACTCCTAATTGGCTGCGGTGGCGCCGTCTCGCTAGTCCGTGTGGTTTCCGCTGCGTTTCTTGTATGTCCGTAATATTCAGCGTGAAATCCTTTCTACTTCTTTCTCTTTTTTGCCTACTATCCATATTTATTTTTTTTTCTCTTTCTCTGTCGTCACGTTTCTTTTTTTTTTCGGCATGAGCATTACGCGCGCGCGGCCTACGCTGCTGCATTCACTCCTACAGTTTCTGTAGAGACAAAAAAAGAAACCGTTTTTATCGCACACCTTACAAGATATTCAGCTCCCGTCGCTCGTTCTAGATAAAGAAAACGCCGCAGATATTACCAGCTGGAATCCAAACGCAGCGCGGCTTTCTGTGAGCACGTAAGAGTCGAAGCCCGAGTACGCGCGCGCGAACAAATTATACCGAGCATTTTGTTAAACGGAGTTGCTTGTTACTATCGAGTACGACAGACGCCTCAAACACATCATGGTCCTTCAGCGAACATGCGCATACGTAGGTATTATTATTAGTAATATTATGAGTATTATTATTAGTATTATTATTCTTAGACTCCACATCCGCAAGAAATGCTTACTTTCTCATTGCCGTGCAGCCACGGATGCGAAAAGGCGAGCTTTCGGGTTCTTTTTTTTCTTTCCCACGCACGGCCGGTGCCTTGGGTGAATCGATGGATGGATGCTATGAGCGTCCCTATTAAAACGGGGTGGTGGGTTGCATCACCTAGGTTAAACGGATGGATGGATGGATGGATGGATGGATGGATGGACGGACGGACGGACGGACGGACGGACGGACGGACGGACGGACGGACAGACGGACAGACGGACAGACGGACAGACGGACATACGGACATACGGACAGACGGACAGACGGACAGACGGACAGACAGACCGACAGACAGACAGACAGACAGACAGACGTATGTACGTATGTATGTACGTACGTATGTTATGTTATGTTATGTTATGTTATGTTATGTTATGTTATGTTATGTTATGTTATGTTATGTTATGAGCGTCCCCTTTGGGACTGGGCGGTGGGTTGCGCCACCAAGCACTTGCTATTATACTGCCTAATGTCCTACCTAGGTGGAAACAATAAAAGAAGCAAAAAAACATGATGAACTCCCACAACCAAATTTTCTGATCCCTTATTGCGAACTGTGCTTTTGTACGTCCGTTTTTTGTCGTTTCCCTACTTTTCTTCCACCAATCCCCGAATCGCCTCTTACTATTCGTATTCTTACGTATTCGCTTATTACTCATGTGTACTCACATGTCACACTCGCTCAGTTGCTACCTGTTCTCACACATACTACACACTGGCTCATGTTCATAGCCTCTTCCATTCATGCTTACGGGCACCCACAGTCCTTGTACTCGTTCTCTTTTCAAATTGACCCAGTCGGCCAATCTGTAGAGGATTTCTAAAAGATACGCATCCATTCATTCATTCACAAAACTTTATTAGAGTCTTGAAGCCCGGTCTTTTCAGACCGAGGCGGGCCGCGTCCACGTCGGCACCGTCAGGACGAGCCTTATGACGCCATTGCAAGTTTGAAAGAAGTGGCCATTTCGTGACTTGATAATAGTACAAACAGCACAAATTGGTAAGCGAATATAATGTTTTTCGCAATAATATTTATGTGCACCAGAGTAACATGAAAGGTGGCCATTAACCCACGAGTTCGTTGTTCCGGTTAAGGTAATACGTATTAAAGACGTACCTTCACAATTACGTACGCTCAACATAACGCAAAAAATGGCAGCAGTCTATACAAATCATCGTCTCTACTGAGCAGTGTTGATGCTATGAGTGATCCTTGGCGATCACTTCTACCTCCACGCCCCGCCAGCTTCTTTCTGTAAACGCCTATAAGTTGCTAAGAAGTCAGTTTCTTTTTAACGTAACAATAACAGTGCTTGTGATGTGGCAATAAAAAAACAACTACATAAGAAAGGCGAGACGCGATGCTAACCATTCCTTCATTTTTGGTGAAGAACAAAAAATGAATAAATACGTATACAGATTGCGAAATACACAAAACATACAACGGACAGATGACAGTAAGTGAGTAGCTCTTCCTATCTCTGCCATCTTTCCTTCCCGCTCCTCCTTCCCCACACTGCTGACCAACGTTCAGGTGTCAGACACGCGCTATAGACAGTTACGGCCTGGTCAGAAGGCTTCCCCCCCCCCCCCCCTCGTCAACCAATTTCAGTTTCATCTATTGTAACTCGATTTCTTCGCCGCAAAGCCAAACTTGTGGCGCGCTCACTCATTCATCTTACAACTGCGTTATCTGGTAGGCGGCAGTAATTTATCGAGTTTACGGATCACTAATTCTTGCCACAAGAGCATTTTGTCAATTTCCGTACGGCCGCCGCACTCCTTGCAATTTTAAACATAACAGCGCGACAGCAACGCGCCAATCAGGCTTATGTTGCCACCAGACAAAAATCTTGTAGAAGACACTGACAAAGGAACGTGAAGCTTGCTGGACTAACAACTGACTTCATTTCTCGGAAACGAAGAGTCGCAAGAGGGAAAGAACGATGCGTGACAGCAATGCAGATAACTTCAAGGCAATCACGCATCCTACTGCGCACGACAATCTTTGTCTAGAGAGTGGTCTTTTTTCCTTACTTGCTCTTATAAAAATTGCCGAGTGCAACAGATTTGATTATCCTAAATTGATTCGTAGTGCTGTCATGCATGCTTCTTTTTTGTCTTGTGGAAAGTCGTTTTCACATAATAAAGCCAGTTCTTAGCGCAGCAATCTTCCTGATCCTTTTTCAGGGTCTTCGTCGTGGATTTTCCTCGTTTCCTACCCGTTCGCTGGCATTTCGCTACGTAATACTGTGTTCCAACTTGCTCAAACAAGCCGCCTTTACAAAAAAGCGTGCAAGCGTGACGGGAGAGGGAAGGGTATGGTGTATCTATTTAAGATCTCGTTTTAACAAAGCAAGTCTATTCTAAAACGAGATACAGTCGTCTGATCTGCCTTTCCAGACGAGCTTGAAGTAATTATTTTCGCACACACTGCCGGGATTCGGCGGCAGTTCTCGTAATTCGGGTAATGCGGCAGTTGAAAACTCCCGCGAGCTGTCGCGAGCTTGGTACGAGCCAATCACGCAGCTCTGCAGTGACGGTGGGTGCCATCCCGAACACCCCCTTCTTTCTGCACGCGACACGCTGTGCTTTATTTAGCAGTCATGCTAAATGCTCTTGTGGCAAGAATTAGTGATCCGTAAACTCGATAAATTACTGCCGCCTACCAGATAACGCAGTTGTAAGTCCCTATTGTAATAGTACCACCGAGGAAAGCTTAGTACTTTCTTCTGTTACGAGCTTCGTTGTCTGACCGCGGCCGCTGTAAGCCACTGCGCATATGCTGTCAAATGAAATAAAAGTATAAACGTAGTTTTGCCGTTTCGAGTTCACTGTAAGTTCCAAACGGCATTGGTTAACACGAAGCAAGGCGATCTCAATGCTCCTCGTGGTCAAGAGAAAACGATAACAAAGGGTTAAAAAGTGCAAAGCAGGAACGTTCGCTTCGCTCATGACGGCATCATTTGGAAGACTGGAATATCAAGAACAAGATTCGCACACACTACTGGACCGAGGTACGGGATAAAGCATAACTTCTTTGACTGTGCAGAGAAATTTAACTTCAGTTAGATCAGGTTTCCTGTGTGATGGCTCTTCTCCTTTCTGTTTGAACATGTGGCTATTCAAGAAAAGTCAGATAGACTCAGAAATTATATCTGCCTCAGCAGTTGATTTTAACATCATACAGAAAGAAAAAGACTAAGATATTTAGGTGTGCAAAAAAACTTATTTCACAATACCTGCGCTCTGGTATGTTCAAAGTTCGTCTTGAGATCGAGCAACAGCAATTTTAGTAAATATAGTAAAGCTGAACAGTGCTTTAGAATTTTACCTGCACAAAGCCGTGGCAACTAAATGTAGCGCGTTGTGCAGCACAACTTGAATGTTCTTGGGCTGTTTTAATGACGGCAGGCATTCTGCCAACTTTTGAATCTTTTTGAGCATTAGTTCTTGTACATGAATATCCTGCGTAGCATTGTTCAAGGTGATTGCTCATCTCCACGCGCATTTTAGAGCATGTAATTATGTTTTATTCGGTGTTTTACTTCCTCCCCTTCCTTCGGCCACAACTGCTTCCAAGAGGTGCATTTCGTGCCTCGCTCTAGCTTCATATTCGCTCGACTGTACAACGTTTTGAAGACCGCTCGTCCTTCTCCACAATACTTCCTCGTCTCGGATGGTCACGACTTGGCTGGGCTAGGTCCACAGCTAGAGCTAGGACGCTCTTTTGATTTTCATTTCTCGTTTCACTTTTCTAAGAAAACACAATATGTGGATTTCGCGATGGAAACAGTGGACGCTCCACTGTTACAATACCGTCTTTAATTAAATAAGTGGCGGCACAGGCTTGTTAGCAGGTGATCTCGTAATTATCCTATCGCACGCGTAGTAGCTAGGAAACAAAGACACAATGAGCTTCAATATTAAGGGACCAACATTACAAAAAAAAAAGCTTTCAATTTTGGAGCAGTTTGTGAGTGTAGCCGGTGAAACAGGAAACCGCGATACCACACTGCGCATGTGCTGCTAAAATATGTATATAATCAGCAGGGTCTCGGCGTTAGCTACTTAGTACAATACTAGTAGTACTAGTACAAGCTACTAGTACAATATTTTCATGGCGAAACAGCGCTAAGAACACACGGACGACAGATAGATACAAGGAGGAAGAACACAAGGAATACGCTCGTTCTTGTGTTTCGATGATCGCGCGATCAGTAAATTTTTTTTTTCTCAGACTGTAACAAAATATGTTTATGTACTTTCGCTGTCCGTGTCACCATCTCCGCGCAGCAGCTAATTTCAATCAACTTCCCGTGAACATAAAATAACGAATCTTAAAACTAGGGGAGCAAATCCTTCACATGCATCCGGCTGTGTTATTGCGGTGTCGTTTGATCATCGCTGCTCTTGTTGTTGTTGTTGTTGTTGTTGTTGTTGTTGTTGTTGTTGTTGTTGTTGTTGTTGTTGTTGTTGTTGTTGTTGTTGTTGTTGTTGTTGTTGTTGTTTACATTTTTCACGTTTGTGACGGATAAGGGAGCCCAGCGATCTTTTCCGCGTACATCTAATTCCATTCTGCAAGAGCACTGAGCTTGTTACTTTCTGTACGACCAGTGCTTACACGAAGCACAACGACAAACAGAGAAAAAGACGGGGAATGCGGGAGATGGAAATTCAAGACGATGAGCAAAACGTGAACACGGTTAATGCATTCACCTTGTTCACGTCTTGCTCAACGACAAACAGGCCATACATAGTACACTGCTATTTTCCTTTGTGTTTTGTCTAAGCGCTAGTCTTTCACTGTCTCAGCTAGTACGCGGCACCAATCCGGCCAATGTTTATGCTTTACGGGACTAGCTTTCTTCAGGCCTCTACTCACTATAGAAGTTGGCGCACGACCGAAAATTTGTTTTTGCTGCCGCCAAAGCCTTTCCTCGCGTTCACTGGGCGGACGAACGGGGAAAAAATAGAAACGTTGCTAAACAATCGGTGTGTGCAATCGTGTTTGGACATTCGTTTATATAGGGGCCGATTGAAGGCGCCTCGGCTACGCGACATGTCTTCACGCTGTACACGACGTCCAGCGGACGTTGACGGATCGATTACCGACAGAGATTGAGCAGCTTGCCGCAAGGGTGCAATGCCACGGGTGCTGAAAGATTCTCGACTGGGCAAACAACAATTCCGAAGCTCCTCGTTCCTCCAAGTTAACGCCAAGCTTTTGCTGAAGTCCTAAAGTTTGAAGTGTCCTTAGTATGCTCAAGGAATAGCTGCGATTTGGTGGCACGGCACTATGTAAGTTTCAGTATCTGCCCAGCTATTCGTAGTACCTACAAGCGCAGTCTCCAGAACACGAGAACATTATGCAAGTTCGTCAACAAGCTTCGCCATAAAAATCGGCATTCGTGGGTGAGATAAAGGTAGAATGGCGACTTTCACATAGTTGTATCCGCTTTTTAACGTGACACTGATATCTTACTTTAGACTATTAACTAAGGACTCTGATTTCCCGGATAATATACACGGGGCACGACACTCAATTTCTCATTACTCTTGCAAAACAACTTCAAATTACTTTAGGTGTTATGTTATATTCCTGTAGGATTATACAGGTACAGTTTGCGAATATGCTAACAGATGATGATGAATCCAAGTCTTCAATTGTATTCGATTTATGGGCGTGGTAGGACTGCTCCCATGGCGACAATTTTCTGTGCCGCATGCTAAACCGCCAATTACGTCGGGTTTGGGGCGTTTGTATACTAAAAAAGATCCTGCTTTTAATTTACCTTTCCGCCAATGAATTAGGTTTATTTCGTGCTTCTTTTGATGTTTGCTCCAGTCTTTCGTATTCAAAGGTTCGTTCTGGCACAGTGTCGTTGCAAAATGTATCTAACGAGGGCATCAGTGACTGCTGCGTATATGACTGATAACCCTGACACACGAGCACTGCAAAGGCCGTCAGTCCAGGAGGCATTTAGGAGGCAGGTATTCACGCGGGTTGACAAACCAAAAAGGAGTGCCTGCTCATTGATTAGGTTCCCTTGCGGAAAGGGAGACATCCTAACTTTCTTACGGGCATAAAGGGGTAACTTCGTGCGCAGTTCCCCAGCGACGAAAACCTTGACTAATCACAAGGTGCCTTCTTAATAATTTATAATTTATAATAATTTAATATATATATATATATATATATATATATATATATATATATATTGTGGCAGTGAACATTTGCTGCAGTGACGCTTTCAAGTCATCGTAGCCCCAGCAGTAACATGTGGTTTGTAGTTGCCACAGTGGCCTCGTACTGACTGTCCTCTACCTCAAGCACCATGCCCGCAAGACATGTATAAGCAGCAGATGCTGTGAGGCCATCGGTTCTGTTCTTGCGCCTGCCTAGCTCTGTCACCTTCGAGAGTCATACGTAGGCCTACGTCTACAAAAAAAATAGGATCGCACTTCCAACGAAGAAGTGTCACATCGAACGCCGCGTTCCAGCTTGAAGCACAGTAGCATTGACCTAATGCTTCTTTCTACTCGTCCCCTTTTTTCTCGGCTAACGGTGCATTTTGTTTGCGCTTGAGTATGAGAAACGTCGTTCAGTGCACGGTGAGGCGCCCACTTGTATCCTGCCTGCCTGCCTGCCTGCCTTTTGCAGTAAATAAAAAGCACTGTAAAAGAAATTCCCTGACAGAGGACTGGTGTTTTCCCGCGAGCATCGACAGGAGCGGTCGGAGACCGCTTCGGGCCCTCGAGGCCCACTTCTAACCGCAGGCCCTCCCAATCTACTTCCGGTGCATCGCACTATCAAGAGGCGCTCGCGGAGACGTGCACTTGCGCTAGCGTAGTGCTGCACACGCGATTACAGCTCCGTGATCAAGAAGGCCTCCGCTTCGTGACACGGGAACCAAAGTGCCTTGCAGCCCATTTAGTGGTAACGTACCGCACCCGCCTCCGACGTTCGTACATCTACGGCGAGCGAGACACTTCGTGACCTGCACTTTTTCATCTTGGTCAATACAGCTATCGGAATAGGAACACTCTGCGCCCCATACGTGACGCGCAAATCGATAGAGTAAGTTACGCAAGCACGGATGCATTCTTCGTGGCAGCAGCGGGCCAGCTCTTTATCGAAAAGCGCAGTAGAAATAGCCTGCAAGGAGAAATCAGCCAGGAACTCTCCAGAATATCATTATAGCTTGCGCCTCCTACACAGGAAAGCAGAAACAAATATTACAGCAGCACAAGACCCGCTAGCTTGGTCGTTTTGCGTCCTGTATTTGTGGTCACATATCGCTCTCGCATAAACAAAGTCAGCTTGAAACGAGAGCGCTGGTTTAGTTCTGAAAATTTTCATGAAACGTCCACATCATATCTTCCAAGGTATATCACATTTGCAACAATCACAGTGAACGAAATCCACACAAAATTCAATTGATACTTCACAAGTGTAAAAGCGCATTACGTGCGAATGTCTGGCAACGAGTCTTGTTACAGCATTATTGTATTAGCCGTGAGCGTATCAGTGCAAATGAGATATATGATGTTATTAAAGGCTAAAAATATTCTAGAAAACTAGATATGGTTGTCGCTACCTTTGTCTGATGTCGAGCCAACAGTATTCTTCCAAGGCATTGCTTTTGGCCACGAGATGCATGAAGAAATGGTATACAAAAAGTAAACGCACACGTTAAACACGCATACATAAATGTGTAGAAGTGCTGGATACCTTTTTTCTTCTCATTATCTGCATAGGCTGATTTTCCCAGTATACTTGTTCTCCAGAACAACTTACATAGTTTGCCGGTTTTATAAGAGGTGAGTTGCTTCATCAATTTTTTTACTTATGTTTGATGAAGGGAATATTGAAATGAATTTTATCTGTCACCTGCGTAAAATGATTTCAAAAGCTTTTCTTATCGGCCCAAGTTTCTTCGCCAATATCGCTGCTTAATTCGTCCGACGCCACCAGCTCAAAAAGTGTGTGTCACTAGCCGATAGATTGCCCTAGAAGAGACAGATGGTGCGCTACGGAAAAAAGTTTCGGAAGCTAGTTCCACCGTTGAGGCCTGTAGGCACGGTTTTCCTTAATCTCGCAAGGTGCTCTGTCAAAGTGGCAGGACTTGAGAAATGCCCCTCCACTCGGCGAGCGTACCACAAACAAACACCGTCGCAGTTGCTTCGATTGAACACATAGTTGGCAACTCTGCAAAGAAAAATAATATTTTTTTCTTTGTTGCGTCGTTTGCCGAAGGATTCTATTAGGCGTCACGCCCCGTTGCAATAAATTTCCACGCATTTCCAATTGTAGCGAAGTAAGCCATTGACAAGCGGAGTTGCTGACACCTTCAGCCTGACGGATTGGATACTGCGCGTTGCAGATTACTTGAGCAGGAAATGCAATCAACAAAATTGATCCCCTCGTTTTGTTTACGGTACGCCAGACTTAACTACGTCTGATCGCGAACAGCGCACGGAAGGCAAATGCAACTGACACATTACTACAAAGGAGCAGCTCTGCAGGAGAAAAGACACATTGTCTCAAGACAATAGGCATACGAAAGAGACCTAAAATGTAAAAAAAAAAACGTTGGAATGCAGAACAACACGCTCAACTGGGAGGAATGGTATACACAAAATCTAAATACTCTCTGTCACGTATGTCGCCGCCTAATATTCATGCAAAAAAGGAATATCAAAACAAAAGTTCAAGTTATATCTTTGAAGGGCAATACGTACATACCGGCTGTAGATTTGTTATTGCTTTTGTTATTGTAATTAACCATAAAGGAATCAAGAGCTGATAGTGCTAGTATGTGTACACTTAGACGAAAATATCTTAACTAGCTTCAAGGAGTTTGTATAGATTGGTTTCTTGAACAAACATAAAGCAGATTTTTCCCCTAAAGTGAACAAATATTACGATACGCCTCAGGATATGGCTACGCTGTCGGCTATGTAATTTTACGGAACATGCATACGTTATCATAACTTTTCGTTTTTCTAGACGACAGCATCCGGACGTATAAGAGAGCAAGTTCTGGAATCGAGTACTTCTCATGGGAAACTGAGACGGCGGTCCAATTAAACGTTTTGTGACTTTGGGACCATCTTCTGCGTATCCTTCTTTTTGCACTCATACGTTCAACAAATGATTGATTGATTGATTGATTGATTGATTGATTGATTGATTGATTGATTGATTGATTGATTGATTGATTGATTGATTGATTGATTGATTGATTGATTGGTTGATTGATTGATTGATTGATTGATTGATTGATTGATTGATTGATTGATTGATTGGAGAGTTAGTGCAGCACTCATTTATAACACAAGTTTTTAAGCTCGAGCAGTGCTTTAGCTTCAAGCGACACTATTATTACCTGAATCAATACAAGCCCATATTTTGTTTACCGAGGAATGCGGATGGCGAAAACACGAGATGGCAACAAAGAGAGGGTGTTCAAAGTTGACACTCCGCGTTGTAGAGGCGCTAATTCTCGACTGCGAGCATCCACAAATATAATGTATAACCGTTAACAAGATATCCGTCTTTTGCCTGAGTCACTGAGAAAAAAAGAACAGCCGTAGACCCAAGACAGGACGTCCAGCTCCTGGCTGTCCAGAGGGCCCGTGAACGAGCGGAGAGGCATGGCCTCTCTGTTCCGACATGGGACTAGCCAACGGCTGGGTAGGGACCTGCACGCCCCCGCTTAGCTCCTCAGGGCCCCAATAAAGTCGTTTGCTGCTGCTGCTGCTGCTGCTGCTGCTGCTGCTGCTGCTGGCAGCAGCAGCAGCAGCAGCCGCCGCCGCCGCCGCCGCCGCAGCCGCCGCCGCCGCCGCCGCCGCTGCCGCCGCCGCCGCCGCCGCCGCCGCCGCCGCCGCCGCCGCCGCCGCCGCCGCTGCCGCCGCCGCCGCCGCCGCCGCCGCCGCCGCCGCCGCCGCCGTATGTTCAGCTTCTTATTTTCTATGAATTATCGAACAGACATGTGAGGCTATTATTCGTGCCCATCCCTGCAAACATAAAACAACCGTTCTGTTTGCTCCTCGTTTCTCGTGTGTCACTTCATTTGGCTGTTTTTCATCATATCTATAAGTAAACGCCCTGACAACGCATTGGCATCAGCTTGAGCGGAAAATTCCGAATTTTATTTCACTCATACAGAGTTCACGTGCACGAGCATGAGTTTCTCAAACATAAGAAAACAATTTCTAGTGGTAGTTATACAGCGCACTTTAGGGAGTCTCGTTTGCTGACTTTCATTCCTCCTTGAAGCTGCTTCAAGACACACACGCTTTCGAGCGATTTTTTCCGTCAAAGCCTCTGGCCATGAAGCTGAATTTGTCCCGTGAAGCGACATCGGGAATGCCCCTTACTTATTCTTTCTATATTTCTCGCTAAACATCACTGCTTTTGGTCCTTCATTAGCAAAGCTGCTTTGTCGAAGACTGTGATTTTTTATTGCCGTTTGCGCAGCTGTGTTCCTCAGCACTGTTTGTAGGTGGAACGCATTATAGCTCGAAAGCCTAAATACAAGCTCGGTTATTATTCCCAACATATTCCATAAGAATTTAAAACGTTGTACTATAACTTCATCGTGTGCAAAAACCAACCGAATACTTCGACATGAGTCTTGGCATTCGGCCTACACAGCCAAAACACGAGGCACAAGGAAGAGGCAGATGCTCATGCACATCTGTTTCGGCCCGGCCGTGTGAGTCTCCTTTTGTGTCTCACAATTGTTACGGCATCTTGCAGCTTGCATTGCTTTATTAATTAGCCCCTCTTTCAACACTGACAACATCGGTTATTCTATGTCTTAATAAAAAAATTATTTTTGGCATTCACAAAAGTAATAATGATGACGTTATCTCATGCTCAAGCTTTTCATGAAACTTCATCGAATCAGGCACTATGTTGAAAAAAGAGAAACAAGGCTTGTGCAACCTCGCAGAATCACTCCAATACTTCTACCAGAGTTGTTTGTGTAGAGAGTTTGCAATGAGAATTTCACTTGCTTTTAATTAAATGACATACCTTAGAACGCTGCCCGTACGTCACAGGCTCTATGAAAAAGTGCTCGTACATAACGTTTGCTAGCAGTTCTTGAAGAGTTTTCTCAACGGCAATACTTCATCCACCCGAATACTACTCCGCCATTATATTCGCCACAGTTCAGACCCCTCCCCTCCCAACACACAAAACGCGTGCGCCCACACGCACATTTCTGCTAAATGGGATCTCCGTTCCGTTCACGGCTCCCCCACGACCACAGGACACGTTAAGCATTGTTCCTAAAATCCACTTATAATACTCCGGATCACAGGCAAGCGCAACTAACGGCGAAAGCTGTAACTTCTCCCCACACTTTGAACTTCGCCCAGAAATCGCCCATAAAGTTCCTGCGATTTCGCAGAAATATCAACAAAGGGCCTTTTGTTTTGTTTTTTCTTTTATTTCACTGAGACTCCGCGCCTTGTATAACGCATAAAAAAATAGGTTTAATTATTAGTTCCTGCGCGTTTAGTCAGCCCAGGAACCCTCAAGTTTGGTCACACATTTCCATTAACATTACCCGCATTTCCGCCCAACATAAACGTGGCGTAACGCTGCGATATCATCTCAGGACACTGGGGAGGCACAAATGATACTTTCCGGCACTTGTTGAAGCAATGTATTGAAAAGGCTGTATATATCGCGGAAGCACATTTTATTTTATTGGCGCCAGTATGCCCTGCGGCATAAATTAAATAAATAGCTACAACTCTGTTTCCTGGACGAAGTCCAGGAGCAGCCGGTGCAGTGGTCCGTGCGTCCTGCGCGTAAAGTCAGGTGGCCGACCTGGGTGGTATTATAGCCAAGGCCACGCAGGTGGCGGGTACGGGCCTCGTGAAGGCCCGAAAAGGTCCCCAAAAGGTGATCCAACGTTGCCTCTGCGGAAGGGGCACAAGAGTGGTGGAGTGTGTGCACCGGACATCCAAGTGGCCCGGATGGCGGGAGTCAAGGCAGCATCCAAGCGGATCCTCCCGTGCGCAACCTCCTCTCCGCGAGTTGTACCGCTGGAAAGGTCCGATCCACGCGGTGGGATGGGGGCACGCGTGCAGCGACGGAGTGACTCTATTCTTTGCGCAGGAGAAAGCTGTCCCTTCGGGACAGACGACGTAACAGGCCGGGGCTTGTGGACTTACACTGTATGGCTGGCGGCATCCACCTCCAGTTGGGCAGGTGCGGACTCACTTGACAGCTTTGCCGCAGCCTTCCCCCTGTTTTCGCAAAATATTATCGATATCGATGGCATTCGTACTTTCGGCAAGGGAAACGGCAATTTTTACGCGCTCGTAAAGCACTGATAACGAGTCCGGAACGCTTGCATACGTAGTTTATTGCAAAGGCTTCAATTAACTGACCAACTTTAAGTTTTCCTAAACGTCACCCATCACGTGATTACTGCTCTCGCGAAACATATGCCAGGTGCCTCACTTCGTCCACCGTAGGCACCGGGTAAACCTCGCATAGCGAATGGAAATACAATGAAAAAGAAAAACCAAGACGCAATAATTCTTTCTAGCGCACCTAAGTAAGATAGACGCGTTAAAATTTTGCCACACATATCACTCGAGATGCCCCCTCGCCCCATTTCTCATGATTATAATATGGTTTTAATGTAGCGTTCTGCCGGGACAGTGTAAAACGTAGCTGACAGTGTCAGCGTGGGACTTTAGAACCCTTACTTCAACAATGTTCTGAAAAGCTGTGTTATTGGACACGAATTGAACTTCGCACACTTACTTATGATGGCACTCGCCCCATGTTGGTTAGACTTCATTGTTGTGGCACTAGTATTCATGCGAGGGCACCCGGCTAACTTTTGTGCCGGTTGCAAAACAGACTAATAACACTCAGGAGCACATGAATACGTAATTCATGGCACAGGTCGATAATATCGAAAACACTCTGAACTTTCTCTACACACAGACAATAAGACGTTCGCTATTTTCCCCAAATATTCACGTTATGAAGAGTAGAGTTCCCTTGGAACACTGGGAAAAATAGCGTGAAATGTCCATTTAACATTCTCGAGTACTTTATAAAGTATGATGTTTGCAAAGACTTTATTTTCTCCACATGCATTTACCTTCGCGCACAAATTTGTACTAGCATTCCCCCATTTTACACTGGATTTGGTCTAGGGGACACTATATCTTTTGATCGGGCAGCCGGATAAATTTTCACGGCTCGAAAAAACGCAAGCATAACGCTACAGAGCACTTCCCTGCATAACTTATTGGAAAGGCAACAATTAGCCGTAACGCTTTGAGCTTTACATTACACGTCATTATGCAGTTACATAAACACTATTTCCTAATTATGATTACTCCAAAGTATATTCACATTATTAACAAATCATCCCTTCTATCATTAAATGTGTTCCAGCACAGACACCGATAATATGAAACCACATACAAAATTACATAATCATGGTAGGGCATTCTTTGGGAATTGTTTCGTTTTCAAGAGTTCTTTAGTGCGAGATTGTTATTGTGTTTAGAAAAAGTTTATTTCAACAAGAGACGATACGAGCACTGAGTCACAATCACGGCACAGTTCCAACAGGACGATAACATATGAAAGAACGAAACACGGCACGTCTTCAAAGTAGTGTCCGAGTCCTCACTCACCAACATATACTGTACAGTTATGGATGTCGAATGTTACCACTACATACAAGATTGCAGCGCAACACTACCTGCACCCCACTATTTAAAGCAACCTTATGAGCCCTCGGCAATTGCTTGGTTTTTTCCGAAACATCTCGTCAACAACTGGCAAAACGCGCATTCAAGCAGAACTGTCACAGTGCATTTCGTCCAAAGTGTACAGCTTTTAAGCATGCCGTGTAGGACCTCCAAGAAATAAACCAACAAATCACTATTTCACATAAAAAAGGTAGCAGTTTCTCCCAAAAGATGACGCGTTCATAGCGATGGCAATTAGATAAATATACAAAACAACGTTCCTAGTTTTAGAGGACGTACGAGTTACAGTAATTATTCGCTTACAAAATGGGTTAACAAGCATGGGGTCACGCCTTGCACGGGCATGCACGAACACATGCATCGAACAGTCGCAGTTACAGCGCTGGTGTGACGATGACCAGCAGGAGCGGCGGCTGAAAAGCCTTTCGTGCTGCCTGCCTCTTTAAAGCGAACTATAGACGCGTGAGAGCACAACGCACACGAAGCCATCAGCCCTCCGCGTGCCTGTGCATGTACGTCGCGGAGCTTGGAACGAAAAGCGTGCCAAAAATATCTCACAAAAGACATCACCTAGTGCAACACAATTGAAGCAAGACTAGGTGAAATATCGAAACAAAATACATCTATACAGGAAAAAAATTCGACCAAGACATTTAAGACTGCTTGCGCGCGGTATAATGCTAAATCATTATAGTCCCTTTTGTGAAACGTGTTTCTACGCGCGTTCCTTGTCCATGCAAGCTCTCGCCTGCGTTCTAACTGTGCCTCGCTAACACCAAACCAAAACGCGCCAAGCGTCTGAGCGCGTTGCCTTGCCCTCATGCTACATGACGCGTGCGATGACACACGCACTAAGCAATAGTCATCCAAAGCCGTGGAATTGCCAGAATCATCACGCGGCATTTATTCGCATATGAAGAAAGGAGTGCAGACTATGCGTTATCGTGCATCTCGAAGCTGCTGCATGCGACGCACAGTGTACCGCCGTGGCGATGACGGCGGAGCGCTACGCGAGGAAACACGGGGCAGTTTTTGTTCACTCTTCGTAACTCTTCATAGGGAGCGATATTAGTACATTGAAATGCTACTTCAATGACAATACGGTGTAGCGCCGTCGTGTGTGATAGATGGCTTACACGAATACATGTTTTGCAAAGATAATTCAGTGCTTCGAGGATTCGATTAATAAGTTTCGCGTATATTGCAAGATTGTGACTGTGCGTTGGCCATGCTACTTTCATCCGTTAAACCAGATTTTCCTATGCGGTCATGCGTACTGGCTTTGTAGTTCTGCGCCAATAAAAATGAAGTGCTTTTTGCGACCTCTTTCGCACTGTCATTCATTCCCATCGTACTCCCTCACAGTTCTTACCAGCTTAACTGTGTTCCCCTTGAGACGTATGCCACTCTTATGAAGACACGCTGGCACATTGCTGAGGCAAGCTGCAAGCTCAGAAAAAGAAGCTGTTCGAGTAGCGTCGGAATGCTCAACCTTTAAAGAATTTAAACGTTCGCGTCAAGGAACGTAAATTACGGCGTCACTTCCACTTCCTGGTGTGACGTCATTGTTGTTATTTTTTAATATAAGTTGTCTACCCGACTTTTCCGTGGTGCGACGAACCACATGGAAACGGCATACATACGGCAACTGGAAACGTGAAGTACAGTGAACTCTAGTTTACATTTTTCTAGGTAGGCGCTGTTTGTTGTGTGATACTCAGAAACCCAAGTTCGAGTCAGATGTTCATTGGAGCGCGGCACATGCTCAGTGGCACATTCCCAATGCAACATAGCCAGTAAGGCTAGGCGCACACCCAACGTCGAATACCCACTGGCCTCATTGGCACATACCCAAATACACTCGGAGTGGCAGATACCCAGTGTCAGTGGTACATATCTGGCGGCCTCAGGAACATATTCTGTGGCACGCACACAGTAGTCCCAGTGACACATACCGTAGTTGGTGTTAAAGAGGCTCATTGAAGAGCCCCAGATTTACCCACCAGTACGTAACCAGTGTCATTTTCTCAGCAACACTCAGTAGTCACTGGGGAACATTCATGGGGAGACCCAAGAATACGCTGACCACCTGGCATCTCAACGGTGATGGCAAACACGTAAAGACTTAAACGGCCAGCTTCACACACCAGGGTGTGGCAAATCTTCCAACGCTCATGGGTGAAGCCAAATGTCGCTACGTTTTCCAGAAATATCAATTACAGACTGAGTGCTCCACTGAAGAAACTATTCAAGAAATGCCAGTAACGTTTTTTCCGGAGTTCAACCCTCCACCACTTGCACCTGTTTCCCAATCACCGACCAAACAAGAAAGGGTTCATTCCGCTGACAGTCCCGAGGAGACTTGGACTGAATACCTTCCCTTTCGCATTTCACTCTCCTAATGACCTCACTGGTCGCTTCACATATGGAGATGTAGCGGAAGTCTCGCCTCGTGTTGGTCTTTACTGTAGAGTGTATGGTTTTTGTACACATCTTTTTTTACGGCGTTGTTACCATGGTTACGGCGAACCACGTGAAAACAGGCGCGGCAGTAGAAAAACTCAGTGCCCTTCCCCTCTGTTGAGAAGGATGACCACCCAAGTGTATGTGGACCCCTTAATAGCGAACTAATAGCGAACTTAATAGCCCGGTATTGCACCGTCTTCGGCATCAGTCCGCGTATGAAAAATTGCAGGTCTACGCACGGACGTCATCTGCCAGATCCTAGCCATAGACAGCTTTGCTGTAAAAAACCGCGAGGCAGCGTCTGCCACGGTTTTCAGCGAAAATTACCATAGCGCAGAGCTATGAGCTTTTTGCGTCGCACTATGGCGACGCCCAGAGAGTTCTCGGTGAAAAACTCTACCATCTAAGCTAGAAATGAACTGCAGCAGAACTGATAGTTGGGCGAGTTGGTAAGAACTCACAGTAAAATATTTAGCGCGCACAATTGACAAGAAGGGGGACACAAGAACGCTCGTGTATCTCCCTTCACTCTGTCCTTGTCAATTGTGCGCGCTAAATATTTTACTATGAATCTAAGCTAGAATTACGGTATACCGCTCCGGCAGGGAACCATAGTTGCGCATAGGTTCGCCCTATTGGCGTACTAGTTTGTACAGTGAAGCCATCTCTCGTTCGCCCAGAGGCTGCGACAAAGGTCGCTCTCCGTTTTGTAATTAATCTTATGTATTGCGACGTTTTAGAGCGAAGTTCTAAGCCCATTCCTGCGTTAAGCGTCGGCGTAACCGAGCAAACGAGCACAGCGAAAAATGAAAGAGCGAACACGGTGCGAGAGATGAAAGACGCGAGCCGCGAACGGCGGAGACCAACGAGAGCGGGCCCGTCGGTGACGTGCGCGCGGCACACTACTGTCATGCGGACAAGCCCGACCACTCGATGCTTAGTCGCGTCTGGTCTCAGCCGCACTTCTCATTTCGTACTATCGTCTGCCCCCGTCAGCTCGTGCTTGCACTTGTTCGGTTTCCTTGGTTTGGTCTACTTCGCGCAAGTTTCGATTGTCATGGTTTGCCCCGCGCCAGCCAATATATCATGAAAGGAAAAATTGGAGGCTTATCAAGGTTAAGCCCAGTGGATGCGAAGCGCCGCCGCGTCGCGCGTGACGGCGCGAACCGAAGCGTGGAGGCCTCCGCCGGGCGACGTCCGACGGCGCGATATGAGGCCCCATCTGCAGCCGGTGTGACGTCATCACGTGACGTCACATCATGTGATCTCACTTCAGGGTCAATGGTGGCCACCGCCGGGAGGCGACCGGCGGCGCAATATGAGGTCCCATCTGCAGCCGGTGTGACGTCATCACGTGACGTCATGTCACGTGACCAACTTGAAGGTCAATGGTGGCCACCGCCAGGAGGCGACCGACGGCGCGATATGAGGCCCCATCTGCAGCCTGTGTGACGTCATCACGTGACGTCATGTCACGTGGCCCCACTTCAGGGTCAATGGTGGCCACCACCGTGCGTCGCGCGAAGGCCCGAAACCTACGTTAATATGCTTCGCATAAAAGACGCATAGAGCTGAGCACGGAAAAACGATGCATCCGCGCAAAAGTTACCGCATGTGTCAGGCAGAACAAAATGCGCCGCGCAGATGGCGACGGCAGTGGAATTGACGAGGCCAAAAGAAGGAACGGCGTCGCGGTAGGTCGGCTTCTCTGCAGTAACAAAGGGTTCCACCAGACTGCGTTTGGTGAATTGGAACGGAGCGGCACGTGGAAAACAGAAAGCAAACAGTGGGTCCCTGCTGGAGCAATATACAGTAACTCTAGTGCAAACCTTTGCCCAGCACATCTAGTATCAAGTTGCAATTATTTTCAAAATATGATACTTAAAACCACAAATCATATTGTGTTTCATAACGCACGTTTTTTTTTTTTTTTTTTTTGCGTGCAATGGTGCAACTTAGCTGGGTCTGTATGAATGCTACCTGTGACCTGGCATGCCAAGCTAGTCACAACCCACACCCACTGACGTCGGTGTCATATGTATCACACGTCACTTCATGTAACATCAGATGTACCGCATGTCAACATCACATGTAACATGGCCAGGGCGGAATAATTTTCTCCGTTAAAACAAAATTCTAAAAATGCGTGGACGCCAAAGAACTTCTTATGAGTTGTAAATGCGAAAGCATTAATGTTCCTTTGAGCGCCACCGAGCGGTTCCTCAAGTTTTGCCCAACGAATAATGTTTCCATTAATGCTTTAATTTCCTTTGTGGGTTGACGACGATGGTGGATTTCTCTGCGTGCCTCTTCGCTCGTTCTGCTGCGTTTTTCCGCTCCCTTACTTCGTGTGCGGTGTTATGGCGTTGATAGCCACGTTTCACTACTGACGAGGTTGCGGCCGTGACGAGTGCGTGAGGAGCGCTCGTTACGCGGCGTCACCGCCAATGGGAATTTAGGCGCCGTTTCGATGCTACAGACGCCGCCGGCTTTTCGCTTACTAGGCCGTTTGAAGCTTTCGCATCAATAATGTGCATTCAGGGCTCCTGCCGGCGCTACGATATCGTCGCATCTCAATATACCAGAAGAATCGGTGAAAAGAGCATGTTTATGTGTGTCGCATGGCCCCTTTAAGTATTTTCCGGGCCGCTTGTCGAGGCATGCGTTCGTGGCGTAGCGGTTTCTATATCGGGTTTCAGTGCTAGAGGTCCCGTATTCGTGCACTTGTTGATTCAATTATTTGTAACGTAGCGCTCTGTTTAACATGATCAGTTTGGAAAGTCACGAAGCCATTTAAAGTCAGAAGGACGAAGTCTCGGCCAATTCACATGCTCATGAATAATGACGATTCTTGCAGCTCCCGTAGGCACTAGCGCCACAGTTCCCTCTAATAGTTATTGCATAAAACTCTATGGTCCATGGTATTTAACGAGCTATATCTTAACTGGTAGCGAAGCTTCGTAAAAACTCACATGTCGTAGTGAGGTTCCGTACGTAGTCCGAGTGCGAACTCTAACTTTGTACGGAACCTCATGGTGACGGTGGAAATTTCCCCGTATTGTTCATATAATTGCTATAGCATTAAAACGAATAAGGATACGTAGATAAAATGCTAGACTGAAAATCATGTATAGCATACATGATTGGCTGGAGAAGGTTAGGTTGCTATTTCACACCGCCCTACTACAATACACCATATTCAATACGGCGCCTAGCTGCGCGCTCTTGTACCTGCAGTGGAAGGTACAGTTTCTCTACTCTAATGCTGTTCTTCATTAATGCAACAGCATTTATATGCCCCATTACTCTAAGGCTAGTCGTAGTCGGCGGTCGGACCAAATGATGGCACCAAAAATGGCCGACGGAGCAAAGAAAAAATACGTAAAGCTTGCTCGAACTGGCGTCGCATTTCTCCGGGAGGTTCCTGTGAACGAGGTAAATTAATGCCTTTGAAAAGAAAATGTGGTACATTTAGATCTGGCTGGGATCGAACACGGGCTTGCGGGGGGCGAGACAAGCACGCTTCCACGTGGCGCCATGCCTGCTGGTTCCACGGTTCTGGTTGACTGAAGGTGCGCCTATAGCGCGTGCATCATTACGCACGTCACGTCGCAGCCTTCTCGCTGAGCAAAGGTGCGGCCTAGTGCCTGTTTGGTTGAGCAGGTGAAGGCGCAGCCACGTCATGAGTTTTTATAGTTAGTGTACAAAATAAAAATGTGACGCAGAAACTCCTCTGGTGTTTGTCTAAGTATTCGTAAGTAATTGTGCCACTTGCTCATCTCCATGCAGCCCGGTGTCATTATCAAGGTTATGAGACTTGATCCGACCCGTATCCAACCCTTATCAACCCTTATCAGTCGTTATAAACCTTATCGGACTAGTTCCGACCCATATCAACCTTAATCGGTTATCAACCTTATCGGGCTCGATTCTATCCTTATCACCCTTTATCTGTCCTTATCAACCTTGGAAGACTTGATCCCACCTTTATCAATATTTATCGGTCTACATCAACCTTATCGCACTTGATCCGACCCTTATCAACCCCTTTCGGTGCTTATTAACCTTATAAGAATTGCTCCGACCAGTATAAGCCCTTATCAATCTTTAGCACCTTATCCATCCGCGTCGAACCAACGGTGATGAGACCCATATAACACCTAATCAATCCTTATCATCGCTGTCAATTCACTGGCTGCTTATCAGTGTGGGCTGTGCGACGTGAAGCCCATGAGCACTCAAAGATCGATGGCATTTCGGTCGGTGAAGGAACGCCCCAACGGAAGGCGCATGCTACAACCACCGACACACATCGGGGACGCGCCGTGTTTGGCATGAAATTTTCGCAAAATCGGAATTTTCCTTATGTGTGCAATGCTCCAAGTCGGCTCTAAGTGGAGTTCTACAGGTGGCTTTTATTCCACCTTCACCAAATCTTTCAGCACAGCCTTCCTAGGAACTGTTCTCCTTTGACAGTCGCTTTATGCCGCCGGTACAACCCAATCATATGGTTCAGATACATTCACCTTCAGCAAGAGTTAGTGTTTAGCCCTGTGGGTAAGACACTCGGCTTCTGAGCGTGTGGTCACAGGTTGGCAACTCACTACCGCGAACGTTTTCTCTCAAATTTCTTTGTTTTATCACTATAATTTCAAGTGATTCGTCTTACGTGATGCACGGGCTTCCTCGTTGGGTAGGCATAGGATTGCATACATATTTAAAAGCATTAATGTCTCATTGAACCGTGCTGAATGGTCCGTCGAGTTGTTAACTCCTTGAGTGCAAGCGAGAGTAATGAGACGCTTGGCGCGTTTTGATTTGACCTTACCGAGGCGCAATCAGTAAGGAGGCGAGAGCTTACGCGGACAAGAAACGGGAGGAAATAAACATTTCACCAAAGCGACTTACGCTTCCGCATTCCCTCGCGTAAGCCCTCCTAAATCTCTCAGCTGAATTTTGACTACAGTTCAAATTGTTCAAAACGTTTCGCGTAATACGGATGTTCATTAGGCTTAAACCATGCTTTTGTATAATCTCTTTTAAAAGATAAAAAAAAAGTTAGGTGCTTCTATAGCAATGTAGTCTGACTGTTTCAAAGGAAAACATGTTTTCACATACTACGCTGGTATAGTTTTAAAAATGTTAAAGGTCAACCTAGGCCTACAGCAGTTGCTGGTGGAAGAGTCGTCCATTGAAATTAATGAATTACTGGCTCGACCATTACGATGAAACAGATCACTTCCAGTTGGCGCGATGATTGTGCGATTTAATCATTTAGGTATACATACGGCGAAATATTCAAAGACCGCAGGATTACATCATGCCCACTAGCAAGAAGCTGCTTTGCACAGGACGTACATAGCGGCAATGTATCTCATGCTTGTCGAGATTTACAGCCTGCTTTCAGTGTTGCTAGAATGTTACAGTCCTTTGCTCGTTCTTCTGTTCCGTCACAGCAGTCTGCTCAAATGTGGACAAACTAAACAGCTGTCGCGGGGAGCATAAATAATTGGCAGTTTCACGGACGGCGACACCAAGGTTCAGTGCCTTGGTATCGGGTTCTAACTATACGCGGGTGCAAATAACGTGGACGCGCCATATGCAGGTTCGCCGAAATTGCTCGCGCTTAAAACCTTTAACAAGCCGTGGAGGCGCAAGCGCCGCTACGTTGTACGTAAAGAGCTGCGTCGTAAAACTATATCACTTTCAGACTTGAGCCCTGCAATCCCTTTGTACTTTAGATATATAATAGTTTGAGTAAACTTAAGACAAAAGGCATGTGCTGTGCATGGTACGTCTCATTACATTTTTTTTTTTTTTTTGCGGGCTGCCATTCCATTCTCGAAATATTGAGGAATAAATTCGCCAACAACCTTAGTGCCTCGCATGAGCACCTTCGGGTTAGTATAGTGAGGCGGAATTGGCACAGGTCCCTAATACTGCTTACGTATGGGAATGCGGAAGCATTATAGACCCTTTGGTGAAACGTTTCTTTCCGCGTCTTCCTTGTCCGCGCAAGTTCTCGCCTGCGTTCATACTGCGCCTCGGTAAGGTCAAATCAAGACGCGCCAAGCGTCTAGGCGCGCTCTCTTGGCCGCGAGGAGTTCATAACTGGAAGGACCGCTCGGAGGTGTTCAATCGGAAGTTAATGGTTTTATTGTGATAACAGTTTTTTGGACACGCCAAGGGCATTTCTGCCGCGCAACACGACTTCTCCTCTCCCATGCATTTAGATGGGAGCCCCGGAGCTTCCTTTTAACAACGTTGACACGGAAGGCAAGCTCAACGGGCCCATTACTACAAACAAACAGCCCTTCAGAAGAAGAAAATCCATTGTTCCAAGATAAGCTGAATAGTAAAGAGATCTATGATGTAAAAAAGCATTAGAATGCAAAAATAATAAGGTGAACGAGAAGTAACGCTATTTAGAAATTCCAGCTATTCACAGTCGCGTGTAGTGGGTGCTCCATACTGATGTAAAAAAAAGGAATATCAAAAACAAAAATCAAGTCACATCTCTCAAGAAAAATAGTATAGGCTACAGATTTGTTATTATCCTTTCTTATTGTATTTAAGTATAAAAGAATCGAAGTTTCAGCAAGATTACGAATACAGATGAAAATTGATATTTTCATAATTTTAACGAGCTTCCCAAACATTGGTTTCCCAAAAAATATCACGCACTTTTTTTCTCCTAAAGTGAACACCTGTGACGATACGTCTGACGATATCTATACACTGTCGCCTTGTTGACTTTACGAAAGGTACACGCTTTACCATAGCTTTTATTTTCGTTTTCTAGAAAGCAGTAGTTCAAGAAACACGCGCTGTCGTGCGATGTTTTCCTTCAAAGCCATTGACCAGGAAGTTATATTTGTTCCGTGAAGCGAAATGAGCAATCCCCCTCATATATAGCTTCCATAGTTTTTTAACTACACATGACTGCTTTCGGTCCTTTATTGGGCAAGATAATTTGTTGAAGACTAATTTTATATTGCCGTTTGTGCACTTGTGTTCCTCCGCGCGGTTCTTGGGCGGAACGTGCAAGAGCTGGAAAGCCTATAATACAAGCTCGAGTATTATTCGCAACATATTCTACAACAGCTTAGAGCGTTCTACTGCAGCCTGATCGTTGCGAAAAGTCAAACGAATACTTCGGCATGAGTCTTGCCAGGCCTGCGCTGCCGAAACACGACGCATAAGGGAGAGGCACGCGCTCATGCAAATCTCGCTGTGCCCGACCGTGCGCGTCTCCTTTTGTGTCTCACAAATTTTACGCCATCTCTCTTTGCATCGCTCTATCAATTAGCTCCTCTTTCAACACTGACAACATACGTTATTCTATGCCCTAATTTTTTAAAAAATAACATTTTTTTTCATCCACAAAAGTAATAAGGATAACGTTATCTCACGCTCAAGGTTTTGATGAAAACTCATGAAATCATGTACCATATATCATGAATCCAGGCTTGTGCGACCTTGCAGAATAACTGCAATATTTCCATCGCAGCTGTTTGTTTCGAGCAGCGGCAATGAGAAATTCTCTTGCATGTAATTAAATGACATAATTTATTACGCTGCTCGTACATCACTCGCCCGTTTGAAACGTTGCTCGTGTGTAACGTTCACGAACATATTCCTAGGAGTGGGCAGCGCAACCCGGATGAAAGGCAAAAGGAAGTGCACGATACGAGCGCAGTACTTCCTTTTGTTTTCGTCTGGGTTGCGCTGCTATAGACCCTACTACACACACGCGCATGTCCGCTAAACGGGATTTCCATTGCGTTCTTAGGTCTCCCAGGAATACAGGACACATTATGCGTTGTTGATAAAATCCAGCACGTATAACACTCCTGGTCACTTCCAAACGTAATTTACAGCTAACACTTTAATTTCTCCCCCAACTTTGAACATCGCCCACACATTCCACATTACGTGTCTGTGATTTCACATAAATGTAAATGTAGCGCTTTTTTTTTCTTATTTCACTGAGACTCCCAACCTCGTACAACGCATAAAAAAGTGGATTTAGTGATTACCTGCTACGCTTATAGTCAGGCCAGGAACGCTCAAGTTTCTTCACACATTTGATTACCCGCATTTCCGCTCACCATAAAACCGGGGTAACGTTCAGCTATCATCTCGTATCACTGGGGAGGCACAGCTGATGACGGCCATCTTACACTTTCCAGCACTTGTTGAAGCAATATATTGAAAAGGCTGTATTAATTGCGGACGCACTTAACAGATTTGTCTTAGCCTTCCCCCATTTTCGCTAAATATGATATCGATGGCATTCGTACTTTCGTCAGGGAAACGGCCATACTCTGTGCGCTCGTAAAGTACTACTAACGAGTCCAGAACGCTTGCATACGTAGTTGTTTGCAAAGGCCCCAATTACCCAACCAACCTTCAACTTTGCCCATATATCGCCCATCACGTGGTTACTGCTCTCGCGTAACACATGCCAGGTGCCTCACTTCGTCCCCCGTGGACACTGGATGAACGTCGCATAGCAAATGGAAGTACAACGAAAAAAAAAACAAGACACAATAATTCTTTGTAGCGCACCTAAGTAAAACAGACACGTTCAAATTTTGCCTCACATAGCACTTGAGATGCCCCCTCGCCCCATTTCTCATGAATATGGTATGGTTTTAACGTAGAGTTCCACCGGGATAGTAGAAAACGTACCGGACAGTGTCAGCGTGGAAATTTGAAACACTTGCTTCAACAATGTTCTGAAAAGCTGTGTTTATCGGACACGCATTGAACTTCGCAGACAAATTTATGATAGCACTCGCCCCATGTTGGTTAAACTTCATTTTGATGGCACTAACATTTATGCGAGGGCACCGGGCTAACTTTTGTGCCGGTTGTAAAACAGACTAATAAGAATCTGTTGTTAATAAGCAAAACATTGTGAATTTTGACCACCCATAAACAATAACATGTCCACTATTTTCCCCAAATATATGCTTTATGTCGCGTAGAGTTCCCTTGGAACACTGAAAAAAATAGCGTGAAATGCCTATATTACATTCTCAAGTACTTTATAAAATATAATGTCTGCAAAGATTTGATTTTATGCAGATGCATTTACCTTCGCGCACAAGCTTGCATTAGCGTTCCCTCGTTTTTGACTAAATTTGATATAAGTGACACTAACAGTTTTGCTAAGCCAGCCAGCTAAAGTTTCACGGCTTGCAAAACGCACTTTTAACACTGCAGAGCACTAAATTGCCTAAGTAAATTACTAGAAAGGCAGCAATTAACCTTCACAGTTTGAGCTTTACATTACCCGTCATTATACAATACATAAACAGTATTCCTTAATGATATATCACTCTAAACTATAATCACATCATTAATGAATCATCCTTTCTATTATTAAATCCGTTTTTCTAGCGCAATACAATTCATATGAATCAAATACATTACATCTTCTTACAATACTGGTAACGCACCTTCCGCAAAAGTTCTGTTGTGCGAGATTGTTATCTAAGTACTATACGGTTTTGGATGTCGAATGTTGTCGCTGTACACAAGGCTGCAGCGTAACACCACCTTCATGCCACAATTTAAAGCGAGGTTACGTGCCCTCGTAGTATGCTCAGTTTTAGCAAAACGTTTCGTCAACAGCTGTCAAAACACGCAGTCAACTAGAGCTGTAGCAGAGCATTTCGCCCAGACTCAACGGCTGTTAAACATGCCACTTACAACTTACAAGGAATAAAACAAAAAATTGGTATTTCACATAAAAAATTCGCAGTTTCACTCGAAAGTTCACCCATTGATAGCGATAGCAAAGTGCTAGACCAATACACGAAACTAAGTTTGTAGTTTTACTGGGCGTATAAATTGCTGCAAATATTAGCGTACTAGTTAACAAGCATGGTGTCAAGCGTTGCACGGCCAAGCATGGCCGCATCTCTCTCGCTGACGGTGAACACTCGTAGTCACAACGCTGGTGTGACGAGGAGCAGCATGAGCGGCGACCGAATAGCCCTTCATGCTGCCTCTGGCTTTGACGCGAACTAGGCCCACGAAAACACAGCGCACACGAAGCCATCACGCCTCCATGCGCCAAGCCCAAGGTGGATCCATGTAGGCGCGAAACTTGGAACGAAAAGCCTGCCAGAAGCCTATTGCCAAAGACATCGTCTAGTGCAGCACGATTGAAGCATGACCAGGTGAACACTGAAACAAAATACATCTATGAGAAAATAAAAATTCGGCAGAGACACTTAAGGCTACTTACGTGTGGGAAGGCGAAAGCATTATAGTCCATCTGGTGAAATGTGTTCTTCGGCGCGTTCTTCGTCCGCGCAAGCTCTCGCCTGCGTTCTAACTGTGCCTCGGTAACGCCAAGTCAAAACGCGCCAAGCCTCCCTACGCGTAGGCTTGCCCGCGTGGGACGTGACGTGTGCAATGACGCAATGAATCATGGAGCCTGCTGGGCGTCGGGGGAGCGCGCTCGTCTCACACCCCGGATGACCGGGTTAGATTTCTAAACCCAGTGACCGCTGCGCCATGCTAAAATTACCAAATTTTCTTTTCATAACAATTAGTTTACTTTGTTCACAGGAACCTTACTGGGAAACGTCACGTCAATTGGAGCATTTCTTGACGTGTTTTTACTCTCTGCGGCGTCGGCCATTTTTCGTAACATATTACGGTGACGCCGACGGATTTTCACATAATGGGGCACATAATCTTTCGCATAAATATGTTCGAGAATGTTAAACCAAAATACGTTCAAATAAAGTACCCATTCACGTTCAGGTAACCGTGGCGTCCAAAAAAAGCAACTGTAGATTTTCTCCATTTCAAAATATAATACCTGTCTTTATGACCGCTACAGATAACTGCTTTCCGGCACGAAATTTACCCGCTCTATTCTAGCCCCTAAACAGCTTTTATGTCCTCCGGAACGAGGCGCTGGTAAACTGAGCGCACCGGTTTTGTCCGAGTTTTTTTTTGTTGTTGTTGTTGTTTTGTTAGCTTGTTTGTGCAAGCCGTGGTGTGCGTCTTACTCCAAATGTAGCCGCAAGTAACACACGGAATTTATTCGAATAACAAGATGTGATTGTAGACTGTGCGTTATCGTGCATCTCGACGCTGCTTCATCCGACGAGCAGTGTACCGCCGTGACGATGACAGCGGAGCGTGACGGGAGTAAAGACGGGGCAGTTTTAACGCGACAGCGTTAAGGAGCTCGTGTCGCAGAAAAGCCGGTGGCGTCGACGGCGGTGGCGTTGGCCGTGAGTGAAAAATGGCGGAAGGCAAGTCATAAATAAAACAACTTGCAAGATGGGCTGGGTTAGAATCGAACCAGGGTCTCCGGAGTGTGAGACGGAGACGCTACCACTCAGCCATGAGTTCGATACTACAAAGTGGGACAAAAGCGCCTCTAGTGAATGCGATGTTGCCTTAGAAACGTGCCGCAGAAAGTTATATTGCGGTGTATATTCGTAATTATGAGCATGCAAATTACAGAAATCGCCGTTAAACGAGTAGCGAAGTACGTTTCCGCTACATTTCTTCTGCGCTTGGCGCACACGCAGAGCCATCATGCGGCAAACACAGAAGACCCCCTCCTCGCAATGTACGGCGCTGCCCCAAAAGGTGGCGCGCTACTCGCCTGCTTCTCCCCTTCGTCTCGTTTGAGTGCATTGGGGCCGTGCGAGGATCGGTGCGAGGATGCCCCAATACCCTTGCGTTTAATAAGTTTTCTCGCTCTTTCCCCTTCCAACTTCAAGCGTACGGCACTCGAACCCTCGTGTTTAGGCGACGCGGCTTTTCTTTCCGCTCACAGCGCGATTCCTAGGTGCAGCGTCGGATGCAGGACGCCTCTGACGTGATCGCTGCGCCGTAGCGCGTCTGGTGGGAAAGCGTCCCCTGCGATGTGTGCCGTGCTGCTGGCGAGGAGACATGCGTCTACGTGGTGCTCCCAAGCGAGATAGAGGACGATCCTATCAAGGCGCGTCGTTTCACCGCGTCCGCCTTCATGGCGTGTCGCGGCCCGGCTGTCCGTGCCGATCACGACGTTTGGCTCGCGTAGATTGTTTCTCCCTCCGAGACATCGAGTTATTGGTTCGTTCCGCTTGCTCAGGCGCACGTTTCGTTGCCGTGCCGATCGCCGCGTTGCTCGGCACTCACCGCGTGATTGGTGGGTGCAAAGTCCGACGCGGGGCGCCTCGTAAGTGATCGCTGCGCCGTAGCGCATTGTCTTACGTCCCTTGGCGGGTCGAAGGGAACGCTCTCGTGTTCCACTCTTGAAGGCGAAGCTTAAGCGTCCTCCAATTTTTTTGTTCACTCTTCTAAACACAAGTTCTTAGCGCACTACAGGAAACAATATTGAAAAGTTGAAATGCTTCTTCAATGCTTTTTAAATGATAATTTGGTGCAGCGCTTTCTGGCCTGGTAACTCTGTTACATGAATACATATTTCGCAAAGATTATTGAGTGCTTCAAAGTTTCTCTGAATCCTTTTCGCGTATACGCAATAATTTGGCTGTGTGTTCGCCGTGCTACTTTCATGAATTGAATCATATTTTCTCATTCGCTCATGTGTATTGGCTTAATAGTTCTGTGCTAATAATAGTGAAGTGGCTTTTGAAACCTCTTTCGCACTGTCATTCATTCCCATCGTACTCCCTCACAGTTCTTACCAGCTTAATTGTGTTCATCTTGAGACGTATGCCACTCCTATCAAGAAACGCTGACGTAAAACAGGCGAGCTGCAAACTCACAAAAAAAGGCCCTTAGAGTAGCTTCGGAATGCTGAACCCTAAAATAATTTAAACATTCGCGCTAAGGAACATAAATTACGACGTCATTTGCACTTCCTGGTTTGACGTCATTTCTTTGTTTTCTTAGAGAATTTGTCTCCCACACTATTCTCAAGTACAACGAACCACAGAGAAAGGGCAGACATACGGAAACTGAAAAAGTCAGTGTGATACCCAAATGTTGTGTGATACTAGCCCAATTCGGAGTCACGAGGTTCATTGAAGAGCGGCCCATGCTCAGTGGCACATTCCCAGTGCAACATAACCAGTGACGAAAGGCGCACACAACCGCTGCCGCATACCCATTGGTCCCATTGGCACATACCAACACTGCAGAGTAGAGCATGCCCAGTGTCAGGGGCCCATATCCGGCGGCCTCAGGAGCACATAGCGTGTGGCACATAACCAATGGTCCCAGTGGCACATACCATAGTTGGCGTGAGGCTTATTGAAGAGTGGTACATACCCAATGGCATATTCTCAGTGTGTCAAGGACGGCTCAGCGGCGTTCAATTGGGCAATCCTCTGTTAAACTCTTGGCATACAAATGCACTAGTCCGTCCAAACCTAGATTATGCAAGTGCAATAGATGACCCTTTTCAATTAAACTTAATTAAAACATTGGAAGCAGTCCAGAACCAAGCTGTTAGACTCACCTTCAGTGAGTATTCTTACAACTCTAGCATCACAGCCCTGAAACCACTAGCCGATCTACCCGACCTGGCGCAACACAGCAGAAATCCTTGACTAAATCTTAATCACAAGTTCTTTCACCGTTTGCTGCCTAAAAATCAACTCATCGTTCCCGTCAATCGCATGTCACGCAACAACCATTCAAACGCCGTCGTCGCTCCACGTGCCCACACCATAATGTTTCAGCAATCATTCTTTATTCGTACTGCGCGTCACTGGAATCGCCTTCCTGGCCATACCTTTGCGATCAGCGACGCTGCAGAATTCAAATCTGACGTAGAAGAAATCACGCACTTCGACGTTAAACCATAGGATTATCGTGTATATCTATACGCATCGTTATTATTTTATCACACCTTGGGTTCAATGACTGACTTGTATTCATTTGACTTGTATTAACCAACTTTTGCTGCAATTACGCTATATCCCCTGTACCCACCCCTCATGTAGTGTCCCTTGAGGAATATTTATTTAATTAATGCTTTTCCATTCACACATCATAAGAAGTGCTTAGCTGTCCTCAGGTTTTCGCCTTGATTGCATTACGCTTGTAACATTAAGCCGCTCTATCTTCTGACACCTTTCAAAACTTTTTTTCTCAAGCAAGGTCTACTTTTCGTAAAGCTCAACGCAATATGCGCAAGATCGCAGAACAGGCCCAAATTCGTGATCATTGCGAAAAATTCACGAGAGTTGGCAGCTGTGATGATACGCAATCAAACACAGCGTGATACAACAATAAAGACTTGTACCACATTCCTTCGCGAATTACTTTTCTTCTAAAGCATTTTTGTGCACGTTAATCTTGTTTCTCTGATGAACGATTGTGAATGTCGAATGATGTCATTGCACAGAAGGTAGCAAACCAACGTCACTTGTACGTCACTATTTAAGCCCAGCTTATAAGTCTTCATCACTTTTTCCGTCTTACCGAAACATTTGCTCAAGAGCTCGTAAAACGCCACATTGAATTAGAGCTCTAAAGAAGATTCCGTCCAGAGCATGGTGCTGTTAAACTCGCACCTACGGCTCGCAAGAGATAAACCAACAAATTATGATTTTAACACAAATCATTCCGCATTCATTCGTGTAAAGAAGGCTCATGATTATGATGGCGGAAATCTTCTGATTAAACAGGCTCTAACCGCATTTTGAACATAGTAAAGTAACGTTGCCAATCGAGGCTCCTCTGAACGTATGAGTCAGTTATTTTTGCACTGTATTTAGCAGGAAATTTACAATATCGTCTCAAAAGCAGTCATCAGTCACGTGCTCTTGCATTCGAAATGTCGCTATTGAAGGCAGCTGGACTACCAAAGTTACAGGCTGATTTCTCGATCACGAAATTATTCTCAGTGGTACGCAACTGCTAATTTTGAGTTAAACAAATACATACGTCTGCGATCTCAAAAACACAGAAAATTCATTCCATATTTCCACTGCGTGGGGCCTCTGAGATAGCAGCGACGTGCTGCGTTGCTGCCATCTCGGAGCAGCAACGCATTTAGGAGCATCACGGAGCAGTGACGTTGTAATCTTTCGTGGTGCCGGTAGAACGCTGCAATCTTTGGGTGGCACAACGCGCAACGCGGTCAAGCCGAGGCCGCTTTCAAGACGAGAGCCGGTTGCGCGTGTGTTATTTATGAAGGATTTATTTGCGTATTTTTAATGCGAAACCATTATATGCCCCAGTACGTGAAAATCCGGCGCTGTCGTCGGCGGGGTGACCGAAAGATGGTACCAAAAGTGGCAGACGGCGCGTACAGTAAACACACGTCAAAAATGCTCGGATTGACGTCAGATTTGTCAGGCAGGTTTCTGTATACGAGGTCAATTAATGTAATTGAGAGGAAAATTGGGTGCATTTCGGCCTGGGTGGTGAATCGAGCCAGGGCCTGCGGGGTGCGAATCTAGGGCGCTTCCCCGACGTCGCGGTGGCTCCACGGCTATGATTCACTGAAGTTGTGCCTAGTGCGCGCGCCATTGCACGCGTCACGTAACTGCTTCCCTCACTGCCTTCCACGTGTCACTGCCTGTTGGAATTTCATCGGTGTTGTGTCTGCTGTCTAATGCGATGCACTCTCGAGGCCAAATAATTAGTGTATAAAGCGAGGTGTGCCTAGTGCGTGCGTCATTGCACGCGTCACGTCGCTGCCTTCTGATTGCATCGGTACTGTGTCTACTGGGATGCTCTCCGAAGCGTCTAACTGAGCGGCGGCTGTGAAGCGTGGTCGCCCACGGAAACACGCCTCAGAAAACGAAGCAAGGGAACACACGCACACACACAAAAAAAAATCCATCGTTCTGCAGCAAAATGAATGGTTCGAATGTTTGCGGTTTGTGGATAACGTTATACGTAAACACACACGCACCAGTTCACCAGTAAGAACTTTAACGCATGTAGCAAACATAAATCGAAAGCATTTCACCCCAAGCGATTACCATGTTTCCGCATTCCAACACGTAAGCGGCCTTAAGTGTTTCTCCTGAATCTATGCGCTCTGACCGTATTTCCTTAGTTTAACTGTGGGCGGCCGTAGAGCCCGAGTGAAATCGCATCGGCCGCCAGGAGTCGCACGCCACAGGGTCAAACTATGGTGCCTCGATAGCAACACCGTCGTTTAAGGTCGTGACAGCGTTTGAACGGTCCCGCGCCGCCCGGACGCCATTGTGGTACAAAGCGGTGGCAGCGGACAGTCACGGCGGCTGCTTCGAGTCTGGATTGCGATGCGGGATTTGTGGCGACAGTCGCATGGAATCGTCGAAGAGCTTACTCGCTTGCGCTTTTGAGTTCTAGTACAAGAAAATGACCCTCCGTTGCACCTCTCTGCGCACCGCATCGACGCAAAAAGGACTGCGAGCTTTCCGCTTCCTGCGAGATCCGCAGCGCAGAAAGGAGTGGGAGGCCCCGCTGAAGCGGGACCTGTGGAATGCGACCGACACATCCAAAATCTGTGAGGCAAAAAGGAAAAGCACGTTTTCGTTCTGACTATTAGTGGTATCACTTAGTAGTGCGTTTCCCATAAGCGATCACGCTGATGCGAATGCATTTCGCCTGGTATGCATATCGCCTTTGAGATTGATCTTGAACTGCCGTTCGCCGTTTCAGTACTTGTGGTCACGTTGTAATTTTCGTGTTGTTATGAGCCACATTTGTAGTGTACATGGACTAATAACAAAAGGATGTCACTTGTAATACAGGTGATAACTACGCGGGCTATTTTCTTCACTAGTATTGGTCATTTCTGCACTAGTATTGGTCATGTTACCGTTCTGTAATTAGCCGAATGTAATAATAATTATCATACTTTTTTACTAGCATGTCTGCAGCTGATTTGTTTAGTACTGCCAAAGCTAAAACAATACTAACTTTGTTATCTTATGAATATTTTACACTATTTGTTGCAACTGTTGTTTATATTTTTTACTTATACGCTGTACAAGAGGTCCCATTACAGTCTTTCACCTCAGGACCTCCTCCTATATATTACTGCCTTGTACTATATCTTGTCTATTAATAATAATAATAAAACCTCATTCATTGTTTTGATTGGGTTTCCAAAGCGGGCCGTGTCTTCTCGATAAATTTTCGAAGTAATTTGTGTTTTACATGACGTCCGCAACAACACACCCCGGGTAGCTGTTGGAATAATTTCATGCGATTTGGTGTATGTCAGAATTTCCATTGCTTAAAAGTCCCCTCACGTGGTCCGGCCATTTTGAGCTGACAAGCGCACTGCGTACAATGTGCGCTAAGGATCGTGTGTGAGAAGTATTACATCCCTACGCGCCGCGGTAAAAAAAGCTTAAATTTCAAACCAAACACTGTTAGTCCTACTCCTCATGGATCCCCCGCTCCCAACTGGAGAGCCGACGTCAATTGCACAAGTGCGCCTATAAACGGACAAACGGGGAAAGAGGGAAACTCACTTATGGGCTCTTACCTACTGCCGCAGTGAAGACAGCCTTTTTTTTTTCTAATGCTTCATGAACGTTTCTTAATGACACCTGCCGTAGTATTGGAATTTCCTGCTGTCATCATCCGGTAGAAGTGGGGGAGGGGAGGGGGCGAAGTGTCCCAGGACGTTGTCAGGGCGTGTCTAGGTGCTTCCTTCTGTGCCGTTATGCACATGAGCCAACAGCGCGTGGATTCTCTGAACAAAGCACATAGCGACAACAGAAAGAGGCGTACTTCCGATGGCGCTAGAAAATAGTCAAGAGTTATTACTTATTTTTTTCATCTGACACAAGAGAGTGGGCGGAGGGCAAGTGAACAGATACAATAAGGAAACGAAGACAGCGACATGGTCCTTGTCTTTCGTTGCTTAGTATTCGTTTCCTCGCACTTTTTTATTTCCCCCAAAACAAATTCGCGCCTAGTTTACCATGAGAGCGGTAATGTGACGGTGAGATAGAGAAAACGAACGCAGGACAGATGCCACAAAGAAAAGGACAAGGAACGTGTCCTGCACCCTGTTCTGCTCTGTGTCGCCGTTCCGTTTGTGCTCCGGTCGTAATGAACTTCATTCACTTCGCCCAGGTGTAAGCCCTACCACTCCTAGTTTCACAGCTTGAAGTCGTATCACTGTTACATTTCTCACTTTCTTTCGCATTCTAGAACGCACCTGGCAATTCCTGCAATAATCTTCAATTTAGTATGTGTCTACCGCCCGCTTCAGGGGCAGTCCTATGCAGTGGGCATGTGTCATTATATTTTTTTTTAAGGACGCAGCGACGAAGAAGTTGTGACCTTGAGCTCGCAGTACGTTTCACGACAGCGCAGTCCCCTGCAGGAAAACTTCGCTATTCATAGGGGCGTACTGTCCAGTCGTCATCGTTGCGAACGCTCGAGGCACCGAATTCACATGGGCTCACCGAAACAAGAGGTCTACAAAGGGAGCCGTGAAGGATACCGAAAGTTGCCAAGGGGCAGCAATCGAGGCTCACCCGCGTACCGAGGTTCGTCGGCCATTCGTGGCCGCTTGTTGCCAGATTCCGGGACAGCACCTCAGGCACTCTCGAAGTCATCGAAGAATGCTGCTGAGGCGACGCCAAAACGAGAAGAGACGAAGAAGCGCGCGAAATCGTCAGAGAGGAAAAGCTTAACGAAGCCGGCTGAGTCGCCGGTATCGGGCAGCCCGCCGTCGTCCAAGGTACTGTCGAAGTCGAGAAGAACTTCCAAGAATTCGCCGAACACGTCTCTACCTGCCACTTTGCCGCACGAGCTGCTACGACTTGACAAACCGTCGATGCTGGCAATGCCAGCGACGCCTACTCATGGCCAAACACCGCGACCTAGCACTGACTTTGCGCCGGAAGACTACACTAGAAGGAGAAGAACGGTAAGTCCTTTTTTTTTTTAACGGCGTGAGCAAGCGTCTTTAAGACCGCTATACCTTGCACGGGGCCTATATAGGTCATCAAAGAAGGTCATGGATGTAAAAACATAGTGCAACAACCATAGCGCTTCTTCGACAAGCTACGACACGACACTCTAATTATGCCATGCGCTTTCCTCGCTACATATTCTATGAAACGTATGAGCAATTTATGCATGCACAATTATCGTCACAGTGGCTCAGAAAACGCGCAATGTAAAGAACCTCGTTTATTACTCTTGAAGATTCCAAACAATGCGTACACATTGCTTGTAAGTGATGACTATGTGTACGGATGACGAAGATCGCATTCAAATGTTGCTCCCACATTAATTTCCTTCGCCGTGCACTGAATGATTGCGAGACGATTGGATTTGAATGCGGAGCAGTGACGGGATGCATGTAGAGGACCCGCTGCTGCTTTCCACGCATGCGCGTTATATTGAAGTGCCATTCGTGTAAGCCTAATATCCGGAATCCAAGGCACCTCGGTTAGATTTTCAGCGACGAAAGCCACCAAAAACGTACCATAGTGGGTAACGAGTCCGCAGCAACGCCACTGCATCTTCATGCGGAAGTTTTACACCACCCAAACGCTAGCAAGACCCTACCGTAGCAGAATTGAAGGTTGGGTGAGCTGGTAGTGTTTAATAGTTTCATGTCAGACCGCCCATTCGAATCAAAGCAGCATATACACAGTAATCATTATGAAGTTTTACGGACTATTTAAAAATAGATTGTCGTAGGTAGCGCAATTCTTGTCGCTGAGCTTGGTTATTCGAGGAAACGGACATTCCAAGCCCGAGAAATAGAAACTCACATTCAACTAATTAACACAAAGTCACCAATTAACTTCGTAATTACTTACTTTAGGGCACATATTGCAACTTAACAATTGTAGACGGTGAGCATGCAGGACGCACCCACTTGAAATTATTCTCCAGGATGTCACCAGGTTAGAGATATTTCCCAAGGTGCAGAACGAAATACATAGCAGTTCCGGTTAATTTTTTGCTTAAATGCATAAAAGAGCGCTTTGTTAAAAATGTGTTACAGCAGTGCCTTTTCACGACAAGTTTGATGGTGCATATCCCCAAACTGGCGTCATTGTAAAAATTCATTCCAAGTGGATATACACACCTCGCAAACTCACCAGCTACAATTCGTAAATTGCAATATTGCAAAGTAAATAATTCAAAAGATAACTCGTAGATCTGTAGATTAGTCGAATATGTGTTTAGATTTCTCGTACAAATAATGTCCGCCTCTCTGAATAACCGAGCTCAAGGACTAGAATTGTGTCATCTGCAACGGGCTATCTTTAACAATCCCATATAGAACGTAAAAATTATGATCCTCTATGTGCGCTAGTGAGCAATCTGTAGCAGTCACTTAAAAAATGAGTCGCTTTCCTAAAGGCCAGGCGACCTACCTATACATTCGCTATTTGTTGCCGTGTTTAACTTTCACTCAACGTTTAAGCATCGTTCTGGGCATGCTCATATTATTCCGCTGGTGTGCCCTCTATTGCAAAAAAATAAACCGAGTCGCGAGTTTAGCGCTTGTTTATTTTTTTAATTTTGCCTAGGTCTTTCGTCTGCTGTGCGCGCTGCAGTTGAACATTGAATAATTAGTGCAAACTGATAGCGTAATGTGTCCCCCAATGGTTGGAGAACGCAATTAAGGACGGCTTTGTCTATGAACTTTGATGTCAGTGTGAAAGGTGGCAGGTGTTGTCGGATCGGAACAGCGGAATGCCGGGTCAGACGTGAATGCGTGCTTCAGAGCTTGAAGAGCTGTTTCGCCATCCTCTAAGCAAACAAAGGGAACTGGGCAATTGCAAGAAGTAAATGGAAAGCAGTAGCTTCAATTGGAGCTAGCCGCACAATCATTGCGAGACCAGTTATCGGGCCTGCGACCGAGACGACACAAGTACGACATGACAAAGTGAATAAGTGATCTATGACTATCAGTTGGCGCTTATCCCGTTTCGTGTCTCATCCCTGCGGTAAAGTGCGCGGGAACGCAAATTTTATGTGGACACAAGCTCCGCGAAGTTAATAGTGCATGAACGGTCGGACGTAGGAGGCGACACCGTGGAATCTGCGGCTCAGATTTGCTTGACCCGGCAGGCAAGGGGAAGTTGAAGACAGCTAATCTTCTTTCTTTCACTTTGGTTCATGAATTTCATTGAATTCTGGTATTTTACTTGCCAAAAGCACGGTTTTATTATGATGTACGCCTTAGTGGGGGACTCCGGATTAATTTTGACCGCTAGTGGATCTTTAACGTGCCCGCAATGCACGGAACGTGGGTGTTATCGCATTTCACCCCCGTCGAAATGTGGCCGCCGCAGACGGGATTTGATGCCGCGAGCTCGTTCTTAGCAGCGCAACACGATATCCTTTAGCCACCACAGCGGGTTTTTCATTGGTTAAATGGAATCGCTTTTCTTTGGCGGGGGGCGACTAACTATCCAAGTTGATGACCTTGCACGTGAAGCAGTATGTTTTCACGCTGAGCTGCAGTTAGGGCTGCCTATGAAGGAAAAGCCGCCATTGTCAAGATGTTACATATTCGGTATATACTACGCGAACGCGGAACAAGTGCGCCGTAATAATAGCAGGGGCCCAAATCTATTTCCAAGCACGTTGAACATTGTCTTTTATGCCTGATGAGGAAAATTGGCGCCAAAAAATAAACCAGACAGGAAGGGAAAACCTGTGGGCGTTGTCTTTTTGTTGCGCTACTTTTACTCATCAGCAATGCAAGACCAACTGGCTCAGCAATTATTTCTTCCTTTATGCACTTATAGAAGGTAAGAGTGATCACGTTGATGTCCAACAGCACGTTTTGGATGGCACTAACAGTTTTCCTTGGTTTAATCGTTAATCGGTGTTTGCCAGAATCCAAATCCCACATAGAGAGAAGTTTGAAATTTTATACAATTTGTAACGAGCTGTAACGCGGGGTGAATGCGTGGATCGTTATTGAGAGGGATCTCAATTCAATGTCTGTAGTGCCACCGAAAACATATATATATAGCTGGTGAAGGTTTCACCAGTCTGCTGGGATCGAGTTCGAAATATGCGCGATGAGATGATGGTAAAAGATGACAAGCAGTTGAAAATGGAAGAAATACAAAAAACGCAGAGAAAAGAATTTTTTTCTTTTTTTTCCCACATTTGACATCTACTGTTGGTTCGGCACAATTGAAAGCTCCTTGCAGCCACAGTGTGTCTTGGCAGTGGACAAGTGTATATTTGGGGGGGGGGGGGGGGGGGGCGGGGGGGGCTATGCCATGTCCGTATTTCAACGAAAATGAAAGCAGCTGTGAATACAAACTTGCGCGTATGTACAGTGGTGCTATAACGGGACTACAAGGTTGCGCATGCTAACAGCGGTATTATGGGGAAAAAAAGGAAAGCAAACCAGGTAGGCACTTTGTGAATAACCCACACGTCAACAGGTGCACATTCAGTCGTGTGCACAAGGGAGGAAGGACGAAAGACGTAGCCACTGGAATCTAGGGAAGAGGAGTGACATGTCAACAAAGAAAATACGACGGGTCGCCGCTGACAGGAGAGTCCTTCTGTTCTTTGTTTGAAGTCACTGCAACTCTTGTGCGACGTGTGTGTATATATACAGGGTGCTTCAACGAACACTTTCATAAATTTTGAAAGGTTGCCTGTAGCAGATAGCTGAATTCTAGGTTATAAGCCGGTCTACTCGAAGCCGCGAACACTACTTGCACAAGAAATTGAAATGCAAAATTGATTAATGAACAACTAACGGACTGCGTTTATAATCCGGAAAACTCACTGGAGGTTCCTATCCCAAACTCGAGCAGATCGCTTTCATGTCCAAGGAACGTGGCTGCAGATGTCCTGGCGGCAACGTTAACAATGAAAGCTCCATTCTTGCGTAGACATTAGCTGCTGCAATACTTTCGTAAATCTTGACAGCAAACGTTACGCAGATTACGCTATCGTTGCCGACCTGTAATATTCTTCTTGGAAAACGCAGAGAAGAAGCTCGTCGTGCTCGCAAGCGCAGGAGACGACGGAGCTGCTCACGCAGAGCCGCCAGCGACTCAAATCTCTCGTCCTGGGCCTGGGTGCAGCGGTGGCGATTGGTGCGCTGCTCGTTCTGACCTGGCGATTAGCATCCAGAGCGTGGGCCGCCCGGTTTTCCGGCGCTGTCTCATCACCAGGCAGTAACCGCAGCGAAGTCTCCGAGGGCCGTTCCAGTGCCCTCGCTTACTGCCGCGAAGCAGGAGCCTGCGAAAGCGCCTACGCCTCCCTCCTTCGCGAGTCCATCGACATTAGCGCCAACCCGTGCCACAACTTCTACGACTACGCGTGCGGAGGATGGCGGCGTAACCACGACACATCTACGGCCACGAGAGCGTGGCACCAGTACGCGAAGGACGTGATGGAGCGGCTTCGTGTTGGACAAGTGTCCAGCCGCATGCGCAATGAGCCCGTTGGACAAGCGGTTCACTTCCTGGAGACTTGCCTCAAGGGCGATCGTAAGGCGGGTCCGGATGCGGACACAGAAACGGACGTCAAGGTCGTTCTCGCCGAAGCTGGACTGACGTGGCCCGAGCGGAGTGAGCGTTCCGACTTTCTCGACTCTCTCTTCTTCATGGCCAGGCGTGTTGGCTTGCCCGTGTTTTTCGACGTCGACTCCGGCTACACGAAGACCAAATTCCGCGCCATATTCTTTCGGCTTGACGCTGCGTTTCAAAAGATCGCGAACAGTTTCATGGAGATGCTGAAGAAAAAAACCCTAATGGGCTGCGTTCGCGTGATGTACCAGGAATTCGCGGACGGCGTCGCGAACGAGACGCGGATTGACGAGATAGTCCGCGGTCTGCAACCCCTGGCAACAGTCGTGTCCATTTACCTGCAGGCTTCGGTTGATGGAAGCTCGGTTCACGACATCGCAAGTTTACGAACCTACGCACCTTCGGTGAGTCCGGAGATGTGGGCGTCTACGTTCAGGAAGTTCTTCGGTTTCGATTTCGCGGAACTGAACGCCACCGTTATTTACGACGTGCGATCTTTCTCTGCCGTATTCCGATACGTTTTGGATTACGGCGAAGTAAAACTGAAGGATGCCTTCGGTTTCCTCAGCGTCATAGCCGCAGTGTCATACACAAGCTCCGAAATCCGCGACGCGTTCTTTGGTTCGGCAAGCGACGCTTCTTTCCGCCAGGAACAGTACTGTTTCCGAACTTCCTACATGTTTTACGGTGACGCTCTCAATAACTTTTTGTTCGAAAAGGCACGCCCTGAGCTGAAAACGTTCGGGGATCTCCAGGAGTTCGTGTGGGAACAGTTCCCGCGCATAGTGGGTCCGAACAGCACGCTTCTTGGCGAGCAGCAGCCGCTCCCGCGACAAAACCACCTCCACGCTGTTTCCGAGTTCCTACGCACGTCGGAGCCAAGGTTTTTTCTGCCTCGCTACAAAACTTATCCCAACCTTACCGACAGTGCCTTGCGCAACTGGATGGCTCTGACTGGCCACAAAAGGAAACTCGGTTTCGCTTACACCGACTCGGGCAAGGACTCTAACTGCGCCAGCCAGTGCGACGCGACAATCTACAAATGGCGCCTCACCCCGTACCACCTCGCCTTCCCCTGGTACTCTCCCGGGATTCCCAGCGGCATCCTTTTCGCCAGTTTGGGCACGCGACTAGCGGCGGCGATATTTCTCGACTACACCGATCGAAGGCGGTCTCGGCGGGCACGTGTTTACGATGATAACCAGCGGTGCCTGCGTTCGGTGAACCCGGAGCTTAAAGAGGCTCCGGATATTGGACTGCAAGCCGGTGTAGCGGCAGTGCTTGCGTCTTCGGCGTTGCTGGGCGGATACGCGCGAAACGTTTCCCTGGTGAATTCGAGCGCCGATTCCCTCCAGGACATCGGACATCTGAAAGGAATTCAGGTGTTCTTTGCTTTCGGATGTCATCTGCTTTGCGGTGACGCCAACGCCGAACGGCTGTGCAATGTACCCCTACGGCACGCCGTTGACTTCGCGCGCGCGTTCAACTGCCAGGCTGACGCGATGATGAACCCGTCACGCAAGTGCCGTATACGTGTATAGACTCCCTGTTGCCGAGCGCGTCTTTTATCCCTATGCCTTCGCTCACAGTGTTTTACTTCGTGCTTCTGCATAATAGCATGTTTGCTGTAGTAAATGTGCGTGACATTTATGCGCGATAACTTTTGACAGAATCGCAACGCTTGTTTCTCGCCTGAAGATTGGAAAAATAGCTCTGGCGCTGTCACTTCATGATCGGAGCGCTCACTTTCGGTGTTAGTGCAATTATTTCAGCAGGTGGTCAACACGCTTCTCTTATAGTGTGTGCTAATTATACTTGTTCTATATTCGCGTTCCATTTATACTTTGTTGGTGAAAATAAGGACAGTACATACGATGCACAACTTGTGTATTTGTGCGCTATTTAATTTCTGTTCGCGATTGTAACAGCGATGTAGGAAGGCAACCGCTATTTGCCTGTTTTCGATTAGTCATTCCTTGATGTAACCACAAGCAAAAATTGTCCGCCCTCAGCGGTACCCCAGTGCCAATGGCATTTCGCTGCAGAGCTCCAGGTCGCGGGCGTTCATCGCTGCATACCGATGGGGGCCGAATGCAGAAAGACTGGTGCACTCGTATACTGTGCTAGGTGCCCAGGGTTAAGAAAGCTCATGCATGCAGTCAAATTTAATCCGGACTCCTCCACTACGTCCTCCCACATAATCTATATATACTGTGCAGTTTGGGACGTTAAACCAAAAATTTAACTAAACAGTGTATGCAAACATTGCTAGAAGCTTTTACAGCGAAGCCGTTAACCCCATCGCTGGTCGGGATTTTTTCGTGTCCGCGTGCGCGGTTTTGCTCACACAAAACAAACGGAAGCTGGAAGGATTTGCGTTTGAGTTTCCCCGTAACAGAAATATGTTTTTCCTAAATTCAAATTGCAATCCGATGCTATCATGTCTGTGGGTTGTGCGTAACTCGTATTTTGGAAGATTTCTGGCGTATTTTACTTTATGGAATTTAATTTGTTCAATAATGCACTTGCGCTAGACGGAAGGCCTACAAGAAAGAGTATGTATGCTGGACTAACGGCTTTCCCTTCTATACTTTCGTCGCTTGTGTTGGTGGTGTGTAACTTCGGCAACAGCTTTGCTGTGCATCGACTTTCACAGGGTGGCATAAAGGTGTTTTAACAGAGGAGGTGTTCTAACTCGAGCCTAAGCCCCGTATGCAGAAATGCAACTTAAGTCGAGAGAGAGAGAGAGAGAGAAACTTTTATTGGCTTGACGATTTACGTGCAGTGGTCGGAGACCCTTTAGTCCAAGGCCCCGCTGGCCTCGGCCGCCCGCTTGACCTGTCTTATGAAGGACTGTTGTCCCGCCAGGTCTGAGCTGAAGTCCATGCTTGGCTTGATTTAGATGACGCCTGGCGTTAACGTGCCCAAAGACGCTCACTGCGTTTCCTTCGGCGCGTTCCCGATAGGCGTCACTGAGATCAAGTCAAGCATGGGCTTCAACTTAAGTGTCATTTCTCAATACGGGGGGTTTCCCAAGCTAGGGGCAGGTTCCGGAGCTCACCGCCAGAGGACACGCCGAAGGTGGAAGTGGTAAGAGGCGATCGGAATATTGGTGGAAGAAAAATAGGGAAACGACAAAAAAAAACGGAGACTTACAAAAATAAAGTTCACATTAGGGGGTCAGAAAATTTGGTTATGGGAATGTTCTCTGTATCTCGAAAGCGATCTGCGATGCGGTCAGACTTTGCCGCGTGCTGATAACTTCGTGTGCACTGTGTTCTCGTCGCTTAATTCGCGTTGAAGTGAAAGGCAACACGAAGGTCAATTCGCTCGCTGCTGCTGGCGCGCTTCCTATCTACTCCGCTTTGACAGCGAGTGTGCTCGGTCGTCGAGTGAAATGTGTTCACGTTTGCTTGCGTGCGCGTGAAACCATGCTTGTTAATTCGTAAGCGAATGTGTACAAGTCCATACGGCCGATAAAACTACGATCCTTACTTCGTGAGCGGTCTACTTATTTGCTATCGCAATCGCTGCTTCGCCTGTCGGGCGAAACTGCACCGTTTTTCAGCTCATCGCCCCGTTTCACAAGCTCATCCTGGAAATCCTTCATTTCCTTTACCATCCACATCACAGTGTCTGCACATCGAGTCGATTTCCGCTCCATTCTCATCCTTCCTCTCGTCTACCTTGAGGGACCCCCGCTTTACCGCCTTTCTTGTTCTATGTTGCACTTAGCTTTCTCTAATGCTAACACCCAACCTTTTCAATACGTACCTACAAGCAAAGCCAGATACGCACAGAACCTAAATCCTTAAAATGTCACAAATTATTTATCTACAAAGCTTCAAGGGATCCTGAACTATCCCTCCAGCTTGGTGAACATATTCCCCGGATTGTATACGCTGCTGTGAATATCTTTGCAAACTTTTGCAGTCGTGCGGATTCAGCGGGAGTCAGCTTCTACAGCGACGCTGTAAATCCATTGGTCATGTCCATGGGAAAAAATGGGGGCCGATCGCTGCGGTCGTGCAGTAGCGGCCCGACCCGCGGCGGAGGTGACGCAGGCTTCAAGCACTCCGCCCCTAATAACAATAATAGTAATAATTAATTAATTAAAGATATAAATGAAAAGTTCCATGTATTTCCTGCGCTTGTGCGTGAACAACAGAACAGGTGAGCGTGGGCCTATCACAGAGTTCGTGCAATACCGGGCCCATCCGCGGCGGAAGTGAAGCAGGCTTCAAGCACTCCACCCCTAACAATAATAGTAATAAATAAAAATAAATAAAATAAATAAATCAAGATGCAATGTTTCAAGCCGATGGGTATGGTGGAATATCTTGTGAACGGCACATGGACTCACGAGCTGGAGGCATTGCTATATATGCAACGGGCAAAATGCATGTTCAACCACACACCTTTGACTAGCAAAAGGACAATGCCACCTACTGTGGGAATATCTGTGCTGTACGAGCGAAAGACGGAATTGTGATATCCACTCTGTATATATACCAAATCCCCATTGACTGCGATGCCACGTCACTAGCGCGCCTCGACGGAGCGAAGCTGGCAAAACAGAACACCTGCTGAGGCGCTGGCGCGCCATGTGTTGCGTGAGGAGAGAGGGCTCTCGGGAAGCCGGCGCGCTGTCCGCATCTCTATCTATCTATCTATCTATCTATCTATCTATCTATCTATCTATCTATCTATCTATCTATCTATCTATCTATATCTATATATATATATATATATATATATATATATATATATATATATATATATATATATATATATATCGCTAACCTGAGTGGTGGGCTTAGTTGCTAGGGTTGCCAGGTTCTGCGATTTCTCGCCAAACTGGCTACTTATAGAGGCTCTTGTTGACCTAAAATCGTGCTTGGCGACTTCGCTACTTTCCGGCTACTTTTGACGGTGGTAGTTCGTACAGGTAGTGTCCGAATCCCACTCCTCCCGACGTCCCCCTCGAAGCAGCAGCCCCAAACGCCTGATCGTGAAGACCCTGGTTTTGTCTCTTGCAAGCTCTAGAAGCAAATTCAGGCGCTGAAAATATACCACAGCCGTCGTATGGTCAGTGGACCTCTTCGACTTGTCCTGGGATGTGCAGGATTGCCCGAGATGTTTCATATGCAGCGCTCGTTTGCTCAAATCAACGCCTCGGGCAGTCCGGTACTGTCATGGAAGGATAAATGAAAGGCCCAAGCACCTCCCTCTTAGTAAAAGGAAGAAACCAATGTTAAAGGCAGGGCTTTTGCGTCCTTCGTAGGACGGAAGGAATAGATGGTGTTCTAATATCACCCCCAGCGACGGTTAAGCAGATATGGAATCTGGAAAACCACCGTTCTTGACGACACAAACGACCGCGGCAACCGAAAACGCATCGCTTCAGCCATGACAATACAGCTGCCAATGTCTATGTGACTGCGCGACTGCTTACCAGGGAGAGTAGAATGTGGGTGACGTCATACATTTCCCACGTGAATGTTTAAAGTGAGGTCATAAGCGAGCTTATTGTACTGAAACTGGCGACACCGCTTCGGCTATGAGAATGCAGGCAAGCGTGCGGCAAAAATTATCGCAGAACGTAATCATGGTAAACTATGATATAACGATATGTGATAACATATGTTTTGTTCTGTTATTTTTGTTTGCCTTCTGTCCAGCAGGAAACGGCAGGTCTATTTCGCCTTTTTCTTTATCTTCACTTCAAAAATTGCAAATTCATGGTTTGTCGCACCATGGCTACTTTTTTGGCTACGAATTAAAGCTTTTGCCACAGTTGGCGACTTTCTTGACTACATTTCGGAATTTTTCGGCTAGCTTTTCTCCCGATGACCTGGCAACCCTGTAATAGCTGCTGCGCGCGCCTGCCGGCCTTGGTAGCCGCTGCTGCTTCCTCGGTCTCTCGTCGCGCAGGACGTCGGTGGCATGCGGCGTCGGCAGCGTAAGCTGCTGCTGCTGCTCGCTCGTTCGGGCAGCACGTGCCGCTATGGGGTCCGAAGCATCGACATCGCCGGCGACCGCAACCTCGGCAGCAGCGAAACGTGGCCGCCCACGCCAGTGCACCGCAGACGAAATAAGGAAGCGGACGAACGAAGCAAAACGAGCGAAGACAACAGGCAGTGGAATCCACGCATCTTCGTCCACTCTCCCAATACACGGCGGGCAGAAGGAGCATTAACGGAAACGTTACTGGCACCGCAAAACATCGAAGGACGGCTCAGCGGCGTTGAAGTGGCCGATCCTCTCTTAAACTCTTGGCATACAAACGCACTAGTCCGTCCAAAACTAGATTACGCAAGTGCTATTATATGACCCTTTCCAATTAAACCTTATTAAAACACTGGTAGGAGTCCAGAATCAAGCTGTTAGATTCACCTTGAGTGGGTATTCTTACAACTCTAGCACCACGGCACTGAAATTACAAGTCGATCTACCCGACCTGGCTCACCGCAGCAGAAATCCTTGACTCAATCTTAATCACAAGTTCTTTCACTGTTTGGTGCCTAAAAATGAACGCATCGTTCCCGTCCATCACATGTCACGCAACGCCCATCCAAACACCATTGTCCCTCCACATACCCACACCACAATGGATCGATGGATGGATGCAAAACTTTAATAAGGTCGTGAGGTACGCGACTCAGCGCGCTGCGGGCCGCTCCCACAGCACAATATTGCAGAACTATTTATTCATACTCCACGTCGCTGGAATCGCCTTCCTGGCCATGCCTTTGCGATCAGCGACACTGCAGAATTCAAACCTCACCTAGAAGAAATCACGCACATCGACGTTAACCCATAGGATTGTCGTGTATACCGCTGCGCATCGTTATTATTTTATCACGCCTTGTACCCAATGACTGACTTGTATTCATTTGACCTGTATTCACACATTTGCACCGCAATTATGTTATATTCCCTGTGCCCACCCCTCATGTAGTGTCCCTTATGGCACCCTTGAGGTATAATGAATTAATTAATTAACGCTTTCGCATTCCCACATCATAAGAAGTGCTTAACTGTCCTCAAGTTTTCTCCTTGATTGCATTACGCTTGTAACATTATGCCGCTCTATCTTTTGACACCTTTCAAAACATTATTTTCTCAAGCAGGGTCTACTTTTCGTAAAAGTCAACGCAATATGCGCAAGATCGCAGAACATGCCCGAATTCGTGAACATCACGAAAAATTCACGAGAGTTGGCAGCTATGATGATATGCAATCAAACACAGCGTGTAACAACAATAAAGGTTTGTACCGCATCCTTCGCGAATTACTTTTCTTCTAAAGCGTTCTTGTGCACGTTAATCTTGTTTCCCTGCTGAGCGATTTGGAATGTCGAATGATGTCATTGCACAGAAGGTAGCGAACCAACATCACCTGTACGTCACTATTTAAGCCCGGCTTAGAAGTCTTCTTCACTTTTTCCGTCTTACGGGAACATTTGGTCAAGAGCTCGTAAAACGCCACATTGAATTAGAGCTGCAACGAAGCTTTCGTCTAGGGCATGGTGCAGTTAAACTCGCACCTACGGCTCGAAAGAGATAAACCAACAAATTATGATTTCAACACAAATCATTCAGCATTCTCATGTAAAGAGGGTTCATGATGATGATGATGATGATGATGATGATGATGATGATGATGATGATAGAAATGTTCTTATTAAAGGGGCTCGAAACACATTTAGAACATAGTAATGAAACGCTGCCAAACTGATAACAAGGCTCCTGTGAACATATGAGAGAATGATTTTTGCACTGCATTTAGACGGCAATTTACAATCTCGTGTCAAAAGCAGTCAATTGTCGGGTGCTCTTGCATTCGCAATGTCGTCATCGAAAGCAATCGGCCTGCCAATGCTACAGGCTGATTTCGTTATCACGAAAACATTCTCAGTAGTATGTAATTGCTAATTTTGAGCTAAATAAATAAAAAAAATATGTCTGCGATTTCAGAGACAGAAGAGTCATTTCGTATTTCCACAGCGTGTGGCCTCCGACATAGCAGCGACGTGCTGAGTTGCTGCCATCTCGGAGCAGCAACGCATTTAGGGGCATCTCAGAGCTGTGACGTTGTGATACTTCGTGGTGCCGGTAGAGCACTGCAATCTTTGGTTTCTACTCCGCGCTCACGTGCCGCACCGCGCAATGCGGCCAAGCCGACGCCGCTTTCAAGAGGAGAGTTACTTGGGCGCGCGTTGATTATGAAGGGTTTGAATGCGCATTTGTAATGCGAAAGCACTATATGCCCCATCACGTGAAAATCCGGTGCTGTCGTCGGTGGAGTGTCCGAAAGATGGTACCAGAAGTAGCAGACGGCGCGGAGAGTAAACACACGTCAAAAATGTTCGGATTGACGTCACATTTGTCAGGCAGGTTTATGTATATGTGGTCAATTAATGTAAGTGAAGGGAAAATTGCGCATATTTCGGCCTGGGTGGAGAATCGAGCCCATGATTCCGGGGTGCGAGACTAGCGCGCTGCCCCGACGTCGTGGTGGCTCCGCGGTTACGGTTGACCAAAGTTGTGCCTGGTGCGCGCGTCATTGCACACGTCACGTAACTGCTTCCGTCACTGCCTCCTACGTGTTACTTGCTCTTCGGGTTTCATCGGTGCTGTGGCTACTGTGTCTACTGCGATGCACTTTCGACGCGAAATCATGAGTGCATAAAACGAGGTGTGCCTAGTGCTTGCGTCATTGCACACGTCACGTCGCTGCCTTCAGATTGCATCGGTACTGCCTCTACTGGGATGCTCTCTGAAGCGTCTACCTCAGCGGCGGCTGCGAAACGTGGTCGCCCACGGAAACACGCCTCAGAAAACGAAGCGAGAGAACACAAACACACACAAATTCATCGTTCTGCAGCAAAATGGTCCGAATGTTTGCGGCTTATGGATAACGTATACGTAAACACACACGCTCCAGCTCAGCAGAAATAACTTTAATGCATGTCGCAAACATAAATCAAAGGCATTTCTCCCAAGCGATTACAATGTTTCCGCATTCCAACACGTAAGCGGTCTTAAGTATCTCTGCTGAATTTATGCGCTCTGACCGTATTTCCTTAGATTAACTGTGGGCGGCAGTAGAGCCCGAGTGAAATCGCCTCGGCCGCCAGGAGTCGCAAGCCCCAGGGTCAAACTATGGTGCCTCGATAGCTGCGCCACCGTTTAGGGTCCTGACAGCGTTTGAACAGTCCCGCGCCGCCCGGCCGCCATTGTGGTACAAAGCGGTGGCAGCGGACAGTCACGGCGGCTGCTTCGCGTCTCAATTGCGATGCGGGATTTGTGGCGACAGTCGCATGGAATCGTCGAAGAGCAACTCGCTTGCGCTTTTGAGTTCAAGTACAAGAAAATTACCCGCCGTTGCACCTCTCTGCGCTACGCATCGACGCAAAAAGGACTGCGAGCTTTCCGCTCCCTGGGAGATCCGGAGCGCAGAAAGGAGTGGGAGGCCCCGCTGAAGCGGGACCTGTGGAATGCGACCGACACATCCAAAATCTGTGAGGCAAAAAGGAAAAGCACGTTTTCGTTCTGACTATTAGTGGTATCACTTAGTAGTGCGTTTCCCATAAGCGATCACGCTGATGCGAATGCATTTCGCCTGGTATGCATATCGCCTTTGAGCTTGATCTTGAACTGCCGTTCGCCGTTTCAGTACTTGTGGTCACGTTGTAATTTTCGTGTTGTTATGAGCCACATTTGTAGTGTACATGGACTAATAACAAAAGGATGTCACTTGTAATACAGGTGATAACTACGCGGGCTATTTTCTTCACTAGTATTGGTCATTTCTGCACTAGTATTGGTCATGTTACCGTTCTGTAATTAGCCGAATGTAATAATAATTATCATACTTTTTTACTAGCATGTCTGCAGCTGATTTGCTTAGTACTGCCAAACCTAAAACAATAGTAAGTTTGTTATCTTTTGAATATTTTACACTATTTGTTGCAACTGTTGTTTATATTTTTACTTATACGCTGTACAGGAGGTCCCATTACAGTCTTTGACCTCGGGACCTCGTCCTGTATATCACTGCCTAGTACTATATCTTGTCTAGTAATAATAGTAATAAAACCTCATTCATTGTTTTGGTTGGCGTTCCAAAGCGGGCCGTGTCTTCTCGATCAATTTTCGAAGTAATTTGAGTTTTACATGACGACCGCAGCAACACACCCCTGGTAGCTGTTGAAATAATTTCATATGATTTGGTGTATGTCAGACTTTCCATTGCTTAAAAGTCCCCTCACGTGGTCCGGCCATTTTGAGCTGACAAGCGCAGTGCGTACAATGTGCGCTAAGGATCGTGTGTGAAAAGTATTACATTCCTACGCGCCGCGGTAAAGAAAGCTTAAATTTCAAACCAGACACTGTTTGTCCTAGGCCTCATGGGTCCGGCGCTCCCCACTGGAGAGCCGACGTCAATTGGACAAGTGCGCCTTTAAACGGACAAACGGGGAAAGAGGGAAACTCAGTTATGGACTCTTACCTACTGCCGCAGTGAAGACAGCCTTTTTTTTCCTAATGCTTCATGAACGTTTCTTAATGACACCTGTCGTAGTATTGGAATTTCCTGTTATCATCGGGTTGAAGTGGGGGGGGAGGGCGAACAGTCCCAGGACGTTGTCAGGGCGTGTCTACGTGCTTCCTTCTGTGCCGTTTCAGATGCTCCATGAGCCAACAGCGCGTGGCTTCTCTCAACAAAGCACGTAGCGACAACAGAAAGAGGCGTACTTGCGATGGCGCTAGAAAACAGTCAAGAGTTATTATTTATTTTTTTCATCTCACACAAGAGGGTGGGCGGAGGGCAAGTAAACAAATACAATAAGGAAACGAAGACAGCGACGTGGTCCTTGTCTTTCGCTGCTTAGTAATCGTTTCCTCGCACTTTTTTATTTCCTCCAAAACAAATTCGCACCTAGTTTTCCATGAGAGCGCCAATGTGACGGTCAGATAGAGAAAACGAACGTAGGACAGATGACACAAAGAAAAAGGACAACGACCGTGTCCTGCACCCTGTTCTGCTCTGCGTCGCCGTTCCGTTTGTGCTGCGGTCGTAATGAACTTCATTCACTTCGCCCAGGTCTAAGCCCTACCACTCCTAGTTTCACACCTTGAAGTCGTACCGCTGTTACATTTCTCACTTTCATTCGCATTCTAGAATGCACCAGGCAATTCCTGCGATAACCTTCAATTTATTATGTGTCTACCGCCCGCTTCAGGGGCAGTCCTATGCAGTGGGCATGTGTCATATTTTTTTTAGGGACGCAGCGACGAAGAAGTTGTGACCTTGAGCTCGCAGTACGTTTCACGACAGCGCAGTCTCCTGCAGAAAAACTTCGCTATTCACAAGGACGTACTGTCCAGTCGTCATCGTTCCGAACGCACCGAATTCACATGGGCTCACCGAAACAAGAGGTCCATAAAGGGAGCCGTGAAGGATACCAAAAGTCGCCAAGGGGCAGCAACCGAGGCTCTCTCGCGTACCGAGGTTCGTCTGCCATTCGTGGCCGCTTGTTGCCGGATTCCGGGACAGCACCTCGGGCACTCTCGAAGTCATCGAAGAATGCTGCTGAGGCGACGCCAAAAGGAGAAGAGACGAAGAAGCGCGCGAAATCGCCAGAGAGGAAAAGCTTGGCGAAGCCGGCTGAGTCGCCGGTATCGGGCAGCCCGCCGTCGTCCAAGGTACTGTCGAAGTCGAGAAGAACTTCCAAGAATTCACCGAACACGTCTCTACCTGTCACTTTGCCGCACGAGCTGCTACGACTTGACAGACCGTCGATGCTGGCAATGCCAGCGACGCCTACTCATGGCCAAACACCGCGACCTAGCACTGACTTTGCGCCGGATGACTACACTAGAAGGAGAAGAACGGTAAGTTTTTTTAACGGTTTGAGCAAGCGTCTTTAAAACCGCTAGAACTTGCGTAGGACCTTGTAGCTATATCTTATCGAAGAAGGTCATGGATGTAAAAACATAGTGCAACAACGACACCGCTTCCTCGACAAGCTACCACACGACACTCTAATAATGGCATGCACTTTCCTCGCTACGTATTCTATTAAACGTATGCGCAATTTATGCACAATTATCGTCACAGCGGCTCAGAAAACGCGCAATGTAAAGAACCTCGTTTATTATTCTTGAAGATTCCAAACAACGCGTACACATTGCTTGTAAGTGATGGCTATGTGTACGGATGACGAAGATCGCATTCAAATGTTGCTCCCACGCTAATTTCCTTCTCTGTGCACTGAAGGATTGCGAGACGATTGGATTTGAGTGCGGAGCAGTGACGGGATGCATGTAGAGGATCCGCTGCTGCTTTCCACGCATGCGCGTTATATTGAAGTGCCATTCGTGTAAGCCTAATACCCGGAATCCAAGGCACCTCGGTTAGATTGTCAGCGACGAAGCCACCAAAAACGTTCCATAGTCGGTAATGAGTCTGCAGCAACGCCACTGCATGTTCATGCGGAAGTTTTACACCGGCGAAACGTTAGCAAGACACTACCGTAGCACAATGTAAGGTTGGGTCAGCTGGTAGTCTTTAATAGTTTCATGTCAGACCACCCATTCGAATCAAAGCATCATATACACAGTAATCATCATGAAATTTTACGGAATACTTAAAAATAGATTTTGGTAGATAGCGTAATTCTTGTTGCTGAGCTTGGTTAATCGAGGTGGCGGACATTCCAAGCCCGAGAAATAGAAACTCGCATTCAACTAATTAACACAACGTCACTAATTAACTTCGTTATTACTTACTTTACGGCACATATTGTAACTTAAGAATTGTAGATGGTGAGCATGCAGGACGCACCCACTTGAAATTAATCTCCAGGATGTCACCAGGTTAGAGATATTTCCCAAGGCGCGGAACAAAGTACGTACATGGGCGTTCCGGTTACTTTTGTGCTTAAATGCAATAAAGAGCGCTTTGTTATAAATGTGTAACAGAAGTGCCTTTTCACGACAAGTTTGATGGTGTATATCGCCAAACTGGGGTCATTCTGGAAATTCATTCCAAGTGGATATACACACCTCGCAAAATCACCAGCTGCAATTCGCAAATTGCAATATTGCAAAGTAAATAATTCAAAAGATAATTCGTAGATCTTTGTAGATTTGTAGATTAGTCGAATTTGTGTTTAGATTTCTCGTACAAATAATGTCCGCATCTCTGAATAACCGAGCTCAAGGACTAGAGTTGTGTCATCTGCAACAGGCTATCTTTAACAATTCCATAGAACGTAAAAATTGTGATTCTCTATGTGTGTCAGTGAGCAATCTGTAGCTGTCACCTAAAAAATAAGTCGCTTTCCTAAAGGCCAGGCGACCTATCTATACATTCGCTATTTCTTGCCGTTTTTAACTTTCATCATCATCATCATCATCATCATCATCCCCATCATCAGCCTGGTTACGCCCACTGCAGGGCAAAGGCCTCTCCCATACTTCTCCAACTGCCCCGGTCATGTACTAATTGTGGCCATGTTGATCCTCCAAACTTCCTAATCTCATCTGCCCACCTAACTTTCCGAACGCCCCCTCCTACGCTTCCCTTTCCTGGGAATCCAGTCCGTAACCCTTAATGACCATCGGTTATCTTTCCTCCTCATTACGTGTCCTGCCCATGCCCATTTCTTTTTCTTGATTTCAGCTAAGATGTCATTAACGCGAGTTTGTTCCCTCACCCATTCTGCTCTTTTCTTATCCCTTAACGTTACACATATCATTCTTCTTTCCATAGCTCGTTGAGTCGTCCTCAATTTAAGTAGAACCCTTTTCGTAAGCCTCCAGGTTTCTGCCCCGTACGTGAGTACTGGTAAGACACAGCTGTTATACACTTTTCTCTTGAGGGATAATGGCAACCTGCTGTTCATGATCTGCGAATGCCTGCCAAATGCACCCCAGCCCATTCTTACTCTTCTGATTATTTGACTCTCATGATCCGGATCAGCAGTCACTACCTGTCCTAAGTAGATGTATTCCCTTACCACTTCCAGTGCCTCGCTACCTATCGTAAACTGCTGTTCCCTTCCGAGACTGTTAAACATTACCTTAGTTTTCTGCAGATTAATTTTTAGTCCCACCCTTCTGCCCTGCCTCTCCAGGTCAGTGAGCATGCATTGCAGTTGGTCCCCTGAGTTACTAAGCAAGGCAATATCATCAGCGAAGCGCAAGTTACTAAGGTATTCTCCATTTACTCTTATCCCCAATTCTTCGCAATCAAGGTCTCTGAGTACCTCCTGTAAACACGCTGTGAATAGCGTTGGAGAGATCGTATCTCCCTTCCTGACGCCTTTCTTTATTGGGATTTTGTTGCGTTCTTTACGGAGGACTACAGTGGCTGTGGAGCCGCTAACATTAACTTTAACTTTCACTCAACATTTAAGCATCGTTCTGAGCATGCTCATATTAGTCCGCGGGTGTGCCCTCTATTCCAAAAGATAAACCGAGTTGCGAGTTCAGCGCTTGTTTTCTTTTTTTAATTTAGCCTCGGTCTTTCGTCTGTTGTGCGCGCTGCAGACGAACATTGAATCAGTAGTGAAAACTGATAGCGTATCAACTGATAGCGTAAAGTTTCTCCCAATGGTTAGAGAACGCAATTAAGAACAGCCTTGTCTATGAACTTTAATGTCAGTGTGAAAGGTAGCAGGTGTTGTCGGATCGGAACAGCGCAATGCCGGGTCCGACGTGAATGCGTGCTTCAGAGCTTGAACAGTTGTTTCGCCATCCTCTATGCAAAGAAAGGGAATTGGGCAGTTGCAAGAAGTATATGGAAACCAGTATCTTCAATTGAGCTAGCCGCTCAAATATTGCGAGACCAGTTGTCGGGGCTGCGACCGGGAAGACACAAGTACGGCACGGCAAATTGAATAAGAGATCTACGACTGCCAGTTGGCGCTTGCCTCAATTTGTGTCTCATCCCCGCGGTTAAGCGCGCGGGAACGCAAATTTTCTGTGGACACAAGCTCCGCGAAGTTAATAGTGCATGAACGGAGGCGACACCGTGGAATCTGCGGCTCAGATTTGCTTGACCCGGCAGGCAAGGAGAAGTTGAAGACAGCCAATCTTTTTTCTTTCACTTTGGTTCATGAATTTCATTGAATTGTGGTGTTTTACTTGCCAAAAGCACGGTTTTATTATGATGCACGCCTTAGTGGGGGACTCCGGATTAATTTTGACCGCTAGTGAACCTTCAACGTGCCCGCAATAAACGGGACGTGGGCGTTTTCGCATTTCACCCCCGTCGAAATGGGGCCGCCGCAGACGGGATTTGATGCCGCGAGCTCGTTCTTAGCAGCGCAACGAGATATCCTTTAGCCACCACAGCGGGTTTTTCATTGGTTAAATGGAATCGCTTTTCTTTGGCGGGGGGGAGGGGGTGATGCCGGGAGGGGGGGGGGGGGGGCGGTGACTAGGTATCTAAGTTGATGACCTTGCACGTGACGCAGTATGTTTTCACGTTAAGCTGCAGTTAGGCCTGCCTATGAAGGAAAAGCCGCCATTGTCAAGGTGTTAAATATTCGGTATACACTACGCGAACATGCAAGAAGTGCGCCGTAATAATAGCAGGTGCCCATAATCTATTTCCAGGCACGCTGAACATTTATGTTCTGATGAGGAAAATTGGCGGCGAAAAAAAGCGCAGACAGGAAGGGAAAACCTGTGGGCGTTGTCTTTTTGTTGCGCTACTTTTACTCATCAGCAATGCAAGACCAACTAGCTAAGCAATTATTTCTTTCTTTATGCACTTATAAAAGGTAAGAGTGATCACGTTGATGTCCAACAGCACGTTTTGGATGGCACTAACAGTTTTCCTTGGTTTAATCGTTAATCGGTGTTTGCCAGAATCCAAATCCCACATAGAGAGAAGTTCGAAATTTTCTACAATTTGTAAGGAGCTGTAACGCGTGGCGAATGCGTGGATCGTTATTGAGAGGGATCTCAATTCAATTTTCTGTAGTGATATTGAAAACATATATATAGCTGGTGGAGGTTTCACCAGTCTGCTGGGATCGGGTTCGAAATATGCGCGGCGAGATGATTGCAAAAGATGGCAAGCGGTTGAAAATAGAAGAAAAACAAAAAACGGAGAGAACAGGAGAATTTTGTTTCTTTTTTTTCCCACATTTGACATGTACTGTTGGTTCGTCACAATTGAAAGCTCCTTACAGCCACAGTGTGTCTTGGCAGTGGATAAGTGCACATCTAGGGGGCAGGGGGGGAGGGGGGGGGGGAAGCTATGCCATGTACGTATTTGAACGAAAATGAAAGCAGCTGTGAATACAAACTTGCGCGTATGTACAGTGGTGCTATAACGGGACTACAAGGTTGCGCATGCTAACAGCGGTATTATGGGGAAAAAAAGGAAAGCAAACCAGGTAGGCACTTTGTGAATAACCCACACGTCAACAGGTGCACATTCGGTCGTGTGCACAAGGGAGGAAGGACGAAAGACGTAGCCACTGGAATCTAGGGAAGAGGAGTGACATGTCAACGAAGAAAATACGACGGGTCGCCGCTGACAGGAGAGTCCTTCTGTTCTTTGTTTGAAGTCACTGCAACTCTTGTGCGACGTGTGTGTATATATACAGGGTGCTTCAACGAACACTTTCATAAATTTTGAAAGGTTGCCTGTAGCAGATAGCTGAATTCTAGGTTATAAGCCGGTCTACTCGAAGCCGCGAACACTACTTGCACAAGAAATTGAAATGCAAAATTGATTAATGAACAACTAACGGACTGCGTTTATAATCCGGAAAACTCACTGGAGGTTCCTATCCCAAACTCGAGCAGATCGCTTTCATGTCCAAGGAACGTGGCTGCAGATGTCCTGGCGGCAACGTTAACAATGAAAGCTCCATTCTTGCGTAGACATTAGCTGCTGCAATACTTTCGTAAATCTTGACAGCAAACGTTACGCAGATTACGCTATCGTTGCCGACCTGTAATATTCTTCTTGGAAAACGCAGAGAAGAAGCTCGTCGTGCTCGCAAGCGCAGGAGACGACGGAGCTGCTCACGCAGAGCCGCCAGCGACTCAAATCTCTCGTCCTGGGCCTGGGTGCAGCGGTGGCGATTGGTGCGCTGCTCGTTCTGACCTGGCGATTAGCATCCAGAGCGTGGGCCGCCCGGTTTTCCGGCGCTGTCTCATCACCAGGCAGTAACCGCAGCGAAGTCTCCGAGGGCCGTTCCAGTGCCCTCGCTTACTGCCGCGAAGCAGGAGCCTGCGAAAGCGCCTACGCCTCCCTCCTTCGCGAGTCCATCGACATTAGCGCCAACCCGTGCCACAACTTCTACGACTACGCGTGCGGAGGATGGCGGCGTAACCACGACACATCTACGGCCACGAGAGCGTGGCACCAGTACGCGAAGGACGTGATGGAGCGGCTTCGTGTTGGACAAGTGTCCAGCCGCATGCGCAATGAGCCCGTTGGACAAGCGGTTCACTTCCTGGAGACTTGCCTCAAGGGCGATCGTAAGGCGGGTCCGGATGCGGACACAGAAACGGACGTCAAGGTCGTTCTCGCCGAAGCTGGACTGACGTGGCCCGAGCGGAGTGAGCGTTCCGACTTTCTCGACTCTCTCTTCTTCATGGCCAGGCGTGTTGGCTTGCCCGTGTTTTTCGACGTCGACTCCGGCTACACGAAGACCAAATTCCGCGCCATATTCTTTCGGCTTGACGCTGCGTTTCAAAAGATCGCGAACAGTTTCATGGAGATGCTGAAGAAAAAAACCCTAACGGGCTGCGTTCGCGTGATGTACCAGGAATTCGCGAACGGCGTCGCGAACGAGACGCGGATTGACGAGATAGTCCGCGGTCTTCAACCCCTGGCAACAGTCGTGGCCATTTACCTGCAGGCCTCGGTTGATCGAAGCTCGGTTCACGACATCGCAAGTTTACGAACCTATGCACCTTCGGTGAGTCCGGAGATGTGGGCGTCTACGTTCAAGAAGTTCTTCGGTTTCGACTTCGCGGAACTGAACGCCACCGTTATTTACGACGTGCGATCTTTCTCCGCCGTATTCCGATACGTTTTGGATTACGACGAAGTAAAAATGAAGGACGCCTTCGGTTTCCTCAGCGTCATAGCCGCAGTGTCATACACAAGCTCCGAAATCCGCGACGCGTTCTTTGGTTCGGCAAGCGACGCTTCTTTCCGCCAGGAACAGTACTGTTTCCTAACTTCCTACATGTTTTACGGTGACGCTCTCAATAACTTTTTGTTCGAGAAGGCACGCGCTGAGCTGAAAACGTTCGGGGATCTCCAGGAGTTCGTGTGGGAACAGTTCCCGCGCATAGTGGGTCCGAACAGCACGCTTCTTGGCGAGCAGCAGCCGCTCCCGCGAGACAACCACCTCCACGCTGTTTCCGAGTTCCTACGCACGTCAGAGCCAAGGTTTTTTCTGCCTCGCTACAAAACTTATCCCAACCTTACCGACAGTGCCTTGCGCAACTGGATGGCTCTGACTGGCCACAAAAGGAAACTCGGTTTCGCTTACACCGACTCGGGCAAGGACTCTAACTGCGCCAGCCAGTGCGACGCGACAATCTACAAATGGCGCCTCACCCCGTACCACCTCGCCTTCCCCTGGTACTCTCCCGGGATTCCCAGCGGCATCCTTTTCGCCAGTTTGGGCACGCGACTAGCGGCGGCGATATTTCTCGACTACACCGATCGAAGGCAGTCTCGGCGGGCACGTGTGTACGATGATAACCAGCGGTGCCTGCGTTCGGTGAACCCGGAGCTTAAAGAGGCTCCGGATATTGGACTGCAAGCCGGCGTAGCGGCAGTGCTTGCGTCTTTGGCGTTGCTGGGCGGATACGCGCGAAACATTTCCCTGGTGAATTCGAGCGCCGATTCCCTCCAGGACATCGGACATCTGAAAGGAATTCAGGTGTTTTTTGCTTTCGGATGTCATCTGCTTTGCGGTGACGCCAACGCCGAACGGTTGTGCAATGTACCCCTACGGCACACCGTTGACTTCGCGCGCGCGTTCAACTGCGAGGCTGACGCGATGATGAACCCGTCACGCAAGTGCCGTATACGTGTATAGACTCGTGGCCTATACGTGTATAGACTCCGTGTTGCCGAGCGCGTCTTTTCCCACTATGTCTTCGCTCACAGTGTTTTACTTCGTGCTTCTGCGTAATAGAATGTTTGCTGTAGTAAATGTGCGTGGCATGCGCGATAACTTTGGACAGAATCGTAACGCTGGTTTCTCGCCTGAAGAATGGAAAAATAGCTCTGGCGCTGTCACCTCATGCTCGGAGCACTCACTTTCGGTGTTAGTGCAATTATTTCAGCAGGTGGTCAGCACGCTTGTCTTATAGTGTGTGCTAATTATACTTGTTGTATATTGGCGTTCCATTTATAATTTGTTGGTGACAATAATGACAGTACATACGATGCACAACTTGTGTATTTGTGTGCTATTTAATTTCTGTTCGCGATTGTAACAGCGATGTAGGAAGGCAACCGCTACTTGCCTGTTTTCGATTAGTCATTCCTTGATGTAACCACGAGCAAAAATTGTGCGCCCTCAGCGGTACCCCAGTGCCAATGGCATTTCGCTGCAGAGCTCCAGGTCGCGCGCGTTCGACGCGGCATACCGATTGGGGCGGAATGCAGAAAGACTGGCGCACTCGTATACCGTTCTAGGTGCGCAGGGTTAAGAAAGCTCATGCATGCAGTCAAATTTAATCCGGACTCCTCCACTACGTCCTCCCTCATAATCTATATACTGTGCAGTTTGGGACGTTAAACCGAAAATTTAACTAAAGAGTGCGCGCAAACTCTGGCTAGAAGTTTTTACAGCGAAGCCGTTAGCCCCTTCGCTGGTCGGGATATTTTCGTGTCCGCGTGCGCGGTTTTGCTCACACAAAACAAACGGAAGCTGGAAGGATTTGCGTTTAAAATTGAGTTTCCCCGTAACAGAACTATGTTTTTCGTAAATTCGAATTGCAATCCGATGCTATCATGCCTGTAGGTTGTGCGTAACTCGTATTTTGCAAGATTTCTGGCGTATTTTACTTTATGGAATTTAATTAGTTCAATAATGCACTTGCGCTAGACGGAGGGCCTACAAGAAATAGTATGTATGCTGGGCTAACGGCTTTCCCTTCTATACGTACGTTGCTTGTGGTGGTGGCGTGTAACTTCGGCAACAGCTTTGCTGTGCATCGACTTTCACAGGGTGGCATAAAGGTGTTTTAACAGCGGAGGTGTTCTTACTCGAGTAACCCCCGTATGCAGAAATGCAACTTAAGTCGAAAGAGAGAGAAACTTTTATTGGCTTAAACGATTTACGTGCAGTGGTCGGATACCCTTTAGTCCAAGGTCCAGCTGGCCTCGGCCGCCCGCTTGATCTATCTTATGAAGGACTGTTGTCCCGCCAGGTCTGAGCTGGTTAGCTGTGCCTCCCATTGCTCCATTGTGTGGTGTGTTTTATCAAACGGGTGTGATTCACAATCCCAAGTAATGTGTTGTAATGTTCGTGTGCCTCCGCACCACGGGCAGTCGGGCCTGTAGCGAGTGGGGAACATGGCATTCTGGAATTTAAGGTGGGGAAATACCCCAGTCTGAATTTCGCGCCAGCTGGCGGCTTCCTCTCCACTGAGTTGTGGGTGAGGGGGGGGGGGGGGTGTTTGTTCCTGGTTGCACGCTGATGAGCGAGAATCTCCCGGGCATTCGTTGGATTGGAGTCATTACAGTGGCTACCTGGAACGATCCCGGTCGAGTCGGCCCGGTTAATACTACCTTGGGCTAGCGAATCGGCCAGTTCGTTCCCCTCAAGGCCTGTATGACCTGGACACCATCCATAGGATCCGGTGATGATGGGCGAATTTCGTCGGTTATTATTGACATGTTTTGGTCACGTGGTCCCTGAGAAAAAGGCGACATGCTTCTTGTGAGCCTGTTATTATGGTGACGCTCTTTTTCGTGCGTTCCGCGTGAGCGAGGGCCATTGACACGGCGAAAGTTTCGGCAGCCGCCGGAGAACCTGCCTTGACGGATGCCGTAAATCGTTGCTGTGCTTTCGTGTCGACGATTGCCACTGCGTACCTCCTGATGTTCTTTTGGGGATCACTGGCGTTCGAGTGTACGTTCGAATACGCTGCTGCGTCCGTGTGTATTGTGTTGGGCGTGGGATTATTTTCATACATTGTTCTAATATGTTGTGCGCGTGCATTTCTCCTTGCTTTATTGTATTCAGGGTGCATGTTTTTGGGTATGGGGGCCACTGTTATTCGAGTTCGTGTTGAGGTTGGTAGTGGTAATACGTGCTCGCTGATAAATTGTGGGTGTGGGGAAATACGTGCCCTTGTCAGTAGTGCCCGTCCTGCGTGAGTGTAGCTCAAGCGTTTCCTCTGGGAGATTAGTGTGGCTCGTTTTAGTTCTTCGAATGTGTTGTGTACTCCTAAAGCTAGCAGGCGATCAGTGCACGTCCCCTTGGGTAGTCCGAGGGCCGCTTTGTATGCTGATCTGATTATGATGTCGACCTGCCTTTCCTCCTCGCGACTAAGGAAGTGATAGGGCAGGCCGCACGTGACTCGGCTTATCGCTAGTGCTTGGACGAGCCTCAGCCTGTCGTGTTTTTGCATGCCCACTTTCCTATAAGTTACGCGACGGATCATTTGCGCAATGTTATTTGCGGTGGTTTTCAATGTTTTGATGCGTTCCCGCTACTTTGGAGCCAGAAACCCATGATCCGCATCGCCTTAACTTCTTGGACCGTCTGTCCTTCCACAACGATGTTGACAGGTCCGTTGGATATGTAGCCCCTCGAGTGTACCCGAATGACCTGCGATTTTTCGGGGGCACATTTGAGGCCACTGCTCCTCGAGAATTTGTCTACTGCCTGGGCTGCTAGTTGTAGTACTTGTTCTTTGTGTCCCAGAGAGCCCCCTGCTGCCCACAGCGTTATGTCGTCCGCGTACAGTGTGTAACCCAAATCGGCGATTTGGTCGAGCTGTCGCGCCAGGCAACACATCGCTATATTGAACAGCAAAGGAGAGATTATTGCCCCTTGGGGTGTTCCTATACTGGGTATATTGAACTTCGAAGCCCATGCTTGACTTGATTTAGATGACGCCTGGCGTTAACGTGCCCAAAGACGCTCACTGCGTTTCCTTCGGCGCGTTCCCGATAGGCGTCACTCGGATCAAGTCAAGCGTGGGCTTCAACTTAAGTTGCATTTCTGAATGCGGGGGTTAGTTTCCCAAGCTAGGGGCAGGTTCCGGATCTCACCGCCAGAGAACACACCGAAGGTAGAACCGGTAAGAGGCGATTGGAAGATTGGTGGAAGAAAAATAGGGAAACGACAAAAAAAGAAAGGAGACTTACAAAAACAAAGTTCACATTAGGGGGTCAGAAAATTTGGTTATGGGAATTCATCTTTGTTTTTTTTTTCTTCTTTAGCCTAGGTAGGACATTAGGCAGTATAATAGCAAGAGCTTGGTGGCGCAACCCACCGCCCCGTTCCACAGGGGACGCTCATAACATCCATCCATCCATCCGGTAAGCCCCCCGAATAAAAACAAAGGTAGCGACATACTTTTGTCTTGCCGCCTCCGCTGCTGCGAGGAGCATGCGAGGAGGCAGGAGATAGAGATTCTTGGTTTGGGAAGGAAAAAATGGGGTAAAGTGCAGCGCAGTAACTGTCTCTCAGATGAGGGCACCTCAAAGAGGTGTGCGTCTTCCAATTGGTCGAGCGCCGTCACGTGGTATGTTTCGCGTCCTTTTCTTTATTTTTGCCTCTTTTCCGCGTCTCGGTGCGCTCGTCACCATGACAGTTGGCCGTCGAGTTGCCGCGGCGAGGCATTTGCAAGGGATTGCGCATATTTTGGCTAAGTTTCGTGGCTAACCGCGTCATTGAAGAACTCAGTTCTTGTTTTATGTTAGGGATAGATTTTAAGAGTACTGGAGGTGAAAACGTGTACCAACAGAACTTTTTTTCTTTGTTGGCGGAGCATGGAGCTCAGACATGGGTAAGCTGATGCACGGGTGCTATACTCCGTGATCGTTCAGATTCTTTTCCTGATTGCGTTATCATCTACAGGTGTACGGGGCTATGGAGTGCGTAGGCTGTGTGCTGTCATATATCGTGCTAAAAACGTAACACACGTTATTGCTGTACTACTGAGAGTGTGTAGTCCATGAATGCTTTTGTTACGCGCTGCAAGTATATTTTCCGAGGACAAGCTGTTCACTACCAAGTGTAACTGATTTTGACTATTGTGAGTTGGGCTTTCTCCCCTTCGCCGTATCCGCAAAATAAAGTGGTGCACGGGCTTGTTGGCTCATACTGACTTGCGACGGCGCAATTTGTGGAATCCATTTCTATGTGTAACTTTCGTCCTTGCATACGCTTTGTTTTCAAATTAAGTACAGGTTCCACTGTGACGTTCGCGCTTGAGAGCCACCGGCACGCGTTTGTCATAAAAGCGTAGAACCAGTTTCACTGCATAAAGAGACGCCAGCGTCATGACTGAACGACGAGAATAGCCGAGATGCTACGCGTTGATCGCGCACGTTTCTAGATGACACTCGCGTTATTCAGGCGAATGTGTCACGCGGCTTGCGTTTGGTCATCGTGGCGCTAGGATGATTAAATTATGAAGCTGCAAATACACACGTACGCACTTCGAGAAGCGCAAGAACATCCCAAGTTGTTGAATCGGCGGCGGCATAGTGCTGCACACACGCAAGCGCGTCGCCTTTCGCGTGCACAGGCGAATGACTTCATCGCAGCTCTTTCACGCCGGGAAAGTGTCTATATGAAGCCAAATAAAGAACCTTATTGATGCAACTCCTGAAGCAGCTTGATCTGTGCAAGCCGCGACAGTGTTTTCTGCCTGCAGATGCACTGGTCATAGACGACATAACACTCAAATAAATATCTGGCTGCTATATATGTGAACATCGTGCACATTGCGTACAGATTATTGGGGAGACAAACAGCTCTGATTTTTGTGCTAGAACTCGACGCTAAAAGAAATTTATCCCCGAATGAAGCCTCAAAAGGCTTCTAACTGGAAGCAGGCAGCCAAACCGAAGCGGGATAACAAGTGCGCAGCTGCTGTGCCTAAAAAGCACGCTCGGTGCACTTAGTCAGGGTCGTTCATATCGGTCATGAAAGTTCGAACGAAAAGCGTGCCAAAAGCTATTGCCAGGGACATTACGCAGTGCAGCACGATTGAAGTGCGAGTGGTTTGGGCACAAACGAAGGCGAAACAAAAAAAAGCAATCTGCGTGATTACAGTGTTCAAAAACGTTTAATCCGAATATACTGAAATAATTTACACCCTAAAGGTGAATAAGCGACGAAATTGGTCCATACTTTCCACCCAAACAGAGTGGAAGGTTTGATTTAGAGATTTACTTACAGCCGTATTTATTGAACACGATGGTATAGCCAGAGTTCTTTTTTTTTACCATTTCTTTGTGTGTTAAAGGCGTGGCCGCGTGCTTCTCTTCAAAGTTCGTCTTACCTAGCACGCGGCTTTAGTTGGCAAATGGTTCGAATGCAGACTGCTCGTGATCGTGCATGATCCCGCTGCTGCATCCCACGTTCTGTCCCACCTTGACGATGGATGCGGATCGCTACGCGAGAAAACATCGCTCCGTATTTGTTCACTCATCGTAAGACAACGTCTGAGCGCACTAAAAAAAATCAATATGTGTATGTTGAAATGCTTTTTAAATTATATGTTATAAAAAAATTAAATTATGGGGTTTTACATGCCAAAACCACTTCCTGATTATGAGGCACGCCGTAGTGGAGGACTCCGGAAATTTCGACCACCTGGGGTTCTTAACGTGCACCTAAATGTAAGTACACGGGTGTTTTCGCATTTCGCCCTCATCGAAATGCGGCCGCCATGGCCGGGATTCGACCCCGCGACCTCGTGGTCAGCAGCCCAACACCATAGTCACTGAGCAACCATGGCGGGTAAGCATCTGAATTATAAGCTATGAAAAGAGACACATGATGCGTACATGTTCTTTTATTTGCTAGAATATGCAGCAGGAACTATTTACACTCTTCGCCCATCGCATAACTTTCTGGTCGTTCGGCTTCGCGGTAAGGCGCATGTAGCTTCGTGTTCTGCACAGTGTTTTGTAGCATAGGCGAATACACACCAGGCAAGGACCTTCTTCTTGGCTTAATGCACTTCGGTCCAATGACAAAGCTACAAATTCCGCACCTTACCACAGTGCGTGCAGGCTTCTATATACGCCAAGTCTCACCCATGCTCTCTCACACAAGCCCCCACACAATATCAGACCCCAGAGGCCTTCACCAGGCAACCTTGGACTACGCAGTTTTTATTGCAATGACCCATTTTTCATTGCACCATCCCCGTAGTGGTCCAGTTTACTCGGTGATAAACCAACTGGAAAAGTCGCAGTTTCGTCCGAAAGGTGACGTAGTGATGGCGACGGCAAAGTATTAGACAATATTGCACGAAATAAGTTTCGTAGTGCTAGCGGCCATATAAAAGTGGCCATATAAACTGCAGTAAACATTACGACAGAAACTATTCTCGATGATTAAGTCAATGCGAAGCATTTCTCCCCCGCACGTGGCGCAAAGCACGAACGCACTCGCGTGCTCCCGAGGAAACGCTTACTGGAGGACCGCCACATGCGAGGGCCGCGACGCACTGGTGACGTACGACCGGAACCAGAGGCAGTCGCAGAAGCCGCTACGCATCGTACCAAATTCGCCTTCTTCAAAGTGCTTTCGAAAGCCCGCGTCTGCGTCCCGCGAGTGGCGGTCCTCAAGGCGGCGCTGCTTGGTCACGATGACCTGTTCAGCGGCCGTTCGCTTGGCGTGCCGCGGTTGTTCGGCCACTCGTCGCTTCTCTTGCTGCTCGTGGCCCAAGGCCGCGCCTCTCTCCTCGGCCCATCGCTTTGCCTCCTGCCTCGCCACTTCAGTATGCATCGCATACCTCTGTAGTCTCTCCAGAGCCTTTACGCTCTTACTCTCCTCTTGCGCTTGATACTTTGGAGGGTTAATTCTTGCAGCAGCAAGTAGAGGCCTGTGCACAACGCACAACGTAGCGCAGTTAGCGCAACCCAGCCACGTCTATGTCTAGCGCGCGCACACGTACCGGCGAGTGGAGCAGGAGGAGGCGACAAGTCCCTGGCGGTGCGCGAGCGGGCGCGTGGGAGAATGTGAGCGCGCGCGTTGTAAGGATTGGGAGGTCAATCCCACCGTTCGTAACCAGTTGTCAAGATAGGAGTCGGGCATGAATTAGATGGTAGCTGGCCCATGCCCTCGACCAACTTATCCACGCTGAGGACGTTGTTGAAGGGAAGGACTGCTTCTCATCGAGAACGAGGAATATGGGTTTATTTACAGTATCTACATAAGGACGTTGCAGTTCATCAGTCTAGCATGACTGCGAGAGAAAGTACAGTGAGCAGCAGCACAACACCGGTTTATAAACACTCTGTCCTCCCTCGATCCCTAGGTGAGGGAAACGTTCGATCAGTAGAGGTAGACGAGCCGCTTTGAGCGGGAGGGCTTCCGCACCGGTTTCACGGTCCGGCACACGCTTCCGCACCGGTTTCACGGACTCCACCAAGGACAGACAGACTTCGCAGAACTCGGGGCTTACGTCAGGAACGGTGCGTGGGAAGGGGTCTCCGAAGACGTTCCCTCGGGACCTCCCTTCCTCACGGCAGACCGGGTCGGCGGTGGCGTGTTCAGTCACAAAGCCTGGTTCGTCGAACTCCTCTCGGCAATCCCGCGACGAACGTCGACGACGCGCCGTATTGTCCTTCGGACACGGTAGACTTAGTGACGCCGTGTGGCTAGAGGGTTGCGGTGGCTTTCCAGGAAAAGTCAACGCCACCCTCGCACCTGGCTGGCAAAACTTGCACCTCAGCGGGCCGTTCTTAACAGCGCCTCCTTAGCCCGGAAAATCTCGGCTGTCCAGTGCTGACAACCGCTGGGCAGGAAGAGAACGGCTGGTGACCAGGGGTGATGCCCTAGCTCGCAGCGACCACTTGTGTAATGATGTCACCACCCTAAAATATTCAACAAGGTCACGCAACTGCAAAACGAACCCCACAACACGGCTCCGCGCCGAGATGACGTACCTTGGATCTCACTTTAGACGCGCTAGGCTTCAAAGAAAACATAAGTGCAGAAACAAAAAATTCTGCATTCCGCTAGGTCAATTTCTGAAGCAATTTCGTGCTGACAAATTCAGCAATCATGGAGGGAATCCTGCTAAATGAGAGGGGATCTTCTTGGCTTAACAAAATTAACGTTAACCCTAAAATCTAGGTGGGACTCTTAAACGCAGATTCAAATTAGCCTGCTCAAACCATCCGCAGTGCTATGCAACTTTCCCTTCTTATATCTAACGGAGAAGAGTGAGGCTCCATCGGAGCAAGCGGCCATTTTTGTGTGACATTTGATTGAGCCACGTCAGAGGACAGTGGTCGGTCTCGAAGATGAACTTCGCTCCGTACAAGTAACACGACAACTTCTGGGCTGCCCAAACTAAACAAGCGTATTCTTTCTCTGAAGTGCTGTAGGCTTCCTTTCTTACAGTTAGTTTACAGCTGGCATAGAGGATAGGATGCTCCTCGTTATCGTCGCCGACCTGACTAAGTACCACGCCCATATCGCTTGCGTCGCATTGAACTATGAATTCCTTTGTGTAGTCTGGCACGCGAAGCTCAGGACGAGAAACCAACAGCGTTTTCAAACTTTGGAAAACGTTCTCTTTGCCCTTATTCCAGTGTACGCTACTCGGTGCTCCCTTTCGGAGGGTGTCCGTTAATGGACTTGCCATTTGCGAGTAATTCGGAATGTACCGCTGATAGTACGCCGCAAGTCTCAAAAATGAAAGAAGGTCTGTTTTCGTGCGCGGCTGAGAAAATTCTCCAATCGTAGCTATTTTCAGCTCGGCCGGCCGTCTCGTGCCTTGGTCGACATCATGGCCCAGATAAGTAAGCTGTGAACAACCAAATCTACACTTTTCCGCTTTCATCCTTAAGCCGGCTTCCCTCAACCGTGAGAACACCTGTTTGAGGTGCGATACGTGTTATTTCCAGCTGTCCGAAAAAATTTCTGCATCATCAAGATATGGCAAGGCGAACTCCTGCATGTCTCTTAGGACAATATCCACTAATTTAGAGAAGCTAAACGGCGCGTTCTTCAGCCCGAAGCTGAGCTCTTTCAGAGGGAGTGCTTCTGGACACTTTGTAGCCGGACACAGCATGGTAAACAAGTACGTGTAACCCGATTTTGTTTTTGGTAGAGGTCCTACCGTGTCTATCACAAGTCGTCTGAAAGGTTCTGTTATTAAGGGCACTACCTTTCGTGGAGCTTTCCATGCCTCTCCTGGTTTACCCGAGCGCTGGCAGGTGTCGCATGACATTACAAAGTTTTCTACATCTTTGAAATAGCCAGGCGAGTAGTATTCGATAAGCAATCTCTCCTTTGATTTTTTTTTATGGCTAGGTGGCCGGACCACCCATTTCCATGACAGATCTCAAAACGTCCTTCCTGTATTTAATAGGTACGACTAATTGATCTAGAATCCTACCCTTTCGATCTCTGTAGTGCCGATACAACAATCCTCCTCTCTCTTGTATCGTCACGTTGCGCCTAGCACTGCCTTCTTTAGCTGTGTGGTGTAATTTAGCTAAGCTGTCATCATTCCTTTGCTCCGCTGCCAGTAGAGCTGATCAAAGTTCTTTGAGGCCGGTGATAGTAATGACCCTGTCTCGCTTGCGAGTGCATCAGCGGGCTCTTCCTGCAGGGGTAACTTTGACACACTAGCGATCCGCTCTCATTGAGCTGGTCAGCTGGCGGGCTTTCCTCGATCGTTTTTTTCATCCCTCGAGCCTAGCTCGGATTCGGGGATTGAAGTTCTCTTTTGCTGCTTCCGCTGGAGTAGCTGGTGCATTTTCAGCCGAAAGCGACTCGATTTTACGAGCTTGGCCTCGTGTCTTGCCTGTACTACCACTTTAAGCCCTTTTTCACGCAGTAACCGATTCGAACGATTCGAAAAAATGTAAGGGTACCGCAGTGACGAAAATTTGGAAACTGCAGCCTCGGTGACTAGCTCCCCGTATGGCCCACTGATTTTGACTTTGGCCATGGGCAGACACACGCTGTGTTCTTCTACAACCTGTTTGATCCATGCTACTTCTCTGGCGAAGTCATCTACCGTCACGTAAGACGGATGGACAATGTTCATCGTGGCGGCACTGTCTCTTAGCACCCGGCGTGGTTTGCCATTAACTTGCAGGTCGTGAAGATATGGGCTTAGAAGTTCAACATTCTCGTTTTTTTCATCTACGTAGGAAAAAACTACGCTAGGCTTTCCGCAGTTCACAGCGATATGTCCCAGTTTGTGCAACTTATAGCAGCGGATCGGTCTAAAAGATTCGAATTTTCTTTTCTGCTCTTTTTGTACGGTTTCCCCAGTAGGTTTCTCCTCGCTCTTTTCTGCGGGCTTTTCCTCCACGTCTACAGGCTCCGATCGTCTAGTCTGCGAACCCCTTTTGAACGCAAGTGGTTTCCGCGGTCTATTTCAACCGTCCCAATTACCGTCCTCGGCGTTCAGCTTTCTACGCGTTGCGTACTCTTCGGCTAATTCCGCCGCCCTTTCCACAGTGTTTACATTTCCTCTGTCTTGCACCTACAGCTTCACAGATGGCGGGATGCTTTTGTAAAACTGCTCTAGACACATGCATTCAATGATCCTGTCTCTGCTCTCGTACGCTTCCGCGCTTTTCAGCCACTCGACTAGGTTTGCCTTTAAGCTATATGCAAACTCCGGATACCCCTCGCTATCTTTCTTGCCTGTGCTCCTAAAACTTTGCCGAAAAGCTTCGGCTGAAAGCGGTATTTCTTCAGGAGACTAGCCTTAACTTTCGCATAATCATATGCATCCTGTGCACTGAGTATGGCGATTACTTCCGCCGCCTCACACGGCAACATAGACAGCAACCGCTGTGGCCATGTACTCGGACCGAAGTTCATCTTCTCACAAGTCCTTTCAAAATTGCTTAGGAACAAGCCTATGTCAGTCCCGACCTCAAATGGCTTTAATAGCCTGTCCATGCGATATGATTCTGCCTCACTTGACCGTCCCAAAGCCCCTTCTCTTCCTTGAGACAACTCCAAACGTTTGCTTTCAAGTTAAAGTTGCATTTTTCTTAACTCGCGATCTTTATCGCGTTCCTCTCTCTCTCTGTCCCGTTCTTCTCTGTCCCGTTCTTCTTTCTCCCATTCTTCTCTCTCTCTGTCCGGTTTCTCTTTTTTTTTCAGAAGTTCCAATCCCATTTCAATTTCTTCCTCACTGGCCTGTTCGGAAATTAGCTCCAATAATTCCGATTTTAGCATTTCCTTGCGTACATCTAGGCCCAGTTCCTCACCAACAATCAACAATTCGTCTCTCAGCAGTGTCCTTAACTCCATGATTGCTGCTTTACTGCCTTGGTCCTGCTCGCTAAACCTACCTAGGAAAACACAACCTAGCTAACAATCAACAGTGTAGCTTCCCTACAGTTCTAAACTGAACAACCACAAAATGAAGCCTAGAGAGTCAAAGCAAGAACCAAGTACTCACCGCAGACACAGCACCACGTCGCAAAGTCCGTCTCACCGCTGTCAGCCAGTTGTGAGGATTGGGAGGTCAATCCCACCGTTCGTAACCAGTTAAGATTAGAGTCGGGCATGAATTAGATGACAGCTGACCCATGCCGCCAGAATCAGAATCAGTTTTATTTTCCTGAAGGAAAAATGGACCCCAGACAAAAAGCTGCTCATTGAGCAGCTTGACGAGGCCTGGGGCCCTACAGGCAGTGGCAACAGCAGAAAAACAGCAGTGTATGTCGTACACCTGTACAAGAAGAAAAAAAAAAGCAAATTGAGAAAAAAAAGAAAGAAAGAAAGAAAGAAAGAAAGAAAGAAAGAAAGAAAGAAAGAAAGAAAGAAAGAAACTGTTCGCACCAAGCTGTGAAGAACGGAAAAAAAGTATTTACATATACATACACCAATAAAAAACCAATATTGTACACTGACATGTTATATTCACACGTACACACGCAAACACCCTTAGAAGTGGTGCGCTTACGCCCCTATATATACATATATGTACGCTTACATATACATTCACATATACACACGCACATAGCATATATACACACACCATTTAGGCGCACACATGTATAACTTCAAGTAAATATTTTATGAAGAATGAACTGTTACAAAAATGGAGAGCGATAAAAAAAAGTGAAATTAGGCAATGCCTGCAAAATCCTTCCAAACTAATCCACACAAGAGAACGCACAACGCCGAATGTAAACTACATGATATAAATCTGTTGCCGATGAAGCAATTCTGTTTAAAAAGTATTCAATTCAAGCACGTTTATTTATTGCGGTGCCATCAATTAGGCTTGTATTATCGTTCATGGTGTAAGGCATTATATACTTTAACATTTGTTGACCGTAATCCGTTCGAGTTTTGGGAAGACACCACTTTTCTAATTGTCGAGTGTTGGCTGCCGGTACGCGTTCCTTGAGCGCTGATATTCTGATAAGGAAGTTAGTACGAAACGTGGTTTTAGTGGTGAATAAAGAAACAATAATGTGCGGTAGCATCACATTGATGGGCAGAATTTTTAACCGAATAACAAGCGGTTTGGAGTGTGCGCAGTACTCTTCGTCCGCAATGATACGAATCGCTTTCTTTTGCAGGCTCCCAATTCTATTCATGTTAGTCGGTGATGCCGTGCCCCAAACAAGATGACAATGTGCAATGTGTGATTGAAACAATGAAACATATATCTGTTTTTAATGTGCACTGGAAGAATGCCACGACACCGGGAAAGTGCTATAACAGCTTTTGATAAACTTAGCAATACGTAGTTAGTGTGCTCAGTCCATCGAAGGTGCTCATCAAATACAACACCCAGTGTCTTATGGTGGCTAATGACCTCAATATTATTGCCTAGGTTAATGGTTAAGTTAGTCCCTATGTGACGATTTATAGCGCGGAAAATACCAGCTTTGGACTTAGTTGTATTTCTTTTGAGATTGTTTAATTTAGACCAATTTAAAAGGCTGCTTAGGGTATTGTTTGCTTTTGAAATTATTTCTGTAGCCGAAAGACCAGAGATAAATAGGGAAGCGTCGTCGGCATCAATTACAATATCAGCTTCTGCTGAAATTGTTATCACATCGTTTATATGGACATTGAAAAGAAAAGGTCCTAATATGCTACCCTGAGGGGCGCCGCATTTCAGCCGTCCAACTTATCCACGCTGAGGACGTTGTTGAAGAGAAGGACTGCTTCTCATCGAGAACGAGGAACATGGGTTTATTTACAGTATCTACATAAGGACGTTGCAGTTCATCAGTCTAGCATGACTGCGAGAGAAAGTACACTGAGCAGCCGCACAACACCGGTTTATAAACACTCGGTCCTCCCTCCATCCCTAGGTGAGGGAAACGTTCGATCAGTAGACGTAGACGAGCCGCCTTTGAGCGGGAGGGCTTCCGCACCGGTTTCATGGACTACACCGAGGGCAGACGGACTTCGCAGAACTCGGGGCTTACGTCAGGAACGGTGCGTGGGAAGGGGCCTTCGAAGACGTTCCCTCGGTACCTCCCTTGCTCACGGCAGACCGGGTCGGCGGTGGTTGTTCAGTCACAAAGCCTGGTTTGTCGAACTCCTCTCGGCAATCCCGCGACGACCGTCGAGGACGCGGCGTATTGTCCTTCGGACACAGTCGACTTAGTGACGCCGTGTGGCTAGAGAGTTGCGGTGGGTTTCCAGGAAAAGTCGACGCCGCTCTCTCACCTGGCTGGCAAAACTTGCACCTCAGCGGGCCGTTCTTAACAGCGTGAAGCAAAGAGGGGCCGCACCAATGGCGGCGGGCGAGCGGGGGCGGGGGCGAGCGGGGGCATAGGGGGGCGCGCGCATCGGCGACAAACTCTGACCTTGGACGGCCTCGCGTTTGACCCTGGCTCCAACGAGGCAAAGAAAGGCTTCGCATTTATATTCGCTTTCTAGCTAAACAAGCATGGTGTCACGCCCGCACAGATCAAACATGAACAGATCTCATTCGATGACCGCGTGCCGTCACAACGCTGGCGTAGTGAGGAGCGCCGGCAGCGAGGGACGCTCTTTCTTGTCCCAAAGCGAACGCTTCATGTTGCCGCTCACTTCACCGCGTTTCCGAAACTGATTACGCGAGCTCCAACACTAGGCGCTTGGAACCCAGCGTCCATGAAGCCACCAGCCATCTCGGCCGGCCTTTACCCATGACACACGGCGCACATTACTTGTAAAAATTATTGTATGAAACTCTATGCTTCGAACATAAAGTGCGCGGGCCGCGCGTGCGCTCAACCGCGCGGACAGGCATGTACAGCCACGGCCGTGCTAGAGCCGTACGCTCTGCTTACCTAGCGCGCTAACGATCACGTGACCTCCAACATTTGGCGCGCGGGAAGACGACCATCCTTCTTGGCTCACGCTCGCAGCATACGGCGCGCAGACGGTTCATTTAAATCGCACTCGTAATTTATTACAAATATTACGGCGATGGAGACGGCGAAAATTCAATTGGAGTGCCCGTTTAAAGGGCCACTAAAGGTTAATATTAAGTCAACGTGGACTGTTGAAATACCATCCCAGAAACCTCGAAACGCTTGTTTCATGCGAAGAAGAGACTTATTTTAAGAGAAAATGCGTTCTGAAGCGTCCGCGTACCTCTAGCGCAGTTCAAATCGCCCGCCCTCCGATGTAGGAGTGGTGACGTCATGGTCTCATAGTGACGTTGCGCCGTCGGTGAGTAAAACAGCGCCCGCAGATGACGCTACGGATTTTCTGCGCAAAACGCAAACGTGCGGCCAGAAACAGAGCCAAGACAGAGCCAACAGCAGCGCGAAAGCGGAACTATGGTGGCTAGCGGAAGGGAAAGCGCGCGACGGTAAGCTGGTTATTTATTGCATGACGCCAACTTTGACGCTTGTTGCAATGGACAACCCTGAGAACGACGCATCGGCTCGCGATGCTGGGCTCGACTTCATCGATTTAAGCACTGATGAAAGGGACTTGCTGCTGAGGGTTCGCGCTGCCGGCGTCGTTGCGTACTACTACGACGGCAACTGTATGTCATGGCTGTACATATTCGCACATCTGTAGCTTTTCCTTCGTGAAAACCAAATGCCGCACTCACCGCCCTGTCTTCGACCTGCAGTTCTTGCGCTTCGGAGAATGCAGGCAAGACCGACGGAACAGCGCTACGGGAAATCATTGCTTTGAAAGGCACTCCGCACGACTTCAGTAAGTCGGCGTTGAACTCGTAATCCTCTGGACGAAAGTACAGCGAGCACACTATGCGATTTTTCGACTCTTTGCCAACGCGCTGTGGCAGAGCTACGGCACTTAATCACTTCGAACAGAGAGGTTCACTCGTTGGCACACAGTGATAAGTAACGTTGGATTCGCCGCAGCAACTGCCCTTGGCCAAGTTCCACGGACCGTTCGCGCATCCCACGACATCACATGGACGTGGCATTCTCGCTGCTTGTTCCAAATGCAAGTTTCGCGAGCCTGAAACTGAAACTCCTAAGCGCGCACGGCGCAGAGTCGAGCACGCAGTGTCGAGCGAAAACGAAACCTTTCGACCACCCGTACTACTCGAGGGTAACGTCAAAATGTTATTTTTTTTAGAATCGAATAGAAGAAGACAAGTAGCATTTTCTTCCGTCTTATAATCTAATGGCATGATCTTTTTAATACGAGTAGTTGAGTACTAGTGACATAAATTATGATGAGGAGTGCCTTCGTCATCGGGCTAGTACCGGAAGGTCGCTGGGGGGTCTCGAATCGTGTCATGCATTTACCTCAATTTCTCGGTTGCTAAAGCTCTGTTGGTGATTATACTGACCCCTTAGACGTTCCAGTGCATTGCTTTATCACTTTAGCTTGACTTCATAGTAACATTTAGTGTCCCTTTAATTGCTGTCGAAATAAAAATGTTCGCTTTAAGGAGACCACAGATGGCTCAGCAGTGGACGATGAGCAGGCCCTTCTGTCTCCGAGACCCACCGCAACTTTCAGTGACAAGCACGAACTCAATAGCGGAGAACAGAAATCGAGAAGTTTCAATGGTGCTTTACTGACGTCGCTAGTGAACGACGATGCGTGCGTGAACAACGTGCGTAGATGACTACATGGCCGCTCTTATTTCCGGGTACGAAATGAAGCCGTCGTGATTTGCGTCCGACTTCAAAGCGGAGTCCACGTAACCTGGAAACCGAAAACGAACATTAAGTGTATGTGGCGAAGTAAATTGTCGTCATCAACGAATCGTAACGGCCGTGAGGCTCCATGACAGTAGTATCAGCATTGACAGAAACATAAGGATATTTCATGAGCGCGAATTTGTATATGGATATCATTCAGAAAAAAAAATGCAGGGTATTACATAAAACACGTTATCGGGAAATAAAGCATACTAACGAAAGGGCAGAGCGTGACCTTGAAGCGTGCTGAGTTATGTTTGTTTGCCAGACACGTAACCATGCAGAACACCTTTAAAAGAACTATATTATGTTAACATCCTAACTTGTAGGGGAAAACACATAATTTCCATCGTCTATATAAGTTACCCTATTTCGAACATACCGACTGCTGACTCTAAATGAAGCTTCGTAACACGAAACGGGCGTTGCCCTTTTTTTTTACATCATCATCATCATCATCATCATCATCATACTACAGGGTGATCATAAGTTTTATGAAATTTGTAAAAACCGCCTGCTGCAGATGAGATAATTCTATTCCTTGAGCTGGATTCCTCTGACAGGCGGAAATTACTTGCACAACAGATCCAAACACATATTCAACTAATGAAAAAAAATTCACCAATTAACGTAATTATTTACTTTCAGGCACATATTGTCATTTACGAATTGTGGCCGTTGAGTTTGTCAGGCATGTCCACTTGATTTGCTTTCCAGAATGACACCAGTTTGGAGATATGCGCCATCAAACTCGCCGTAAAAATGCGATGTTGGTCCACTTGCTTTTTTTTAAACAAAACGGTACTTTATGGACCGAAGCAGAAACGTAACTGGAACGCCCATGTATTTCATTTCACGCTTTGGGAAATATCTCGAAACTGGTGGCATTCAAGTGGATACGTTTTGCAACCTCACCAGCTACAATTCGTAAATTGCAATATGTGCCGTAATGTAACTAAGTTACTTAGTGGTTTTCTTGCTAATTAGCTGAACATGTTTCGATTTATGGTGCTAGTAATGTCCGCCTCTTAGAATAATCGAGCTCAAGGACAATAATTATGCTATATGCCATAGGCGATCTTTAAACATTCCGTAAAGCTTAAGAATCATCACCCTGTGTACAACTATTTCTTTATATAATGACCTGGAAGATTACTGCATTGCAGCAAGTAGAGGCTAAGACTAATTATTGCGACGCTACAAACTTGCAATGATTTGCACAAAGTCGACTGAAGTCGCAAGTACGAAGTTTAGGCCAATCCGTGAATGAATCCTCCTTCTATTTCTTTTAAATAGAATTGCCGATGCATCTGGTCTCACTTCTCATTTACACACTACTCTTTTGTCCACAGTTTATACCTTTTCGAGGTCGGTTTCCTGATGTCATCTACGCGTACAACCACCTGATTATTGACCCATCCCCATTGTGGGTACATGCCATGTTTTGAAGGTTGCGCGATGCGATCTGCGAACTGGCCATCCTTTCCATAGTGGCGGCGTGCGAGTACACTAGCGCCAAGTTTTCCTCTGGTGTTTTTCATACAAAACTGAATGCTTATCATGGCCTCTGTTATCCGGCGGCGCGCACGACTGATCTCGAAGGCCATGTGCAAATGCTCACCTGCGATAGATTCTTCGGGCACCGACCACTCCTCAGCGCCAGGGCGGTGGGCGAGGCTGTGCAACATCGCCGCTTTCAGCTCGTGGCTGTCCAGCAAATTGTTGTCGTCGAAATCGTGCATCCTGCAGCAACAGCAGCGGCAGCGATAGAGAACGACATTAGAGGATTTACAAAGCGGGGCTATCAGTTGAATCAGGGCGATAAGCTCACAGTGTTCTCAAAACTATCGGCAAGGCTTGGCATCGAAAAATGACGAAAACATTCCGAATATTTCGTTTACGGAATCTATGAGTAATTTGGCCAGTCTAACATAAAAGCAAAATTAAATTTTCATTCACATATTAGAATAGGGGCTGCATCTAAAAAAACATTCCTTCAAAATCGAGCTGCATACGGTCTTTATCAATTGCTATAATTCTATCCTATGCGTGTGATATATCTTTCGAGTTTAACTCGAGCGCAACAGAGCGGAGTAAGATGAGGACAAGAGCACGAACTGATAGAGCGTACGCCGACGTGGTGTACGTTGGCGTATTTGTTCTATTCAGAAGACGAATAAATGTTTGGTCATATGTATCCAAAAGTTACTGAAATGTTGCAAATGTTACAGGAGCCTGCTAAGAACGTCTAAATTCTGGTACATAAGTTATGGAGGCCACTTCTTCTCAGTGTAAGTGGACTTAATGAAGGGGTAAAACAGCGCGAAGGACAGTACGAAAGCAGAGGCGACGTACACAGCGCTGCACGTCGTCAAGTGGATTTAAGTGAATTGATCATTTTCGCCTTAGTAGATTACAATTCTCCAGTCGGCTCTCATGTTGTTTGTTGTTTTTTTGGGGGGGGGTTTGTAACGTTCATGCATTCATGCCTCTCCAGTTTATATGCTGACCATTTCTGTCATCACATGTTTACACTCTGAAAACAATTTACACCTTTTGAGGAGTATCTTTGTCTCAAAAGTATAATAATCTATCTTACTTTTGTTTTCTTTCTTGAAAACTCTACGCTCGCTCCTTGCCAGTTAGGAAAGCTGTGTCACGTTGATAACGTGCATGTCGTTCGACCTGGAGGTATACAGGGCACGCAGCGTTAAAGACTCGCAAGATAGATGATGGTGAGTGTCGTAGGACAGATATATAGACCCAGAGCGTGCAAACTGTTTTCAGAGTGTACGTGTGAAAGGGTGGCTGGAGGCAAGGTATAACACTTTTTTGAACTTATAGTGGAACGCAGCGCTATTATGCCACTTTCGTTAGAATGACGTAGTACTGCGGAAATCCGGAAGGTGGAGAGAAGTAATCAATAAAGGGAAAGTCAGACATCCGCCCGTTCGTAGCAATTGCTACAAAGGAAATACGGGTTCCTCGAAAGAAAAGCCTCGGTGTTGCGGTGGTCCCGGGTTCGAGTACACGACCAGGACGAATTTTTCTTCAACTGACATACGGACCCGTCTGTTCACTTAGTAAGTTTGTCGGCAGATCTTGAAGGATTTCACTTTTAAATGGGCCTCTGTCGTGTAGTGTCACGTCCCATTTTTTTCGAGGTTAATTTTGAGCCCACCGCGCCGTTTATTTGCTGTTTTAAAGCAACGCCCATATAATGCTCGCCCCTTTTCCTGAGCCCACATTTGAAATCATGGTAAGCGAACCAACAGTGATGCTCGTCGATCTGGAAAACGTGCGATATGAACTTCACCGGATATTTGTGAACACGTTCCACATTTCCTGACATAGTTATTGTGCCTTCGAATGGCCATTTCAGCCATTTATGTTGTACTACAGTTAGCCATGTAGGCTAGCGACAAGGTTATGCCAGGTTGGCGAAGGCGGCTGTCGACAATTACTCCGCCGGTTTCACCCGCTTGCAGCGGAAACTCCTTTATAATGAAAAGCTTCGTCCAAATTACATAATGCGCCCATTGCGTGGATCATGACCGCGGGTAACTTGAATATGCAAACTTGGAGGGATAAAACTCGAAACATTCTCAACGCTTAAAATACATGTAATGCTTATTTATTTATTTATTTATTTATTTATTTATTTATTTATTTATTTATTCATTTATTTATTTATTTAGTCATGCTGTTAACCCTCTATTGAGGGTCGTTAAGGTCGTGTGCAATGAATTAAATTTACATAAATACACATACACTTCACGATGGTCAACTAACGGGCGAAATCACAGTTGTCGAAGCACATTTCTAGGCAGAGTTCAACATGGTAGCATGGTTAAAAATTTGCAAATCCTCCCAGTACCCCGACCCACCAAGCCTTACCTAAAATAATAAAAGTAGCTTTCTTCTGTGGACAGCTCTCCCGTACTCTGAAGCTGAATTATTTTTGCCACGTCTTCTTTAATGTGCCTAGACCAGAGAAGGAAAGTGCACAGTTAGCAGGTGGCACAGTGGCAATCCGAAAGTCACTTGCGCACCCGCCGTGGTTGCTCAGTGGCTATGGTGTTGGGCTGCTGAGCACGAGGTCGCGGGATCGAATCCCGGCCACGGCGGCCGCATTTCGATGGGGCGAAATGCGAAAACACCCGTGTACTTAGATTTAGGTACACGTTAAAGAACCTCAGGTGGTCGAAATTTCCAGAGTCCTCCACTACGGCGTGCCTCATAATCAGAAAGTGATTTTGGCACGTAAAACCCCATAATTTAATTTTTTTTAAAGTCACTTGCGAACAGGTAGTACGCGTGGGTTTTCTTTTCTTTACTTGTTTCTTATACGCGACATTCCGCGACACAGTTTCACAGTGGGATTGCAATAAAAGGTAGTCTCTCTACGGAGCTAAATTGCCGTCTCGTAGCATGGCAGTTAAGCCAGCGAGGCAATGATGAGCATGTATTTGCCTGGAGTTTCAACCGTCTCAATTCCAAGGTTCTTGTTGCTCCGTTCTTAACGTATTTAATTGGCCTTGCCATCACAGACTTATCGCATAATTGTTATTGCAAACGAGTTCCCTACCAGAGTTCCCTCTAGAAATTTTTGCAAGCAACTCTACACCCAGAAAGACACAGATGGAATGAAACAGGCAGGGAAATTAACTACGTATACTTAGCCAATTTTGCAACCCTACACGTGGTGAGTGGAAGTGAGAGAGAAAGAGGGGACAAAGAGACAGAGAGAGAGAGAGAGAGGACAGAAGTTCAGATTAATCACCCAAATCGCCGTTCGACTCACTCAAGGTCCCGGACCACGTCCGCAGCGGACCATTTGTGGTGCAGCCCAGCCGCCGCTGCGCTGGACGCTTTCGGAGCGCCGTGCAAAGTCGAGTCGGCGTGTGCGCTAACGACCCACGTGCAAGCGAGAAACGCGGCGCAACGCAGCAACCAATTGCAGCGGGTTTCTGCGGGCGCCTTTCCCACGAATTGCCGATGATACATGTGCGAGTCTTCTAACGTATCACACGGTGGCTTACACACACACACACACACACACAGACACAAAAAATAGCACAGACGCTAATTCCGTATCGCAATCCACTGCCGACACACAGAACTACTTATTTCTGTATGAGCGGAAGCAACAGGCATCTGGCGAAGAGGCGTAGAGATGACGTCGTCCTATCACGTTACGGAACAAATCTTGGTTTTTCGACGTACAGTCTTGGTCAAAAAACTTGAAACCGCTGTGAACGGCCGGGCAGCGACTGCGTTACGCTATCGCGGTGCTGCGGCCGTCGGCGCGCGCCGCTGCTCGCTTGCGCCGAGGATAAAGAGGGAGAGGGAAGCATGCCTCTTACTCTCCAGCATCCTTTTATAAGAACGCTCGCGAAAAACTAGTGCGTCGTTCGTTCTGCCAGCTGCGACGTCATGTTGCGGCCGCTGTGGTATGGCGCTTCGTGCGAGTAAATGCGCTGGCCTGGGCAAACCTGCCCGGCTTCCATGCAGCGCATTATACTGTAAAAATGGTCCTAATCATCGAAATTAACTATTACAAGATTATCCTACACATTCACAGGCGAGAGCCTTCGCATTACGCTTTAGATAAACATTTTGAATGTGTTTCGGAATGCGATGAAAACAAATGACAAAATATAAACTGACACCTCTCAGTGCTGTCTAGCGTTGTTCAAGGTTTTATTGTAATATGCGGGCAATTCAATCATCGTTCGTTTAGAAAAGGCCAGAAGCAATAACTTCAACTAAAAAGGCTCTCTTCGGAAAGGGCCTGCAACCACCGTTACAATATTTCAAATACGTTGACCGCACTTCTCCACTAAGGAACGACCACACGAGTACGTTTGCGTTCAAGTTCTTTAATTAAGCCTACAGTGAAATTATGAAAACTTTTCGGGACTAGAAGACGTTTGCCCTGCCTGAGTAGCCGATTGAGTTAGACCCATTCCCTCGGCATTTTGAAAATTGCGCACTACCTCGCCTTTTTTAATATCTTCGTGCACAATACCACATTGTCGTTAGGGCCCACTTTCATGCACACATGAGGCCAGTGTAACTTCGTCCCGTTTGCATTGGGCATCACGCGTTTGAATCGCGTAAGGTGTTCCACGGCCACGACATAATAGGATTCTCGCACAATGAAAGCGTCACACCGGCGGTGCTGTCGTTGCCACGGGTTCACTGGAAGAAGTATTGTGGATATATAGTTTACCGAGGTATCGTTCGTCTCTACGAGAAAGGGCTTCACAGGTAGCTTAAGAAAATGGGTTATACGTAGCGTACTTTCAACCAGAGGCCTTGACTAGTTTACAGTCAAACACATGGACAAGCTGTAATTGTTCGGGGCAAGCACAGACCAAGCCACACTCAATGCCTTAAAGCCATGCTCCCACTTTGATTTCGTCGAGGAATGCAGGTGCCAACCTGAAGTTTATGCTTCTTGATTAATTTGCTAGTTGAGACATTCAAGATTACAAACACGAGATGCCATTGTGGCACGTTATTTAATATATCACTCAGCACCTGAAGTCAGATCTTAGCCACCATCCTTGCAAAGTGCCCGTGTTCGAGCATGCGCAGGACTATTCATAGCGTTGTTCCTTTAATTTGGCAGCGAAAAATATTAACTGATGATTACGATACTCGGAATTGCGAAATTTGAGCGTATCGCCTTTGACAGCGGTCGCCAGAGACTCCCACCCGCTCATCCAACATACGCTGCAAACAGCATGCTAGCCGGTCAGTTGGCTTCCGCTTCGCCACCGTCGGTCGCGTTCGCCCCACGCTCGCCGCACTAGTTTTTCACGAACGCTGTTATCAAACCACGCTTGAGAGTAAGAGACATGCTTCCCTCGCCCTCTTTATCCTCGGCGCAAGTGAGCAGCGGCGCGCGCCGACGGTGGCAGCGCCGCGATAGCGGAGCGCAGCTGCTCCCCGGCCGTTCACAGCGGGTTAAACTTTTAAAGCGAAAGCTTTACTGGCCGCGAACTTGCGATTTCGCCGTGGCGGTGCTCCTAGGAGGCACATGACGTCACAACGCGCGCTTCGCCGCTGATATTTCTCTCTCTCTCTCTCTCTCTGTCTCTCTCGCTCCCTAGTCACTACTGCGCATGCGCCACTAGTAGCACCAAGCCACATGTGGTCTGCCGCTGCGCAGCGCCGCGCCTTTTCCCGCCGCCGTTTGGTATGACGTCACACCACGTTCCTCGTCGTTGCACTCGCCTCCGCTCGCTTCGCCAGCTGTGTCGCAAGCCACTGCCAATTTTTTTGACCAAGACTGTACTTCGCTCAAGTACTACCGATTGTCGCGCGGAACGAGCAAACGATTGAATTTTTCTACGTGCAAGGATAAGAACCTACTGCAAGACCTTCGGAAATATTTTATGCTACCTTTTTACAATAAAATACATCAACTTAAATTACTAAAGCACGCGTCACGCTAGTTTTGACGCGTGTTTGCAGCCCTCATACTAACAACACCGGGGAGGCGTCGCTCAAAATCATCGCTCACATGGAGTACGACTTGTGGGCGACGAGCGAACGCGACAGCCATCTCCATCGCATCGCTTGTAGCTGTCGCGCGCAAGATCGCTTATATGGGGTTTATACTTTATTCAGCATAAAAAAATGGATTCCTCATGCGTTTTCAGTAAGTTCAAGATAACGCATTCAACTGACCTCTTGCAACATGCAGCTTAATGCCTGCGGCAAAGTTTCTAACTTCAGTGGTCACAGATTACCCATGGGCGAGACACCGTCAAGCGCGCGGCTTATTTATAACGAAAGCATGCCACCAGCAAAATGACGCCTTCTGTTATGTGACTACTTACTTTATCAGCATTCCGTACACAGTAGACAGCCAAACTGATTAAATTTAAAGACACAAAACGAACGCTAAGCACGCTCCGCATAGGCTCGGAATCATGGGCTGGTGAACAAACCATTTTAAGCGTCCTCTCGCCTCACGTCTTATTGAACATACCATGGTTCTGGTAGCGTTTGCTATTTTCAAAGCTCTTACGGATAGCGGCAAGTGATAAAATAACATGCAGTTATTGCGAAGACTGGCTTTTTCGATTGACATCGAGAGACACAGCGCGCTTGTATAGTCTGTTGTCAATCGCGTCGGTTAACCACCGCGACGACTTCCTGGCGATAGCATGTCATATACGCAGAATGTGCACCTAAATTAGAAATCACTTCACGTGGAGGATTTCTTGTTATACCCAACGAATGACGAACGACTGTCGTGTTTTCGTGGCGACGCTAGATGGCTGAAACACGATCTTTCTTGAATGACCTTCGCCGCAGCTCGCTGGACAGATCACCTTTCTCCGGTGCTGTGCTGTTCCACGATGTTGAGCGCGCGCGCGGTGGAGCAACTCCGAGTGAAATAGTAGAGTGCTCGCACGCGTTCCTTTGAACTGTGGCTGCCTGTTTCCTAAGAAGCAAAACGGTGTGTCCTTTGCTCAGCGTGCGCGAGTGATACATCGTCATGTTCGGGGCCAGCCTCCTACAGTTGAAGCAGATGATTACGCTACGTTTTGTTCTCTATTGCCGCAAGAGTAGAACGGGCATTCTACACTCTCTCTGAAGGGCAGAGTGAAAAGCACATTTCACTCTCTCCTTGGTGACGGAGTGAACAATGCATTTCACTCCACTCGACATTTTACGAGAGTAAAACAACGCTTTGAAGAGTAAGTCGGCCGCTTCACTCCTGCGATACCCTCCCTAGTTTTTAGAGTGTGGTCGTGGTTGTTCCATCGTTTCGATTCCCGCTTTGTCATCTGACTCTCGTCATGCCGCCGTCGTCGCGCCATCCTCGTCACATAGTCATCGTCATGCCGTCGCCATCAACTTGTTTTCAAGCTTCTTTGTCAGTCTCCAAGTTTCCACCCCACATGTTAGCACCGCTAAAATGAACTGATTGTACACCTTCCTTTTCAATAATAATGGTACACTTCCAGTCAGGAACTGACAATGTCTGCCGTATGCGCTCCAAACCATTTTTATTCTTCTGTAAATGTTCTTCACATTATCAGGGTCTCCAGTGAGTAAATGACCTGGGCAAACGTACTCCTTCACAGACTCTAAAGGCTAACTGGCGATCCTGAACTTTTGTTCCCTTGCCCGGCTATTTATCATTCTCTTTGTCTTCTGCATATTAATCTTCAACCCCGTTCTTACACGCTGTCTGTTAAGGCCCTCAATCATTTGTTGCAACTCGTCCCCAGCCTTGCAGAACAGGACAGTGTCATCTTCAAACCAAAGGTTGCTGAGATATTCGCCGTTGATACTCACTCCTAAGCCTTCCCAGTTTAATTACTTCAATACTTCTTCCAACCACGCAGTGAATAGCATTGGAGAGATTGAGTCTCCTTTTCAGACTCCTTTCTTTATCGGTATCTTCCTACTTTTCTTGTGCAGAATTAAGGTAGCTGTGGAATCTCTGGAAATATTCTCCAAGGTATTTACGTAAGCGTCCTGTACTCCTTGATTACGTAATGACTCTATAACTGTTGGTATCTCTACTGAATCAAATGCCTTTTCGTAATCTATGAAAGCCGTGTAGAGAGGCTGATTGTACTCTGCGGATTTCTCGATTACCTGATTGATGACATGGATGTGATTCATTGTAGAGTATCCCTTCCTGAAGCCAGCCTGTTCCCTTGGTTGACTGAAGTCCAGTGTTGCCCTTATTCTATCAGAAATTATCTTGGTGAATATATTATATAATACTGGAAGTAAGCTAATGGGCCTATAATTTTTCAATTCTTTAACATCCCTTTTTGTCGATTAGTATAATGTTGGCAGTCTTCCAGTTCTCTGGGAAACTTCAAGTCGATAGACAGTTCGTATAAAGAAAGCGCCGCCAGTTTTTCGAGCATTATGTCTCCTCCATATTTAATTAAATTGACTGTTATTCCATCTTCTCTAGTCGCATTTCCCCGTTTCATCTTGCAAGGCCCTTCTAACTTCATCGCTAGTTGCAGAAGGAGCCTCTGTAACCTGTTCACTACTACTTCGAATGGAGGTATTGTGGCTGTTGTATGACTCAAATTGCAGGCAAACTAAATCCTTAATACAACTGCTGGAAAGAAACTTCCCTTTAAATTGGCTCCTGATTCTGCTGTGTCTCACATTCCTGCTGTGTGTGTCAATATTACTCTGTTTTAAAAAAAAGCCCTGTTATAAACAACAAATCGTAAAGTTGGTATTTCATTACATGTGCCTTTTGTCACTCTGTCTTCGTGCATTTAGCAGTACTTCCATTAATCTTTCTGAAGCGAGGCGATTTTACATGCAGCTTTCGTTTTTTGCATCTCTATTACAACGTATTATTTTCAGTTAACATCTTCACTTACCATTTAGTGACCATCAGTTTTCTGGCTCCCACTGTTGATTTTATGTTTGGAACAATATATGGATACAGATTATGAATGAATCAAGAATTAGGCCTTTGGAGTAAATGAGTTAGGTAATAACAAATTATGTATATAAATGACTGGCCTACGGCCTAATTGGGTGGCAGTGTTATTCAGGAGGGTGCCAGAGGCTTACGATGATCCCTGTCAGATTATCTTTGCTGTGCCTGATTCGCTACCGAAGCCCCACATGAAAAGTGGCATCTCTTTGAGCACACCTGAGGTGCGAGGAAGTCGTCGATTACTCGAAATACCACGCCCGCCTGGCGTGCTTGTACCACAGTAGGCGCAGGCCCATGCTGTCCCACGGGCGGTGTTTACTGTTGTTGATTAAAATACAAATACTAAAAGAAAAATTGGAATAGCCGAGAAAAACTCATAGTAAAAAAAAAACGAAAGAACAAACGTAATTTAGTGCTCAAACCCCAATAAGAGTAAATTTAAGAATATTATAAATATTTAACTTATTTCATCGCTTAGCCTAATTGAACAATTTTGATCAAAATGACTTGGAATAATGGCAACATCGCAAGGAACAAGTTGGTGCAGTGTGTTGTGGACCTTCAAGCAAACAGCGATGATTTCAAACCATGGCGGCCATGACGTGTTTTTGCCTCCTGATGTCGCTTCCGGCACCCACGCAGTCCACGAAAACGTGGCCTTCAAGAGTTGGTTCTGTTATATTCAGAGAGATGCTGTTGATGGGTGCGGCCTGATTACCCCCCCCCCCCCATCGCCGCTGCTACGCGGCAGTAGTTGTTGATGATGATGATGATGATGATGGTGGTGATGATGATGATGAACCTCTGTCATAGCTCGCGCCCACTAAGGGGGATAGGCCAAGAATCGGGTGGCAGGAGACAGCTAATGGAAATTCTTATTTGAAGACAATAAACGCAAAGTAAAAGAAAAACAAAAAGAGATGATGTAGTAAGTAAACTAGTATGCGCGCGAGAAGGCAGACTAACTGAAAGGGGAATGTTAAAAGAGGCTACAATCAAGGAAAAATTAATGCTAATACAGAATTTAGATAAACCAATTTAGGTGAAATGAATGCAGATTTGATGTCTACAATAAAGATACAAAAATTAGCAGGGCAATCGTTTTATTTCAGTTAAATAATCAAATACTGCGGAACAAACGTCTCTGTGAGTATAACCTAGTGTCGAGGCCCCAATTGATAATACTCGTATACTTAACCCTACTCCAATTTCACAGAGTGGAGCTTCGAACAACATCTTTCTCTGGTGTGAATATCGCCTACATGACAATAAGTAGCGGTCTATTGATTCAATTTCCTTGCCATTGTGGCATAGAGGTGACATCGTCAAACCAGCTCTATGTAAATAAAAATTGTGGTATGCGACAGCATAGTCTGGGGTATATAACTTCCCATTCCAGTCAAAACTGATCAACAAGAAGAAATTACGGGCTATACGAAATTATAACGTGAGAAAGACTGAAGAAGCAGAAAAAAAATGTACGCAGCATGAAATCAATGAGAAGAAAGCTTGGCATAAGACAAATCAAGATGTATGCATTGAAAGATAAGCAGGGTAATATCCTCCGCAATCTTGAAGATCTAATAAAAGCAGCGGACCCAGAGCAGTCACGATACCTCCATTCAAAGTAGTAATGAACAGGTTACAGCTGCTCCTGCTATAACTAGCGATGAAGTTAGAAGAGCCTTGTAAGACATGAAACGGGAAAAAGCGGCAGGAGAATTAGGATGGAATAACAGTCGATGCTTGAAAGTGATAATGCTTGAAAAAGTGGCGGCCCTTTATACGCACTGTCTATCGACTTCAATGGCCCCAGAGAACTGGGAGAATGACAAAATTATACTAATCCACAAAAAAGGGAGACGTTAAAAAAATGAAATATTATAGGCACATTCGCTTACTTCCAGAATTATATAAAATATTCACTAAGATAATCTGCGATAGAATAAGGGCAACACTGGACTTTAATCCACCAAGGGAACAGGCTGGTTTCAGGAAGGGATACTCTACAATAGATCACATCCATGTCATCGATCAGATAATCGAGAAATCCGCAGGGTACAATCAGCCTCTCTATATGGATTTCATAGATTACGAAAGTGCATTTAATTCAGTTGAGATACCAGCAGTCATAGAGTCATTACATAATCAAGAAGTACAGTACGCTTACGTAAATAGCTTGCAAAATATCTACAAAGATTCGACAGCTACTTTCATTATCCACAAGGAAAGTAGGAAGATATCTATAAAGAAAGGGGTCAGACAAGGAGACTCAATCTCTCCAATGTTATTCATTGCGTGCTTCGAAGACGAATTGAAGTTATTAAACTAGGAATCTTAGGAGTGAGTATCAACGGCGAATATCTCGGCAACCTTCGATTTGCATATGATATTATCCTGTTCAGCAACTCTAGGGGCGAGCTACCACAAATGATTGAGGTCCTTAACCGGGAGAGTGCAAGAGTGGGGTTGAAGATTATTATGCAGAAGACAAAAATAATAGTCAATAGCCGGGCAAGGCAACAAGAGTTCAGGATCGCGAGTCAGCCTATAGAGTATGTGAAGAAGTACGTTTACAGGCATTTTCTCACAGGGGACCCTGATCGTGTGAAGGAAATTTACAGAAGAATAACAATGGGTTGGAGTGCATACGACAGGCATTGTCAGATCTTGACTGGAAGCTTACCGTTATCACTGAAAAAGAAGCTTGTGTGCAATCAGTGCATTCCACTGGTGATCAGGGGCGGATTAGCCCGGGTTGAAAGTGTCCAGATTAACCGGGCCTTCCTGGCTTAGGGGGCCCCCCGAGGGCTGGACCGCCGAGGTAAACATGATGCTTCTCCGAGCCAACCGGATGCGTGCAGTCTGTCCGAGAGCACACAGCACCTAACACTTCTGCCGCGTTCAGCAGTCCTGCCGATTCAGCAATCCTGCCGATTCAGCAATCCTGCCAATTCAGCAATCCTGCCCGTACCGCCGCTTCTTCAACTGCTCGTCACTCTGCGTTTGTGCGGCGCAGGAACGTTTCAAGACATCGCCGGCGATCTTGTGAATGTTTTACAGCGTACAGTATGTCAGTATCCCGCATAATAAGCCCTGTATCCCACATAATAACTGCGCGATTGTTCCGCGAGCTCGCAAAACCTCCAAATGCTGTTGAGGTCGTTGAGCTGACCGCGCTCCTCCAAGGAAAAGTTCACCTTCTTCTTGTTCACAGCAAACAAAACACTCAAAACATATGAACTACAACACGGTGAACGCACGCATGGCGCATAAGAACAGTAGAAAAGAAGCGCGAACCGAGCAACACACGAGGTGCACAACCAATAAACATGTGAAGACAAAATATCGGTAGAAAAGGTTAAGAGGTCCTAGTTGAGGCCAGACGAAAAATGATAAGCCGACAACAGTTTGCAACGTTTATTTAGCTTATCGCGCAACGTTACTTTGTAAAGCCTCTAGGCATTCACGCACAGCGCTAGGTTAACGTTAGGATCATTTATCCGTGCTTCAGTTAAAAAAGCAAGAATGAAAACTTTTATAGCCTCGTCCTCATGCGCTTCACTTAACCAGAAAAGTGGCACTTTCATACGTGCGCCTTAAGTGCAGTTTCTGAAACTCATCTCGAACTTATACTCTTTTTGTACCTTCACAAGTGGGAAGTTTTCGTCACGTTTAAGTTAAGTTGAAGTCTCGTTCTTGAATATGGCAGTAAAAGAAACGCCAGCGCCATTGGTCCAGCTCGCGCCCTTTTCGTAGCCGCACGGGAGAATAAAATAGCAACACGCCAAACCTTGCAGAAGGCTCAGCTTCTATAGAGACGCCACAATAGACGTAGACAGAGCGGAGCCGACGTGAAGCTTTCGCTATAGTTTTGTCCGCAGGTCGACTAAATCTCGTGTGTGCTCGCGACCAGTGAATCTTTCATGCTCTGAACCTATCCCTGTTCTTTGTACTCGTCGTTGTCTGTAGTTACTAGAGGACAATCGGATCATCTGCTGATCTTAAAGGTAAAAGGTTCAAAAATTACATCTGATATGAGTACTCGAAACAACTGGAAACGCATTTATTATATTTGATGTCGACTAGTCGACACGGGCACCTTAAGATAGCTTAAAAATGTACAGTGTGCACGTTTCTTGTGAGAGTTGCAGAGCTACTATTTTTTTTTTTTTATTTCACGAAGATAGAAACACAACCCACTTCCTCGCGGGACCCTTGAGAACATCAAAATAATATCTGGTGGATTATCATTTGAATACTTTTGTTACGAATATATTATTACGCAATGACTGAGTGTGTGCGTTTGCTTTTGTGTTGCTTCCGTCATTATCAAATAGTTTTATGCATAAGCATCAGATGTGATTAATAGGTACGAGCGTTTCTAACCACCCTATTCAAAGAGGCAGGTTTCGCCAAGCTTCGACACTTTCTGCTCTATCCTTGCCATCTTTGGAGACTGTCGGTCTCCTTTCATTGGACTGGGCAAGCGTCGCTGTAATTAACTTGAATGAGGGCGCATGAGGGTGCGTCCGGTTCTGAATATATGTGAACAATAATGACCTAGAGATCTTATTGTAACCTGAATTCCTGTTATATCCTCTTATTCTGTGAACTTCCTCCATATTGTAGACAGACCCGGATCATGTCGAGAGAGTAGTTGGTAGACAGGAAGCAGCAGAAACCCGGCCTATACGATAAACTCGTGCCGGCGAGTTTACCGCCTACGTCAGCTTTCCTTGCCAATTTTTATTGCCTCTTCAAATTACCGTAGTGTAACTCATAAATTTGTTTTCATACTATTCTTCATTTTTACGCTTAATAAAAAGTAATTCTATAAAAACATACCTCGCATAACTTACTTATGGCTTCGTAAACTTGGCTTGCAGGCTTTGTGACTTACATGCCGCGGAAAAGGGAGCTCTCTGGAGCTCAGAAGCGCCATTTGGCAAGAGTGAAAAAAAAAACCACCCTAGCGACACTTTATAAAAAACGCCTAAGCTTTCTAGCTATTTTGCCAGCGACAAGAGCCTGGCCAGTAATCCGTCGACCAGTGAGGCCAGTGAAGGTGACCAAGCAGACCATGCGCTCAGCAAGGCTGTTTGTGCTGAAACAGACGGAAGCGAGGCACTGTTGCTTTATAGTCAACAGCCTCAACGAGAGCGTTTGAAGAACCAAGTTTATTGCACACTACGATGAAGCCTGTGTCTCCAGTGACGAGCAACCCGACCGAGACAGACACACCCATTGCTTGGTGGGCGTCCTTGCACGTCTATGAATCCCGCTGACTGGTTCCCCTGCGCGCAGCCACTGTCAACTTTTGGGTGGCACATACCCAGAATGTGTGAGAAAACGCTAGAAACATGCCAGGGTGATTACTGTCGCCCGAAGAGGTACTTTCAGCCAACTGACGTGGCACCGAAGGGCTACCACCGCCACTTCAAGCAAGAAATGTTCTATGCTCGCCGTGCCAACGGCGAAGTCATCTTGCGCGAATGGCTGCTGTACAGTCCCTCCAAAAGAACCGTGTATGGCTTTCCTTGTACTCTGATGTCGGCATGAAAGGACCAATTTTCTGAGTCAGATGGGTTCAGGTCATGGAACAAGGCATATGCGAAGCTAAAGACACACGAGCAAAGTGAGTTTCATGGATAATGCGTACTTGACCTGTGCAAGCGACGTTCTCTTAGAACCTCAGTCATTCGATCCCTTGAGGAGCACTACTCGGAACGGACAACTTGCTGGTGAAATGTCCTTCAGCGCTCAGTTGCTGTTCTAATTATTCTGCCAGAACGAGCGCTCTCTCTCTCTCTCTCTCTCTCTCTCTCTCTCTCTCTCAGGGGATCTAAAGATTGAATCGGGTCTCCCCGAAATGACAGCTTCCTTGGGTGAGTTGAACTGATCGCAAGTTTAATCCTTTCCTTGCTGCCCTTGTAAAGAATTTTGGGAACACTGGACGTGGCAAGACATCCTACTTCTCCTCAAACCTTTTGGAAGATGTTGTAGAAGCTCTTGGATCTGAAATCCGAAAAAAAAATCACTTGCGACATTGCAAGTGCCAAGTACTTCGCTCTTTCGGTTGATTCTACGCCTGATTCGAGTCACAGGGATCAACTTCAGTGGTCATTCGCTACGTCGCTAACGCCTGAAGCCTGAAGAACATTTTCTCGGGTTTTTACCCATAAACAGTCACAAAGGGGAAGATCTCGCCGAGTGAACGCTCGACTTCTTAAAAAATCTTGGAGTTAACTTCCAAGACTGTCGTGGCCAGTCATATGACAACGCGAGCAATATGGCTGGAAAATACTCCGGCATGCAGGCTCATTTGAAAAAAAAAAATCAATCCGCATACAAATTTCATCCCTTGCGCTGCTCGCTCTCTTAACCTGGTCGGGGCGCATGTTGTAGATTCTTGTTAGCAAGCGGTTAGTTTCTTCGGGCTTGTACAGGGTATATGCGTTATTATTTTTTTTTTTTTGCTGCGCCTATTTATCGCTGGGCTGTACTCCACGCTCACTTGAAACAAAACGCGACAGCGGTAATCCCAAAGCAAGTCTCAGACACGCGGTAGTCAGCGCGAGCGGATGCAACGAGGGCTCTCGTGGCAGGTTCTAAAGAAATCACAACCGCCTTGATGAAACTATCCCAAGGTCATGACGAACGAGCAGAAACGGTTTCCAACGTTGTCATTACTGAAGGCAATGACAACGTTGTAAACCGCGCTGGTGGCCGAGTTTTGGAGACAGAGTTTCGCAGCGCGTCAACGCCACTACCAAGGTATTTCAGAGCCCAACACTATTTGAATGATGCCGTAAGCCTGACGAAATCGTTGTACGACTATGTATCCGACTGAAATGAGAGGTTCGATGAAATTGAAAAGCTTGCGAAGGAAGCGTTGGACAATGCTTCGTACAAGGTAAGCACCCAGAGAAAGCGAAAACAATCGACACAATACGATATCACTGAAGGCGCGAGCGCGCCAGAGCCACAAGATCCTTCAGCTATATGTTGCGCTGTGGAACCTTCTTCGTCGTTATTGGCAATCTCCCTGCACGCTCTCACAGCTCGCTTGAGCGCTTACACCGAAGTCTGCTCGCAGTTTGATGTTACTACAGATTGGAACTGCTTTTCCACAGCCCAGAGGCGCCTGCAGGCAATGGACCTCGTGAAAAAGTATCCTGATCTGGCTGGCACATTTTCCGATAAGCTTGAACAGTTTGTTTCATTTGCGAGCAACGAAGGCTGTTCTTCTGTGGCAAACATGCTGAAGCTTCTAATTCGTGAAAAGCTTGAAGGTTCATTCCCAGATGTTCATGTTGCTGTCAGCATTTTTTTGTGCTTGATGGTCACAAATGGCACTGGCGAACGATCATTCAGCAAACTGAAATTATTCAAGAACCGGCTTCGAATAACGATGACTGACAGCGGCCTCAGCGATTTGTTGCTGCTGAGCGTGGAGAGGGACGTTCTTAGGAGGGTCAATGTTGAAGATCTCATCAACAAGCTGTCCCAGCAAAAAACACAAAAACGCTTCTAGAAACGTACATACCTCTCTTTCTTTTATTAAAAGATGACTAAAGAGCGAAAACATGGTAATACGTGTACACGCCCTATATCAAGGTTGAATTTCTGCGAGACGCATAACCCATTTTCTACACTGTGTTGAAGTAGAAAATTTTCATAAAAATGTAAATTTATTCCGCAATTTAATAGCCCAAAAGACGTGTGCAATATGAATGTGTTTCCTTCTCTTATAAAAGTGGATATTGCCTGCAAAAATGTAAATATATTACCTATTTAAAAGTGAACAATCTGCGCATAAATTGAAGTGATTGTTTATTCGAGAGTGTTATTAAAGATATTTTCCCTCCTTTAAGTATCGAACAACTAGCCCGACAAATCTTAATGCTGTCTATGTCTCTTCGTCTCCTGGTATAGTTCAATTCCGATGTCAATCTCTCCCCGTGCTCTGCGAGAAAGTGGACGCCCAGGCGATGTCCATAAACACTCCGGAGATTCTTCGAGTAAATATGGCATGTCAAGTCTCAGGAATGACGAGAAGGCAAGGCGGGATGGGGTGAAACAGCCCCGCTTGTTTTTTTTTTTTGCTTTTTTTTTTTTTTTTTACCGGGCCCTCAGCACTATTATTCCGGCCCTGCTGGTGATGACATATGGGGAGAAACTTGGAGACTGCCAAAGAAGCTTGAGAACAAGTTAAGGACCGCACGAAGAATGAAGAAACGAAGAATGTTAGGTGCAACGTTAAGAGACAGAAAGAGGGCGGTGTGGATCAGAGAGCAAATGAGGATAACCGATATTCTAATTGACATTAAGGGAAGAAATGGAGCTGTGCAGGTCATTTAATGCGTTGTTGGATAACCGGTGGACCACTGGGGTTACAGAATGGGTGCCAAGAGAAGAGAAGGGAAGCGTAGTCGAGGACGGCAGAAGATTAGGTGGGGTGATGAAATTAAGAAATTCACAGGCGCAAGTTGGAATCAGTTGGCGCAGGACAGGGGTAATTGAAGATCGCAGGGAGAGGCCTAATGAGTTATATTACGGTACATTACAGTCCGGCAGAAGACATAAAATAGGCTCATGGTGATGACGATCTTTAGAGAGCCTATGTTGAAGATAGAACAGCAGCGGAAACTGCCTGATCCAAAATACTCTCTTTCAAAAATTCCTCCTTACAGAGGTTCTCTTTTACATATTTCTTTAGCTTTTGACTTAGGAGAAATTTTGGGGGGATATCTGGTGCGTTTCGCACTCTAAAGTTCCATGTCTACATCCTGGAACTCTTCATAATCTTCCGTTAGTGGTTCTGGTTCCGTATGCTCGACATGAGTAGAAGGTCCTGCACAAGCATAGTCAGCTAACGGATCGTGTGACGATGTTTGCTTTTGAGCTAGATTGATAACGTCAGAAACTTTGCATGCATGACCCTGGGTAAAGGCACCACTAATGAACTGTGCCAGTTGACTATACAGCATTTGTTCCAAAGACTCAAAAATAGTTGTCGCAAGACGTTTCATAGCCTTTTCCGTAGCTTTCTCTACAGCGTCTGCAATGGCCTTGGATACAGAAACATCTACACCAGCAGTGTGAAGAGCTGTTACGCCTGCATAGCCCTGGGCTCTTCCTTGAACTTCAGTCACTGCTTCCCTACGTGAGCATCGCCTGCGTTCCACCACTTCGAGTATTCTTAATTCTCGTTCCTTCGCATAACAACTTGAATAGTAGCAGCGAGAGCTTCATTACACAGGCATTTCTCTTCCTGAGATTTACAGTCTGTGCTGTCGTGATTTTCTCCGCGAAGTCGGCATCTAGCAAAAGACCTGCTGCCTTTGGTACTGTGCCTGTAACGCCAACATTTGGTGGATCTTCTATATATATCAAGGGTCATGCCTTGATTTCAGATGGACGGACTGTTCCCACGAATGTAACAATCACTGATTCTGTAGGTGACTTCTTGTTCTCAATGATTTGGCTGCATCGGCATATAGAAACCGCACCCGCGACGGAAAGCAAGTCTAATACTTCTCAGGGGTCCAGGCTCACGTCTACTCTGTGAACTAAGCATTTCGAGCAAGCAAGGTGTGCTGGAATAAACAGCTGAGGAGGTCTCGAACTCACTCCTGGTCTGACGAACAGCGCAGAATACCAACGCGACCAAACTTACGGACCTCGGTGATCTTCTGGAATGAGAAAGTGGCCTTCCGAAGCTTCATCTTAATGGTTTTCGGATTCCTCATCTGTATGGATCGCCCATTAGTAGGCACTAAGACACCGCGTAAAAATGTGCCTATCGGCAGTCTCATATTACACCAACATCCACTAATGAGGAATAGGCAGTGGGAGGCATGGCTTGCGGACGAGGGTCGGGAGAGCCAGTTGGCTCTTCTGGACCAAGCCCAGTGAGCCGCTCGTGCCAGTGGGGCCCTGGAATAGGGGCTCCAAGCATCGTGCCTTATTTTATTTAGATTGAATAAAGTTTTACTCTCTCTCTCTCTCTCTCTCTCTCCACTCTCGGGCATGGATAGACACTAGCTAAGGGGAATGCCCTTGACCGGGAGAAGAGACATCAGGTTAGTTTGACGCTCTAAGCTCGCGACACACTAAACGGAAAGGTGAAAAAAAGAAGAAACGATATGCAAGTCAAAAGAACAACGAAAATGTGAAAGGAACAGTATAATACCGCCGCCCGATACTTGACCACACCGCCGACGGGGTTCTCTTCAGCTCTTCAGGATCGAACGAAAGGGCAGGAGCGTCGAACAGCAGCCGTCGCCGCAAGTGTTGTACGCATGGACAACGAGAAGGACAAAGAAGAAGTCATGGCCTCCGGCCATCACGACACTTTGCAGGAGCGCGACCATTTGCAGCAAGAACCAGCGAAGTCCGTGGGCGCTCCACCATTGGCCCGTCGTTCTTCCGGACGTGGCGGGCAACGCGTGCGCGGACATCCGCCGTCCCATGCAAGTCACGGGAAACACAGTGAGCAGTCAATCTCTCATGCAAGCAGCAGCCCCGCGTCACCACCGTCGCCAGGTTCGTCGGCGAAGCAGAACCGCTTACCGGCTTCCGGGAAGGCTCCGAAACTCTCGGCGCCATCGGATAATGCTGCGTCAAATTCGTTTGGCCAGGAAGTCCATCAAACGTGCGCAGGACTTCCGGAGATGTACGGTTATGCGACTCTGACTGGATCCCCAAAATCGAACCTACACCAGGTGTCGCCGAGCTCACCGAAACTCACATCAACCCCGAATTTGCCCGGCGCTCCTGGGTCACCCTCATCGCCGACATTTTCACGGTCCCAAGGATCACAAAAATCGCCGAGATCAGGCGCACTGTCACCGTTATCTCTCTCATCGATGGCTGGCCACGATCAACTGTCACGCCCAAACGCCGATCGCTCACAGGAAAGGAGCAGCAAGCGCGTAGATAGGGTAAGCTCTTGAACCCAGATGACCGGCGCCTTCTTAACCACAAACTTTGCCGAAATCTCAAGTTTTCGTTCGTAGGCATTGCTTGCCAGCCGGATATGTCCAACATCACAATTTGGCTAACGCCTGCTCTTATCATCAGTTCTAACGTAAGAATATTTTTGTGAATGCGGACCCTGATGTTGGCCACATAGCTTAAACAAAAATGAAAGGCGCATAATGGAAGGCTATTAAAACAGGCGGTGGTGGCCAAGGGAAAGTGTTAAGGCTTACTAAGGCTAGTAACCTTCATTGAAATACATATCTCTAGAGGAAAGCGAGAAAGAAAAGGTTTTGAGTTGGTGACACGTCCGTAGAAATACACCAACGCCCTTTTACAAGGGCGCTTGTAGATGTCGTGGCAGTAATGCGCGCGAGAGTGGACATTTTTCGTAGGTATAACGCTTCGTGAAAACCTTATGCATGTTAGCTGATTTTCGCCTTTGCCTCTTCCAGAGCCGCAGCCCTTCGCGTTCGCAAAGCCAGGAGATAACACTGCTGCAGACGGAAGGCAAGATCAAGCTCGCATCCATCCTCCTGGGTCTGGGTGCATCCATAATTCTCTGTGCGCTGCTGTTCCTGGTGTGGCGGTTTGTATCCAAGGACTGGTACACCTCGCAAAGGAGCACCACCACCCCGAGAGGTAACGTCAGCGATGGCCACAGACACAGGGCAGGTGGCCGCACCTACTGCTTGAGCACAGGAGCCTGTGCAGATGCATATGCCTTCCTCCTTCACGAGTCCATCGACGCCGAGGCCAAGCCGTGTCACAACTTCTACACTTACGCTTGTGGCGGCTGGCTGCGCAACTACGACACGTCCACGATGACGGCGGAGTGGCAGCAGTATACGATGGACGCGATGGAACGGTTTCGCGTCGAGAAAGTGCACACCCGTATGCGAAATGAGCCCGTTGGGCATGCGGTCCACTTCCTGGAGACTTGCCTCAACGCCGGTCGCGCGGACTGTGAGACAGACTTGAAGGCCGTTCTCGCTGAAGCTGGACTGACGTGGCCAGACCGAAGTGAGCGTTCGGACTTTGTGAACTCGCTGTTTTTCATGGCACGACGCGTCGCCTTGCCCGTGTTTTTCGGCGTCGACGTGGGCTACACGAACGCCAACCTCCGCGCCATTTTTTTTACGTCAGACCGAACGTTCCACAAGACGGCCCAGATATTGCGGGAGCACTTGAGGGGCGGCAGCGCGAGAGATTGCATTCGTGTCTTGTACGAGACGTTCGCATCGGGCGTCGCGAACGAGACGCGGCTTGGCGAAGTGATTCGGAACTTGGATTCGCTAGCGGACGCACTTGACCTCTACGTTCAAGCCTCGCACAGCCAAGAATCCATTCACGACGTCACAAGTCTTGGCGTATACGCGCCTTCTCTGCCTCGGGAGAAGTGGGCGGCTGCGTTTCCGGGCTATTTCAACTTCCAGTTCTCAGACATCAACGCCGTTGGCATTTACGATGTGCCCTCGTTCGCCGCTATATTTCGATACGCGCAAGATAATGGCGAAGCAAAGATGAACGACGTCCTCGGCTTCCTCGGCGTCTTGGCTGGAATATTCTACACGAGGTCCAAGGTGAAAGATGCGTTCTTCGGTTCGGGAAGCGTGGCGTCCGACCACCAAGTGCAGTACTGTTGGCGGCGAACCTGCATGTTCTATGGGCACGCCCTCAATCACTTCTTGTTCGCAAAGGCACCTGACGCGTTGAAGATATTCGGCGAACTCCACGACCTTATAAGGAGAGAACTTTATCGCACCTTCGGCCTGAATACCACCGCGTTGCACGTCCAGTCGCAGCCCGTTCCTCGCGATGGTCACCTCGAGATTGTTTTGCAGTCTTTGCGCAAGTCCGAGCCACAGGCTTTCCTGCCGCGCTATAGAACCTATCCTGCCACGACTGACAGCGCCTTACGCAATTGGATGACACTCATGAATCACAAGCGAAAAGTTCGGCTCGCAGAGGAATATTACGATGAAAAAGACTGCGCTGGACAGAGCGACGCGGCTCTCTATCCATGGCGCCTCACTCCGTACCACTTGTCTTTTCCGTGGTACGTTCCCGGTATCCAACGTGCCTTTCTTTTGGCTGGCCTGGGTACAAGAATAGCAGCTGCCCTGTTTCTGGACTACGTTGACAGGAGCCGGCAACAACGAAAACCAATGTACGAGGAGAACCAGCAGTGTATTCGTTCCTCAAACCCAGAGCTCGCAAAGACTGCGGACGTTGGGCTGCAAGCCAGCATAGCAGCTGTGCTCCTGACTTCGTCGTTGCTCGGGAAAGGCGCAAATGTACTGGCGCCTGTTGAGTCCGGTCCTGAAGTTGGGCACCTTAAGGAAGCGCAAGCGTTTTTCGCGTTCTATTGCCATCTATTATGCGGCCACAGTGACGGCGATCAGATGTGCAACTTGCCTCTGAGGCACAATAACGAATTCGCGCTCGCGTTCAACTGCGACACAGGAACGGACATGAACCCCCAAAAGAAGTGTCAGCTGCCTCCTTTAGCGCGCTAACCACTTTTGCGTGCTTGGAGGGTGCGAGCGACGAATGTACGCTATACCGCGATTGCCAGTTAATAGACGCATAGGGAGCTTACAACTCATATTGGTGTTTTATTTCCTTTTGCGAATGAAATTAAACGGTGATTGAAATCTGCTGACTGGCATGTTCGCTTCCCAGTAAAAAAAAGGCCTACAATTGAGTATTAAAGGGATTAGTATTTTCAGCCTAACAACCTTACTCCGCTGCTATACCGCTATCTTAACGCTATTCATGGCCCTCTCTTAAAAAAATTTGCAGATTGAACGCATATCGTGGAATCTATTCAGCAGCCTTCAGTCTTATTGAAGTCTTATTCAGCATGTAAAGCGGTCGAAACCACTGAACTCGACGTGCCGACCTTGCAAAAACTTGTGACACAGCACGACAGTATGACGAGAGACGCGCAGCAAATTTCGGCGGCTAACGCGTTACGAAAGTACATCATTTTTATGGGTAAATGATTGCTATACGACGCGGCAATCATATATATATATATATATATATATATATATATATATATATGGTGAGGAAAAGGGCAACTAAGGGACTCGATTTTTGGTCTACAATATTGAGTCCGAGCAGAGAAATAGGGGGGAATTATGTGGCGTTTTTAATTGCAGTGTAGACGTTCTAAATTGAAGTAAAATTAAGATGGACAAAAAGAAAACGAGTCCCTCGATTCCCCTTTCTTCGCATTCATTGCATAGTAATGGTCTCGACCCCGGCAAGTTTGATGCGTTCGGGTTGGCACACGAAGGTTTACTTGTGAGCTATCCATTTCTGGAGTTCACGTACCTACTACGCGACGCCATCGGTTTAAAGGATGTTCCACATCCGCCACTATGACTATAAGTGGCGCTGGCTAACACTCCCCGGGTTAAATATAAGTGCATATGCATAAACACCCATGGATGTGTGGAGGTGGAATCAGCAGCCGTCATAGCAGAATTAGTAGTGCAAGGCGCGCGTAGTGCGGAGGTTGCGGGTTCAGCTCCCACCAGAGGCAACTTGCTTTTTTCTCTCGTCCAGTTTCATTTCATTGTAGTTTATCATTTCTATATACACTCGAACTGAAAACTACAAATATTTCACCTGGTTTTAGCTTGGTTTCACTATCTGTTGCCTTAATATGGATGTGACAAACAAAACATTCTTGCAGAACCCATCTCACGGTTAATGCCGACGCCACTGCGATTAGCATTTAAACAGCTGTTCCGGCGCTCTGCCTACCACTCTGTGACGTTTCCTCCCGATATGCTTGTGCAGTTTCGGTCGTTCATTGCAACTTCTCCATTTATCGTCTGCATTGGAAGTTCGATCCCGAGTGCAGCAGCTTCACGCTGCTGGCTGACATGTCTTTTCGGTAGAGCGTGCGCTGAAGGCAGCCGTGGAAGAGACCTAACGTTCCGCGATACGATCCCGTAGTACGCGTTGGATTGCGTGTGTTCAGGTCCCACATACGACCTGTATGGGACATCCCGTTGAAAACGTCCTTCGGACATGCAGAGGATTAAAGTTTTGAGATTTTGTTTAGATCCCAGACGTTCAATCGTGTGGATGTCCTAAGGTTGTCTTAAGTAGGACGTCCCGAAACTGATGTCCACATATTATCCACTGGGCGTCCTAACCGGGACTTGAACGTTCGGATGTAGTCAGCATGTCCGGAGGATATTCGTGGTCCAATGGGATCTAGCGCCACATCGTAGGTCCACCATCGAAACGCGTCATGTATAGGGCGTATACACAGCCGGGTTCCTCTTTCACGCTTCGATGACGATGATGATGATTTATTGGCATCCCCTTTGAAACTACTAAGTCGACATGGACTGTTTCAATACCTTTCCAGAAACCTCGCAACGCTTGTTTCGTCCCAAGAAAAAACTTCGTTTACGAGAAAATTGTATCTGAAGGGTCTGAATACCTTTGCCGAAATTGAACTCTCCCGCTACCCAACCGGGGGAGTGGTGACGTTGCATACGCCATCACCGCCCTTTGCTGCCGTCGGTGAGCAAAACGGCGCCAAGACAGCGCGGCGGATTCACCGCTGCAGCTGCTTTTTGGTGAAGTGGCGTAGACCGTTCGGGCATCTCGCGACATCACATGGAAATTCTCTGCTACTTGCAGTTTGCGCGAGTTTCGCGAGCCAGCAAAACCACTGCAGCACTACGCGATCAGGAAAGTACCGAAACGCGAAAGCGTGGGCGGCGCAGAGTCGAGTGAAAACAACACCTTTCGACAGAAAATAGGTTTGTTTTCCAGTAGCTTTACTTTTCAGAGTAGGCCCATCCCTATGGGTTGTGGCCTAAGTAACTTTTGATTCTCAGCGGCAACTGCATCTAAGGTACAGGCCAAGGGCACTACTGCCCTTTCTCTATCTGTTTGACCTATATTAATCCAGATGATATCCTGTCCCTCAGTCTAAGCTCAAATCACCATCACTCTAAATTAGCGAGGCTCCATACAATGTTCGTTAAAAGTAGTCTGGGCTGTAATCAGATTTGCTGATCAGTCAGCAAGGAACTGTACAGTAGTCTGGGGTGTAACAGTCATAGAGACAGCCGAAGAGTGACATTGCATGCTCCATTGCTCAAGTCCATTTTCTTTGCCTGTCATGTATTTACATGTAAACGTTTAGCTATAAACATTCGTTGTCCTTCTGGTCTACATCGTTTTCTTCCTGCATTTCATCATTGCTACCAATCATCACATGAGACTTCATGCTCCAATAAAGAATGGAGAAGGAAGAACAAGAACCAACATAAAACATTATTGTGGTTACAGCTGTATGCACATAGAAACACAAATGATATCAGCCTACAGTTAAGGATTCTGTACCTCTGGTCCCAGAGTGGCACGATTGGCCAAGAATAGGCACACACCTTGAGGTACATTCCGAATGGCTAAATCCAAGAAAATCAAGTAAATCAATCAATCGATTCATTGAATACAATGTGATATTTCATTAAGGGGTCAGTGTGCTTTATAAATACTTACGATCTGATAGTATATGCCAAGGCTTACGCAAAAATTTATTTTTGCACTATGCAGAACAGAGGTACACTTACTTGCAAGGGTGTGTGGATAGTATTTTTTGAGACCAAATCGAATCTTACTAGATGCAAATCAGATACTTTTTGAATAGTTTTCAATAAATGAAGAGCTGTTGTTTCTATGACTGTAAAACGACCTTTACATCCTATATTTACCACGTTAGCAAGTTTCTGTATTACGTTTCACATGATGAAGCCTTCTTTATTGAAAGCATAAATGAAAAATTAGCAGCACATAAGCAGTATTTTCATACACAGTATTCTTCAGAGAGTGAGAATGATTGTTGTATAGCCGGCAAAGTCTCGCTGCTTGACAGATGTAGCCTGTCCCACTATACACATGTTCTCGTGTTTTATGTAAATACTATGCCAACAGGGATGAAATGTATCATACATTTGCTTCAATTTTATGTTCACGCAATGTTGGTGTCTTGAGATATTCTGTAGCTAATGGAAAGAAATACTTGTATTTGCAAATAGTGACTATTCGATCCGAAGACTGAATCGAATGGGACACTATTCAATTCATTATTCGAACGTTTCAAAGAGTCGCACACCTCTACTTCCTCGCACTACATTGTCGGTCAGTATACAGAAGGGATAGTATGCCTATTTGCAGGTACTAGCACTCGGTGCACATACAAACTTCGTATATATTGTGCTGTGAGAAATAAACAAAAATATAATTGTGAATGACATCACAGTTTCACGAACTATATGACCTGATAATGCCTGTGGGGTGCACCCAATGGGTGGGTGTACAAGAACAATCCTCCCACAATGCAGGAGCTACAAACACCCATTGCCCAGCGCACTGCCCCGACAACTCCAGCAAACCTCCACCGAGTGCCTACCAATAGGCAGCGTCATGTGCCGACGTGTCTTCAAGATGGTGGCGGACATTTTCAGCAACTTGTTTAGTGATCAGTCCACTACCATAAGTAAAACTCGAAATTTTAAGACCATCATTTCCACTGCACAAATACTTTTCGGACACCCAGTATATATCTGGAGGGTTTCGGATTGGATTTGTTAATAGAATGCAGTCTATGCTCCTGACAGACAGCGCAACAAAAACAGAGGACAGAGGAGGGAACATAGCGCTGAACAACACTTTTCTCACTTCTCTGTACCCTGCTTTTGCATAGGACTGCCTGGCACCAATGTTTTTGAACACATAAATGACCTAATACAGCTACACTTCTTTTATAAACAGTCAATATGTTCTCAGGAAACACAATCTTTTGGCACCAACATTCAGCACATCTCCAAACTGCGATCACACAATTTTTCCCAGCCGCTGATTCCGTGTGAGCAAGAAATGGTGCAAGACATGCGATCAAGAGCAGTAGGTGCCTGCATGCCACTGCAACATTTCTGCAGTACTCGTCTGCCCATGTCAAGTGGAAACACCGACATGCACTCACTTTCCTCTTTCAGTACAAGCAAACCTCCAAATCACCTTACGGGTCCTCACATTCACACCAAGCCCTGCTCCGATAAGCATGTTCATCTTGGCAACACATTGGCGGAGTGCCATTGCAAGCGTACAACATGCTCTCAATAGGCAATAACCCAAAGGTGCCGCCACTCGATCCTTGCAGCAGGTGGCGCAAAGTAAGTGTCATGTTTCAAACTGGCAGCATTGTATTCTGACGATGTCTACCAGCTCAATTTGGTGTTGCAGTCTTGAAATACTGTGCAATCGAAAAATGACAATGCGCATCTCCACCAGCTTGGCGTGCACCAGCATCTCGTACTGTAACGATTCGCATTATGAAGATGCTATATCAAGGCTTGTAATACAAGGCATGACAGCCACAAATTAATCTGTCAAATCTTTTAGGGATTTCAGGCCGTACGGTTCGCCTGTTAGTATGTTTTTATCATGTTTTCCCGAAAAACATACAAACGAGGTTCTACTTATATCTGCAGAGAAACCAACCAACTCAGCATCAATACCCATGCCAAAACCTGGAGGGAAGGGAAAGAAAGCTCTTCTTTACAACTAATATTAATCCCACACACTGTGTGAATCGGCTGTAAAGCTTTGGCAAGCAGGCAAGCTGAAACAACATATCATGATCAGAGACCCACAGCGGACAAATGCAACTTGCGACTATCCTCAGCCACAGGGGAAAATCTTACAGAAACGCAACATAGCACAACCACCGACCACAGCACCTAAACATATTGGCACCTCAAAGAAAGCTTCACTAAACAGTCTCCCAGCCACAGCCAGCTTTGTCCCACTGAAGCTGTAGAATTTGGGTTCAGCAAATATGGTTGCAAACTAATGACAGCTCAGCTTCATGGGCCTCTTTCTCGGACGTGTTCTACCTGAATTCTGTGCTAGCAGAACAGATGCTCTCACTTTTATAATTAAGATGTTGCTATGCAACGCAACTCACAGGCCAATCATCTAGCTAGCATGAGGAAAGTTGTAAGTGTGTTTAACTGTTAGCTTGTCTATGCATGCGTCTGTAGTGTGATCGGCACACCATCAGGCTGCTGCGCTTGGGAACCTGTGTTCAAAGAGCATCGTCAAATGCATAACTGTTTAGCAACACCTTTAGTGACAGTGAGCAAGACAACCAATGACAACATGCAGAACCCTGGGGACATAGGAAAAGAAAGCTTCATTTCAAAAATGGAATGCTTTACCACATGTAGGAAACTGCCTTTGAAGAAACCTGGTGGAGATGGTTTTCACGTCTGAGCGTTGAGTATTAGAGTCTATACTAAACACAAGTACAGCTGCCAGCAAATGGTTTTTAGGACAACACCCTGGGTGAAGAGCTTCCTTCACAAATGTCAAAGGAGCACCGATCTTTGATGGGAAGGCCCTCTTCCCATCAAAAATCGGAAAATATGAGAAAGTGAAGCAGTGTGGCTGACGAATAGGCAGCCAGTTATTGCACGCGTCCTGCGGTCATATGACGTGCAGGCTGCTCACGTGCCCTCCCGAAAACTTATTAGACACGAGCTCCTGCATGTGAAAGACCCTTTGGAAAAGGACAAGATCTCAGGCGTGGTGTATGTCATTCCATGTGTGGACTGTCGGTATGTGTCTACGTCGGTGAAACCGGCAACTTCAAAACAAGACTTAAGCAGCACAGGAATGATGTCCAAAAACGACACGTTGCATCGAATGTCTTGACCGAACACTGCGCAACGCAACCACATCCCATACGATTAACTGGGAGAACTCTCGCGTGATTGCCAAAGAACAAAATCATTCTTCGCGTCTTTATCCAGAGTCTCTAATCACCCAAACCACGGCGCACACTCTTAATCGCAACGAAGGCAATCTGCCACCCATGTATGCCAGATGCCCGAGTCATGTTTTGAGCCACACATAAAAAGGGGCGGCAGCTCTGCTGCTTGTTTCAATGTGAACAAGGCCCCCATGAGGGAGCCGAAACGTAAATAACTATTTTAAGCCATTTTTATCGGTGACCAGCCCTCTTCCTTTTAAGTAGTCAGTTATTTCATAATGATATCCATCACCCTGTCCAATTGCAAAACACCTAAGAAGACACTGTGCATATGGGACCTTCATCCTATCTTGTACAAAGAAGGCATTGTTTGCATCAAAACTTGGCTCAACAATGCAACGACTTCAGAAAACGTGGAACACTACACACTGCTACCAGCAGATCAGCATCGCACAAACCCCATTGTAAACAATGTACGAGTTTATCAAGGCCTTCTTCAAAGTAGCTTTAGAGTTACTCTCACTGAGCTGCAAGAAGGGTTCTGGTTATTAGACGCCGCCAGTGTTGCAAGAAAATGCTTAGTAAATGTGCTGTGTATGGTGTTTGTGCATGGTTCGAAGTTAAGGGTGCTTAAGCTCCAATAGCACCTCTTTCTAGAGATAGCATCCAGGTCCAATATGGTGCAAGTCACCACGACCGACTGTGCTGGTGCTGCGTTTGTCAAAGGATACTTTGTCGTGTAAGCCCATGTTGTTTTACCATGCATTGTCATGAGAGCACTACACATAGGGTTATGCAGTGACATGACTGTTCATTCCTTTTCGTACAGGTTGCGAACGCAAGTCCATGTACCAGTTTCTATAAGGCACAAGAACTCGGAACTCTCACACGACCAGCCATATAACATGATTATTCATTGGTAAGCGTGCTTCGTTGTGGGGAGGCTTTTGAGAAAGGTTGACACATAGTGTTAAGAGCTACCTTAAAAGGACGTTAGGAAATTATTGTTTTAACTTTGAGGAACTTCGGAGGTTACTAGGAGAGGTGGAAACAGTAGTAAACTCGGAACCATTAGCGTATGTTTCTGCCAAAATTAAAGTACTTATCCCTTCCCACTATATGGCATTCAGCTGCCTCACAGCCTTTCCTCATTGTGAAGTTCTAGGAATGCCAAGAGATTCACACAGATACACTGCACCTTTGCAGGGACCTGCAACACAGGCCAACTGAGCTAACAAGTAATCAAAGATTACTTGTTAGCTTTCAGGAGAACAGTAATAAATTAAGGGGTGATGGCATTGTAATCGTACACAATGACAAGGTGCCTGCAACATTCTAGGAACTGGGAAAGATTTCTAAGTTTCACGTAATAATAGACATGTTAGAGGACGCAGAGCCCGATTAGCAAACAATACTGAGGTCATGAGACTGGTACAACTTTCTCTGCTAGAACTGTGCGAGTGAAACTGTCGGGACGGCAGACGTTGGAAGTCGCCACGCGTCACATAGAGGACAATGAAGGAGGTGTAAGTACGCGCATTCAGCTAGCAAGTCTTAGACTGTGGTGCTTGCCATGCTTTAAGTCTCATACTTGTCGCCAATAAAGCCTGCAGAAGAAATTTCCCCCCACCATGGTCTACAGTCTCCGATTAGTCATCGCCAAGAATCCTAGGTGCCAGGCTCATGCCTGTAACTATCAAAACTACTCGTTACTGCACAGGCAGTGGAAACGCTCGGTCGTGTGGCTCTGCAACTCTGTCTGCAACAAGTGCCAGCTGTTCAGATTGCTTTCATCTTAACAATGTGCCACCCAAAGTAACACTGCTCTCTCCGCACAGAACTCAATGAGCCCCTTCCATTGAGTCTAAGCTCAACACAAAAACGGCATTCAGGTTGCATGTGGATAGAACACTACCCAAAACATTACCATTCCCTCTGGACAGAACCAAGGCAGTTATCTTACTAGGAGCCTGAAGGGTCCAAACCCGTGCATATGCGGTGTATAGCTCACAAAGAAAGGAGACAGGAAAGCTGAGTGCTCCGTTTGTCTCTTTTGTAAGCCATAGGGTTATTTGGGGCTGGTCAAGCTGCCATGAGCAGCATCTTCCCCCTGCAATACTCTTTTGTGGAAATAAAGCATACATACATACGTTATATGTCATTTCACCCTTCAGGCTGTCATTAAGATGTATCAACTTGCCCAAGACTATAGCAGTTTTGTTCTTTCAAATGAAACGCTAGAAAGATATTACCTACTAGCATTTTTTTAGCATCACCACCTTGCACTTACATGGTTAATACAGCAAATTTTTTCTCTTCAATCATGCACTTTGGCAAGTGCGTGCAATGCAATATCTACATCAAGCCCTACAACCTACCACAGGTGCTGCAATTACTGCTATAATGGCCACGCACAAAGAAATGAATATTTTTTCTAAGAAGCTTTGTGGCCTAAGATATTTATTTTATTATTTTGAACCTTCTTACATATTGAAGCAATGTGCTCTAAACTATTAGAGCCTGGAAGTCCCACATGGCTTAGAATGATGCTGTCCTTCATTTGCAACATGTGTTTTGACAAAAACAACATTTCAGGTTTTTGCTGCTCACAACTCACTTGAAGAGGGTGTTGTAGAATGTGCACTCTAGAGCACGATATGCTTTCAACGCCTGTTCACCACACTCGTTTTGGCAGAGAAAGAGGCGGATAGTGTCGAGTGCTTTCAGAGCATCGCGCGCTGTGACAACCCTTTGTGTTTCGCCTTCGTCACCAACCAGTGGTTCATCCAAGGCAGAGGTCTCATCCACAGCTTCGACAGGCTCAATTTTCACTTCCACACCACCGTACATAAGCTCTTCATCTGTCTGGACATACGCAGCATCACACGGCTCGCTTTTGACTTCTACCTCATCGAACACAAGCTCTTCATCTGCTTGGACATAGTTATCTGAGGGCCCGTTGTCAGCGTCCATCGCACTGCCCACCGCCTCATCCCTTTCCAGTTCACCGGTGGCCAAGTGTGACAGAATGCATCCTCGGAACCCGCAAGCCTTGAAGGCAGCTCGAACGACATCTTGCTCGAGCGAGTCCCAGGACGTTGCGACAAGCGACAAGGCGACAAGGAGCGTGGGCCTCGCTTCCTCTGGCTGATCGGCCAGTATGGTCAGCCTCTTGAGCAGGAACGTTCGGTAAAGCTCCTTGAATCGCCTCAGTATTCCCACGTGCAGCGGATTCTGGTCGCTGGTAGCCAAGTCTCCGCGGGCGAGGGAGTACAAGCGAATGTTCGTGAAGTCGCACCTGACGGCGGCCGCTTCAGCCAGGTCCCGGGCCAGGAAGACGGCGACGATGCGTTTCTCGGACCGCATGCGGCTGTCCACGCTGACTAGATACTGCTCCAACGCGTCGATGGGGAACCGCGACAGATCCTCCGCACTGGCAAGGTAATTGCAGGGCGGGTTGCAAACGCCTCGCAGGTTCCTGGGATTCAAGCGGCGGCCGACGACCCACGGTGCTAGTTTGTCTGTGCAGTCTTCGTTCACGCCCAGAATGACGCCAACTCGGTTCCCACGGCGTGGAACTGTCGCGTGGTTCGTGTCGAGGCCCAGCAGCGCGCCGCCCGCCTCCGGCTGCGCAAGGTCTGAAGGCAGGAGTGCGTAGTAGAGTTGCGACCAGCCGACGACGTAGACGTTGCGCGGGTGGTACTGCTCTCTGACATGGAGAAACGCGACGAGGTCGTCTGGTTCGCCCCTCTGCCTAGAGGAAGAGGCACGACGCTGGGCTGACGGCTTCTTTTTGCAGCGCGCAAAGCCGTGGCGCTTTTTGAAGCGGCACAGCCAGCCAGTACTGGCCGTGAAGCCGTCGATGCCCATGCTGCTTGCCACCCCTTCGGCCATCTCTCGCATTTCTTCGAGGCTCGGTCTCGCTCCTGCGTCGGACACCTCACTCATCCAGGAGAACATGAAGTCGTCGAGCTTCTTGTGTCGTCCCGACCTTGTCGCGCGGCACGAAGGGTCAAAGCGCTGGACATTGGCCTCGATGCTCTCTCGCCTTTCGACGAGGGTGCATAGCGTCGACATGGGGATGTCGAGTTCCCGGGCGAGTACTCTGCGCTTGGCTGTCGGGTTCTCATCGACGAACTTTAGTATCTTGATCTTTTCGTCGAGGGTCAGGGAACGTCGCTTGCGCGACATTGTGGATCCTTTGTGGCGAACGATGCAAGTTGCGATAGCGAACTTCCCAAATCGCGCGCAACAACGCATCTACAGCCCCTTGCTGGCTTCCTCCAATGGATTGCCTTGGATTGGTTTTAATTTTATCTTTGTCACTTGACGCACTGGATTGCAGCGTGGATTGCAGTGTCTGTTTTAGCCAAGTCGTTCGCCCGTTCAGTTCATGGATTCAAGTTTCGGCGGTCCGCTACTCGTTCTACGCTCGCAGAAAATTCCAGGGTAATGGTTTCTCTTTAAAAACCTGCAATTGCTTCAGCGCACATACACAGTGACGGAGAGTGGATGTGTTATTAGAATCCGTGATCTGTGCGACCAATCGTGCGGCTAGTTATTGCACGCGGATAGTCACTGAAGATGTTCGTGACTATCCTCGCGCGCTTCAGCTATTCGCAAGCGAAGTCTGTCGGGTCGGCTACCGCTCACATTCTCGTCTCAACGCTTGTTGATTATCTTGCTCTGACACTAGTTGCTGTGCGACACGGATGTCAGAGACATCGTAGTGTTTAGGGCGCTGTTTCGACGCATTGGGGAAGAGTAGACGTGCAACAAAAACTGAAAATAAATTACCAGACGCCAGTGCACTGAAAGTGCACCGAGCAAATCTGGGCCGAAAGAACGAAATCGTATGTTTGTTGTTGTCTTTTGCATTCAGGGACGCGCATTTTTCTCTTACAAACGTACCAAAATGATTTTGCGCTTACCGCTGCTCTTACTGAAATTTCGCAGAGAAATTGAATTTTTTAGCTCTGATTGTTCAATATAATGCCACACTTACGTGTCTGGTTTTTCAGAAGAGTAAATTTCAAAGTTGCCTCCGTCTACAGGGAAGCTTGCGGCTGCGAAGCCGGCGCAAACGTTACTTTAGCACGCTTCAGCCAACATTAAAACTGGATATATGGATATATGCTCTGAGCGTCCCCTTTGAAAAGGATATACTTTTTTTTTCTTTCTCTTTATTTGATTCATTGCATACACGCAATACACAATACTGTTTGCACCCACAGCCTTGGTGGCTAGTTTGGGGTCCAATAACAAAATAGACATAAGAAGAACAGCGCACTTGTTGTATGAGACAACTTAAACACGTTATTAAAGCATTTTTACAGGGAAAATATAGGATAAACAAAAGACGATGTTATGACAACAGGGGATGCAAATGGAAAGACCCTGTCAACATTCATGAAAGAAGTTTTTCAAACATTGTGCAAAGTTCTGGCTAGTCTTTACACCGTGTGGGAGTGCATTCCATATTATACCACTGTTGAACTCCACGAGTCTCTGTCCATATACATTGTGACATGGTTAGTTGGTTGTACCACCAAGCACTCTTTCTTATTTTGCCAAATGTCTTACCTATGCTATTATTTATTTATTTTTTCACTGTGAGGAAATGCCCAGCATAATTTTTTCTGAACCATTGCTGCGAACTTTATTTGCAGTGTCTCTACTTTTCTGCCTCCAATCATCTTTTACTAATCTCTGTTATGGACATGTAATCCCTGAACCCATAGAGTTTCATACAATAATTACTAGAGGGAACTCAGGCACTGGTGTCTACTGGAGCAAGGGAATGATAGGTAGTACATGGATTTACCTAAACTTTGTCCCTTTGGCTTCAAACAAATTTGCGACTGTGTAAACTCATTATTTTCAACAAAGTACTGCATAATAAATAATTAACTATCTATTAGAATTGTCCACTGACAGGATTCAAGTGCAGGACCTCCAGCACAAAAGCCCAACATTGAAACCATTACGGCATGGATGCATACATCGACAAGCAGCATAAAACGTCCTCATGAATTTCTTGTGGGCAAGCCAGTGCCTTGAGGTGTTTGCCGTGTTTTGACTTGGCCGCCCCGACAAGCTGAACTATTGCAATTAGTAGGGATCCTGCATGTTTGCAGTCTTCTGCACTTAGAAAAGTATAAATTGCTCAGAAATTTACAACAATGAAGGCAGATAAAGCAAAATAAACCAAGCCACAGGAACGTCTGAATCCACAAGCACGGATATCAGACAAATCCATCATTTCTGTGGTGGCTAACCGATTGCAGTGCCAGAGTTCCCTCGAGTAACTATTGCAGGAAACTGTATGTCTGAACCAAAGGGCTTCAAGGAGGCCAGCAGAGCTTAAGCTGACAGCTGGGTAAATATCTTCATGTTCCAATAAAACATGTTCCATATTTTCCCTAGCTTTACCGCAGCAAGCATATGCTTCTTCTTTCTTTGTGTACGTCCCTTTATAACTATGCATTTTAAGGCAACCTGATCTCGCTTCGAAAAGTAAAGAGCTTCCCTAAGAGTTATCATAAATTGTTTCTTTCCCGATTTCATTTATACCTCACTCACAGCTGCCATTTGATTGCCATCAAGTCTTGATTGTACCTCTGACTTCAAGCAAACATCCACATTTCCAAATGTAAGTCCTGGAACCATTACACCTTTCCACATACCCTGGAGCACCTTGTACCTATTGTATACCCATAGCGCTCTGTGTTTCATTATGGCTGCATATCTCTTCCCCTTTGCCATAATTGTTTTTCCCTGTGGTTCTATGTATCTATTTTCCTTGTTTGTCCATACCCAAGGTATTTCCTTGCCCTGTGTTTACACTGTCTGCTCACTGTTTTCATTGAATACCATAGGACCTGGTTCTCTAATGCTATTTCAGTCCTAAATTGTCACGTTGCTGTCCAGAAGCATTAGCCAGACGTTGCATATTGCTTTGGCTGTTTGCAAGCGACACAATGTCATCCGCATAAAACAAACCTGGGAGCTGCTGCTCAACTATCATGCTCGCCTGTTTGTACGAAAGATTAAACCTGACACTGATTCCTTCTAGCGCCCTTTCCATCTTTACCATGTACCTCACAAACAACGGGGATAAACAGTACCCCTGTCTCAGTCCCTTCATGATATCAACGTTTTCCTCGCTCCTCATCCCTTCCCATTGAATACAGACGGTATTTTCTAGGTGAATCTTCCTCAAAAGCTCTATACCGTCATTGCCTAAGCCATCCCCTTCCAGAATATCCCACAAAAATGTTGCAGTTCACATTGTGATACACTACAGTAATGTCTAAAACCCACATATGACAGTCTCCTTTCTTCATTGTCATTATGATTTATTGACTCTTAAAGGGACACTAAATGCAAATACTAAGTCGACATGGACTGTTTGACTACCATTCCAAAAACCTTGCAACGCTTGTTTCGTGCCTAGAAAATACTTGGTTTACGAGAAAATTGCATCTGAAGGGTCCAAATGCCTTTTTCGCAATTCAAATGTCCCACTACCCAACCGGGGAGGTGGTGATGTTGCATACGCCATCACCACCCTTTGCTGCCATCGGTGAGTAAAACCACGCCCAACAGACAGCGCTACCAAGCCAAGACAGAGCTGTAGATTCGCTGCTGCAGCTGTTTTTTCGTCAAGTGGCGCAGGCCGTTCGGGCATCCTGTGACATCACATAGAAGTTGAATTCTCTGCTACTTGCAGTTTGTGCGAGTTTCACGAGCCAACAAAACCAGCGCAGCACTGTGCGATAACCAAACTAGTGAAACGCAAAAACGTGGGCAGCGCAGAGTCGAGCGAAAATGAAACCTTTCGACCGCCCATGTCATCTTCAAGGGTAATTTCAATTAGTTATTTTTTCTAAAGAATGATATAGAACTGGGCAAGTAGCATTTTATTTCATCTTATAATACAATACAAGAAATTCTTTTTTTTTTATTTCGATGGATGGTTGAGTACTAGTGAAAATTTAACTGAAGAGTGCTTTCGTCATCGGGCAAGTGCTTGAATGTCCCAGGGCAGTCTCTAACCATGTCCTGCATTTACCTCAATTTCTCAATTGGCAAGGGTCTGTTTGCGATAATATTGACGCCTTAGAGATTCTCGCGCACTAATCTATCAATTTAGCTTCACTTCATACTTGCCTTTAGTGTCCCTTTAAAGGGGCCCTGAAGCACTTTTCATCTAAGTGACAAAAGGCATTTGAAATGAAAATAGGCTATTTCAGAAATACTTTGCTGCAAGAAGTACTTCAATGCATTCAGCAGAAGTGGAGTTATTGGCAATCAAACACAACCTCCGCTGAGCTCCCATTCTTTCTTCAATGCCTTGCACTGCAAAGGCTACGGCACAGTGGGGTGTGCCCCCAACCTTCACAATTATGACGTCAGAAAGGAAAATGTGAAATTCAGTGCTTTGGCTGAGCATGCCGCTTCAAGCGGCCACGCAATCGACTGGGGGAAAGCACGTGTCCTTGCTAGGAAAAAGGGCTATCTCAACGCCTTTATCTTGAGTCACTCATGATTCAGACTACGCCACACACTCTGAACAGGAGCGATGGCAATCTGCCGTCAGTGTATGCACGCTGTAATGTCACGTGTTCAAGACTATTTAAGCGAGCTGCTCGAACACCTTTGTTTATTTTACCTGTGAGCAAGGCTCCCGCGTGGGAGCCAAAACGTCTTCTTTTCTTTTAAATTTTACTTTGGTTGGCGTAGTGCCCCGGGTTTTTGTTTACCTTTTAACCATGTTTCATCCCGACCAGACGGGCTTCCGTCAAACACTGAACTTCAGTGTGATTGGTTCTAAATTGCACAAATGCTGAAATTTCTTACACGAAATTTTCCACTGCCATCACCAATGCTTTTACAGCTGCTACATCAGTGGTGCCTTACAAAAACAAGTATTTCACCCCTATTAGCCCTCGGTTGACTTCGAATCTTCTGAAATGTGTTCAGAAGAGAGCGTTCAGTGTTATAACAGAGCAGCAGTAAGGGCAAATTAATTTTTTTATACTTTTAAGAGAAAAACGCCCAATCGCCACTTCCTATTATGTGTTCTAGGTTCCCCCCTCCCCGAAAAGAAAGCTCCTGGCTGCCAACTGCAAAAATCAAGTTCTCATGCCATGGATCCCAGGCATCACAAACCACCTGTACTAAGTGGCTGCTATAGGAAAAGATGATGAAGAGCTTGTCGTCAGCATGTGGAGGGGTCCCTTCAACCAAGTGTGTGACAAACACGACAGCCATGATGGTCTTGAGCATAGGGAACGGATGAGGTCAAGTAAGCATTACTGTAAATTTTATACGTCCCCTCCGCAGCATTTCTTAGAAGATCACATCTTTAGATAATAAAGCTGAACAAAAATTATAAATTTCAAATATATCTGTTCCAGCATCACCTGCATTTGTTCAGCTAAAGACCATTATAAACAGTCCAAAGTTCCAAGGCAAAGATGACTCCACTGCACACCAGTATAGGGGTGTTGTCCTTGCCTTTTTCTCCATTCAGTACGCACAGTTTTTTTTTTTTTTTTCCATAATGATGCACCGACAAGCGCAGTTTGACAGTGATTTTGGTAATTTGGAACAGATACTGAATCAGCGTAGCTTCCACATGCAATGATCTTGTATTTGGCCAAACATGAGGGAGAAAGGCAGGAAAAATGAACAACCTTTAACACTTAGTTGTGTATTTGTACATAGTGTTGTATGCACCCTTCAGTTAACTGTAGTACTATGCACAATGCATAGTGATTAAAGTGCGATAATTGGTCCACATGGCAGCCAGTGCTATTGCACCACTGGTGGGCACTGGAGACACCGAGATGATGTGGTGTACTATACTATGAAAGTGAGGGCCTTTGTGATGCATTATGACTGTGCTTAGCCCCCCAGCGATCCCCCCACGTTCACTGATGGGGCAAAAAACGCCGACCGCCATGTGGGCTGATTGTCACGTTTGTATCTCTGAGAACTGTACGTGTGTAAATACATTTTTCTGTCATTGCTTTTTTCACCCTGATTTGTCTTGCTGATTGCTTAGTGAGGAATTAGACCCCCGCAGTCTTTATGCCTTCATGTGGCGTGTGAGGGCTTCGGCCAAGTTGCCTGCTCCTAACGGCGCATTCTTGCGCTTCACTTGTCATGTGTTCTTTGTCTTCCACTAACTTCGTGCGTCGCCGCGCCTGTCACAGTGCAACAGAACGATGAAGCTACACCAGCTAGGACCTTCTCAAGCGCTGCTTATTTTCCTAAAATAACATCTTACGGGAGCGCCTGGACTTGTCAGAGTGCAGAAAGTCCCACCGGTGGCAACCTTTTTTCGTCTGCTTTCGTTTCTCTTTACCTTTTCATTTCCACATTTCAATTAAAACAAGTAATTTCCCCCATGCTTTCCTTGGTTTCATTGTCTGTCGGCTTCATATGATTGTGACTAACAGAAATTGAGCCCCTTGGTTTGCCTTCTCGTTTATTACACAGCAACGACTCCGGCAGCATTGATGCATCCAGCTAGTGTACAAGTGTTTACTGGCCAGCTGCCTTCTCCCAAGTCTGTGCTGTATCCCAGGATTGCACTAGAAAGGTTGCTCGGCATACCTCTTTTTCGGCGTGATTGGTGGCACTGGCTAACACTCCCAGTGCTATATCTAGTACACATGTAACTAACAAAGAATGTAGACAAAGGAAGGAGGGGGCAGTTGCCTCTGCAGCTCAATTGGTGGATGAGTAACGTATTGCCAATTAGAGTGAAAAGTACTTCTGGCAAGTGGTGAGGCATCGCACGCATCTTGCAGAATGTGTAGATTCGGCTCCCATCAGCAGCAAGTTGCTTTTTCTTTGTTTCATTTTCCTTGATCATTTCTATGCTTCAATTTTAGGGCAAGAAATGTCCCAAAAAAAAGGTCTTAAAGTATCACACGAAAGCAAAGCATTTTTTGATGCATTAAGTATAAACCCCATGCAAGCGATCGTGCACACGACAGCGACAAGCGACGCGATGGAGATAGCTGTCGCGTTCGCTCGTCGCCTACAAGTCGTACCCCATGAAAGCGACGACTTCGAGCGACGTCTCCCCAGTGTTTCCGGTATGAGGGCAGCAATATAGGCACCAAAACTAGCGTGACGCATGCTTTATTAACTTAAGTTGAAGCGTTTTACTATACAAAGTAGCATAAAATATTTCTGAAGGTCTTCCAGTAGGTTCTTATCTTTGCATGTATAAAGATTCAATCGTTTGCTTGTTCCGTGCGACAATCGCAAGTGCTTGAGTTATGTACATCCAGTTCCGGCTTCGCGCTGTTGGCTAGTCGCTCATAGCACTTCCGGGCGATGAGCGACAAATTCTAGATTTGCAGAACCGAGCGATCACACGACAAGACCGAGCGATCTGTCCACGCGACAGCCCGATCCGTTGCTCGAAGCCATTGCCTGTCGCTCTCGCACACAAAATCGCGCTCATGGGGTTTAGCCTTTAGAGAGCCAAAGTGCAAAAAAAGTGTATGTGTGTTTCCATACATATATATATATATATCATAAGAAACCAACAAACATTGACACCAAGGACAACATAGGGGAAATTACTTGTACTACTTGCAAAATGAATTAAAGAAATTATAAATTAATGAAAATGAAAGTAGATGAAAAAATTTCATTTTCACTTTCATTTCCATTAATTTATAATTTCTTTAATTTATTTATTATGCACAAGTAAATTCCCCTATGTTGTCCTTGGTATCAATGGCTGTTGGCTTCTTAGGATATGACAATAAAAATCGAGCCCCTCGGTTAACCCCGTTACCTCTCGTTTATATACATAGTGCAATTGATGGTGGTCTGTCCTAGACCACCATCAGTTGCACTTTGCACCTTAAAGAGGCGGGACGTGTGTCAAGTGAGCTTCTGAACAACACTTTGCAACGTGGTAAAAGCAGTTTAGATCGTGAATCTGGGACCTCAAAGAAGTTCAATGTAAGCGCTAACAAATTTCTGTTACATTTACTGCTAAATCACCACTAGATATTTCTTTTTAATGGGCGCTGCAGCTTTGTCACGCCAGGCAAGGTGCGCCTCCGCAGTCTTGTCAGCGTTTTCACTCTACCTCAGCCTCCTGTTCCCGCGTTGCCGCATCTCGACACCTCCAGTGCTGAGCTGCTGCATTCATTGCACACAGGGCTGCTAGCATTATGTCGCTTTGACTCGCCTGCAAGTCATTGCATTGGGCTCACGTGCAAGGAGGCTGTAACTTGAGAAAGAGTACGGGCGGTGGGAAATGGGGGTTCACTGCATGGTGCAAACATTATCACTCTTATTCTTTTTCGCTCACCACCCGATGCCGGGACTTGACGCCAACGCCACGAATGCGACTGCAGTATTTGTATGATTGCCACCACCAAAAAAGTTGAGCACTTTCGTTCACTCGATTTGCCTCGCTCATAGCAGCAGATATGCCCTTTAGGAAACACTAAATAGTCCAAAAACAAGTCCTGCTAATTAGTTTAGACATTGTAAAGTAATTTTGAAGGCCCGCAGTGGCTTGCAATGAAATTCAACTATATACCTGTGCTAAGTTTAATGTTGCAATCCTTGCTCTTTTGCTTACAGGTTGTGATAACAGGTGTCTCTGCTGCTGCAAACACCATTGGCACAGCAATGTTGCAGCTTGAGGGAGAGCTGGGCAGCAGTGGCTCTGGCAAGCGAGCCAGGGCTTGGACAGATCCATAAGGTACACTTTCAAAATTATTGTTCTTTTTCCATAAGGCGTATTAGCATTTTTTGACATAAAAATTGTAACAGCGCAAACACATGCAACCACAAAGTACCAAAGACGAGGTCGCATGTGTTTGCGCTGTTACAATTTTTATGTCAAGTATGCACCAACTCTCCCAGAAAGAAGTTTCAATGACGTATTAGCATTCATCGCATCACCCTCTCAATTCCTTTTGTGTCTCCCGTATCTGTTCCGGCGCTTCAAATTTTCACCATAGATCTGTGTCCCTCATGCCTTTGCAATGTTTGTTCCTCACCAAACGGTTATTTTTTGTATCGTTGCTGCTTTAGTCTCTTTGTCGACTTTGTGATGTGTTCAAATTGCCATATTTACCTGATCCTAATGCACCCCTGAATCTAAGACACCCCAGTTTTCGCAGGTGTAAAATAAAAAAAAAAGAAGTGCATGTTAACGTAACATTGCCCCAATTTGTAAAAGAAAATTCAAGCATTTAGATCGCTACATTCACGATGAGAAAAAAAAATGAGACATGCAGAAGGGAATACTTTATTTTAAATGACATTTCATAATGAAAATGGTGCATCGTTGTCGCCAATATTGCTTTACTGGCCACAGATACCATGCACACAAGAGCAATATTCTCTAGCGGTCACTTTCGTGAGATTTTACGTGACTGCATCAAACTCATCAAAGTATGCAGCTGACTGCGGTCTTGGAACTGTGCACAGATAGCGAGCTCGGCACAGAATCAGAATCACTGGCAGCTGTATACGCCAACGCATTCGGTGCCAAATTGCGAAGAACCTCACAAAAGCGATTCATCGAGAATGCTGCTGCAGATCGTAGTAAGCACAATATAAACCCACAGAAACCTTCGCTGAAGACCTTCTTTTTCGTATTTGCCCGAGTGTTGTGCGCATGTAGGAGTTTATGAGAGGCATCTGGGGTCTTTCGCTTTTCGGAATCTGCCCTTCCCTAGGTGCTACAGTACCACGGAGGAGAATGCGCCTTTACTCCATTTGTCCCTATACGAGAAAAAGGAGAAAAACTGTCATGAACTTTCACTAGCTTCATAAAGATATGGTGACTAGATGGGGAGGTGTGCGAAACTGCGCGCCGGAGAGGAAGCAGCACTTCAGGACACCGCCGGCGGTGCTTCTGTCAGCACCGATATGCGAAAGATGAGCGCACAGTCACCTCCGCTGTGAGAATCTCAACACAGATATGGAGAATTACTGTAGAGTAATTCTCGAGAATGATTACATGTAAGCCGCAGAGTTTGCCTGCTATTACATATGCTTTTACTAATTAAGATGTTTGCGCTCATCTAATACTATCTCGACATCGAGATTATATGATGGGTATAAAACATATATTCCAGTATTTACTATAATGGTTATTGCGGCCCCTTTCTCTCTCCGTCTGTTAGGTATGTTGACTTTATGCACCAGGGCTGTGGCCTAACATTAGTATATTAAGAGGGTGAGAATGCACGTTAGCCATTAAGAGCTGACTTTGTGCAAGTTATCAGAAAATTGAGTTTTGGCAAGCACTGGCTGCTTTGCATTCTGTCTGAAAAACGGAACAAGCCGCATATTCACGCACAAGAACTGGGCAGTGCCATGCTCAAAATGAATACTTATTCAAGAAAGTTGATGAATTTTTTTACAAAGTACAAATATGTGCAAGAACAAAATTATGTACAAAATCAAGTATACAAAACATGCTAATCAATGCAGCTAGACAATTGACCATAGCAAAACATCATAACTGTACACTTGAACCAGGTGAGAGAATTGAAATGCATAGCATGGAATGGCGAGTGTCCCTGAGCAACAAAAAAGTTTAGGTTATTAGCTCTTCCAGCTGATTTGAGATAAGCCAAAAATGTACACAGCTTGCACTAGTAGTGCAAGGCTGGAGTCAACAGTGGAGCTTGTGATCACCAGCTTTTACGTGACTTGCCTAAGTTGCTTGTAGGTTTTGCGAGCTTGTGCTAGGTTTTGCTAAGTTGTTGGTAGGCTTAGCTAAGTCATTTGTAGGTTTTACGAGGTTATGCTAGGTTTTGCTGATTTGTTGTCTCTGCAGGCTTGATGCTGGAAGTATTCGAGCAGTCGCAAACCGGGATCGCTTTCTTGGCGACGTCGAGTGTTCAGGAGCCTACTCTCCTGTTCCCTGGACTGAAACATGGGATCCTCGACTCGCATCGCCTGTTCTCAGCCGGTGTTCCAGATCAACTCGGCGGCAACGCATCGCTTCTCGCTTGGCAGTACGGTGCTCTTCCTGGTAAGCCACTCCTTCTTCGGGCGTCCAGACTTTCTTCGGTCTTCCCATGGCAGCAGCACGCATGCACAGAGTAGAGGTGGCGAGAGGTGTATCGCTGCGCCGGCTGTTTCGAGCTTTTACTCGCCTGTGACGTTACAACTCGTCTTACGCGCATGGGGTGCGAGGAGGTTACATGGCTCGGTGCTCTCGCAGGTGGCTGCTAGGGAACGTGAGGCGGCGCACAGCTGGGCTGAGTTTTCTGGTAATGCTCCACGGCAGCACTGAAGCTTAAACGGCTCCGCTGTAAAAAGTTTCACAAGATGAAAGTTCACAAGATAACTTCAGGTTACTTGTGTTGTTCGCCTCATTTTAAGGTGCTTCATCTTGACACTTTTACCCTGTCGTGATGCATTCTCACCCGCTACAAGAAAATGAAGCCTAGTTAGCACATAAAATCTGAGCACTTCATTTGTAATCTGTACGTTGTGCTGTCTACAGCCAACCGTGTTGAGCTTGTTGATAGAGAGGCAGGAGATTAGATCTCTGATGCTGTTGCTTTTCAGTTTGTTAAAGCTGAAGCAGTGCGTAAAAGCACCTTCTATTTTTGAAACCAGCTCCTTCAATGTTTGTAATTGGTACAGAAGTCGTCTATCTATGCGACGTTATCAAGCAAGACTCTTTTAGATGCAGACCCACCTTGCAGCAGCAACTCGGCACAGTCACCGCACATCGTTTTCTTTGGCATTTTTCACGCTACATACCCACAAACATAGGTCACACGAGAGTCACTTCTTGCCCCAACTTTTGATATTCGCCTCGATGTTGGTGAGGGAAACTTGAACGTGTTGTGGATGTCGCGAAGTCACATTACAGTAGGCAAGGCTGTGACGCTCATTGCAAGGGGTTAACTGTTTATTAAGGTAGAATAGGCTAGCGATAGAATGGAAACTACTTACACAGACATCAGACTACGAGTCAAAAGTTACAATTTTGGTCATCCTTCTCTTGGCCAAATCTCCACCAAATCTCGGGGATTTGCAGTGTTTCAAAGAGAGTGTCCACACTTTTAAACCATGCGGGCACTGTGGGATCCGCCTCTGCCTCTTCCTTCTCGTCGAGCTCTGGACCCCCTGCCGGCCAATCTGCGGCCACATTATCTGTGGTGATAAACACTCACTTAAGAGTGGCTCTATCCTGCACTTCTTCATTCAGCTCCCTTTTTGTGCATTCCAGACGTTTGTGCACCTCTGGTGTTAACGATGCACCTATCCCTTGTGACAACGCCTTGGTGACTGCACACAGAGTCAACACCTGTTGGTGGCTGCATCCATCCTTTCCGGCTAGAGATAGCGGTACGTAAAGCAAGTCAGCGTCAGCAACATGACCAAATATGCCTTTTAACTTCATATTACCTGAAATCTTGCCCTAGCACTCCTCTGGTACCGTCTCTGTCCTTAACACAGTTATCTCTGCACCTGAATCCAGACAAGCCCTGACGGAATTCCCCCCAACTACCAAATCGACCCACTTTAACAGCTCCGACACCGCTTGCTGGTTTCCCTTATCACCTGGCTCCACCGAAGGCCAAAAGCTGTCCGATACAATTATCTCCGCCCTTGCTATGAATTTGCTGCTCTGCTGCAGGCACTGGTGTGGAAGGGTAAAATATACCTATTGGACAGCGTGAGCAGTTGCTTGCAAAAGAAGTATTTGAGCTTGAGAAGCTCAGACTCGTGGTAGGGATGGAAAAACTTAACTTGCTCAAGTGCGGGCAAAGGCTTTTGTTGGGTATCAAGCTGGGGCAGTATGCGAAAGAACTGAAGGCAGTTCTTGCTTCAGTGCCAGAGTTGGATCCCACAGTGCCCACATGGTTTAAAAGCGTGGACACTCTCTTTGAAACACTGCGAATCTCTGAGGATTTGGTGGAAATTCGGCTAAGAGAAAGAAGACCAAAATTGTAACATCGCTGTAACTTTGGACTCGTAGTCTGATGTCTGTGTAAATAGGTTCCATTCTATCGCTTACCTATTCTATCTTGATAAACAGTTAACCCCTTGCAATCAGCGTCACAGCCTTGCATACTGTAATGTGACTTTCTGACATCCACAACACAGTTTCCCTCAGCGACATGGAAGCGAACACCAACTCCAACCAGATCACGGTGGTCTGGTAGGGCATCGCATGTGCTTATCATCTAATGGATCTCATTGAGATGTCCGACATCTAACATGTCATCGAGCTTATATTGCACAAACTCTAGGTCACAACTGTTGTGGGGATCAAGAAGGCTGTTTAAGGGGGGACATGAGTCTTAGAGGCCAAGAAATTGCGGAAAATCACCTTTTTGAAAACATTATTTTTGGATTCTACAGTATCTTATGCATCATCTCAGAAATTTTGACACATCGTGGACCAATATTTTGGTCCTAATGACATTTTATATCACTTTAACGAGTTGTATTTTTACTGACGAACACACAAAAAGCGCCTTTTTCTGTGATGTGCAGTTGCCATTCTAAGTTTCCGATCGCAGCAATCTTGGTCTTGTTTAAAGAGCCACTATTCTTGTTTCGTTTTTGCGTCACCATTACTCTGTGTCATGAATGGCCATGAGGAATCTCTTAAGCACTGCCACATGAAGGTGAACGTGCCATGCTTTGAAAACTGAGGCAGTTAGTGTAGATTAGGAATTGTGTTGGTGTTGGATGGTCATTACATCCTGACATTTGTCTCAATATGCCGAACAAGTTTTCAATCGGGTCTTGGCTTAATCATGCTGTCAACAGGTACATGAAGCCTAAAACCGATGTCACATACTCAAGGAGTGACAGCGTGCTTGCAAGAGTTGCACGCAAACTTTCAGCTGTAGATGTACTCAAGGATCGCAGTTTCACTCCTGAGGATTCCCAACTATCTAGAAATTCTCTAAACTTAATTATGCATTTCACCTGCTCATTACCTGACCTCAGACCCTCTCGGCACTGCTTTTATGTCACTGCAGCAATCAGGTCTCTCATCATTGTAACAAACAGAGAAGTGGGTACCAGCACCTGTGGAGCAGGTGACTGAGACAGATCCATCGGTGTAAATGTGTGTTCTTTGTTCATGTGCCTCGTTCAGTAATGACAGTGTGAACTGACGTAGAGCCACTGTTGAATGACGGGTCTTCTTCGTTATTCCCAGAATCGTGAGGTATACTTGTGGTTGTCAGTAGAGGCCAAGATAGAGGATAGAGGCCAAGGATGACAACATTGCAAATGGTCGTACCCTGCGTGAGTCCAAGCTAATTTTGAACACCTTCCATGTTTTTTCGCAGATTGTCGAGTAGCCTGAACATGTTGCCACATCCTATATGGTCGCCACAGTTATGTGCCAGGCAATGAAAGCAATGCTGAAGTTGCGCGCGGGTAGAAAAACAGAGATGACAACGACATAGCATTGAGTGCTCTGATAAAGTGCTTTTATACGTCCTCTACACTGGCTTTCTCGTATCCTACTAGGCCGTGACATTGGTGGAGGTTGCTGAGTCGGATTGCCTCATGCTTGGCACCCCTTCACGGAGCCATACGTAGAATGAGGAATCACCTTCGTTCATCGAAACTCCTGTTCACCAGTACAGTCACTGCCTGCTAGGCCTGACGCCCAAGTTCAACCCTTTGCAGGGCCCTGCAGGAATGTGTCTACCTGCTTTCGCCATGGCCACTGCAATTCCATCGCAGGTGGTGCTGCAAAATCCCAAGATCCCAGAAAGTTTCTATGGTGACGCTTTTGAAGATGTCCAAGATTGGCTGGACCAATTCGAGCGTGTCGCCAGTTATAACGACTGGGGCTTCCAGCAAAAGCTGGCTAATGTCTATTTTGCTCTTCAAGACAGTGCGCAGATGTGGTTTGTGAACCGGGAGAAGAGTTCTACCACATGGGACGCCTTCTTCACCCAGCTGCTAGTCACATTCACTAGTAGCGACAGAAGAGACAATGTGCAGCGCCTTCTCGAATCTCGTATTCAAAAACCAAATGAGAGTGTTGCCATTTTTGCAGAGGATATGGCCCGCCTTTTCCGCAGAACAGACCCTGAGATGACCGAAGAAAAGAAGTTGCACTATCTTTTGCGCGGAGTGAAGGAAGAACTGTTTGCCGGACTCGTGAGGAATCCACCGACGACAGTGGCCGAATTTGCCAAGGAGGCTACTGGTATCGAATGGGCGCTACAGAGCGGTACCGCCAATGTGATCGCAAGAACTCACCGGTGAATGCTTCAATTCTACCTGACACCTGCGGCACGTCTCTGCGTGAAGTCATCCGAGAGATTGTGCGAGAGGAGATGCGGCAGCTCGGGATTTCTCCCATGGCACCAGTGGTGGCTTCTGTCGCTGATATTGTTTGGGAGGAAGTTCAACAGGCCTTTTCATCAGCCGACTAGCAGGCGGTGCCGCGATGATTAACCTATGCGGAAGCTGTTTGTCGTCCACCTCCCACAACTTCAATGCTGCTGACACCGTCAACCACTACAATGCAGCCATCACCGCCACCCTCGACGCCCTATTTTCGACAGTCACCACCGCCGCCAGCTATGCCGTATCACCGACAGCTGATCGCTGTGCCTTGGTCTTATGGCGATTCCCCTGCCGGTTACCCGCTTCGAAAAACCGATTTGTGGCGCACCGCTGACCGCCAGCCGCTATGCTTTCATTGCAGAGAAGCAGGACACGTTTACCGTGTGTGCCACTACCACGCAGCTGGGTATCCAAAATTTTGTAATGGCAATTACCCTCTGTTTGATGCTGCACTTACCTGCAACGGCAATTCTACAAACTTCCGTCCAGAAGATTCAGTGGCGCATTGATCACGTTCCCCATCTCCAGCTCATTACACCCCACTCACCCATCGCAATTTTCCTGATGCCTCCAGGGGCAGGTCCCCTCGCCCGCGCTGGGGAAACTAGAGGTAGCGACCTCCAGCAGTGAGGTTGCAAACCCTCTAGCTTACCAAGAGCCCCCATCACCAACGATCGACTCTAAAACTCCAATGACTCCAACCACAGCCCCTGTAACAGACGCCGTCAGCGCCGATCTTGTCGTTTGCATTGACGGCCACCAAGTGGCCGCTCTCGTTCGCATTTTTCGATAATTCTAAAGCTGGCCAACAGGCGAAGAAAAGTTAAAACTCCGTGGACCAAGCCCACCATCATAACTGCCGGCAGCCAGTTGACGCCGATTGGAAAATGCACTGTCAGAATGGTAATCACTGGTTCAGCCTTCGTCGCCACCCTCGTCATTCTTTTTGAGTGCTTCAAAGAACTTATATTGGGGATAAATTTGTTGAGAGAGTGCAGTGCAGTGATTAACGTCCGCGACCTCATCGTTACATTTTCTACAAGCTCAGACAACGTCGACCCTGCGGAACGCCAGTGACCCCACCTATGTATAGCCAACAACGACGTCACGCTTCCGCCGCTACCCGTCCGATTGGCGTACCCCTGACGACCGGCCAATCTGCTTCCACTGCTGTCGCATCAGCCACGTCGCTCGTCACTGCCGCAACTGATGGCCACCACCTCCTCGGACAAACACCGCCGCTTAATCCCGCACCTTTGGACCTTCCGTTCCCTATACCACCCGCCATGAATCCACTGCCGCTGATGCTCCTGCTCCGAACGTTCGGTGCGCTCGCCCTCACCTCGACGCCATCAGTCTCGTTCGCCCCAACCCCGTCGCTTCTCTTCTCCACCTATCGCCTCCCGGATCCAGCTGGAAAACTATGTGCTGCAGCTTCTGGAGGTGAAGCTGCGTTGTCGACCCTGCCCTCAAGTCCTCTGCTCACGGTACCCACGAACCGAAACCTTCTTGACGTTGACGTTGACAGCTATCCTGTCACGGCACTCATCGATACAGGAGCACATCTTTCAATTATGAGTGCTGCCTTCCGACGACGACTGAACAAGCTCCTCACCCCAGCATCGGCAGGCGTCGTCCACGTTGCAGATGGCCGTACTGTGCCTACCATCGGCATGTGTACGGCACGCGTCAGCATCGCCGGCCGCCACACTCCTGTCCTCGTCACCGTAATTGCTCATTGCCCGCACGACCTTATTCTCCGCCTCGATTTTCTCTCCGCACATTCTGCTCTTATTGACTGCTCTTCCAGTACCCTTCGCCTTGAGTTGCCAATGCTCGCAGAACCTTCTGACACACCCCACTGCAGCTTACGCCCCTCCGGCTTTCTTCGCCTGCCGCCAAAGTCAGTAGCCTACATTGAACTGTTGTCTTTCCCACCAGTTCCTGATGGCGAGTACCTCGTCACTCCTCTGCCCGACATTCCAATGAGGCATGACGTTACAGTGCCTCACAGTATACTTAATATTACTGGGAACCGCACTCGCATGCCTGTCGGTAACTTTGGATTGGCAAAGCAAATTCTACCGCAAGGTATTTGCCTTGCCACCGTTGATTGTCTCAGCTACCAATACGTGGCAGCGTTACCTACCGATGGTTCTCGCGAGATTAGCAGGCCCCTCACGCCAGCCTCGGGTGCCGATCCCAATATAAAGAAGATGGTTGCGACGGACCTGTCCTCGGCGCAGGCTGAAGAGCTTTGCCAAGTATTATCGTCCTACCGAGATATTTTCGACATAGACGATCGCCTTTTAGGCCAGACGCTTGCGGTCAAGCATCGGATTCTTACTGGCGATGCTACGCCTATTCACCGACGACCGTATCGAGTTTCTGCGTCGGAACGCCGAGTAATTCAAAACGAAGTCAACAAAATGCTCGATAAAACATCATTGAGCCTTCTTCGAGTCCCTGGGCATCACCTGTGGTGTTGGTTAAGAAGAAGGACGGCACGTGGCGCTTCTCTGTAGACTACCGTGATGTGAACAACATTACTAAGAAGGGCGTCTACCCGCTCCCACGTATAGACGACGCCCTTGACTGCCTGCACGGTTCCAGCTATTTCTCGTCTATTGATCTTCGTTCGGGATACTGGCAGATTGCTGTTGACGATATGGACCGAGAAAAAACTGCGTTCATCACACCTGATGGCCTATACCAATTTAAAGTAATGCCGTTTGGATTATGCAACGCCCCTGCCACCTTTGAGTGTATGATGGACTCCTTGCTCCAAGGTTTCAAATGGTCCACATGCCTGTGCTACCTCGACGACGTCATCGTCTTCTCGCCAACGTTACTTGAAGTATTTCGAAAGGCGAATCTGCAACTTAACTCATCCAAATGTCGTTTTGGCCACCGACAAATTACTCTTCTGGGCCATCTCGTTGACGCTTCCGGAGTACAGCGTGATCCCGACAAAACTCGCGCTGTGAGAGGGTTTCCGGTTCCGAAGACAGCCGCAGACATTCGAAGTTTTGTGGGGCTATGCTCGTACTTTTGTCGTTTTATTCAAGATTTTGCGGCAATTGCTAGACCCCTCACTAATCTTTTGCAGAAAGGCGTACAATTCTCGTGGGGTACTGCAGAAGCCGCCGCCTTCTCTCGTCTCGTTACTCTTCTCTTCTCACCACCCATTCTCGCCCACTTTGGCCCTGATGCCTCTACAGAATTGCATACAGATGCCAGCGGTCATGGCGTAGGTGCCGTCTTAGCCCAGCGTCAGCATGGCCAGGATCGCGTTATTGCTTATGCGAGCCGCCTCCTCACACCATCGGAGCGCAACTGTTCCATTACGGAACGAGAATGCCTTGCTGTAGTCTGGGCGGTTGCGAAGTTCCGTCCTTACCTTTACGGTCACCCTTTTTCCGTAGTCACTGACCACCATGCTCTCTGCTGGCTCTCATCGCTAAGAGATCCTACAGGCCAGCTTGGTCGATGGGCATTAAGGCTACAAGAATTTTCATATTCCGTGGTCTACAAGTCTGGCCGCCTGCACCAAGACGCTGACAGCTTGTCGCGTTACCCTGTTGACAACCCTGACTCCTCCAATATTACCAGCGCTGCTTGCGTATTCTCTGTATCACAGCTGCTTCATTTCGCCGACGAGCAACGCCGTGACGCCTACATCAGAGCACTCATCGACCATTTTGAGCACTCTCCAGCCGAGGCTACTCTACGCCTCTTCGTCCTCCGCGACGGTACTCTGTACCATCGTAACCTTCATCCGGACGGCTCTGAGTTCCTACTTGTCATACCTAAACACCTCCGCTCCACCGTTATAGCAGTGCTCCACGACGCACCAACGGCAGGACATCTCGGCGTATCTCAAACCTATGACCGTGTACATCGCCGCTTTTTCTGGCTGGGTTTTGCCCGTTCTGTACGACGTTACGTCGCCGCTTGTGAAGTTTGCCAACGACACAAGAAGCCTTCCCAGCTCCCCGCTGGTTACCTACAGCCGCTCGACATTCCTGCCGAGCCCTTTCATCGTGTCGGCTTAGACCTTCTCGGCCCATTTCCGGAGTTTACATCAGGGAACAAGTGGGTTGCAGTCGCGATGGACTACGCGACCCGCTACGCCGTAACCCGTGCTCTTCCGACCAGTTGCGCAACTGATGTTGCGAACTTCCTCTTACATGATATTATTTTGATGCATGGTGCTCTGCGTCAATTGCTAACAGACCGTGGCCGTACGTTTTTGGCCAAAGTCATCGACGACATCATGCGTGCCTGCTCAATACGGCATAAATTTACCACCTCCTACCATCCCCAAACGAACGGCCTCACTGAGCGCTTGAACCGCACCCTTACAGACATGCTATCCAAATACGTTTCCGACGACCACCGTGACTGGGACCTGGTTCTACCTTACATTACCTTTGCATACAACTCTTCCCGTCTCAAAACTGCTGGCTTTTCCCCGTTTTACCTGTTGTATGGCCGCGAACCAACGCTACCACTGGACACTGTGCTTCCGTCCGCCACAGCTTTAACTGGTGATTATGCGCGTGATGCAATCGCCCATGCTGACCACGCTCGCCAACTTGTGCGCGCTCGTCTATAAGTCTCTCAAGACAAGCAGAAGCAACGCTACAACCTCCATCACCGTGATGTCCATTTTGTGCCCGGCAGCCTCGTGTTGCTTTGGTCACCTTCGCGTAAAGTTGGCCTATGCGAAAAACTCCTTTCTTGTTACGCAGGTCCATATCGCGTGCTCCGCAAAGTGACTGATGTCACTTATGAAATCGTTCTAGCCACGCCCACTACGTAGATAACAGGCTGCAAAGCCTGTTTCTTATGCAATAAAATTCGACGTAACATTGTAACATTCTTAAGACTTCAAAAATATATATTTTAGTTAGTCTACGCAGGCAAGCGCAAGTAGTCTACAGTTATAGAGAAAGCGTCCATTTACTGAAATTGGAGGAATTGAATGGATCAGCTCAGCCATTCCGAGTAGTTAAAAGGAGTTGAATTACAGGGAATCTCCACTCCCCGGAATGTAGTAGGTATGCAACGGAGGGCACCACTCCACAACTCTAGTCGCTACTATGTAAAAAATTTTTTATCTCTGAGTGGTTTAGGGAGTTTTTAAGTGACATGCAGTTGTCACAGGGAGCATTCCTTTGTAACAAGGGTTACGATGTGGACTTGGCAAGCTGCCGGGGCTTTTTCACTTGCACAGTGGTCCTTTCTCCAACAGCATAGAGAACTCAGCCTGAAATAACTTCACAACTGCATCTGGAGTGGTGACATTTTTTGAGAAATCGGGAGTTAAGTTCATGTCTGGAGAGCTTAACAATGCACGTCTTAAGCTGCTTGCCATTTGCTGCTATACTTTAAAAATTTCAGTTGTTTTTGTACCTGTGTGCGCAGTGTTCAGTAGGCAGGTGACTATGGGGAAAAAATGAGCTGTGGAATGGCGTCCATAATGGTTGAAACTTCGGAAGAACAGCAAGCTGTGTGTTGGATTACTTGTGTTTGTGCTGCTAGTGTACACGGGACTGTTTTGCTCGTCCAGGAGGAAACCAGCGTCAAGGAGAAACTTGCTGAACTACCATCAACACCTAATCAACAACCACTGGGTAGGTACTCATAAAGATAATAATATCCATTGATCCTTAAGTAAGAATCTTAAATAACCTACAAAGATTTGTTACACAGTGCAATTTATGTGTGAGCCTCTACTGCAGGTGGAAAGTGCAGCCCTAGGGGAAATTCGAATACAATTTTCTCTTAGCGCTATGGAAGAACTACTATATGCCCAGTAGAAAAATGTACAGGTCCCATCAGTACAAAATTGCCAGAGATATTCAGCAGTCTTGTAGCTTCTTCTACTGGGCAATAGTACAATATTCTCTGAGACAAACAAAATTCTTTATACCTGCCATGGTTTCTCAGTGGCTTCGGTGTTGCGCTGCTAAGCACAAGGTTGCACGATCAAATCCCGGTCAGGGTGGCCACATTTCAGTGGGGGTGAAATGCAATAACGCCCATGTGGGTGCACGTTAAAGAATCGCAGATGGTCAAAATTCATCCAGAGTCTCCCACTATGGCATGCCTCATGACCAGATTGTGGTTTTGGCACGTAGAACCCCAGAATTAAAAAAGAAGAATGCCCTATGGGTCCCATTTGAAGAAATAGAAGTAGTACTCATGATATAAACTTGTATTGGACAAAGAAATTGCTTTGTAAGTCTCAGTAGATGCAATAGTAGTGATCATGATATAAAGTTGTATTGGTAGTATTGCTCAACAAGAAGCCAAATGAGCGGACGCACCAAACAGTGATAATGAAGGCACCGAAGGCTTTGTCTTAATAAAGGAATTGTGCATTCTAAGCTACCATTTGTTGTTTAACTGTGTAATCTCGGAGAGAACAGAGCTGGCCACCCGCACATCTGTAGGGGTAGCACAGGTGGGAGGCTTTATATGGCCATGATTATATGAATTCCATCCTGCATTTGAGCTATTTGACGAGTCAGTGGCAGCAGTCATGATCAGCAAAGTGCTGGACAGTTCAGATAGTAAGCTTTGCGTTGAAATTGACAATTAGTGCACCTTCGTAGAACAAATCGCTTTGGTAAAGTGCTTCTATCTACACCAATACACTTCTAAGCTAATAGACCAGTACAGGCTATCAGTGTATCAGGTCTGTTATTTCATAGGCCAATACCGGCTGTCTGTTTTATTGGGGTATCAGATATATCTCATAACCTAATAAACTAATACAGACTGTCAGTTTTACCAGTGTATCAGGTCTACTGTTTCGTAATCTAATAAGATTACGAAAAAGAAAATTTCTTTGTTGGAAATTTTTTTCTAGGGAGCAGTGACTTAAGCCTGTAGGTATGTCGAGCGCTGGGAAAATAAAAACAACTGTCGTACTATCACTTGCACCTTACCATGTTGTGCTGTTGTGAGTCAATCCCTGTAAAGTGGTGGCAGCTCGGGAATATTTATGGGCAGCATTCTAGCTTCATATAGCAATTCTGCAATGTATGTAAACCCTACACGTTAAGAAAATATATAGGTGTCTCCGATCAGCATTTCTCTGTCTGCAACTGTAACCAAGGCTTCCTCTTAGTGCTTACAAACTTGAAAATCATAGTGGCTGCAATTGATTCATGTGAAATAGGAATATGAAGCCTGTGTATATGCTTATCACAGCTTCAGAAAAAAAAACTGCAAAATTTCTTCTTGTCAAACAGATATTACTGGAGGTATATGCCCCAGTTTTGTAGCAACATTAATGTTTTTTGTCCACTGTGTCATCACAACCTGAGGTCATTGCAGCTGCTTGTGCCATAGTGCATGGAGCACACTTAGTTCGTTAGCTGAAATACTATTTTACTGCAACATCAGTCAAGCGTTCGAAACTAGGTTTGCCTTGTCTGTCTGTCCATGATGAAAATTAGAGAACGCATTTAGCAGTATTTGCCAGATTTAAGCACCCCCCCCCCCCAAATCAAACGTGCGCTTGCTGTCAATGTGTCTGAAGTAGAAAACTAATGTAGAAATGACACTAAAGCTCCTAAACAAAGTAGAAATCTAACGCGCACCCTATTTTTTTACGAGAAAAATGGGCACGGGTCTAATGCGTGTTGCTCAATAGTGGCCGGTTTCTTAAAGTCAGCTTCACCGCAGCGTATTTTAAAGTCATATTTGCCGCAATACATTTACGTTATGCGGTAAAGCATACACACGTCGGGACGCTGGTTTTAAATTTTGGTATGTTTCCACTGCACAAGCAATTTGGGACTGAATATTCTTCAAAGAAAAAAGAAGCTGCGTATCAGAATCGGGTAAACACCATAATCAGACATTGTGACCTACAGTTATTGCTCCAAAGTATTCCTATGGCAGGTCTAAAATAAGTGTTTCCAGTGGGAGGTGTTCAGTGCATTAACTGTCTTATAAGCTCTATTGAGACAGAAGCTGCCACTAAAGGGGTCGCCATTGGTTTACCAAGAAGTCAAGTGCGTACTGACTCGTAAAGTTCAAGTTATCAGTGAAAGTCAATTCTAGTGTTGAATCAACAAAAGTTTAAGCTCATAAGAATGCATGGGCACTGGCCAGGTTCCAGGATCGACATACCCAAAAAATTTAATTAACTGGAGTCGAATTAACAGAATTCTACTGTGTTGCAGGAAGCACCATAATGAAAATATGATGCGTAGCATCTGAGCAGCATATTCTTTGTACAGATCCGGTTCATTTCGTAGACGCAACATGCGTGTTATCTTTTGGCCTATTATGTACTTAACTCTTTTGTTCTTGTGCTAATAGAAATCTATCAATTTGATAGACAGTTTTTCTATGCATTGTTAGAAGTTTCCATTGAAATTTTCCTACTAGCAACATCATGTCCCATCTGAAACGATAACTGAACATTAACTATTTGTCAAATTTGACAATTTTTGGATTTCCTACTAGCAACATCATGTCCCATCTGAAACGATAACTGAACATTAACTATTTGTCAAATTTGACAATTTTTGGAAGATTGGTCAGCCTGGAAAAAGAAAGTTCGACTGGAGGTATCGTCAAAAATAGCTTCCAGGGCTCCTAGCACTTGTTCACTAAAAAGACGCAAAATTTGCACTTTGGTCGACTCAGCAACACAATTTTAAATGACAGCAGCAGTGAAGACATAAGAGCTTCTTTCACGTTGTCAATTTTCCAATTTGCATATAGGCTTTTCTTACGATGTTTTAAACAACAGTAGATGCTCGCGAGTGTGTTATTTCGATAATTGTGTTCAACTAATCTAAAGTGCAACTTTATTTTGCCCACCGTGGGTTGCTTTTATCCATCAGCACTTTGACAGCGTATGCACAAATTACTATGAGCAATCCTTCCCATCATGTAGGGTTTGTTACTCGCACGAGAGCATGGAGTCGATTTCAGACCACCCTTCGACCGTAGCTTGGCTAGCTGTCTCTCTTGCATTTTGAACACTGCCTGCATAAGTGCCCTTTTTCATTACTGTACAGTACTGTGCAACACTCTACATTACTGTACAGTACTGTGCAACACTCCACATTACTGTACAGTACTGTGCAACACTCCACATTACTGTGCAGTACTGTACAGGAACTGAACAAAGCACGTGAGCGCTCTAGTGCCAGTTGAACACACGCTAGACCATCTCGCTTGCCCAGAAAAAGCTGATCGAACGCAATGATCAAGTATGGGGAAGCCTCTGCGTGCTCCCTGGCCTGAAAACCATTACCTTGTGGGCCTAAAGAATGCAGTAAAAAGCAAACCAGGTGCCTGCTGCACTGAGTAAAAGCGTAGCTTCCTGTTTTATAGGAACCTACCCGTTTTCACATTTGTGAAGCTACTGCTTTCCTGCATAGTGTGGATGTCACTGTGGCTAGTATTGATGCCAACATATCTTCATAATAATTTTTTTTTTGTGATCTGACTTACACAAGTTCGAATCTTGGAACCAGGTACATATTTTGTATACTTCATATTTTTTTTTTACTCTCGGTGCCAAAAATAACAAATTATTGCTTTCATTCGTGTTCCTTGAGGTACTTCTTTGAAGTTTCACATCATTCTCAAAAATTGTCTGAGCAATTATTACTGCTATACATCCTTTGAACGCACCAGTGATCAGGCTGTTATTTTCTGTATCGCAGTACACATTGCAACTACTAGCCGGAGTCACCTGTTAACCCACATGTGCAGGCCATCCCTGACGGTGCATCCAGGATGCCAAGAGTGGGGGGAAAAACAGCGCATCGTCAGCGCATCATTTATTGGCACAGTCGGCAGGGCGGCTTCGTTGGCCCAAGTGAGATGAGCTGAAGAAATCAAGGAAGGCACCGCCTCAGGCAAAGATGGAACTTCAAGAAAATTGGTAGCACCTCCAGTGACCACCAGTGGCCAAGGCATGGGGTAGGAACCCAAGCTGCAAGGCAACGAGCCCCTTTCAGCAAGGAGCCGACTGCGAGATGAGGACAAGTACTCTGCAAAGAGGTCTTTTGTGACTGACAGCACCATACTAAGCTAACCTGTCTACAGAGCCGTTAGTTCACTCATCCTCTTAACTTTTGCCATTGTTGTGTTTGAGAGGCAGCAAAAAAAGGGTGCAGGGTAAAAAAAAAAAGTGGATTGGTGAGTGAGAGCCGTGAGAGTGGAGATGGTCGAAGGGACAAGGTAGAATTCCATTTGTCACGGGAACAAATGCAATATAGCCTGAAGATGGCTGAAGAGCACCGCCGAACTCGGGAACTTGAGCTGTAACTGGCGAGGCTGCTTGACGAGGTTCCACGGCAACTGCAGGCCTTAGGCAGTAATGCCTTGACATCAGAAAGGAATTCTGAATGGCGTCTGTATTCTAAAATATTATCTGGGACATTTACTAAGTTTTCTAGTGATGCAGAAGTACCTATACATATAGTCTGAATCATTGAAGAGCACCCTAGAGACCTACGATGTGCCACAGCGGTTTTGAGGACCGGTTGCGTTCCCTGTGATCTCTGAGCGGATTCACTAGGCTAACTGTTGTGTACCACCACAATTGCCGGAGTGCAAAGAAGGTAGTGCTTGCAGAGCTGAAATTGTCACCCACGGAATATGAAGGCAGATTCCTTGGTACACTGAAAGTGCAATACGGAAACTTGGAAAAATTTCGCTACCTTACTGTGCAGCCACCGCAATTTTTATGTTAACTCCAGAAACATGCATATGTACGAGGAGCTAGTAGAGCTTTTCGTAGTCGATCAGCTGAAAACAGGCCTGTCAGGAGAGGTGTTGAAATATGTTACCCTGTACGAGGGGGACAACTTGGTTCAGGTCATTAGAATTGGCCAGATCATTGCAAATATTGGATGATGCTGCAGGCGATGCAGGAGTGCCTGATGCACAAGAAGGCGGCACCAGTGGGAAGGTACCGCCAAGATCGTTCTCTAGGTATGCCCACAGAATGGATCAATCCCCAAACACTTTGAGCACCAGATTGACACAGCTGTATCGGCGAGGGACGGAAAGCTGGCCACAAGTACGCTTCGAATGCAGCTTCCAGGGACACATTCGCGTTACCTGCCCTCATTTGTGTGATAAATGGCCCCAAAACACAGCCAATACCACATGCGATGAACGACTTACAGCCAGGGTAGCTACAGCGCACGGCAACTAAAGCAAGGAGAGCTTTTTGAATATCACTTTGCGTTGCATAGGGCAAAGAAATAGCAGCAATCGTTGACAATGGGGCCGAAATCATTGTTCAAAAAAGCGCCGTTCCAGATGAATTAGCGTGTAGTCACACGGCAAAATTAGGCCAATATGTTCAGCAAGAAAGCAAAATTGATGGTGCTTCCTTTGGCAATCAGGCAAGGTCACCTATCATTTGCAGGTGTGAGGGAACAGGCACCAGTGTTGTGTGCCCTTACAAATAAATTGCACTGACACACAGTCTGTCTTATTTCCACACAGGTTTGGCACATTTTGCAGCAACAAAACAACAAGTATGTTGAAGGTCATAGCCTTTGATAGTGCCAGAGCTAGTGACAGCCGTAGACACAGTAAAAAAAAACGCTTGACTCCAATTGGCTTTTCCAGTAGTAATCAACCGGAACTAGTTGGAACCAATTGGAAAATCCGTACTTCTGACTGGTTACGATTGGGTCAGAGGTGAAGCCAACTGGAGGTGCCAGTTGTAATCAACTTGACCCAATTGGAACCAAAGAGAAAATCCCTAGTCCCGACTGGTTACAATTGAGTCAAAGTGAAACCAATTGAGCCAAATTGGACTTGCCAGTTGGAATCAACTGGGCCCAATTGGGAAATCATAACCTCCAATTGGTTACGATTGAGTCAGCTCCGCAACCAACTGAGCCCAGTTGGCCTCACCAATTTGAACCAGTTAGGCCCACCTTACATTACCAAGTGAGTGTAATTGGAATACCAACTACAACATATGGAACTGGAAAATCGTACTTCCAGTTTATGAATCCATTCAAAGAAACTGCAATGAGGTATAGATATATATGCATGCAGTACTAAGGCTAGCAAACCTGTTTCTTATGGCTGGAATACTATTTAGGTTTGCATTTTGGGGTATACATTGTCACGTGGTAGTGACGGTGAAGAAAGCAACCAAACTGGGAAAGACGAAACTATCGTTTTATTGGGCGAACTTGTGCCCTCAAAAACAGGCTGCACTCAAAGAACAGCGACAGGGGCGAACACAGTCGCTGATCGTCGAAAATCTGATCAGCGGGTCAAGCGTGCCGGCTTTTATAGATCAGTCGTCGAATGTTCCAGAGTAATCGCTGGGACCCCCATGCCTTCCACAAAGTTCTACGCCATTCGCGTCGCGCACACATGCGATCAGATTACACAAATTTCGGTCACAGACAGCGGATGGAACCATCGGTAACATTCCAGAAACTTCCGATACATGCAGGCGCGTCCTGCGCTGTGTGATAACATTTGTTAGGCGGTGAAATGTGTCGCCCGATAAAGACAAACAAGGACATGTGCCAATATGTATGTCCTGAAAGATAACTTATTGTGCTGTGAGGTACACCATGCATGCACCATGCACTTGGGGTTGGTCAACATGTATACATAATTTCCAATTTTTAAAATAAATATAAGAAGCAAAACTCAGATTTATTCATGAAACACAAAATCCGAAAAAAACACCAGTTTCACAAAATGAGCATGATGCCTAAAAGCAAACAGTTTCATGATTGTTACATACAAAATGCATACAACCTGCTATATATAGACTACTTTTACATAATGCTAAACTAGGAGAGTAAAATGTGAAGGCTATACAAGAAAGCTGCAAATGTAAACATTTCCAACTGAAGCTCATGAACACATGCCTAATGTGCAAATAGCAAAAGCCAAAATTACCATCACACTATGATTTAGTGTCCCTTCTGGACATTGCATGCGAGTGCACAATGAACTCGGTTTTTACTAAAAGCATTTTATAGCTAGTAATGACTTATTTGTTATGCACAAATTTCGTGGTACTCACATCACAAGCTTTTCTTTCATGTTAGGTAGCAGTGATAGAAACAATTTCGTAATATAGCGTGCTTGGGTGCAAGTTGTTTGATGCAGCTTCATAAACAGGTTTTCTTCTGATTCCAAAAATTTCTCATGGTTTGTAGTTTTACTAAAATCATATAAAGATATGATGTCGTGATAACCATAAGAGTTGTATAATTTGTTTAAATTATAAAATTTTGACCACTTCCGTTTCCTATAAAATCTTTACATTTTGCATTGCGAAACTGTCTAACTGGGTTTCTTAAGGTGCGCACTATTATGGTGAATAAAAAGTCCATAGTACTGACAAGCACTGCCCAGAGATCTGGAAAAAGGCTAAGCCAGAACTAATCCAACGACATTAATTACAGTGTCCAGCATGTGCCGAACTTTTATGCAGTAACAGGCACTTTTCTGCAACCAGGGGCACAGTAACAAAAAATAAAATCAGCAGTTAACTGAATCAATATTGCGAATAAGTGATATAGTGAGGCATATAAATGCTACTTTTTATCATATTGGCTACACTGTGAAGAAGTTTGGTACTGGTGAGAAGTAGGTATCTCCTTGTGTCTTTAAAACCACACAAACAGTTGCGATCTTTGCAGCTGGAATTACAATCTCCATTGATGGTACTTCTACAGCCTTTAACATCTGTCGCATTCTCACTAGACTGGACTTCAAGGGCTTGCACGTCAAGGGCTTAACAATAACAAAAGCTTCCAATTGGTTCTTGCAAATTATGTTCACAATAATTGCATGTGTACTGTCAACAAGTTGCACTACAGAACTATTAGTTCTTTTTCCTGCAGAATACTCTCTCCCTGTGAAAGCAACACTTCCCTTAAGCATTCGGGGATTCTGCACACTGTTTGCAAGTTCACTTACACCTTTAGGCAGCCACCTTGGTACAGAGAATGGAACGCCCCTTCCAAACAAAAGGACATCCCCCATCACTTTGAGAGTTTTCTAGGTTTCCTTGGCATTCAGTGAGTTGCAATAAGCAAGAACTCTTCGTTCAGTAGCTGTGGCCAATAGAACCTCAACAGTTTCCGCCATTTGCAGCACACGGCAGATTTGGTGTGGGATCCCATTTGCTGACTTCACTACCTTTTTAAGGCAGCCGTTACCCGCTTCAAATGGAGACATAGAGTGTGCCCAGAGAGGACCCCACTGGTGCACATTCTTCCCAATATGAGTTGGTGCATGTTAAAGCTCATGGAACTTTTACCATACAACAGCTCAGCTCGAACAAGAGTTCTTCACAGACAGTAACCTGTGATGATGCGATTTCTCTCCGAAGCATTACATGCAATGCCTCAACCAGGCAGGCCTGATGTTGTACACATAAGCAGTCATCTATGCCCTCTAAAACTGGCAAGCTATAATACAGGAGCCAATTTTCCCATTCCTTTGCTTTCCAGCATTTTCATACTCTTGTTGGCCTTGGCATTCTTTTCACTTTTGCTGAGGGAATGATCGCCATTATTCTTGAGTCATTGACACCTCACTGTGGCCCTGTATAAAACTTGCAGTTAGTATCACCCAACCGCAGTTCCATGAACTGGCTTGCAACCCCAAGCAATATGAAATGCATATAGTCGGGAACGAACCTCAACACTATATTAAAGTCCTCCAACCTGATCCGTGGTGACGCAGTTCTGACACCATTTACGGACCTGCCTCCAGCAACAGCTTCTTGCATATCCTGCATCATTTGTAGCTCAGTTCTTTCCTGTACTGCTTGTTGTACTGGGTTCTTCTTGGAATGTAAAACTCTTTTGTTCTTTTGAAGGCACCAACTGCATGCGTGATAGGCATTAAACTGCATTACACCCTGCATTTGTGCCCTGTCAACTGAAGTTTTTGAAAGTTTTTGTACCGCCATGGTGCTCAAAATCGAATCCTTTCTCAGAAAGGTCATTTTCAGCACCAACAAATGTGTCCTGATGAGCACTATGTCAGGCTTCTTCTTACCAAACCACAAAGCAGCTAAAGTCACTTTTTGCATTCTTTGTGCGACTGGTAGTTCATTGACAAGCAACTGAATTGGCCAAATTGCAGTACCACTTGATTTAAAAAGGAGTGTGCCGTCTCTATTTAACACAAAACTAATTCTATAAACAGCATTTGCAGTTGAGGCCACAAATGCATGGTACAGGTCTCCATCACATATATCTGAAACACTGTATTTTGGTTCAAGAGGCTCTTGTCAGGTCTAAAAAGTCGCATCCCTTCAGGACTTTTCGGAGTTGTGAAGGTATGTCAAAGAGCACAAAAAAAGATACATTGTTGACCGATGAAAAGCATGTTGCGGTTCCATTGCGAGCGCTAAAAGGATGAACTTGAATCAACGTTACCTGTGCACAAGCAACATTCTGGACAAAAGAAGGGGAAATTCATTGGTGTGCCGGGTCCTTCAAAATTATTTTCTGAAGCATGTGCTGAGAATGGGCAAGAACTGGTCTTTCAAAAAACGAATTAATCGTTTCCACCATATCCATGAGTGCTGAAAATGTCAAACTGTGCTGGACAGCAAATTTTAACACCATGAGCAGAATATCACCTTTTGGGGCAACAACATTGTCTTGAACAATTTCACCAAACAGTTCACTTAGCACACCGCAGGCAGAATCCATAAAACAGGGAACTTTTAGCTCTGAGACTTCCTCCTGTGGATATGGCTGGCTCAAGTCTTGGTGGTGGTGGTGAAACACTATTTCCCAAAGTAGGGGTCCTGAAGGACACTCGGCTAGACACCAGGCGTAGAGGGCACCTCCCACATCGAAACAGAGAGCCCGAAGCTCTCCGCCGCCACGCGGGCCTCCTGGACAGCCCAAAGTTGGTCGTGTAGTGAAGTACGTTTTAGCACTTTGTCCCAATGTTCCTTGTTCTTGGCGTAAGCCCCACTCGATGCACCACCACACAGCATATGGTTCAAGTCTGCATGTTCACTGCAATGTTCACGCAGATATTTTGCGTCGTAGTCTGGATCGATGTACTGCATGCACTATGGATGGGTTGGGGTGTGAGTTCGTTTGGAACAAGCGTAACGTGACTGCCTGGCTGTGCGTTAATTTCTTATCTTGGAGGGGGAACTCTTGTCAGCTTAGATAAAAGTGCTTAGAGAGCTCGTTGTAAGTGAATTATTGATCCCTGGGTAGCGGGGGTAACTGGAGGGACGCGGTCGATGAGTCCTCGTGCCACCTCATGTGGGATCTCGTTGACATTCTGCATGCCGCCCCCTAAGCTGCCCATGTGTGCCGGAAACCATACAATGGAGTGATCGGCGGTGTTACTTCCGCCTAAGATTCGTAGCATCGTCTTGTCTATCCCGCCCTTGGCGAAAGCTCGAGTGTGCCCTAGAGCAGTGCTCTAGAGTCGCTGTATACAGTTGTGAAGCTCGAGCCTTGAGAGCTAGTGCTATTGCTCCTTGTTCAGCTAACTCTGGCTTCTTGGTATAAAGCGTGAGTGAGTTGCGCGTTTGCCTGTGTCCATCGATTACTGCTATTGAGTAGGCGTGCTTTCCCGGTATGTACGCTGCATCCACGAAAGCTGTCTGGTCGGGAAACCTTCCTTTGTCTGCTGCAAGGACTCTAGCGCAGGAAGGTCTCCTTCCTTGATTGTGGATCGGGTGTACGTTTCTTAGGAAGGAGAGCACCTAAATTGTTTCTTGCATGACTTTCGGTAACTGCAGAACATTGTCCCTTTCCGCTATGGTGTTCAGGCTGAGCTTGACCAGAATCTCTCTGCCCGCTTTGGTGCTTGATAGGCATGGAATCTGTGTCGTGTGCTGAGCCTCTATGATTTCGGCAAGGGTTCCAAGTGCACTGCTAGCTGTAAGGGTAGATCAGTGGAGACATTAGGGGAGCCCCAACGATGTGTGGTAGTCTGTCATCACAAGGACATAGCGATTGCCGCGTTTACTCTTCACAAATGGCCCCAGAAAGTCCATGCCGATTTGCTCAAATGGCCGCCCCACAGGAGGTATAGGTTGTAGAAAACCTATAGGTTTGCCGGATGCTGGTTTTCTCGTCTGGCAGCCTGGGCAGGTCGCTACATATTTTGTTACCTGCGAAAACATTTCCGGCCAGAAGTAGCGGCTCCGCACCTTCTCCCAAGTTCGCTGAACTCCGAGGTGACCTGCCGTAATGTCATCATGACAATGTCTTAAAACCTCAGTCCTCAAGCTTTTCGGGAGAACAAGCGCCGAGCGATCTTCGTCGAAGCCCTTGGCTCTTCGGTACAGCACTCCATCAATGAGCCGGAAACAACGCGCGGCTCTTTTCACTGTTCTTGCGACGGGTGTATCAGGGTTCTCCAAATGCTCTATTAACTGTCTGATCCAAGTGTCATCCCTCTGCTTTGCACCGACATCCACATAATCCAGCGCAAGTAGCGGTAGTGCGTTTTCGTCACTAGCCGGCGGAGGTTCATGGGGCAATCGGGAAAGCGCGTCTGCGTTCCCGTTCTTCAAACCTGGATGGTGTCTCATTGCCATGTCATATTCCTGCAGCAGCAACGACCATCTCATGAGCCGTCCATTTGGATTCTTGACTCTCATCAGCCGAGCTAGACAAGCCTGGTCGGTCACTACGGTGAAGTGGCACCAGAAGATGTAAGGGCGAAACTGTCTGCAGGCATAAACGACGGCGAGACACTCCTTCTCTGTCGTGCTGTAGTTGCTTTCAGCTTTGTTTAGGTGGCGACTGGCGTAGGCAACAACGCGTTCCTGGGAGCCCTCCTTCTGAACGAGCACTGCACCGATTCCCTAATCGCAGGCATCTGTGTGAATTTCAATTGCTTTGCCCGGTTCGAACTGACGAAGCACCGGTGCCGTGGTTAATTTGGCTTTGAGCGTTCGCGTAGCCTCCTCACATGCCATATTCCATTCAAAAGTTTCATTTTTCTTAGTTAACGTTGTCAATGGCTGGGAAATCTGCGCAAAGTCCTTAATGAAGCGTCTGTAATAGTTACAGATGCCGAGGAAGCTCTGTACCTGCTTTTTACTTTTTGGTGTCGGAAATTTCTCGATAGCAGCTATTTTTTGTGGATCAGGGGTTATAGTGTCTCCAGTGATCACGTGTCCCAGGTACCTAATCTCCTCGCGGGCGAAGGTACACTTCTCAGGTTTTAGCCTCAAATTAGCTTCTTCAAGGGCAACAAATACCTTTCTGAGATTGTCCAAGTGGGCTGCCATTGTCTTTGAGAAAATAACTATGTCGTCAAGGTACGCCAAGCATACCTTCCAGAGGAGACCACTTAGCACTTTGTTTATCATCCTCTGAAACGTAGCCGGAGCATTACACAGCCCAAAAGGGACGACATTGAATTCATAGAGTCCTCGCCTGCATGAAAATACTGTTTTATGCTTATCCTCCTCTCTAATTCCCATTTGCCAGTAGCCTGATGTCAAGTCCAATGTCGTGAAGTAGCGGGTCCCTGCAGCAAATCAAGAATGTCGTCGATTCTCGGCAAAGGGTGCACGTCTCTTTTCGTGACGGCATTGACTCTTCTGAAATCGACACAGAAGCGCCAGCCGCCGTTCGGCTTCTTTACTAGAACCACGGGGGACGACCAAGGGCTGTTAGACTCTCTGATCACTCCGTCACGAAGCATCTCATCAACCTGCTCGCTAATCACTTCTCTTTCAAAAGCGGAATGTCGGTACGGATGCTGATGAATTGGAGCCGAATCACCTGTATCTATGACATGCTCCGTTACGTCAGTTCTTTGAATTGGGTTGTGTTTTCCGGTAAACAGATGGCAGAACTTATTAACAAGTGACAGCAGCTCATCTCTTTCAGAAGGTTGTAAATGGGAGCCAGTGTCGACTTCAAAGTCGCTGCTACCGGCTGTGCAGTGCGGCGCGGCGACGCCCAGCTGCGTGTCATAAATGGACGTAGCCCAACCAAGCTTTGTGCCGCTATGCAGAATCACTGGGGACATAGTAGGGTTGGCCACGTGGACAGTGCCGACTCCACTCAACACATTGGTTATGGTTCGTGCGACTAGCAACCCGTTTCTCAAAGTCACATTTGGCTCGACAATGTGGACGCCATCTATAGGAATTTCTACGGCCACAACAGTCTCGGTGCGCGGCTCTAATCGGATCTGCTCTTGGCATCGCGCTGGAACATCACCATGTGTGGCACTCTTCGACTCGACATGAAGATCGAACACTTCCTTTCCAATTTGCAGTTTCTCCGCAGAAAAATCTACAAGTAACCGAGCTGCTCGGCAAAATGGGAGGCCACCGAGCAGCTCGTACGGGCAGTCCTTTGCAATTAGAAATTTCTGAGAGATTTGTGTGGCGCCAAATTGAAGGATTATTTCTGCTTCCCCCATGGGCGAGAGGACATTTCCTCCGATTCCTCTTATTAAAATTCCACTCTCTCTCAATTTTTGAACTGAAGCGATCTTGTGCACGAGATCGAAGGAAACGACATTTACAGATGAGCCCGTGTCTACAATTAGTCTGCCGGTTGTTCCATTCGCCCTGACAGGCACAGAAATTAGTTGGTTTTCTGACAGAGTGCAGACTGAACGGCCAGGCGGGCCCCCTATGCCCGGCCGTTCCCGTTTCCCGAGTCATAGTGCCGCTCCCCGTTACGACTCCCCTCGTACCTTTGCTGCCGCTGTTGGTCTTCGTACTGCCTCTGGCATTGACGCGCGATGTTGCCGAGGCGATGGCAATAGTAGCACCGAGGGCGCCCATCGTCGCCGCGGGACGTTCGGAGAGGCCATGGTGCAGGCGGCCGACACACCTGTGCCTCTACAGCTTTTAGTCGGTCGGCAAGGGAGCCAATAGACTCAGCGATGGCCTTCATGTCCATGTTACCCATCGAAGTGCCTTGTCGGTGATGGTAGGTGTCCGCCACGCATGTCGACACAGAGTGTTGGTGCTCGTGAACGGGGAAGCTTACCAGAGGGTGCTGTGCCGCGGCGGCGACGACGGCTGGGCCGTTTGGCTCCCTGGGAATGGTCGCTGTCCACGGCTGCGGGCCAGTGGGAGGAGGGTAGCCCTTCGAAGACGTCAAATGGGCACGGGCCATCAATGCAGTGTGGTTTATACGCTGGAGAGATTGCAGAAATTCTGCACAGGTTGTGGGATTAGCAAGGATCATCTTCTCCAGCGTATCGGCCCGAAGTCCGTGCAAAAGATGACGCAAGCGCTCTTCCTCCTTCATGGCTGGGTCCAGTCGGGCACAAAGTTGCAGCACATCGTAGTGATACTGCTCTGGGCTCTCAGACGGCAGCTGCACTCTGTTTTCCAAGCGCAGGTACACTATCTCTGCTGCGTGGCGGCTACTGAAGCAAAATTTCAGCAGCGCAGCCCACTTCTCCCATCTATTTGGGGCACCGGTCAAAATTTTGGTGGTGTACCATTTTTTCGCGTCGCCCTCCAAAGCCAAATAAAGAAATTTCACCTTGGTGTCATCATCCCAGGCGTTGAGTGATGAGACATGCTCATAGCAAGTTAGCCGCTCCAAGACTGATTCTTCAGGGGTACCTTTGAAGAGTGGGGGTCCAATGAAGGGTCTTGATGTCGCAGCAGTTGGAAGGTGGGCCATTGTCGCAGCGTCATTCGTACCGTTCTGGCTTCTCAAGGTTGGGCTCATTACCGTACAGGGAGTCTTCGTTACCCCGCACCTCCACCACTTTGTAGCGTAAAAAGTTGTCCGCTACTTGTTCCGCGCCGGAGAGATGAAGCGAGCACACTGGAGATCCGTAGACATTTCCTGATTTGATTTATTTGAACTTTGGTTAACCGAATATAAGCATGTATGCACTTGTACAATTCATAACTGCGACATCTCAGCAGCACTCGCCGCGACCTCGTCCCTCGGAGTCTCCGGCGCAAACTGAACTGGGACCCTCGGGAAACGTCACAACATTCCGCCTGAGAGCACACAGGTCACCAATACCAACTCTTCATTGACCAGGGCCAATCAGGCCGCACAGATTCAAATCATCGCAGCCAATCGTTGGCGGACTTTGCCGAGTTTGAACTTGATGACAGCCGCTTGCCTGAAGAATTATGACCCAAAGAAAAGTAAAGATGCACAAAAAACTACAGAGACATCCGTTGGGATTTAGACGAACTGGCGGCGACCACAAAAAGAAAGCGCACAAAAGAGTCGAGAAGCATCCCCAAACAGTTTGAGCAATTGGGAGGCGCCGCTTCCGTCGCCAGTACAAAGGGGGGGGGGCAACAGCGCAGGCGGCCGGCCGAACCCTCAGGCGGAACGGGGGGTGCCGCGCGTGAGATTCCCCCCCCCCAACCGGCCTCCCGACTCGTGGGCGAAAAGACATTTTGAGAGAAAAGCGGTAAGAAAGGAACACTGCCACACAGCACAGGCAACGAAAAAACGTAAAGACAGCTACGCGACAGTATGTTGACCACGACCTCTCAATCACACCAAGCTCCAACATATCCCGCACCTCATATTCAATGTATTCTTGAACCACCAGAGGCAGTGGATCTTGTTTCACGCTGTTACGTTTCGCCTACGACGCGCGGTATAGCCGGCGCGGATGCAACGGACGCCGGGGCTTCCTTCAAAGCGGCGGACATTTTGGCCCGTTCGGAGCTGCCGCAAGCCTCGCCGCCAAGCGCGTCCAGGCGTGTTTCAGTGCCACGTGTCTTCGTGTGTGCGTGTGTGTGTGTGTGCCCACGCTTGTCAAAGCGCGGCAGCCGGGGAGAGGAGCTCCCCAAGTGTGAAGCGAGGAGGTCTGTCCGGCGCCCGGCCGGCGGTTGAGTCACTACACTCGTCTCAACATGTATCTCAGTCTGTCCGTACCCGCCGTCACGTGGTCTCGTCACGAGGTCTTCCTTCTTGCCCTCAACTGCGAAAGTATAAGAGCAGCTGCCCCCGGACGCCAAGAGGAGGCTCCGATTTCTTCTGCTGAGTTACGTGCTCTCCCGTCTCTCCACTCCGGTCGACCTGACCGCCCGCTCTTTTGCGATGTTAGAATAAACAAGTTGTTCTGTTACCAGTCGACTCATGCTTTGCCGGGACCTTCGGATGCTTCCAGTGCCCCAGGCCGCCAGGCCAACGCTACCCTTGGGGCTTGCGACCCGATTGCAACAACGGGTGTCAGCGCTGAGTTTGCAACAACTCGTGCCAGCGGTGCGATTCTAACAACTGGCTGGTAGCGGTGAGATCGCGACAACGGAGGCCAGCAGCGAAGAGATGCGGTTGACTGTATGCTGAGCAGCACAACGACCATCCGGGAGCAGTGCAACGAGCCCTGTGTGATGACTGGTTGCCTGCAGCGGAACGACTGCGCTGAATTCTTGGCTGCGAGGTTTGGTGAGTGCGGCACTTTCTTCTACTGAGTTTTGCCAGGCTTTTGTTAGTGTCAGAAACAGAGCTGGTAATTGTGGTTGTCGTTGCTGCCGGGTTAGTTTGCGGCAAGACAATAGTAGGCAGTAGAGAAAGCAGCATTCGGAGCAGCCATGGATTTGAAGTCGTTGCGCAAACCGAAATTGCTGGAGCTTGCAAGAGAGTTGGGTCTGGATGTCTCAGACAAACTCAGAAAACCAGAACTGCTAAGGGCTATTCTTGAGTTAGAAGCTGAGGATGACGAGCTGTCGGAATGCCTTGAGACCATTGAGGAGCGGGCAAAAAGACAGGAGCGCGAACTTAAAGAGCAAAAAGAAAGAAGCTGTTAGAATCGCACCGCTGGCACGAGTTGTTGCAAACTCAGCGCTGACACCCGTTGTTGCAATCGGGTCGCAAGCCCCAAGGGTAGCGTTGGCCTGGCGGCCTGGGGCACTGGAAGCATCCGAAGGTCCCGGCAAAGCATGAGTCGACTGGTAACAGAACAACTTGTTTATTCTAACATCGCAAAAGAGCGGGCGGTCAGGTCGACCGGAGTGGAGAGACGGGAGAGCACGTAACTCAGCAGAAGAAATCGGAGCCTCCTCTTGGCGTCCGGGGGCAGCTGCTCTTATACTTTCGCAGTTGAGGGCAAGAAGGAAGACCTCGTGACGAGACCACGTGACGGCGGGTACGGACAGACTGAGATACATGTTGAGACGAGTGTAGTGACTCAACCGCCGGCCGGGCGCCGGACAGACCTCCTCGCTTCACACTTGGGGAGCTCCTCTCCCCGGCTGCCGCGCTTTGACAAGCGTGGGCACACACACACACACGCACACACGAAGACACGTGGCACTGAAACACGCCTGGACGCGCTTGGCGGCGAGGCTTGCGGCAGCTCCGAACGGGCCAAAATGTCCGCCGCTTTGAAGGAAGCCCCGGCGTCCGTTGCATCCGCGCCGGCTATACCGCGCGTCGTAGGCGAAACGTAACAGACCGCCCCGCCGGGGGAAGGAGATCCCGATGGTCAGGGGACTGCATCCGCTGTCCGGAGGGATGTCGCTCGATGATGCACATAACCGAAGTCGGTCGTCTTTCGGCGTGGTTCTAACGCTTGCCGGAAACGAGAACAAAAATGTCAACTCTCCCGAAGTCACTTTGCAGTGTCCTGTGTGAACCTGAACGAGAGAACGAGGCCTTCTATGTGCACTGCGCTCAAGAAACGCCGAAGGACGACCGACTTCGGTTATGTGCATCATCGAGCGACATCCCTCCGGACAGCGGATGCAGTCCCCTGACCATCGGGATCTCCTTCCCCCGGCGGGGCGGTCTGTTACGTTTCGCCTACGACGCGCGGTATAGCCGGCGCGGATGCAACGGACGCCGGGGCTTCCTTCAAAGCGGCGGACATTTTGGCCCGTTCGGAGCTGCCGCAAGCCTCGCCGCCAAGCGCGTCCAGGCGTGTTTCAGTGCCACGTGTCTTCGTGTGTGCGTGTGTGTGTGTGTGCCCACGCTTGTCAAAGCGCGGCAGCCGGGGAGAGGAGCTCCCCAAGTGTGAAGCGAGGAGGTCTGTCCGGCGCCCGGCCGGCGGTTGAGTCACTACACTCGTCTCAACATGTATCTCAGTCTGTCCGTACCCGCCGTCACGTGGTCTCGTCACGAGGTCTTCCTTCTTGCCCTCAACTGCGAAAGTATAAGAGCAGCTGCCCCCGGACGCCAAGAGGAGGCTCCGATTTCTTCTGCTGAGTTACGTGCTCTCCCGTCTCTCCACTCCGGTCGACCTGACCGCCCGCTCTTTTGCGATGTTAGAATAAACAAGTTGTTCTGTTACCAGTCGACTCATGCTTTGCCGGGACCTTCGGATGCTTCCAGTGCCCCAGGCCGCCAGGCCAACGCTACCCTTGGGGCTTGCGACCCGATTGCAACAACGGGTGTCAGCGCTGAGTTTGCAACAACTCGTGCCAGCGGTGCGATTCTAACAACGCTCATTGGTCTATCTGAAGAGAGATCTAGTTTGCAACTTATGACATCCGTATTTTCCGGCACATCCGAAAACACATCCCCCTTGGTTTGGAGTAGGGCCTTTATCTGTGATCTTCTATCTTCATTCAAATCGGGGTTTACTACCACCTTATCCCATTCTAGTTTTCTTTCCACTACACGTGGGCACCTCGGCAACATCATCTATCTCGTCTGCCACTACCACGCATGCTACCTCGGCGGCGCACCATACGGGAACTCTTTCTTCGTACTTTTTCAACATGATTGCGTGGAAAACCTTCTTGGTGTTATTTATCAATAACTCATAATCCATGTCGTTTTTCTTATGCGTCACAAGGTAAGGGCCCTTCCATTGCATCAGTAGCTTATTATGATCCGTGGGTAGCAGGATGAGGACCCTGTTGCCCGGCTTCAGATTCCTGTGCGTGGCGTTCTTGTCATAGTAGCCCTTATAGCGTTCGCGCACCCTTTCCAAGCCTTGATGTGCAAGCCTACATGTCTCCGCCAACTTCTCCCTCAACTCAAGAATGTATGTGTAGGTTGTCTTGAGATCTGACGTGATCGCTTTATTGGCCCACAGCTCCTTGAGTATTGTAAGTGGACCTCTAACGGTTCTCCCATACAACATCTTGAAAGGCGAGAAACCAAGACTCATTAGCAGCACTTTGTGGTAAGCGAACAAAAGAGCTGGGAGATATCTATCCCAACCCTGAGGTCTTTCCTGGCACATTTTCTTAATCATACTTTTGAGGGTACCATTGAACCGCTCTACAAGCCCATTACACATGGGATGATAAAGCGTTGTCAGTAACTGCCTCACTGACAAAAGGCGGTTAACCTCCTTCATTAGCTCCGACATGAAGTTCGAGCCCCGGTCACTCAAAATTTCCCTCGGGAACCCATAACGCGAGAATATCTCCACAAGACCCTCCGCCACTTGGATACTGTCAATAGTTTTCAATGGAATGGCATCAGGATAACGAGTGGCCATATCAACCAGAGTAAGCACATATCTATTGCCTCCGCTGGATACTGGAGAGATTGGCCCCACAATGTCAACGGCCACTCTTTGAAATGGCAGGTCAATGGCTGGCATCTTGCCCAGAGGTACGGGACCAACTCTACCCTTTGGAACTGTGCGCTGGCACACGTCACATGAGCGAACAAAGTGTTTGACATCACTCTGGACACCTGGCCAGAAGAACTCCTCGGTGATACTAGACACCGTCTTTTGGACACCCTGGTGTCCAGCCATAGTGGCATCATGTCCGAAGCGTAACACTGTCTCTCATATCTTTCGGTAGCACCAGCTGTTGGAGCCGCCTTCCCGAGCTAAATATGCATTCTCTGTGCAGAAGACCGCCTACCAATAGATATTCGAATGATGTACGGCTCCTCTTCCTTTTCACTTTTTCCCCGATTCTTTCGAAGCAGGTTTTCAAGCTCGGGTCTTCTCTTTGCCTAGTTGCAATTTCACCCGGTGTTATGCTCAGAGACATCGTAACGGGAGTAGAGAGCGGACGCTGCATTGCTCTGGCTGTCGCTTGAGCTCTTGTCTCCACTGCCGACGAGAAACTGACTGCCCCATCACCCGCCTGAGCTGTCGTGGGCCTTTCCTCCATTGGGTGTTCTTCAACGTCGAGCATCCTCCACTCGGGATCGGGGTCCTCGACACTTCTTGCACCCGTAATGTTTCCCAAGATGAGATCGTAGATGGGTTGCTCTATGCATTTTGCCACTACCTGTCCAGTATAATATGGCGTGGACACTAGAATCCTGGCTTCAGGAAGGTACCTTACTGTGCTGTCTACAAGAGTGACAGCCGACGTTTCCCCTGTAAGATCCTCGTTCTTCACCAGGCTTCTCCGAACCAAAACTGTGTTGTGTCCGCTGTCTCTAAGCACCAATACAGGGCGGTCCCCTATTTGCCCAACCACCACCGGCATTGCTGCTTTTGACTTGGGTGCTCCACTCACCACATTTCCCAGCGGCGTATGTTCCGCTTTCAGCTTTGGAACTTCAGGTGGTGTGACAAGTTCTGCCCGAGAGTTGACAACGCATGCAGTTCGGGCTTGCGTTCTATACCGGCACTCATCCACAGTGTGTCCTCTTCTCTTACAACCCTGACACACAGCCTGTCTTTTTAGCAACGTTACTGGTTCGACAGTCAGCACAGTGCCCCACCTTGCCGCAGAGAAAACACCTTACTGGTGCCTTAGATGCACCGCCATATGCTCTTGGTTTGGTCGCATCTGTCTCTGGAACCTTCTGTGTCTCCTCCCTCCCCTTACTCATACTTCTCAGCCCCTGAGCATCGAGGAATTGGTCTGCAGTGTCGGCAAACTCTTCTAATGAACACAACTTCCTTTCTTTCAAGAATAGCGCCAGCTTTGAGCTGCAACATGCTAAAAATTGCTCTGTGACCAGCTTGTCACGCACCCCTACAAAACTCTTTTCCGTGTTGGACATATCGACCCACCTATCGAAGTAGTTGGTCAGCCTGCAGGTAAACTGCTTAGCAGTTTCACAATCCTCGGGTTTCGCGGTGCGAAATCTCTCCCGAAAACCTTCTGCCGTAAGCCTGAATCTTTGGAGGAGTGCCTTCTTAACTTTCTCGTAGTCCATGGACACATTCAGCGCAATACATCCAAACACATTCAGTGCCTCCCCGACTAAGCACATACTCAATGCCGTGGCCCATTCACTATGCTCTCAGCCTTGGCTTAAAGCTATCCACTCGAATCATTGCAGATACGCGTCCAAATCATCTCTTTTGTCATCAAAAGGAGCCATCAACTTTCTTGGACAAACTCTGGCCAGTCTAGGAGATTCGGTACCCGCTAAGGAATGCTGATCATTGTCCGTGATCCCCTCATAGCCTCCTGCGGTTTGCGCCTGTTTCCACAAAAGGAACTCCTTTTCTCGTTCTATCCTTCTTTTCTCCGGTTCTGCCTCACGAGCTCTTCTAGCCTCTTGCTCTTCTACTTCGCGAGCGTCTTCGCGTGATTGCGCCCTTTCCTCACTGCCTTTTTGCCTCTTCTTTCTCCTCGTCACAGAGGCGTATCGCCTCTTCCTTGCTTAACCCTAGCTAGAGCACAAGTTCTAGCGTTATTGCCAAATCCATACTTTCTGCTGTTGAGAGATCGGAAAGATCCGAGACAAAGCAAAAAGAAACAAAGAAATGAATCCTGGTAGGCTCGCCACTTATCTTTGTCACGGATCTCCTCCAGAGAACCCTATGACCGAAAGAATGGACTAGGTGACAGGTGTACCCACACAGACGCACATTTAGTACAACCTATGCGACACAAACACCAGCACACAAACCTAACACAATATACGAAGGCTATCACTACACACAACCTGGTAACACTGCTACTAGCGTTCTACTGTTAGTGGTTGGCGTTCATGCTCACGTTTGGTTCGGTGCGGATGTGGCATGCTATGGGTCCTGTAGCAGGCGTCGAAGTGGCATTCGACGTCTTGCCCTCTGTGCCCGGGGGGCAATTCCACTTCATGTGCCTGCCCACTAGAACCGCACAAGAAGCAGCCTCTAAACTTCGGGTTTTGTTTCCGTGACTCGACCTTTGCCACTGCCGCGACTACTTTGCAGTACGCCTGGCTTAACACTTGGGCCTTGCGACTCTGCCGTCTTTTGTTTCAGGTGCCTCCCTGCGCATCTTGCCTTGCGCCTCCTCGAATGTCCTCAGTAGCGCGGCTAGGTCTGGTGCTTTTAGCCACGTTTTTCCTTCCTGCAGCGTGATGTACCGGAGGGTGTCGTCTGACAGGTTTTTCTTCAGTTGGTCTGCAACTAATAGTTTAACCAGCTCCTCATACGTTGACACGCCTCTCGAGTCAAGGTAAAAGTGCAGGTAGCTTTGAAGGCGAGTTGCATAAGGTCTCCATCCTTCATTCATACGCTTTCCTGACCCCAAGAACCTTTTCAGGTATTCCCCTGCGGAAAGATTGAGCTCGTCAAGTACCGTTTCCTGGATTTTCAAATATTTCTTGTGTTCCACCAGACTAAGTCTTGTGGACAAAAACAGAACCTTCTCCGCCACCAATGGGAACACAATCTGTTCCCAAAACCCCCTCGGCACTTCATACACCTTCAGGGCGCTCTCAACCAACTCAGACCACACTGGGGCTTCGGCCTCTGACGGAAATTTGGGAAGCACTCCAGCAAGACACTTAGAAGTCTCAGCTCACTGCAGTGATCCTGCACACTGAATGCGTGCCCGCTCTCCCGTGAACTCCCGCTTTCATTTTGCCTACGTCTCGCAAGCTCCACCTCCAACTCAAGCACTCGGCGCTGATCTGTGAGGCTTCTGAGGTCCATTTTCCTCTGGCTCTCTGATGCGACAGACCCAGCTGAGTTGTCCTCGACATTCTCGGCTCCCAATTCACTCATCATGGGCTGATTTCTCCTGTCAGGGTTCAAGTGAGCAAACCTCATATTCATACGTTATCGTACGACTAGGCAGCGGTACCCCCGAGGTGTAAGAAAGAGAGGACTCGCCACTTGCTGAGATGCTGCTGGCCACCGCTGCCATGCCTTGCCCGTCGCAGACTTGCCACCGTCGGTCGCACCAAAGTTTCAACGTCGTCACGGGACCTCGCTTGAAATGTAGACGGCCAGGAACCGTCGATGCCCTTGGATCAATGGCTTGCTCTGCCTCAGCTGCGGGTCTTCTTGCCCACGCCGAAGTTTGATGTCGTCGCCGAGTTGCTGCTTGCAGTCTTCGGCGAATTCCCCCGCTGTCTGCGACGTGTCAGTCGGAATGCAGAGCGTTCCTTGTCGTCGACTGTTTCGATCTTGTTCAGAGTGCGCCACAAACTTTCCACCTCCCTACACTCGCAGCACAGAGTGCTCCAAGCTGGTGTAATCAGTTTACTTGGTAGAGAAACTTTTCTTGAGGTGCCGTCGTCGTTGTGTCTCCTCTTGCATCAGAGATGGGATGCCATAGACGTTTGCATTTAGAGAAAAGACTTTATGTACACAATATTTAGATCGACTGCTATTTACAGTGGGTGTGACGTATCAACTCGACATACCCGATAGTGCATAACACCGTTCATACATCAGGACCCTTTGGTTACACTGGGACTGGCACCTTAACATGGCAGAGCCGAAAGTGCAGAGCACCTTTCCTGCGCCCGGAACCCCCGTGAGAGCTCGGGAGCCAGGTTTTAACCCTTCAGAATCCCCTCACGGCAAATCACGACGCCCCAGTGACCTGCTTGGGTCAACTGGGCTGTTACTCATTGGACGCTCTCTCTCTTTCACCCTCTCCCTGCCCCTTTGTCCCCCAGGCATGCCTATTGATGCCCTAATGACGCTTTGCAGATGGTCCGTCCCAGGCAGGGCGCATCCGTCCACGCTTCCGGGCCAAAGAGCCCCCAACGTCACACCCCTTCCCACGTTTCCAGACCGCACGTGCGACAGGTTAAGATGTCCCGAGGTAGCGACGCAGGCTCTCTACAGCCAATGAGCGCCTCCTGACTCACTAACAAAGCGCCCAGCTGGTTTTGCTCTCGGCGAAGCCCGAAACCGGCGATCTTCCACCATTCTGGGGCGAAATTACTTCTCAGCCCCCAGGCCGTTTGTCAACATCCTTTACAAGTAGGTATCTCCTTGTGTCTTTAAAAGCACACAAACAGTCGTGATCTTCGCAGCTGGAATTACAATCTTCATTGATGGTGCTTCTATAGCCTATAACATGTGTCGCATTGTCACTAGAGTACTTCAAGGGCTTGCACTTTAAGGCCTTAACAATAGTAAAAGCTTCCGATTGGTTGCAAATTCGGTTGATAATAATTGCATATATATGGTCAACAAGTTGCACTACAGAACTAATAGTCCTTTTTCCTGCAGAATACTTTCTCCCTGTGAAAGCAACACCTCCCTTAAGCATTCGGGGATTCTGCACACTGTTTGCAAGTTCACTTACACCTTTAGGCAGCCACCTTGGTACAGAGAATGGAACGCCCCTTCCAAACAAACGGACATCCACCATAGCTTTGAGAGTTTTCTGGGTTTCCTTGGCATTCAGCGAGTTGCAGTAAGCAAGAACTCTTGGTTCAGCAGCTGGGGCCAATCGAACCTCAACAGTTTCCTCCATTCGCAGCACACGGCAGATTTGGTGTGGGATCCCATTTGCTGACTTCACTACCTTTTTAAGGTAGCTGTTATCCACCTTAAATGGAAACGCAGAGTGTGCCCAGAGAGGGCACCACTGGTGCACATTCTTCCCAGTATGAGTTGGTGCATGTTAAAGCTCATGGCACTTTTACCATACAGCAGCTCAGCTCGAACATGGAACTCTTGTAAGAGTTTTTCACAGGCAGTAAGCTGTGATGATGTGATTTCTCTCTAAAGCGTTATATGCAATGCCTCAACCAGGCAGGCCCGATGTTGTACACATAAGCAGTCATCTATGCCCTCTAAAACTGGCAAGCTATAATACAGGAGCCAATCTTCCCATTCCTTTGCTTTCCAACATTTTCGTACTCTTGTTGCCCTTGGCATTCTTTTCACTTTTGCTGAGGGAATGATCGCCATTATTCTTGAGTCAGTGACACCTCACTGTGGTCCTGTATAAAACTTGCAGTTAGTATCACCCAACCGCAGTTCCATGAACTGGCTTGCAACCCCAAGCAATATGAAATGCATATAGTCAGGAACGAACCTCAACACTATATTAAAATCCTCCAACCTGACTGGTGGTGACACAGTTCTGACACCATTTACGGGCCTGCCTCCAGCAACAGCTTCTTGCATATCCTGCATCATTTGTAGCTCAGTTCTTTCCTGCACTGCTTGTTGTACTGGGTTCTTCGTGGAATGTAAAACTCTTTTGCTCTTTTGAAGGCACCAACTGCATCTGTGATGGGCATTAAACTGCATTACACCCTGCATTTGCGCCCTGTCAACTGAAGTTTTTTGAAAGTTTTTGCACCGCCATGGTGCTCAAGATTGAATCCTTTCTCAGAAAGGTCATTTTCAGCACCAACAAATATGTCCTGATGAGCAGGCATCTGTCAGGATGTCAGGCATCTTCTTACCAAACCACAAAGCAGCTAAAGTCACTTTTTGCATTCTTTGTGCGACTGGTAGTTCATTGACAAGCAACTGAATTGGCCAAATTGCAGTACCACTTGATTTAAAGAGGAGTGTGCCGTCTCTATTTAACACAAAACTAATTCTATGCCCAGCGTTTGCAGTTGAGGCCACAAATGCACGGTACTGGTCTCCATCACAAATATCTGTAAAACTGTCCTTTGGTTCAAGAGGCTCTGTCAGGTTTAAGAAGTTGCATCCCTTCAGAACTTTTTGGAGTTGTGAAGGTGTGTGAAAAAGCACCCAAAAAAATACATTGTTGGCTGATGAAAAGCATGTTGCGGTTGCATTGCCAGCACTGAAAGGGTGAACTTGGATCAACGTGACCTGTGCACGAGCAACATTCTGGACAAAAAAGTGGAAATTCATTGGTGTGCCAGTTTCTTCAGTTATTTTCTGAAGCATTTGCTGAGAGTGGGCAAGAACTGGTCTTTCAAAATACAAGTTAATAATTTCCACCAAATCCATGAGTGCTGAAAATTTCAAGCTGTTCTGGACAGCAAATTTTAACACAATGAGCATAATATCACATTTTGAGACTGCAACATTGTCTTCAACAATTTCACCAAACGGTTCACCTAGCACACTGCAGGCAGAACCCAAAAAACAGGGAACTTTTAGCTCTGAGACTTCCTCTTGTGCATATGGCTGGCTCAAGTCCTCCTCTTGTCCATATTCATCGTCTTGAGCATCTGGCTGGCTCATGTCCTCCCCTCGTTTAGAATCTTCGTGTTGTGCGTCTGCCAAATCTGGCTGGCTGAAGTCATTTTTTTTTTCAGAGGCTTTCTCTTGTGCATCTTAGTTATGCCCTACCTGTAAATATATTATTGTTTGTGAACATGCACTAATATTAAGTAAATCTCAAGCTTATCTAAATATGAGTGAGAGGTATCATAATTTGATTTGCTCAGTGCCTTAGAGAAAATTTCGAATGCAGAACTGGTATTCTGTTTGCTTATCGACAACTAATATAGTAAATTTAGTAAGAAATGTATCAAATAGGAAAAGCCATTCACACTAAGAAGTATTGCAGGAATGCATTTGACCCATTGTAGATAGAATCGAGTGGGAACATAGTGTATGCTTACCAAATTGACATTTCCGGGAAGGTCGCATTTGGGTACTATAATGCTGGAGAATCCAAGATTTATGACATACGCTACACAATCTTCCTGGGATTCCATGCAATGGGCACCGAATGGTGCAGTCAACGCCTCGGCGCTACAGTCTCAGTGCGTCATTATGCTGTCATCCAGGTTAAGATTGCAGGAAACGCTGCCCAGCTGGGATTTCTGCAGACAGCGCGCCACGTTTGGTTACCTTTCGGCACTCAATCATTCGAAGCTGAAGAGCAGCTTAGAATTCTTGAATTAATTGAGAAACTAGAAAGTGGGCAGGAGATAGCAGTGATGTTTGAAGGAGTAGACTTCAGTGCGAGCGACGACGATGGCATTGCAAGTAGTGATTCCAAGTCATTCAGAAAAGGCAGGGCGTGCTTTCCTGCCTCCCAAACCGGTGTTAGGATCAAAGGCGAGAAATCTTAAACACCAAGTGGCCTTGCGTAGAGACGAAAGAGCCACACGCAAAGTGACTTTTCTGTGAGTTTGACCAAACTGACAAGACTAAGAGAGAAATAACTCTTTGCGTCTATGTGACTGTGTGGCATTGTCTCTGGTTATTCTACTGGCCTCTTATTTCGGTTATGCACATGTCATGTGCTATGTGTACTTTTTGGGATGTGTGCAAATGAAGTATGGCATGGCCTGTCTCGCAAAGCTACTGTTCTCTTTTTTCATTTTGACAAGACATCCGCTACGTCGTTAACTTCTTAATAGGATTAGTGTCTGTGTCAGCTACACTACTGCCTACCACCTGAATGATAGTAAAACAACTGAAACATGCGGAACGAGCCATCTGGGCAGGGGGCTTTCATCTTGACGTGCTCGTTGTGCACCGATGCCACTTGAGTAATGGCTGTCGATGGGGCGCACAAAGCGGGTTCTTCCACACAAGTAGAATAAGCATGCAGCTGGCACTCCTAACTACCACAGAGCTCAGGGAGCAGAGAAAACCGCCGGTGCCACGTTAGCGATTGCGCTTGACAGCGACGAAGGGCCTCAAAGCTCCTTGTGCAGTGCACTTTCCTGGAACCACCGTAGGCATTCTCTTAATGCGTGCTGCAAGCAGGCGAGTGTGAACAGATTCACACCTTGAAGTTGCACCAATTGGTTAAACGGGTGGCCTCCCCTAATGAGTGACAAACGACCCTGTTCCACGTGTGACTTCCATACCAGTGCTCTGGCATGTAGCATTGGAATACGGATATTTCAGGTATAGGCATGGGCAATAACTTGCGATCAGGGTGGACACACTGCCACCATTATTTTTTATGCGTGCACCATTGCATGCTGGGCAGGCGTGCAGTTTCTTGAAGCCGCTTGAAAAACAGTTGGTTTTGATTCGAATCAGAGGCGTCTCGGAGAACTTTTTCTTCATTGTACAGTCCATACACAGGGTCAACATTTAGCTAGAGGACAGTTACCCTGTGTGCCTTACTGATAGATTTCATCATGTGCTGGGCCACCGTGCGGTTTCTTGGGGCCACTTGAAAAGCAGTCAGTTTTTATTCGGTTCTGACACATCTCTTGGAATGTTTTCTTCGTGCAGTCCAGACACGAGCTCGACATTTGGCTAGAGAACAGTTACCCTGTGCACCTCACTGATAGGTTTAGTCGTGGGCCAGTGCTTGCTTTTCGCACCACATTACCTTCGGCTCCTAAGAATTTAGTTGCTTCGCGCATGAGTTCGAGGACTGGTGCCATGATTCTGACGTTTTGCTGCGTCTACGTGGTGTGCTTGCGTTCTGCCTGCCAGAATTTTACTACACGAACTGCATTTGCATGCTGTTTCGTTTAACTTCTAATAAATATAGGTAGCATGACCCTCGCCCCTTTGTTGTATATTGCGTATTTTGGGTGAGGCTTCCACACTGTGAACTGTGTTAAAGAAGTGCTCTTAGATGGTTAATTCATCAACTGACCAATCACACAATAAAGTTCTAACAAGCTTAATGATTGGTGAGCTGATTGTCTAGTCACAAGACAAACCAACATTGATTCATCAGCAAGCATTTGGGGAGAGCATTTGGTCTAAAAAAACATGGCTCAAGTGTTCTGACTGTTGTAGACCTGACTTCGGGTGATAAGCACCATCGTCTCTGCTTAGATAGGGTTTCTCTAGGTTGTCTAAACCAATGTTGTAAGTGTTTGTGACTGATGTAACATTGCAACGAGACAACCTTGTAATGAAGCTTTGTAAAATATTTGTAAATATAAGTTTTCTTCGTCCATATATCAGCATCTGTGTCCTTCATGCCGGACCTAATCCTAATCCGTAGCCCAATTTGGCAAATGCGGCTTTTCGACATTTGTGGCTTGAAGCTGTACGCTTAGCACTTCCATTTTAAGCTGTTTTAGATGATTCGAGATTGCACTTACAGCTGCCATGTGCTGTTGTCACGCCTATGCATGTGTATGTGTACATCGTTTTGTTTTCACTGCACAGAATCATGGTGACTGCTCGCACTTTTCAGAGTCTTGTTTGTGTATTGTACCCTGAACCTATCCGCATTTCATTTTGTCCTGTATTTGAATATGCGTGGCATTGATAATGATTTATGATGTGCAGTATAAATTCTAGTCAGTGCAGATGGTGTGCCCTCCGCTCTTGACACGGTGCTTTTAAAGCTATGTACAAATTGTTCATCTGTTACTGTACTCCGATAAAGTCTGGTCGACCATCTGAAAACGTTAAGTAAATCTGTCTTATTTCCAAAAATTTTGTTGTCTAATTCTTGTGCACACACACACACATATATATACCATAAAATTATGAGCAAGCGCCCCCACCCGTGCCAGAGCGCCCCCCCCCCCCCCTTTCACTGCTAATCGCAAATTTTCTGCACCAGCAATGTTTTGTTACCGTCGTTGCCTCTTTACCCTCTCCTCGCAATAATTGCACACAAAGAAAACATGCTGATAGTGGCGGTGGCGGCAGCTGCAATGCGAGCATGACCGAGCCGTGGTTCACTGTATGCAGTCGGTAGCCATGCACTGCAGCTGAGCTTCTGTCAGAACACCCGTTAGTGCTAAATGTTTGGCCATGGACTTCAAGCGGAATGCTGCGAACTTTTTGGGGGACTGACTCGGAGGACTCTTTCGACAAGACAGCACTAACAAATTTTTGGTTTAATAAAGTTCATGTTAAACAAAATTCAAAATCAATGCCCTCTGCGTTTTTTTTTTTTTTTCTGGCGGGAAAATTTTGTCGTCGCCATCTTGAATTTTGGTGCCGTTCAGACTGATGGCAGGAAATTCATTGTGTGGGCAGATGACACGTGTGTGCAGTGCAAAGGTGAGTTAGAATGAGAGGCAAATCGTACACTGAGGGGAAGCGTTGCGAGGGAGGGAGAAATTACGTATTGAGGGTAATATGTATATCACGTGTAAATTTCTCAAGGTGAGAACGATGCCCATACGTTGAGGGGAACAGAGGAAAACTTAAGATGAGGCCATTTGCCCGCCACTGGTGGTGAAACGTAAATAGTGCCGTTAGGAAAGGAGAACAAAGAGAAAGCGTTGGCACCATAGCGGTATCTGTTTAAACTTCGCCCCTCTTTTGTGTTCCTTTGAGACAGTTTTGCTTCAAGTTTGTGAAGCTGGCACCTCCGGCACGCAAGCAGAATGTGCAGTGAAGCTCGCTTTGACGGAGCTGCGCTTTGTGCTCGATGACTCTAAAGCACGCCCTGTGGCTCAGTGGCTGTGGCGTTCTGAAGCTGCAACAAAGTTGCGGGTTCGATACCCGGGAACAATGATCGCATATTGCTGGAGGCGATTTGCATAAATGTTAGCGTACGCAAACTTCTGTGCGCGCGTCAAGTAACCCTAGGTGGTCCGGAGCCCTCGCTATGGCATCTCTCGTAGCATTAGTGTTGCGTTGAGACGTTTGCCTCCGCGAAGCAATGAACTGCGCTGGCATTATTAACCATACGGAATAGTGCTTCAAGTTCTTGACTGTGAAAACCACCGTGAAGCCAGCTTGTCCTGCTGCCTTCGTCAGTTTGTGCGAAACGCTACGAATATATTGGATCACTGCATGCAAGCTTTGACTTGTCAAGCTGAATTTCCGAGCTGGCGTCAGACCTGAGACAAGAGGCACTTGCGGCAATTCATTCCGTGCAAAACAATAGTGCTGGTGTACAAGGTGCCATTTTCATGTGGTCGGTGTTACATAGGGGACAAACGGGGTAGCGTGCGCATTCCGCCCGACTGCATGAGCATACTAGTGCTCTGCAAACAAACGGGTAACAATGTGGCCATACCAGAAAGTGCACGCATCCTAGGGACTCATTGTGAGCAACGATCAAGGGCTATCTTCGAAGCCTTTGCTATTCATTGCAGCTCGGTGTCATGTATCAACGTCCCATCTGCTGAGTTAAGCGATAGAGAAATTGCTCACCTGTGAGATTACGCGTTGTACGTCGAACTTTGCCAGCTCGGTATTGGTGTCTAGCTTGATGTGGTGGTTTGTTTCTTGATTATATGTTGTTTCTTCTCTCTCTTTTCCTAATTTTCTAAGGTTCAAAATCAGCCGTGCCCAAACCTTCAATTGGTAGCTGGCACTCTATCTTGTGTCTCGCTCTTTAGTCCCATTACTAATGCTATCTGCTTTCGAAGTCATCCACCAACTAGCTCACCAATGCGCGTTATTGCAACACATGTGCGCCTTCAATTGCGTAATTGATTTCATTAAGTGAAAGTTTATATGCATTGTCCCAAATGGTTTGGTGCTTGGGCTTCATCAGTTTCCCACAGAGTAAAGCAGTGAGATCCAGGAGATGGGGAAACTTCTGTAAGTTTAACATTAGTCCTGAAACTTATTTGAATTTCTAAACAAACTTTACATACACATGCTCAAACCCTTGAACCTTACTTCGAGTGCACTAACCTTATCATGCACTCTTGCATTTTTTTCTTTTTTTTCCCTTATACCATCAAAGAATAGAATGCGCTACCTCCTGAAGCATTTTGTGAAAAGTCCAGATTTTTTTAAATTCTAAATCTTTCTGTTCATGGCTATATGATTCAAACTATGATGGTTGTCAATATCTCATTGCATTTAAATGTACTTGACTAGTTGTGCTCTGCTGTGTTGCATTAACGTTTACCTATGTATATTTACTATAGTTTGCTCTACTGCTGAACCATGTTCTCACTACTGCATTTTTGTATATCGTTGGAATTTATATTATCGATTACTTGAGTTACAGCCCCCCTCCGCTCTGCTTGGTCTTTGGAGTGCGGTTTGTTTTAAATAAAATAAAGATAATATACTGCGCAGATCCTGGAGACAACGTGGTGTAATCCGCGGTTTGGTGGGTCACATAGGTGGCAGGGAGACGTTGTAGTCACAACTCGCCCGTCTAGTGTGGATGGATGGATGCTATGAGCGCCCCCTTTGGAATGGGCGGTGGGTTACGCCACCAAGCTATTGTCATTATATTCCTTAGTGTCCTATCCATGTTGTAAAAAAAAAGAAAGGAAAAAATCCCACGATGACCTCCTATCATGAAGCTTTCTGAGCCCATATTGGGAACTTTATTTTTGTACACCTCCGTTGTTTGTTTCTCTACTTTTCTTCCACCAATCTTTCAATCGCATCTTACTCATCTCTACTGTTGACATGTTTACTTTCCCCCTGCTTTCGCTGAACCAAAGGGCTTCAAGGAGGCCAGATGTGCCTAAATCGACCGCCAGGCAGATATCTTCACATTACAACAAAATATGCCCCATCATTTCCCTAGTTTTTACCGCGAAAAGCACTTGATTCTTCCTCCTTGTTGTATCTCGCTTTATAAGTGCGTGTTCTAAGGCGTCCTGATCTTTCTTCGAAAAGTAATGACCTCCCCTTAAAGTTACAAAAAATTGTTACTTTCCTGATTTCATTTTTTCCTCTTAAGTATTTACTCATAGCAGGTTTCTTTTCCATTGCCACCACTCATGAGATTACCTCAGCCTCTCTGACTTTCCGCATGACGTTCTTGGTTGCCATGTTGCTCACCATACCGGTTGCATACTTGCCAGTAAGCTTCTTAGTTCTTTTCCTCCACTCTGAATCGATGTTTTTCCTGTACAAATATCTGAAAACTCTCCCAGCCCATTCACTTTCTTCCATATTCCTCAGTCGTTCATAATCAATTTTACTATAAGCTTCCATCACTTCAAAACTTGTCCAGCCCATATCACCTTGTACAGCTTCATATGTAGTCTTCCCGTGAGCCCCCAATGCGAGGCGTACCACTGACCTTTGGTTGCCGTCGAATTCAGATTGTACCCCTGACTTCAAGCAAACAACCGCATTTCCAAATGTAAGTCCTGGAACCATTACATCTTTTCACATACCCCAGAACCCCTCGTACCTATTCTATCCCTTTAGGGCTCTGTGCTTTATTATGGCCGCTGGCCGCATTTCTCTTCCCCTTTGCTGTTAGTTTTTTCCGGTGTTTCCATATTCCTATTGCCGTCGTTTATCCATATGCCAATGTATTTATATTCCTCTACGCGAGGTATTTCCTGGCCCTGTATTGACACTGTCTGTTCACCGTTTTCATTGAATACTATAACACCTGATTTCTGCACGCTAAATTTCAGACCTGAATTCTCGCCTCCCTGTCCACAGATATTAGCCAGACGTTGCATATCACTTTGCTTGTGAGCTAGCAACACAATGTCCTCCGCATAAAACAAACCTGGAAGCTGCTGCTCTACTGTACCCGCCTGTCCGTATGAAAGATTAAACTCCATATTAATTCCCTCTAGCGCCCTTTCCATTCTTACCATGTACATCATAAACAGCAGTGGGGATAAAGGGCACCCCTGCCTCAGTCCCTTGTTGATATCAACTTTCTCCTTGCTCCTCATCCCTTCCGATTCAATGCAAATGGTATATTCTAGATACATCTCCCTCAGAAGCTGTATACAATCGTCATCTAAGCCTCCTCCTTCCAGAATATCCCACAAAATGTTGTGGTCTACATTGCCATATGCTCCTATAATGTCTAAAAAGGCCGCATATAATGATCTCCTTTCTAAGTAAATTTCGGTAGACTGAGTAAGGACAAGTAAGTTATCAAGACGCCTACCAATTCTGAAGCCATCCTGAAGTTCACCCAATATGCCCTTATTATCTGCGCATGCTTCCAGCTTTAGTATAATCGCCTGCGTTGCTAACCTGTACATTACTGATGTAATGGTCAACGGTCTGTATGAGTGAATTCTGTCTTTCCCCCCTTACATTTATAAATTAAATTCATTCTACTTTGTCGCCAATTGTCTGGTATAGGGCGCGACTTCTGCACCGCCATGTTCAGCGACGCCACACGTCACATGCGCAGCAGCTTCCTTTTTTTTTTTTTTTCTTTTGCTTGGCTTGCGACGAGTGTTTTCCGGGCACGTCTCTACGCACAGGCTCCCTTGCTTTGCTCCGCGTGCGATCTGTTGGTTTATTGGCTTAGTGCAGATGGCATTGGCGTCTATACGAGTGATACTGTTGATGTTCAGGCACCCATCTTTACGAGACACTTGCAGGACTTAAAATGACAAGATTTGGTCTGGCTACTTAAAATCGGACGACGAGCTGAAACAGCTGGAACGATCACTGGCTGCGGCCAACGTGCAATTTGTGGTTCGTTCGTCACGAAGGATGTAGGGCGAGTGCATAGTCGGTGAAGGTTATTCATACTGGTGTGAAGGGGGCACTTTCGATCGCGGACTACCTCAATCCAAACAGAACTAAATTCGGACTGAACGCCACTAAACAGTCATTTTTCAATCACATATTTGACTTTGACCGTCCCTATGATATAAACGCTTGATTGGGATTGACCTCAATCGCTAATGAATGTGGAGAAGCCTGAAGGCCGTGAACGCTGATGTTTTAGAGGTTGAACGTTCGGACTATTTGTGTGGGACGCGCTGTGCCTGCTTGTGCGGACGGCACGAACAGGTACCGCATAGAGCAGTGCATATTTATTCGCGTGTCGCTTATCATTTTCATGCTATAGAAACGAAGGTATATCACATTTTTATCTGAAACAAATGCATGCTTCCGTCATGACGGGTAAATTACCGTAATTCATTTAATCAACTTTCGTTTTTTAACGCTGCTGCAGCTGGGTCAACTTCGGAAAATCAATTACCGGAACAGAGATCTGCCGACTCCGCATGGACGATGAACCAGTCGTTGCATGGCACATCGAGTACATGTTGCAACGGACAGAATAATTAAATTTGAGCGTTACAGAGAATGCACTCAACCATGCCACAACAATATGAATTGTGGGGATGCGCGACTCTCACGCATCCCCTGATATGCTGTTTTCCCGCACGGCTCGCGTGGCCTGGCGCCCGCGGCGCTCGGAGTGGTACAAGCGCGGTGCGAGAGATGGCGCGACCGTCGCGCCGCGGCGGGGTTACTCGGGCGCCGAGGGACAAGGCGCTGCCGCTTTCCCGGCGGGCCGGCGAACAGCGTGGACATTCCGCGCGCGCTGCGACCATGCTTCTGCGAGACCGCCTTCGAACGCACGACCGTTGGCGTGACCGAACACGCGAACGACCAGGCGTTGGGATCCAGCATGGGGCGAACATATTCGCTCGCAATGCGGTCGCGGTAAGTCGGACTTCTAGATTTGTCGCGCGCCCATCGGCATGTTTTGGGGATAGCAACTCGGCTAGCAGGCATTGATCTATGAAAGGTGCAATAAATGCCCTTGTGATTGTTTGCACTACTGTACTGTCGTTCCTTTGTCCCAAGAGTACGGAGGAGAACCCCGTATCTCCCACATCTGGCGCCCAACGTGGGGCCTCTTGGGGCATCGGACGATAGAGTTAAAAGTTTTGCTTCGTTCGAGACCTTTGTTTGAACCGAAGCGTAGGCCTAGCGTGGATTTTGATCGCTAGCGTCGGCGGCGTGCTTTCTTGAGCGAGGCGACGGTGGCTGTAGTGTGTTTGAACTTATCAACATGCTAAGCCTTTTCGCAAGTGTTTTTTTTTTAATGACATTCGTCAGTACGAGAGCCACGTGGTCTGCATCCTGGGAGAGCGAGGCTGAGCGCCCGCGGAGCAGTGGCAAGCCTGAAGCCAGTGAGTACGGAAGCCTCGCGGGTGGTCCGAATTTCTTATGTAAATGGCTTCTTCTATCTCTTTGACTCGGATGAAGTCGCGGCTCTGGGAGCCGGGTGGCCGCGGGCCACGGGTGCCACGACGGGCCGACTGGTATTGCGGCCTGGCACCGGGCGCTCCGACACCGTCTGGGACGGTGGGCGCCGTCAACTCGGATGCTGTGTGCACCGAGCGGAGTAGGACCACCTCACAGAGCTAACGTCTCCTCGCGGCTGCCTGTTTTGCACTCATTTTGAGTGTTGTTTTTGGATGCCGGTTGTTGTCAGAGTAGCGACGCTTTAGGCCTAAGGCTTTACGAAGCTGCCTGTCGCACGTGGAGGGACACAACCTGGTGGACCGTGGCGTTGAGGTGTTGCAAGTTGCTTCCTTCATTCTAGTTAGCCTCGCACGAATTGAAATTACTCGTTCGACTCAAGAAAGCGAGCTTCGTTCACGTGAACTTAGCATCTGAGTAGCTGCCCGATCTTTTGCTAGCCGAGTTGAACATCGTACCACGTGGGCGATGCGCATGCAGAATTCCTCTCCCTTGCACTACTTTAGTGTTTGCCGAGTGTTTTGAGTGTACGCAGCGTGATTGGAGTCACCCCTGGCTGGCTGTCACCTGCACATCGTCTGCGCTGCTGCCCCGGACTACGATCGAGTCACCCCGGGCGATGGTGATGCTGTGGCCAGTTCGGCGCAGCGACTTCGGCGGCCTCCTGCATCCAGCTCACAACCCTCGGTGGCGGACAAAGGAGCCAGCGGTCACCGACAGCTACGACGGTTCTTGCCAGCAGGGCGCGTCGGCGCGAGCGACGCTTGCTCGTACCGACTACTGCGTCGTCGTCTCCGGAGTCCTGGCCTGGGATCGTGCCGTCGAGTCGCAAAGCTGCTGCGGTGACCGGCGGACGCCAGCGGTGTACCCCAAGGACAGTCGGCTCGCATGTTATGGACAGCGTGTGGACATTTCCCCGGCGCGGCCACTGTTGCATGTACCACATTGTTCGCGAAGCACGTGTTGATGTTAGACTGTGTGAAATGTTTCGCCGGAATATGTAGTGATTTAAGGTTGGGGGGATGTGGGGATGCGCGACTCTCACGCATCCCCTGATATGCTGTTTTCCCGCACGGCTCGCGTGGCCTGGCGCCCGCGGCGCTCGGAGTGGTACAAGCGCGTTGCGAGAGATGGCGCGACCGTCGCGCCGCGGCGGGGTTACTCGGGCGCCGAGGGACAAGGCGCTGCCGCTTTCCCGGCGGGCCGGCGAACAGCGTGGACATTCCGCGCGCGCTGCGACCATGCTTCTGCGAGACCGCCTTCGAACGCACGACCGTTGGCGTGACCGAACACGCGAACGACCAGGCGTTGGGATCCAGCATGGGGCGAACATATTCGCTCGCAATGCGGTCGCGGTAAGTCGGACTTCTAGATTTGTCGCGCGCCCATCGGCATGTTTTGGGGATAGCAACTCGGCTAGCAGGCATTGATCTATGAAAGGTGCAATAAATGCCCTTGTGATTGTTTTGCACTACTGTGTTGTCGTTCCTTTGTCCCAAGAGTACGGAGGAGAGCCAAATATCTCCCACAGAATACAATTCGAAGCTGTTTAGCGGCCACGCACAAGGATAACAATTTAAAAAAAAAGCAATCGATCGCTCTTTACCAAATGAATTCATTCAAGCAAGTGCCTTCTACTCGGTCTACGCGCCTTGCTGACTTGCCGGGCCGGCACCCGATCGCTATATGCTGAGAAACGCGTTGCAGAAGATGGAATAGCTTTATAGCATCCAGTTAACCGCTTCGCGAAAGCTTCGCTTCATGTAGATTCTGACATACGCGTGGGATCTGCATAACTTTTCTTTATTTTAGCCGTAGCTTTCTTTGCCTGTACTCTCCATCTCGCATGCAGGACACATCAAACTGGCTTGTAGTGCATGAAATTGACCCATAAAACAGTGCCAGGGAGCGCATCTTCGCTCTGCGTAATAATAACGTTCAATCGCTTATAAAACCTCCACATAATTTGGGCTCATAAGAATGTCTATAGCATGTGCACATATCCCTTAATGGGAGAGCACATGCTATTCAACGGCTGCCGTGACGATTTGCAAGTTTATCATATTTGGCTTACAGCACTGCTGGGAATCTGTGTACGTGCAATCCGGAGGCTCCGGCTTATATTTAGCACAAAATGTTGACCTACAAAGTAGAGCCAGCAAGCGCACATCTGTACTGAGTAATAAATAAATCACGACATAGAAACTATACATGAAGTAACCTTTTTTTTTTTTTTTTTAAAGGAGACCCCTTAATGGTACTAGCACATGGGATCAAGTGGCTTGTTTGATTTACTGAAAATTTATTATGTTGAGTCTACCCATGGTCGGCCCATTGGGTACGTGCCCGATGGGTGTGTGCTCATGCTTGGCCAATACTCCAGAACGGGAGCGTCCCACGGTGACACAGCGGGTGTGGCACCTCTTCATCGCCATTCTTAGCTCGCCAAAGAATCTACGAGTGCATCGCCGCGTCAGCGTACCACACCGTACATTTCGTGTTTGCATTTCGGCATAGCTTGTGAATGGTGTAGTGCATAAAATTTAGATACGAAAAATGGCTTCTCATAGAAAAATAATGTGCAGGAACAGCCGACAATGATTGTCAATTTAAGTGAATAGCCCGAACGAACGGACGGACGGACGTTTTCCTTGCCGAGTCTGAACATTGAGGAGCCACGAAAACGGGCGGAATAAAGGTGCAAGAAGGGCTATTTGCTTAAAAAATAGAGCCCGGGATACTTTTGTCCGAGGATTACCAGAAGATTTTCTTTTTATTATCGCTTGAATCAGACCGTGTTATCATTAACAGGGCGATACCGAATTTTGTTTTCTGTAATCGTCTGTCTGATCATAGGTCTGATATATCGCTCTCTTGAACATGCTGATGGCGTGACGGCTTCTCTGCGCATGCTCGTCATGTGTGGTTTCTCACCGTGCCTGGGAAAAGGAGAGGAGTAGAAAGGGAGTCGGCCGTCGGCTTTAGTGCGGCTTTTCGCCGCCACGCGCTGCCGTCGGAATAGGATCATCGTCGCTCGTGGAAACGCAGGGCGCGACTGTATTCGCAGCTGTTAAATGGCTGAGCTTTCGACTCGCTATTCGCGCTGTTTCAAGTACAATCAAAAATTTTGTGAAAGCGAACCCTGAAGCGCTTGTTGCTCTGGGCAACCAGCCCATTTTAGATGCATGTGTCGTTCGCGGCTATTGCTGTTCGATGCGCTCGCGCGTCGTCTGCTGCGCCGATATCAGAGCGCGCGTCGGTTGGAATCCAATGCGCGGAAAATTGTTCTCTCACAGTTATGTTCCCTTCGATTTTTGAAAGCAGTGTCTGTCAGTATATAATGGGAAATCTTGGGCGCGGAAAGAGCCCCTGTGCGCGGCTACCGTCTACTCGAGTAGCAGACTGCACGCAAGCCGGGAGTGCATGCGCTAAATGGCACGTAATGTCGTTAGACTGCCTCCAAAGCGGTACGTGATACCGCGTTCCCTTCGTAAAGTGTTTGAGAATTACGCTTGTTGCCATCGCAAGGAAGCCACAGCTGGCGCCAGAAAATGAGGAGCTGTGCCGTCTGATTCCGTCGTTTAGGAATCCAAAGCAGTTAAATCGTGATGATGAAAAAAACGAACAAAAACGGCGCGTTCTTCCGCGCGCTTCCTGCAACACATGAATCTCTGCAGAACCTGCATGCCGCGTTTATTCTCCTATGAAATATTCTGTTCTGAAATGGCGGCCGCATACTCTAGTGCACTTTGAAGCTGTATTAGGCGACCAGTTACCCCGCCTGATTACTGCAAGCCACCTCTCTCGTACACCAGCGACAGTTGGTATTCCATGGAACGACAGCCCGACAGTCTCTTTTCTTTCCGTTCGATTTGCACAATGGTGTACAACAGTACGACATACCGAGGCATGCGGAACAGGTGCTTGCAAAAGCCTGAAAAAAGAACAATAGGAATTCAACGCTTCGCACTGTCAACGCGGCCGGACAGGCTGCATGTGGAATACGCACCTGTGAAAGCCTGAGAAAGACAGGACTGCAATAAAACACTGATGCAAACGCGAATTTGTGAGCTTCGTACTGCGCGCGGCCGGTCAGGACCGGCTTCCTGTGGATGGCTGGATGGATGGATGTTATGAATGCCCCCTTTGGAACGGAGCGGTGGATTGCGCCACCAAGCTCTTGCTATTATACTGCCTAATGTCCTACCTAGGTTAAGAAACAAAGAAAGAAAGCAAAAAAAAAACACACGATGAACTCCCACAACCAAATTTCCTGACCCATATGGTGAATTTTGCTTTCGTGCGTCTCTGTTTTTTGTCGTTTCCCTACTTTTCTTCCACAGATCTTAGAATCGCGTCTTACTAATCTATATTGCGCACATGTTTACTTCTCCCCTGCTCTTGCTGAACCCAAAGGCTTCAAGGAGGACAGAGGTGCCTAAATCGGCCGCTGGGCAGTTGTCTTCACATTCTAATAAAACATGCTGCATCGTTTCCCTAGCTTTACCGCAGCATATCCTACTGTATCCTACCTACATATCCTAGGCATATCCCACCTGTGGGATGGATGGATGTTATGAGCGTCCCCTTTGGAATGGGGCGGGGGGTTGCACCACCAAGCGCTTGCTGTTATACTGCCTAATGTCCTACCTAGGTTAAGAAAGAAAAAAAAACGCTATGAACTCCCACAACCACATTTTCTGTCCCCCTATTGCGAACTTTGTTTTTGTACGCCTCCGATGTTTGTCCTTTCCCTACTTTTCTTCCACCAATCCTCCAATCGCCTCTTACAAATCTCTATTGCGGACATGTTTACTTTTCCACTGCTCTCACTGAACCCAAGGGCTTCAAGGAGGCCAGTGGTGCCTAAACCGACTGCTGGGCAGACGTCTTCACATTCTAATTGTATTCTACCTGTATCCTACTCACACAGCGCCGTCACGCGGCAGCTGCGAGCGGTGGCAACGCGGGCGCCCGACGGCCTGGGGTACAGTGTACTAGAATTGGGGAGAACCTTCACCCCATCCTAGCCACTGCAGCACCAGGCATGTCTTCTCACTAGTAGGTGTGCAGTGCAATAAAAATGTCAGCTAAAAGTAGCGGATTGTCCTCTCTGTTTCAGTGTTGCCATATTTTATTTGGCGGCTGTCGCTAAACAAATACAAAAAAGCCGCTAAATGTCTGTTAAATTTTGCATAACTGTCATTAAAACTGCCGCTAGAACTGTACCGTGAATTTAAAGTTACGTTGGCGTTTTGGGGCACCATATGTCATTAACTAACGTGGCGCAAGTCATCTACCGGAGCGTTTCACCTTTGTATGCTGACCGCGCAGGTGAGAAATAAACAATAAACTTACCGGCAACGTGTATAGGCTTCTTAATTTACTAATATATCTACACAAGAATAGTTGAAGCAAAGTGGAATATTGTGTTTACCTCTACATTGCATGGTTACAAATTGAGGACCAAAAGAAAAAACATTGATAATTTAATTTCTTAGCTCGAGATTATGGCACTTGGACCACATTGTCCCAGCAAATTATGTATAGTTCTCGCGCTCTCGAAGAAGAGAACAAAATTCTTTAACACGTGCTTGTCCGATGTTATTAATACGATGATAACAATAACGTGATCTTTACGTAGGTCAAGTCTACCCTTTGACCACCTGAAAGCTTGGTGGGGTTGATTTGTCCAAACGCTGTGACAAACCGAAGCTGTGCGTTCAGATTCGCATGGACGAGCCCAGCTACAGGGACATGTACGCCTTTCTGCATTCTACCTGTCTGATTATTCACCTGCGGCGTTCTGAATCTCACCATACACCTTTCTTGCAATTAGTATTGGTAATTTTTTTTTGTTGTTGTTGTTGTTATACCGGTACTGTCGTGAACATTCGCCATATCGAACGTATTTAGTGAAATTGCAGAATCTGCAGCGCTAAGATTCGCTCAAATTGGTTTTGTAAGAAAAAAAAAGCGCATTTTGTCAGCACAATGTGAGGCCTCTTGGGACCAACGTGCCGCGAAGCACAAGCACATGTGAACACCACCGATGTGAAGAATCCGTTGCTTTATCATGGTCACGGAGCTCACGTGCTGTACAGTCAGTTTGGGCGGCTTATTCGTGGTTCTTGAATAATAAAGTGCGTTCTAAAAGTCATTTCCGAAGCAACTGTTCTAATATTGAAGTCGCTAAAATGTCGCTAATTGTTATGTCATGTCGCTAAAAGGTCGCCGGTCACTAAATAGAAAAAAAGTTGTCACTAAACAGACAAAAGGTCGCTAAATCTAGCGACCTGGCAACACTGCTTTTTTCGTGTGTTGTTCTGCTTGCGTTAATGTTTATTAGGAGCAGAATGGTTGCTGACGGAAGTTAAGAAAAAGCTTTAGATCGGGCCACTTCCACCGTGGCTTGGGCCCAACTCCGATGCGGCCTATTCAAATACATGTAAAACGCAATAACGCTTTACTGAGAGAATCTCTGGACTGATTTTTAATGAAATTTGTTGCATTTGAGAGGGAAAGTTAAATTCTAGTGAGTGTTGGAAGCGGAATTTCGATTGAGGGCCTCAATTTTGTTATAAATATTTTCAAAAATTCGGAAGTTCGAAAAGATAGACGCACGAAGTTTACAGATAAATAACTCTGCATCAAGAACAGATATCGCGGTTCTGTAAATGGCATCCACTATACCATTAAAATCGGACACATTTTATGTCATTTTATATTTTACATGAATATGTTACGTTGTGTACAACGGTTCTGCAAAAGGTGCATTTCCATATTACTAAGATTTTTCAGATTCATGTGTAACATATCAATTTTGTCCGCTTTAGATGTACTATTAAATGCAATTCACATAATTGTAATATCGTTGTTCATTCCTGAATTACAGAGTTGTAAACTTGATAGTTTCGTTTGCTGAAAATTTTCGATTTTTGCAACTTTTTAATAAAACATTTACAACCTAAATCAAAAATTCGAAAGCAAGTCACTAGGTTTTTAAATTTGTCTTTTAAATGCAACAAACCTCGCCAAATTTGGTGCATTGGTTGCCGAGAAAAACGAATTACATGTGTTTAGATAGGAGCACCCGAGCTAAAGCTTCCTCTTAAACGCAGTCGAAGCCGGCAACATGCTTTGATGAAGTTGAAATAATAAAATTTGCAAGTGAAGTATGGGTTTTGCTGAATGCGTGACAGGCGTAAATAGAGTTTTCTCAAGGAGCAGTGCACGCTTGAGTTTGCTGGTTGGGCATTGCAAGAAAGGCTTCCAGCAGAAAGCACTGATACGGAAAGAAGGGAAGAAGACACACGCCGTCACGCTGGACCAGCAAATCAACGTTAAATACTCGCTTTCGACACTTTTTATAGCGCAAAACAACCAATGCACGATCTTTTGTACGCGTACTTGTCACGCGAATAGCCTGTTTCTTAAGCTGGTAGACGAGTTACGCAGGCAGCCTTTCTCTATTTGTTTTTATTTACTTTTTATTTATTTATTTATTTATTTATTTATTTATTTATTTATTTATTTATTTTTGACAGTTGCCAGACCAGTGGAGTGTCGTGTCTTTTATCTTCCGTCCACATCGCTGCTTTCAGCTGGAAACCCTTCTTGCTTTGAAAGTGGCCTTCGTCGTTCTGTGTTTAAATTCTCTGCTGCTTCTGATAATGATGATTATGATGATGATGCGCTATTATGTTTTAGTCACTCTATTTCTCTCAAAGAAACCGGATCGCACGTCATTCCTTTTTTGTTGCTTTTAGCGCCGTATCCTCCCGTTGAAAAGGAAGCCAACAAAATGTCCACGGTACACAGAAAGGACGCATCGGCGCATGCCGGGGTCAGTGACCCGACACGGCTTGTCACAACTCTTCATATTAGCTCGCCGAAGAAACTTAGCCGTGGCCCTACAGCGCTGCAGTGCATGTACGCTGCGGCGCCGCTCCCGCGATATACGCCGGGCGGCTACAGGGAATAGTGAAAGAAGTAAACGCCAGGAAACAAATTGACTGAAGGCGAGCGGGAAATCTCCAGAAGGGAGAGCAAAGTTTCTCGGAGAAAAGAGCGCGTAGCGGTCCGGGTCTTGGCCAGATTGCTTTTGGTCATCTAATCCGCACTAGGCATAAGAGGAATGCTGTCAGTCATCAAAAAGGATGACGCGGTAGAGAATGAAGACGGGGGGGGGGGGGGGGGGTGCCTCGACCGCTCCCTCCTCGCAGACTTCGTTGTTTCGATGCGATTGCGCGGAGATTGCATACGAGCGTTACACTGAAAGTAATGAATAATGACCAACAGCAATAAGCGAGTTGTGACGACTCGTTGCTGAGAGCGAAACTTGTTCTTTCTTGCGATATTTCTTAGACTTTGTTTCATTTTCCGCATATAAATCAATCAAGATGTTTATTGTTCGGTAAGTATGCATTGCATATTGGGTCGAGCATATAGAAGGAGGTTCCGTAGCTCAAGCTTGGCTACACTTCCCTTCCCATTCTGCCGATCCTTGCGCGAGGACACGCATTGTCGTGCTGCCTTTTTTTTTAAGTTTTTTTCGCAGCTTACTCATCGCGCAATGAACAACAGGGATTCTGCAGTGCTTCAACGTACTGTCCGGCGTCATTTATCTTACAGTTACCCAATATCATGCTGAAGGTAACGCTCGTGTTGAGACATAGACGAACACTAACTGCCGTATTCTAGAACGTACCTCCACCCCTACACCTCGACTCGATAATGATGATTTATTGGCGTAGATTGTTGGAAGTTAGCGCCATATATGTGCGCCTTTGTTTTTATTCTACGTCTTTGTGCTATTTGCGATATAAAAAGAACTGTAACGTTTATTGGCATCCCCTTTGAATCGGCACGATGACAAATTGTTACCTAGCCTTCTTGAGCTGGTCACGTGCTTATCAACCTAGCATATTGCCTGCATCCCTTATCATTAATACTTTCTTTTTTTTCCGTTAAACCTCTATATTTACATTGTACCGTTACGTATTACTGTAACGGATTCGTTCCTGTCAGTACGTTCCCTGATTTATTCTTCACTAATACTATAAATCTCTGTTGCTTGTCTTAACTACTGACCGGTTAGTCTTTCCGTCACATTGAATTCAAGCGCTTCTGGAAGGCATACGTTACTTGCGGATCTCGCTGGGTGAAAACATTTGCATTCCATTGGAGTGTCTGAGTCGTAACCAGATTTTTATTGCAGCATAAACACGCCTCACCTTGTTAGGAATATTTTCTCCGACATGTTTTTGGGCTTAGGCAACCGGCTCCAGCCTCAAACAGCAAGCCGCTGCCCTTTGTGTTATCGTACAGATTTTCCCTTTCAATTTCTGTCTTGGCATTCTTGCAAATGTTCATGGTGTTTTTTTCCCCCATCCTTCCATCAAATTTACTGTCTCTGTTTCTCTCATTTTCCTTGGATGATTCCTGGTTGTCTACTTGCTCATACCCACTGACTCAAGTGGTCAATTCAGACACATATCCAGTGACACATGCTCATTTGCACACACCCACTGTCTCAAGTGGTCTCGTCAGACACATGTTCACTGACACATGCTGTCAGGATTGGGGGCTCAATCCCATCGCTCGAGATCCGTTGCCAAGATTGGAGTCCGGCATGACTTCGAAGGTAGCTGGCCCATGCCGTCGTCCATTAAACACGCTGAGGACGTTGATGAAGAGAAGAACTGCTCCTCATCGAGAACGAGGAAAATGGGTTTATTTACAGAAATTAAATTAGTCTAACATGACTGCTTAAGAAAAAGAGTGTCAGTCCAACATGACTGCTCAAGAGAAAGTGTGTCAGTCCAACCTGACTGCACGAGAGAAGTGTGTCGAGCCTCCGCCCAACAGCCGTTTTTAAACGCTCGGTCCTTCGGCGATACAAGGCAGCGAATGTTCGTTTCGTCATCGCAAAACTAGCCGCCTCCCGCGACAAGGTGACGCACACACACACGCAAACACACAGGTGCGAAGGACTGGAGCCGACGACCGAGGGGAGTCGTTCCGGGAAGCTCGGAGACATCCTGGGTAGCTCGTTGTCCCGCCGCGGCTTGCTCATGCGTAGCGAAATCAGGTTCGCGCTGGGGACCTCGGGCACAGTAGTTCGTCCGTCGAACCCGTTTCGTCACAACGGAGATGGGGCTCGTGGATGAAGGTGGTTTTCAGCACAAAGCCCGCTTCTTCGAACGCAGTCTAGCTGCAGCGACGGAGAGTGGGGGATGCGCGCCTTGTCCCCCAGTCGTAATTGGGTGGCAATTTTTCCTTGCAGCTCGCCATTCTTAACAGCGCCTCCATGGCCCGAAAAATCTCGACTGTCTAGCGCTGACAACCGCTAGGCAGGAAGAGAACGGCAGGTGGTCAGGGGGGGGGGGATTGATGTCTTGGCTCGCAGCGACCACTTGTGTATTGATGTTACCGCCCCAAAACCTCCAACAAGGACAGGCAACTGCAAAATGAACCCCACAACACGGCTCTGCGCCGAGATGACGTGCATTGGCTCTCACTTTAGACTCGCTAGGCTTCAAAAAAAACAACAGAAGTGCAGAAACAAAAAATGCTCCATTTCGCTATGCCAATTTCTGAAGCAAATTCCTGCTGACGAATTCAGCAATCATGGATGGAATCCTGCTAAATGAGAGGGGATCTTCTTCGCTTAATAAAATTAGCACTAGTAACCCTAAAATTTAGGCGGGACCCTCAAACGCAGAATTCAAATTAGCCTGCTCAAACCATCCGCATTGCTATGCAGCTTTCCCTTCTTATATCTAATGGAGAAGTTGTACTCTTGGAGAGTGAGGCTCCATCGGAGCAAGCGGCCATTTTTGTGTGACCTTTGATTGAGCCACGTCTGACGACAGTGGTCGTTCTCGAACATGAACTTCGCTCCGTACAAGTAACACGACAACTTCTGTGCGGCCCAAACTAAACAAGCACATTCCTTCTCTGAAGCGCTGTAAGCTTCCTCTCTTACATTTAGTTTACGGCTGGCATAGAGGATAGGATGCTCCTCGTTATCGTCGCCGACCTGACTAAGTACCACGCCCATACCTCTGTCGCTTGCGTCGCATTGAACTATGAATTCCTTTGTGTAGTCTGGCGCGCGAAGCACAGGACGAGAAACCAATAGCGTTTTCAAACTTTGGAAAGCGTTCTTTTTGTCCTTATCCCAGTGTACGTTACTCGGTGCTCCCTTTCGGAGGGCGTCTGTTAATGGACTTGCCATTTGCGAGTAATTCGGAATGTACCGTTGATAGTACCCCACAAGTCCCAAAAATGAACGAAGGTCCGTTTTCGTGCGCGGCTGAGAAAATCCTCCAATCGTAGCTATTTTCAGCTCCGCCGGCCGTCTCATGCCCTGACCGACAACATGGCCCAGATAAGTAACCTGCGAACAACCAAACCTACACTTTTCCGCTTTCATCGTCAAGCCGGCTTCCCTCAACCGTGAGAACACCTGTTTGAGGTGCGATACATGTTGTTGCCAGCTGTCCGAAAAAATTGCCACATCATCAAGATAGGGCAAGGCGAACTCCTGCAAGTCTTTTAGGACAATATCCATTAACTTAGAAAAGCTAAACGGCGCGTTCTTCAGCCCGAAGCTGAGTGCGAGAGGGCGAAAAGTGCCTACAGGCGAGATGAATGCTGCATAGCGGCTGGCACTTTCTGAAAGGGGAACTTGCCAGTACCCCCGCACGAGATCTATAGTTCAAATGTATTTAGCAGCGCTAACTCTCAATTCGTTCCTCAATGTTGGGTATCGGGTACAGCTGATCCCTAGTGATGGCATTTAACTTCCTGTAGTCAACACACGGACGAGGGTCCTTGTTAGGGGTTTCTACCAGTATTAGCGGTGACGTGTAGTCACTCTCAGCGGGCTCAATAACTCCCAACTCTAGCATGCGCTGTATCTCTGCCTCCATAATCTCTCTCTGTCTTGGAGACACCCTGTAAGACTTGGATCTTACTTGTTCGGTTGATGTCAGCTCAATTTCATGCGTTATCAGTTCGGTTCTACCCGGCCGATCGCTGAATCTGTCGAGATATTCCCCTAACACCTCTTTTAGCTCATCTAGCTGCTCGGGTCTTAGAGCGTGCGAGCTTACCGAGTGCTCGACTACTTCTAGACCGATTTCAGAGTTGGAGGTCGCCCTATACTCCTTAAACTTGGTACTAATGCCATCCGGCTCTTTGATGGTATAGTTAACGACTCCGCTCCGCTCTACATACGGCTTCATCAAATTACAGTGATATATCCTCACTTCCTTCCTGCGACCGGGCATTCTCAAAGCATAGTTAGTATCTGAAAGTTTGTGCAACACTTTAACGGGCCCGTCCCAGTGAACTTCAAGCTTGTTCTTTCTTGAAGGTTTGAGGATCATTACCGGGTCTCCGGCGTTAAACGTACGAAGCCTCGCATTCTTGTCGTAATAGAATTTGGCGTTCTTTTGAGCTACTCCCATGTTCTTTCCGACTAGTTCTTGGGTTGCGCTGAGCCGTTCCAGTAAATTTAGCACGTATTCAACCACTGTTGGACTCTCCCCTCTTTCCTCCCACATCTCTCTTAACATTCTCAGTGGAGAACGGAGTGTCCTCCCATACACTAGTTCTGCTGGCGAGAACCCTGTCGCTTCATGTGGAACCGTTCGCAAAGCAAACAAAGTTGCCGGCAGACAGTTCTCCCAGTCCTCCTTATGCTCGTAACAGAGCGCACGCAAAACTCGCTTAAGCACCGAATGGCACCTCTCTACACTGTTTGACTGAGGGTGATAGACAGAACTGTGTATTAACTTTACCCCGCACTTTTGCAAGAATGTGGAAGTCAGTGCGCTCGTGAATACTGACCCTTTATCTGCCTGAATTTCGGCTGGAAACCCAACTCGCGCAAACACTGTTAAAAGCGCGTCTACTACTTCGGTGGAACTGAGCTCTCTCAAAGGGATTGCTTCTGGAAACTTGGTAGCCGGACACAGCATGGTAAACAAGTACCTGTAGCCCGATTTTGTTTTTGGAAGAGGCCCTACCGTGTCTATTACAAGTCGTCTGAAAGGCTCTGTTATTAAGGGCACTACCTTCAGTGGAGCTTTCCATGTCTCTCCTGGTTTACCCGAACGCTGGCAGGCGTCGCATGATCTTACAAAGTTTTCTACGTCTTTGAAACAGCCAGGCCTGTAGTATTCCATAAGCAATCTTTCCTTTGATTTGTTTATGCCTAGGTGGCCGGACCACCCATTTCCATGACAGAGACTCAAAAGGTCCTCCCTATACTTAGTAGGTACGACTAACTGATCTAAAATCCTACCCTTTCGATCTCTGTAGTGCCGATACAACAAACCTCCTCTCTCATGTATCGTCACATTGCGCCTAGCAATGCCTTCTTTAGCTGTGTCATGTAATTTAGCTAAGTTCTCATCATTCTTTTGCTCAGCTGCCAGTGACTCTTTATCCACACGTAAGAGCTGATCAAAGTTCTTTGAGGCCGGTGATAATAACGACCCTGTCTCGCTTGTGAGTGCGTCAGCTTGCTCTTTCTGCAGGCTAGAACTTTGACACTCAAGTGCTACGCTCTCATTGAGCTGGTCAGCTGGCAGGCTCTCCTCAACTGTTCTTTTGTCCCTCGGGCCTAGCTCGGATTCGGGTATTGAAGTTATCCCCTTTTCTGCTTCCGCTGGAGGAGCGTGTGCATTTTCCACCGAAAGCGCCGCGATCTTACGAGCTTGGCCTCGGGTCAATGCTTGTACTATGCCCTCTCCCAGTTTGAGCCCTTTGTCACACAGTAACTGATTCGAACGATTCGAAAAGATGTAAGGATACTGCAGTGACAAAGATTTGGAAACTGCAGCCTCAGTCTCTAGCTCCCCGAATGGTCCATTGATTTTGACTTTGGCCATGGGCAGACACACGCTGTGGTCTTCTACAACCTGTTTTATCCATGCCACTTCTCCGGTGAAGTCATCTACCGTCACGTAAGACGGATGGACAATGTCCATCGTGGCGGCACTGTCTCTTAGCACTCGGCATGGTTTTCCATTAACTTGCAGCTCGTGAAGATATGGACTTAAAAGTTCCATATTCTCATCCTTTTCCTCCACGTAGGAGAAAACTACGCTAGACTTCTCGCAGTTTTCAGCTATATGTCCCAGTTTGTGGCATTTGTAACAGCGCATTGGTCTAAAAGATTCGAATTTTCTTTTCTGTTCTTTTTGTGCGGTTTCTCCGTTAAGTTTCTCCTCGCTCTTTTCTGCGGGCTTTTCCGCCATGTCTACAGGCTCCGGTCGTCTAGTCTGCGCACCCTTTTTGAACGGAAATGGTTTCCGCGGTCCATTTCGGCCGTCCCAGTTTCCCTCCTCGGCGTTCAACTTTCTACGGGTTGCGTACTCTTCGGCTAATTCAGCCGCCCTTTCCACAGTGTTTACATTACCTCTGTCTTGCACCCACAGTTTCACAGCTTGGGGGATAGTTTTGTAAAACTGTTCTAGACACATGCATTCAATGATCATGTCTCTGCTGTCGTACGCTTCCGCGCTTTTAAGCCACTCGACTAGGTTGGCCTTTAAGCTATATGCAAACTCCGGATATCCCTCGCTATCTTTCTTGCCTGTGCTCCTAAACCTTTGCCGAAAAGCTTCGGCTGAAAGGCGATATTTCTTCAGGAGACTAGCCTTAACTTTTGCATAATCATATGCATCCTGTGCACTCAGTCTGGCGATTACTTCCGCCGCCTCACACGGCAACTAGACAGCAACCGCTGTGGCCATGTATTCGGGCCGAAGTTCATCTTTTCGCAAGTCCTTTCAAAATTGCTTAGAAACAAGCCTATGTCGGTCCCGACCTCAAATGGCTTTAATAGCCTGTCCATGCGGTACGATTCTGCCTCACTTGATCGTCCCAGAGCGCCTTCACTTCCTTGAGACAACTCCAAACGTTTGCTTTCAAGTTCAAGTTGCATTTTTGTTAACTCGCGATCTTTATCGCGTTGCTCTCTCTCCCTGTTCCGTTCTTCTCTTTCCCGTTCTTCTCTTTCTCTTTTCTCTCTCTTTTTGAGAAGTTCCAATCCCATTTCGATATCTTCCTCACTGGCCTGTTCGGAAATGATATGCAATAATTCTGATCTTAGCATTTCCTCGCGTACATCTAGGCCCAGTTCCTCACCAACAATCAACAACTCGTCTCTCAGCAGTGTCCTTAACCCCATGACTGCTGCTTTACTGCCTTGATTCTGCTCTCTAAATCTAGCTAGGAAAACACAACCTAGCTAACACACAACAATCTAGCTTCCCTACAGTTCTAAACAGAACAACCTCAAAATGAAGCCTAGAGAGTCAAAGCAAGAATCAAGCACTCACCGCAGATACAGCACCATGTCGCAAAGTCCATCTCACCGCTGTCAGCCAGTTGTCAGGATTGGGGGCTCAATCCCATCGCTCGAGATCCGTTGCCAAGATTGGAGTCCGGCATGAATTCGAAGGTAGCTGGCCCATGCCGTCGTCCAACTTAAACACGCTGAGGACGTTGATGAAGGGAAGAACCGCTCCTCATCGAGAACGAGGAAAATGGGTTTATTTACAGAAATTAAATTAGTCTAACATGACTGCTTAAGAAAAAGAGTGTCAGTCCAACATGACTGCTCAAGAGAAAGTGTGTCAGTCCAACCTGACTGCACGAGAGAAGTGTGTCGAGCCTCCGCCCAACAGCCGTTTTTAAACGCTCGGTCCTTCGGCGATACAAGGCAGCGAATGTTCGTTTCGTCATCGCAAAACTAGCCGCCTCCCGCGACAAGGTGACGCACACACACACGCAAACACACAGGTGCGAAGGACTGGAGCCGACGACCGAGGGGAGTCGTTCCGCGAAGCTCGGAGACATCCTGGGTAGCTCGTTGTCCCGCCGCGGCTTGCTCATGCGTAGCGAAATCAGGTTCGCGCTGGGGACCTCGGGCACAATAGTTCGTCCATCGAACCCGTTTCGTCACAACGGAGATGGGGCTCGTGGATGGAGGTGGTTTTCAGCACAAAGCCCGCTTCTTCGAACGCAGTCTAGCTGCAGCGACGGAGAGTGGGGGATGCGCGCCTTGTCCCCCAGTCGTAATTGGGTGGCAATTTTTCCTTGCAGCTCGCCATTCTTAACAATGCCCACTTGCACATGCCCAGTGTCGTGTTCCAAGTGGTCTATTCAGACCCATGTTCAGTGGCACATGCCCATTTGTACATACCCAGTGTCCCAAGAGGTCAGTTCAGACGCATATCCAGTGACACATACACACTTGCACATACCCAGCGTCTTGTCCCAGTTGGTCTATTCAGACCCATGTCCGGTGGCACATGGCCACTTACACATACCTAGTGTCCCAAGTGGTTGGTCTATTCAGACCAATCAGGGGCGTAGCCAGGGGAGAGGGGGGGCTTATAGGGCTTCAGACACCCCTCGAAATTTTTTCGGCTGTCATGCACCGCCGACCAAAACAACCCCCGGCGCCGGATATAATTCTGGATTTTGTCTGGAATACCTTTTTTCACTCTCGAAAAGCCATTTCAGCGCGAATATTGCGAACTCGGGCTGGAGTTTGTGGCAACGCCCATGCACCTGGAGTCGCCTAACGCCAAGGAGCCCCATCCGAGCACAAAGTTTCAAGGGCATTTTGATGGCAAGCGGGCTCGTCGCGGCATCTGGCGGAGGCCCCGGAATATACGGAGCGCATGGATTTTAATTCCGAAACATTACGGGTATAAAAATCGCAAACTTTTGATGCGAAAGTGCATTGGCATTTCCAAAGTTGTGCTTTAGATTTTCAATTTCGGAACTCTGTGGGTTTATTGTTGTCCTGAACATTTGATGCCAAAGCTGCATTGACTTTTCTAAAGTCGTTCATCGGAGCATACGAGACAAGCCAGTCAACACATTATGAGACAAGTTGACAGAGCACGCAGCGAGGTCCGATGAGACGAAGCCTTGTGGTGGTTCATATGTGCCATCATGTCACAGAAAAGAATATCAACATTTTTTCACTTTCACCAAAGCATCCATGTCAAGTCACTAAAGCCAGCAAAGGTAACTACGTTCTCATTTATTTTTCTACTTTGATATTTATTAGCGAGGACACATTGAGCTTCCTCAATTTTCTTGTTCTCGCCACCCGCGGGCTGCCAGAGCCAGCCAGAGTGCATGCGTTCTTCTCGTGTTGCCCCGACTACCGCGCGGCGCACGTCGGTGCGAGTTCGTTTTTCTCTGCTCGAGTGGCTTTTAGCCTGGCACAGTTTTGGACGCTTTCTAGCTATCGGACAAGAAAAAGAAACAATGGTCGCTCGCCGCCATCACTATGGGGACTCGACGGATTGCAACGCGTTCGCTTGAGCGCAACCTCTGCGCAAAGTCTTATCTCGCCGGTGTAGGATACCTAGCAGTATGCGCATGGTTCTCTGTGGACCAAGCGTCTCCCGTTTTCTTCGACATCCCTTCGGTAGCCACATCAGGTGCCCAAAGTAGGCATTCCATTGTGGCCAACATGCTTTCCTTTGTGTTCTTTTCATTTCGGTGCCCCCGCCCCACAAAAGGAATATGACATTGTTGCGGCGCAGCGAATTGTAGCATGACGAAAGTTCGATTTTGTTACATCTTCTTTTGCGGGAAGTAATGGGGCACGGGACGCTTCAGTTGCCGGATCATCATCATCATCATCAGCCTGGTTATGCCCACTGCAGGGCAAAGGCCTCTCCCATACTTCTCCAACTACCCCGGTCATGTACTAATTGTGGCCATGTTGTCCCTGCAAACTGCAAACTGCCGGATACTCTTATAATATCATTGCGATAGCAATTATATGGATACTCCAGGCGCATTCCTGCCATCACCGGTCGCCCTCATGTTCCGTATAAAGTCCAAGAGCCATAACATCGTGAAGGCGCGCCGCATGCTAAACGTGCGAGTGAAAGGCAAGGGGGTAGCATGGGTGAGCCGACGATGGTGGTTCAGTCGTGTGTGCGCAAGGAATAAAAGCGGGGAGGAAGCACGCCGTCTTCCATCGCACGCGATACATCAGGAGGAGCGGAGGGAGGGGTGAAGGGCGAGCCTTATATAAATTTTGTGATCTGTGAATCCGGGATTGCGCAACATGTTTATTTCCCTTGTTTGACGCATTATATACAGTGGCTTCCAGTACGTACATTTATTAGAGACTCATACGTATATTTCAATATCTTGTTCCGAGGTTTTGTGTAGACGTGCAGTGAACTTTGTTTCCAGTGGCAAGTTTTTTCCCTTTATCGAGCTGTATCTTCGCATTTCTAAAGTATGAGGGCGGGTCAAATTAAAGTGGGCCTACCCACCTTTCGCAATAATGGTTCGGTTCATTATGTGCGAGGCATGCGCGTAGCACGCAGGCATCTCCCATTTAGAAAAGTGACATGCATGTGTGAGGATAAAGGTTCTTTAATGATCTCATACACAGGGTTCAACATAGTTGCGTGACATAATGGACACTCAAAAAGTTTAACAGCGTGGTGTCGTGAGGTTTTTGGCAACTGAAAGTGTTTCTTAAAAAGAAATTAGTCGCCGTATGGTTGCTGTGGACGTTGAACATTGCATTTCATTGGCCACTGTTATGAGTTGGAGCGAACGGTTTAAAGAAGGACGTGAAAGTTGCAAAAGACGATCGAAGAGCTGGCCAAAGCCACCGTGCAATCACCCCCAACACAATTGCAAAGATTGATGAGCTGATAAGACAATAACGGAGGGTAAGCATCGATGAACTGGCAGAGCGTGTGAACATCAGTCACGGTTCGGTTCACACCGTGATTCATTATCATCTCGGTTATCGGCTCTTGTGTGCGCAATGGTTGTCCAAGATTTTAAACCACCGCCAGAAGACGGAGAGGTTTGGCGCTGCCTTGACTCATCTGATCCAGTATCACAATGAGGGTGACGACTTGTTGTCTGCAATCGAATCATGGTGCCGCTGCTACGAGCCTGAAACACAACGGCAATGGTTACAGTGCAAACATTCGAATTCACCAACCCCAAAGAAAGCAAAGGCCATCATTTCCGCTGGAAGGTATTGTTGACTTTTTCTTTTTCGATCGTCAGGGGCCATTACTGATCGAATTTGCTAAACCTGGAGAAACTATCAATCGTTTCCCATATTGTTAAACGTCGGATCGGCTGCGTGTCGCAATCAAGAACAAACGACGTGGGAAATTTAAGAATGGCGTCATCTTGCTCCACGACAATGCCCGTCCCCACATCGCTGATGTGGTTAGCACAAAACTGGCAAAGTTGAAGTGGCAAACGCTGCAGTATCCGCCATACAACACAGACCTTTCGCCTTGCGATTCGCACATTTTGGGGTAATTGAAGAACAGCTCCAAAGGACCAGATTCGTGTCGGCCGATGACGTGAAAGAGTCAGTTACAGACTTTTTGAAGCAGCAACCCAAGGGGTTTTATGAGACGGGAATCACGCGACGCATTAGTCAGTGGGACAAATGTCTAAATTCTCGTGGAGACGACTTTTAAATAGAGTACCCCGTTTGTCATATATTCACACTGGCTCATTTCATATGACTCGCCCTCGTATATTTTGCAGAACGGCTTTTTACAGGTGTTCTCCGTTGCGACTATAACTTCGTTGCAATTACAATACACGACCGGTGACAGCTCCTGCTGCACAATACATTGGAACAAAGGACATTGTTATTGAGATTTTTCTCTGGCCGTTGCATATGTACAATGATGCAAACAAGGTTCTTGAATGACAGTCTCACTAAAATATTTGTCCTCGACTTGTTCATTTCACGGCCTTTACATGTTTCATATCAGCGGCATGCACTGCTTTGTTGGTTTCGAACTGATATAGTTCTAAAGTTCGTGCGATCTTTTCTTTACTTATTAAATCAACAAAAAAAAACATTGAAGCATTGATATCACTTATTTCGAGCGCAATTTTTGGGACACACAAGTATATTCTTTCATGAAGAAATGCATATTTTACTTGTGTTGACTGTGCGTAGCGCTCAAGAATTCATTTGCAGCATCTTTGGCAATGGCGATGCAGTTATTGTCCCTTTATTTGATCCCCCGACAACTTCTATGAGTAGGAGGCCGAGCTGCGACGTAAGTCCCCTCCCCCCCTCCTCCCCCTCCCTCCCCCGAACGAAATTTCTGGCTATACGCCACTGTGACCTACATTCAGTGGCACATGCCGACTCGATCGCACATACCGACTTCCTGAGTTGCCTAACTGGGCACATAGATGGTGGCCTAAGTTGTATAATCGAGCACGACAGCTGTCATCATGACCAGAAAAGAGGGGGGAAGAGACACAGAAAGCCTCGCCTTAAAACACGCACCGTGGTGTATAAGCCCAGCGGGCGTTGCACTGCATGAGTTCGAGCTTGCCTGTCGGTTCGATCCGGGCCGTATTTCCTATCCTCTCCCTTCTCTAGTTGCGTTCTGCACGGTGTGGAGAGGGAGAGACAGCGACGATCGTGTGCATGCCACATTGGCAGCTGATCCAATCAAGTCTCTGGCGTGCAGAGGGTCTGTCGGGAGGTGGTTTGGGAGGAGAAATGTAAGTGTCAGAAGTCGAGCTCCCGACACTTCGTGAGCATTTTGGGTGTAGAAGCGGAGCTCTGCACCTTCGGCATTGCCAAAATCCCATTTTTAACTTTAAATAAGTGCCAGTAAATAGTCTGTGTATCCTGGGACCCGTATGCAGGTATGAAACATAATCGCTCTTCAAGGTGCTGTTTGTAGTCGACAGGTATGTTACGAACGTGAAAAAAAAAAAACAGTTCTTGTTTAATTTAGATACCACGGTTAGATGCCAAGAGGTTCAAATCTACGTACGTGGACGAAGGAACCATCTCCACCTGCTTACTGTGGTAAAAACCGCATTCTCTTGCCTAAATACAGAGGTGAAGATGGAACTACGTGTAGTACATTGCCAAGACGCTGCTGCCTGCTGGAGTTTCACGCGATCTCGAAGAATTCTCAACGCACTTCAAGGTTGCTTTCCGCTGTCTGTGAAAACACAGGGGTCCAGATCGCTTTAGTGCCAAATTCCTGGAAAGCGGATGACAAGAGTACGAGTAAAGCACTTCTGTACAGTTCCACATGCCCCGGAATTCATATCCAGAACGAATAGCTAGAGTAATTGCTCCCGAGTTAATTACGAAAAAAAGAAAGTTGAAGGCATTGTGGCAATATGTTGTATAAGGCGTCTTATGAGGATACGAAGCCTCGCTGTTTTTTAAGTTTATATAGCGTCTACACATGGACGTCCCATCTCGAGTGACAAGAAGCAACGAGGGCGGCGACACCAGGCCAGCACTAAGGTTTCGGCCCCAAGTAAGCTGACCACGTTGGTTTGAGCAGGAAGCAAAGGGATGAAGAAACGTTAGTCATATGACACAACAGAAATAGAAACTAATGACGTTCCTGAAACACTTGAAACGCAGTACGTCATAGCCACAATGATATAAGACGCTCGAGAGGACACTGTTAGCGTCAATGATGAGCACGCTTTTCTAGTGAAGCCTGTCGCTCGATTCTATGCAACTCTTATTATCCACCGTCCACGGCTGGCTGGTTCCATTAATGAAGTGGACGGAGCGTCACTCTGGCCACTGACGACGCCCGAGAAAGCGACAGCATCGGAAAAAAGGCATCGCTGCCAAAAACGCGGCCCATAACACACGATGAAAGATAATTGAAACGACAATAAATTCATCGCATACCATTTCACGAACACTTCGTTCACGCATAGGTTCCAACATGCCCGTTCGATCGGTTCGTTATATATATATATATATATATATATATATATATATATATATATATATATATATATATATATATATATATATATAAAGATCTGTCAACTTCGGCACTCTCGTGTCGCAGCGTGTCAGCGTGCGTCCGTCTGAAATTGTGTTCGAACGTAGGCATAGCTTGTCAAAGGTGAACGCAAAGATGAACATTGCCTGACACCAACGCTCCGACTTGTGTGGTGCACAAGTATAAACGTTTCACGACATTCGACGTTGCGTGTAGGACGAAAATTATGTCAGTCGTGCACATCGCATTTGGCTGCGTAGCATTTAGTTAAACGCTTCACGAAAGGTTTGCTTCACGTAAAGGCCAGCGCGCGCGTTATATTTGCACAATTATTGTCCTCGCAGTTTGACTGCAGCCGCACAGTCGTTTTAAAGCTCACCTAACCGGCGCGTGGCGATGAAATATTCGCCTTCGATCCCCGAGCAACCAATAATATCGGCGGTCATCGCTTCTACGTTGTGCTGCGTTCGGTAATCTTTCGTTTGGGTGCGTACCGTCGCATCGATCTCCTTCGTGCATGAATGAAACGTATACTGAAATAAAAAAGAAAACAGTCCGTAGTTGGTGTTCAATCGTCTGGCACAGCACAGCTAGTCGAGTGTTTCGCTGTAAAGGCCGCCTCTTTTCATTACGCGTTTGTTCCGATCGGACACATTCAATTCGCCGTAAGCACATGTGGTTACACCGGAGCAAGCGGACAAAGGCTTTCGGAAAAACTTTGCGCATATTAAGCCACGTTCCGCACTTTGTTTCGTGCCCGTCTGGAAGCATCAACCTGCAAAGGCGTGAGCGCAAGGCGCGGAATAACGAGTGAGCCAGTGTGTTCAGAAAAGATAGCGCACGCGCCGCGATATAACGCGCTCCCCCCCCCCCCCCCCCCCTTCGCGCCCTTCACGTCTCCGTATAACCTTCACATCTTCTTACCAACGTTGCGCAGCTTTCATATCTTTCGCGCCAAAAGGCGATGAGGCGCGGTGGGGGTGCGCGCGCGCGCGCGCGCGCTAGTGACGTCACGCATCGCAGAGATGGGCGGCCGCGCAGTAGTAGCAGACGACTCCGCCGTCGCAGCGTTCGCGCAGCCGGGGTCCACTGCGGCGCTAATCGAAAGTAGTGTCGCCAGATGTCGCCACAGCCCTCTTCTAAAAAGATATAGAAAACGGAACATCGAGCGCCAGGGCAGAAAAGAGAGAGGGGCGGGACCTGCCCCCGCGATCTTTTCGTTTTACTCGCGATCTGCGCGCACCTCTTTAGGGAGCCCCGAGAAGTAAGAGAGAGAGAGTCGGTTTTTCCCTAAACACGTCGCGCGGGAGTCCATTTCGGCCCGCCGCAAGTGGCTCTCTGCAGCCGATTCCTTCTTGCCGTCACGAGCCCCACTGCTCGGCGGCGCCGGACCGAGAGACAGTCCGTGGAGCGGAACGGCCTGCTGATCGACCAGCGTTGCTGCGTGCGCGTGTTCTCCGCCGAGCGATGCGGTTATAGCGGATCGGCAGGACCCGCCGCTCCGAGCACGAGCTTCTCTCCCGAAGGTGGAGCGCTTCTGCCGTCGCCGCAGGACCTCTGCAATCCGCGCTCCTCTTCTATTATTCGGCAACTCCGACGGCCCGCCCCGCCGTCTCCGTTCGCGGGCTCATGGAGGCATCGGCCGGTGTCGGTGGAGCGGCGGCGGTGGACGGCGTGTCGTCCGTGTCCAAGCGCGAGTACTTTCTGGACCTGTTCTGGCGCCACAAGCACACCACGATCACGCTGTGCTTCGTGTTCTGGAGCTTCGGCATGTGCGTCGCCTTCCTGGGACCGACGCTGTTGGATTTGGGTTGCAAGACCCAGACCGTGTTCTCGACCATGTCCTGGGTGTTCTTCAGCCAGTCGCTGTTCATCCTGCTCGGCGCGGCTGCAGGCGGTGTCCTCGTGGAAAGGTCAGTGCGTTAGTCACCGCTCAGAGCTCTGGTCCTTCGCGCAAGCGCCACTTGTCGAACCGCCTTGACGCGCGAGCGTGTCTGCCGTTGACGTCTAGGCGTCCCCGTCATGCAAACCAGCTATCTGTTCGATCTTACTATTTCCCGTTGGTGCAAAGCTGCATGAGCCACTGGGTTTTTTTCAACGAAAAGGATCCACATTAGACGCTATAGAAGGAACTTACGCAGAAAGTTACTTTCCTACCGCTTCTTTGGCAATTCAAAAAGTCAGCGTCCCATCCATCCCGTTCCATGAGGATTGGTCAGGGGGGAGAGGGGGAATTATTGGAACGTCTGCAAAAGTTGTTAGAAATGGCCGTTTTTTTTCTTTTTTGTTTGTTTCCTGCTATTTTTGTTTTCTGTGCATTTCGCGATCTGGGTGACTCGTGTTCGTGTTGGCACGTGATATCTCAAGTCTCCGGTAAGCACGCTCACGCCCGGCAGCGCATGTCAGGTGACGACATTGCGCGTAGTGAGAAACTGCTTTCGGGCTTGGCATATGCATTCGACGCCGCACGAACATAGCATATATATATATATATATATATATATATATATATATATATATATATATATATATATATATATATACGAGAGGCAGCAACCGTAATTTCATTCGGTCGCCTCTGTCAGCAGCTTGATGTCGGTGCTGCACTACGAGACTACAACAACGGGCTGCGGACGCGAAAATGTGCGGCGCTTCTTCAGGAACTTCCGTTTCACGCGAGTGTTCCACAGCTGCTACGCCCGTTTCCATGTTCGCACACTAACACATTTCTACGCACCACTACCCGAACCGGAGACTGGCGAACATATGCGCCATACGGTTGAAAGAAACTGCTCGTTTTTTTTTTTTTTTTTTAAATATGTACGCTGTACTTCGCTTTTTGGTGTGGCGAATATATCGTGAATGCATTGTTTTATTATGCTTTTTTTTTAATTGGGAAGCCCGAGTTGTGCATTTAAAAGAAGGAAAAATAATTTCAGCTGATTAATTCGTCCAACGTATCACAGTAGCTGACTGCGTTATGTGCACACAGTTGACCTGTGCTGCCCGTCTGCAAGAAGAAGAAAAATACAGAAGAGTCCCAAAAGGTTAATATCAAGAAATGAAACAAAATAATGTTATGAGAATTCTTATATTCTGGCACGCGAACGACGACTCAGCTTTCTTGAGATAAACGTGTTTGTTTAGACTAGAGTATTTTTTTTTATGGAGCTCCCCCCTTTCGTAAACAGCCTGACGTCACGGGGTGTGCCAAAGCGAAGTGAGAGACGTGTGCTAAGAGCTGGCGAGCAGCCCATTTGCCACGCGCCGTGACTACCATGGGATCTGCTGCGATAGCATTGTCCGAGTACCTGCATTCGCTGCCATAAGCTGCCCGTCAGTTGTACGCCGAGAAGATCTTCGTCAGCAGCGAGCGGTAGAACCTGATCCTTTCCTCATAGACGGCTGGAAGAAAGAGATCCGAAGTGTTGACCAAACGTGCGATTCGGCGACATATATGTTTACCTAGCAATGGAATCGTGCCGTTCGCTTAAGGCGTATACGGTCTTGCCATGGAGGGACATGTGCGGACCATTGGTTGAACTCACTGAGCATTGTGCAGACGATTGACACCTACGATGGCGATCAAGAAGCTCAATCACGACGGAGTGAAACCAGATCGAGCAAAATCGCCGTCCGTTTATGCCCGTGTAGCAGCCGGCACTCCATCCAAAGCTGTCTCAACCGCGATCGAAAGTGCCAGTGTGACAGGGGCATCAATCGATGCTGCAAGAGGTCGTATAGTAGCAAACCGCTGTTCACGTAGTTCATACTAATCTAATACAATACGTCAAGTAGAGACTGAAAATCCGCCTCCGTGGCATGTGCTGTTTTCGTCGCGTAAACGCGAACGTGACCACATTTGTCCCGGCGGTTGCCTCCTGCGTTTGCTGTCTAAATTAACATCATCCAGCATGGAACAACTCGTCGGTACAACGAAACGTCTAGGTGGATGCGCACAAGAACACGATAAAAGCATGAACAGTCGCGATACACGAAGCTGTCAGCATCGCGCGCCGTGATTTTTTGGCCACCAAACACTCCCGTGCTTACCGGAAGGTCACGTGACCGATTCGTCGTGACGTGAGCCGGGAGAGGTCTATCAACGCCGTATAGTTCTTTTCACCTTGCGCCACGCGCGTGGCAAAGGGAAGCAAGCACAAAGGCGAAAACAAACAAAGCTGCGGCTTTCTGTTGAGCACAAGCGAACGGTGCTCGCGTGTACACATAAAGTACATCAATCAATTTGTTTACACGAACGTATAGATTGTTTATTTCGAAAGGTTGCAGACGACCGTCTGCTGGAGCCCGCACTCGTCGCCTCCGTTGCAGGAATTTCTATGCCGCGCAGAAGGCGATCGCTCATAAAAGTGACGGTCCGCATTTCTGCGAAATAAGCAGAGACTTCTGCCAGCTATATAATGTTGAGCGGACGCACAGACGAGGCTTACTTCAGAATGTCGTTTCTTCGCGCAGGCCTGTGACTCGTTGTTATTTCCAGTCTAGGACGAAGGCCTCACCCAGCGATCTCCAATCAGCCCTGTCTTGCGCTAGCTGATTCCAACTGGCGCCTGTCAATTTCCTATAGTTTCATCACCCCACATAGTTTTCTGCCGTCCTCGACTGTGCTTCCCTTCCCTTGGCGCCCATTCTGTAACTCTAATGATCCACCGGTAAGCTACCCTACCCTACGCCTTGCATAGCCTGCTCAGCTCCTTTCTTTTTTTTCTGTTAATGTCCAGTAGAATGTCGGCTACCCCGTTTTCTCTCTAATCCACACCGCTGTCTTCCTGTCTCTTAAGGTTACGCCTAACATTTTTCTCTATCCATCGCTCCGTGCGTAATCCTTAACTTCTCAAGCTTCTTTGTTAATCTCTAAGTTCCCTCCCCTTATATGTTACTACCGGTCGAATGTCTTCATTGAACGTTCTTTTTTTTTTTTTCTCAGCGATAGCGGTAAGCTCCCGGTCATGATTTGGTAATGCGTGCCGTATATTCTCATGTCTTCTGTTTCATTCTTCTGTGTCTTTCATTATACGTGTCCCCTGCGAGTAATTGATCTAGATAAACGTGCGCTTGCAAATACTCTAGAGTCTGACTGCCGATCATGAATCCTTGTTCTCTTGTCTGTTTGTTGAGAAATACCTTTGTCTTTCGCATATCTATATTTAATATATCATTGTATTATTCACCATATCATTACATTGTATTCAGCGTATTATTCACGCTTGCATTTCTCCCGCAATCATTTGTTGCAACTCACCACCGTCGTTCCTGAATAGGACAACGTCGTCTGCCGGCCGTAGATAGCTTAAGATATTCGCCGTTGATCCTCACTCCCGATTCTTTCCAGTTTAATAGCTTGAACACTACTGAGCATGGAGTTAATAGAATTGGTGAGACCGTGTTTCCTTGCCTGCCCCCCCCCCTCCACCCCCGCTTTCTTTACCAGTTTTTTTCGCGCTTGTCGTGATTAATTAGGGTAACTGCGGAGCCTTTATAGATATTTGTTAAGCTTTTCACCCATGCTTCCTTCGCTCCTTGATTGTCCACTTAGTATCTGTGTTGAATCATATGAATTTTCGTCATGGATATGGGTACCCCTTACTGAAGCCAGCCTATTCTCTTGGTTGGTTGAAGTCAAGTGTTACCCTGATTCTATTGGAAATTACCTTGGTGATTATTTTATACAATACTGAAAGCAAACGAACGGGTCTATATATATTACACTCAGCCATAACTTATTCTTGTATTTCTCTTATATACAACAAATTTCAGTCGGAGCAGAAGAGAAATGCTCGCAGGAATGTGAGAGACGGTGTAATCAGCAGAAGCCGCATTGGCTTGGTCGAAGCTTAACTTAATTGCAAGGGCAATGATGTCATTGCCATGACGTCCCAAATCTCGAGGTCCTCCCTCGATTTCGCTTCCTCATTAAACTACATTAAACTACAATAAAGTGTGCTAGCGTTGCCACCACGACGTCGATCTCATTTAGAACCGCGTTCTCTCAACTTACCGCTAAAGCTTCGCTTTCGCCTCGGAAATCCTGGCACAAAATTCCAAGGCTGTCGGATAATTAACGTCGAACCAGGTGTGTGCGATCATAATTACTTTCCCTACCTCTCTCGGTCGGTTGGATATTGCCGCGATCTGGGATGCCACTGCGAGCGCGAGGAATAACGGCCAGGCTCTACACGTAAACATATCGTATCGCTTACGGAGTCCGTGTCTTGTGTATAATGTATACGACTGCATTGTGTGCCGACCTGCCGAACCGTACACCTAAAGGGCAAAAGAATGGGTTCATAAAGAAGGCTTCTATGTTTTCACAGAACCATGGCTTCTTTCTTTTCTTTCCCGAGTAGGATCGGAAGGTTATATAACGCATAAGCAAGAGAAGAGATAAACATTGTTGGCTTCTGTTCAGACACAAATCAGCTGCTAGTCGTTGGGGCTTGCTTGCTTGCCTACGTTCTTTCTTTCTTTCTTTCTTTCTTTGAATGCATTGTTTAGCCGCAAGATCCCACAATCTCTGAGCCAATTCATGGTCGAGGCGAAGCACGCGGTGATTAGAATACATGGCCGCGACAACTGTAGCTCAGCGTATATCCAATGAGCCGACTATCAAAATTGTTTATTTAATTTCCTAATTATTTATATATTTCGTGCATTTATTTATTTATTTATTTATTTATTTATTTATTTATTTATTTATTTATTTATATCACCCACCAAGCTTCAAACATTTGTGTGGAGAGCGGCTTACAGGGCCTACAATGGAAATCAGCAGACAAAAAACAAAATCAAGTTCGGAATCGCAGCTTGAAATGTGCAATACTTTGGCAGGAATACATTAAACATAGAACAAAAGAAAACTATAAGTAGGATATAATGGCATGTATGTAACAAATTAAACTGCGCTTTAGTACGTGCCGTTGTAAGGCGGCACAAAATATGAATTATCACTGATGGAAACAAAGGCTGCATCAGGTGGTTCGAGGAAGCAATTACCTGAAGAATGTAAGAATGGAAGGGACATGAACCTTATAATGGTTATCGATGCTTTGAGAGTGATACCGATTGTATACCGAATACCGATTGTATTTTGTGATAAATTGTACCACACGCCTCCCTCACCTCTTCGTAGGCCTGTGAGGTCTTTCTAAAAAAAACGAAAAAAAAAAAGACAGACAATATGGCGTTATAGCAAGCCCGCTCTAGGCCATCGCCATCTGTTGCAAAGAGTCTCAGTATACCTGAATCCCATGTGAACGCGGCCACTGGTGAGAGAGGCGCGCTGTCGTTGTTCTTGCGTATAAAAATATATCACGTGAATTCGCCGAATGGTCGTACACGCAGCAGAATGACGGGTCGGCGGCTTAACCGTACAATTTTGTCACCGCTGTCGTCCTACCACTGCTTTCCAACACTTCTTTTTTTTTTCAGCAAGGTCGCAAGAACTGGTTTAACTGACAAACTTTTCACAACGGCGTATTGCTACGCACTCCTGATAGTATAAGAGTCGAACGTACTCTACGGAACTCGCCGTTAGGCTCGATCGTTTTGTCTGCAGTTTAACATGTCTTGTAATATATTCGTAATGCAACCTCCGCGACATGCTCATCACGTGTCTGCAATGTGTTTGCGATATTGTTACAGAGCGAAGGTGATGCCAGTACCGGAGCTGCGAATGAGGTAGAGGAAAACGAGAAGTGGGAAGGCTGCTAAACCTCCTGTTGAAGTCGATGAAAGACAGTCTTCCTAATAAGCGAGTTGGGGATAAGGTAGAGGGCGGAGTCACTGCGCACCGCACTTAACTGCGTCACCCATCGCGTGCAGGGTGTAGGGAGGATCGTCGGACTCTTAAATTTTTGACTGCACTATGGTCGGGATCGGCCCTTGTGCATTTTCACGTAGGACGACATGTCAATCATTTGTAAAAAAAAAAATTTCTGAAATTAGTACCAATTGTTTACATCGATAACAAGTTTCAGCATCCTGCTTGGACTCCTCGGACGGTGTTTAAAGTACAAGCGGGTGCGGCATCTTGCTGGACAGAACAACGCCCCGTCAGCCACGAAACGTCTGGCAACACTGGCGTGATGAAGAGCGCCGGCAGTGGCGTAGAACGCGATCATACGCATCTCATTTTTTTTTGGGGGGGGGGGGGGGGGGGGATTAACACCCACTTCTTTGAGTAGACTAGCTCGTGAATTACGATTGTTGCTGCCGGCCGTAGGCAATTTTTCAAAATTTGAAAGTGTGCGCCAGAACAGCCGGAATAACGCCGGTACAATGGGCAACGAAATGTCTGTAATGTGACAGCGTAACAATGAGCTCAACCCGACTCGTCGCCCGAGAAAGGAGAAGGTGCGGCACGCCTGGGTGGCAAACACGAAAATAATCCATCACCCATGGTCGAGTTTGCAACAAACACTTTCAGCAAGGAATTGCCACTTTTGTCGAAGCTCTGGGATAAAAAAATAACAACAAAAAGATATCCGGTAGTTGGCCCGTCGCGCTTTGTATACTTCTCGCGTAGCTCGTCTATTACTTGTGAAATTGACGACGGTTCATTTGCTACGGGCCGCGAAAGGCAGTGGTATTTCGCAGATGTAGTGTTGTCGTAGAGCCATCATGCGTGACCTTAAGACCACGCAAGGAGCACCCAGCTAATAGGAAAACTGGAGGCAGAAGCCGCAGATCTGGGTTATAGGCTTCTCAGCGCTGGGTTGAACTCGCATGGGCAGCACGCGGTCGATTACCTATTATTCATGGGTAGGGCGTTCATGCTTCAGGTGCGAATGAAACTACTGCTATGGGTAAACTGATCTGAATTACGCCATAAAGTATATATTATCGTAAAGTTTGTATCGACTTAACTGTGCGTACTCGTCTGTTTCACAAGCTCGGCCAAAATGGACAACGTTGAAAAAAAGACGGGTCTTGGACTTGTTATTTAAACATCGATTTGTTTGCCCTATGTAAACTTTCCAGAAGAGCACGGTATTTTAGAAACAACTTGAAATTTGCAATCAACGTACTTGTTCATATGATTGACAGAACATCCTGCAGGTTTGTCGCTCGCCACTCCATTCAGATTTCTTTTTTTTTTTTTTTTGTGGACAACTGGGCAAGCCTGACCAAGCTTGTGGCCTACACTAAAGACAACATCAACCTTGCACCTGCTTGCCGCGTTTTCTAACCCGTGTGCTAGCTTATGTACATAAGGAAGTGCAATTGCATTCCTTCTACTCTTAGGAACATCGCTCTTGTCGGAAAGCCTTTAACTGATTTTGCCACTTTTTCACAAGCTCTTGCGATAACACCAGTAGAGTGCCCTGCTTCTCTTAGTCTAGATACTTGCTTCTCACAACTATGTTGCATCCTGTGGTGGCTTGATATAACAAAGAAGAGTGTGTGCAAGAAATACAAATACCAGTTTTTACTACTTTATAGAGTGATCAGACGAAAATCTCAGTAAACGTTTCTCTGCGTTGGGATAACACTCCCAGCAAACGTGATCAGCTCCAGAATATACTATCCTTAAGTCCAAAAACTGTAACTGATTTTCAACAGGCAAATCACACGTGAAACTAAGGCCTTCACCACATTCTCTAAACACCTTTAACACATAACACTTCTTTGTACGTCAAATATTTTCACAGTAACAAGAAAATCAACATATCGCACAACCTTAACAGCCAAGTCACCGATGTTCTTTTGAATTCTTCTGTCCGCATAAGCCAAAAAAATGCTGCTGAGAACAGGTACAACGCTCCAATACAAACTCCCGATTTCTGTAAAAAAAGTTTTCGTTCCCACCCTTGTACGCAGAATTGAAATAAAGTGCTAAAATTTCCATGAAACATTCAACAGACGCAAGGGAGTTACACTTGTTCACCATTACCTTCGGTAATACATTACTTGACACACTGCATCAACTTGTTATGAGGTAGGGAGTAGTAACGAAATTGAACTGACGTTTGGAGACAAATAATGTGGCCGCACTTTGCAATGGAATCCCGCGTCTTAGCGCGAAGATCAGGGACACATTTGAGGCAAGAATATCTAGAACTAACTTCATCAGAGAAGATGTGTTTGGAATCGCAATTTCAAAATCATAAACACATCAGGCTTAGCTTAAGACGTGTCGAAAACGTACTGTCACGCGCGCGCGAAATATCTGCGTGCCGTTTTTTTCTGAGAAGATGTTTACCTGATTTTCGCTCCCTTTTATATGCGGTTAATAACCTTATCACAAGAGCAATGAGGTTTTAACGCGATAAAACCGTTTATAGTCCGTATACAACGCCGAATGCCTATGCATGCAGGCGACACAGGCGACACTGTAGCCTGTTTCCTCTTCAGATATATTCTGAGGCTGCAAGAAGTGAATGAATGAATGCTTTATTCGTGCTAATTAGTTGTGAAATGGACTCCAGACAAAAGGGTATAAAAAGTAGCTTTAGGACATGTAAGTCCCAGAAAAAATGTATAGGCCTGCATCATACAAGAACGGTGCGCAGGCACTATCTACGTCAGTATGCAATGACAAAACAACCCTTTCAACTATGGAGGAGGCAATATGCGATATACGAACCATCGTGGAATGAGAGACAGACAGAAACAAGGAAAGGCAGAGAGCTCAACCAGACGTACGTCCCGTTTGCTATCCTGCACAGGGGAGACGGGATGATGAATTAAAGGGACCCTGGAACACGTTTCTAATTATAATCATCACTATTAAGTTACGTCACCTCACGAATCTACTTTTTTTTCCTTCGAATCCTTCAAGCAAAAACGAATTTAAACGTAGTTATCGGACCCAGCACGGCTTTCTCTCTCCTTTCATTTCCGCCAGCGCGCTGGAAGCTACACAGGCGAAGACGGCCAGGGGGCGGAAGGGCGCAATCCCGAGCTGGCCCCGCCCAAAGGTTGAAAGTCTCGCCGGCGATGATGACGATTGATTGGCATCGCCATTTGAAACGGGACGATGACAAATAGTCACCTACAGCGTGCTTAAGTTAATCAGGTATGCTGTACATGCTTTTCATGCTAGCATTTTTGTAAACGTCCCCTTAATATATTTTGTCTTCTTAAAAACTTCTCCATTAACCTTGCACCGCTACCTATCATTGCAACGGATCCGGTAGTATCAATCTCTTTCTTGCTTGTTTTATTTATTTTTTTTTTTTTTCATGACGAACCGTGGCGGCTCCTCGTGGTGGCCAGAATTGACTAAGTCAAGCATGGGCTTCAAGTTAAGGCGCATTTTCTGAACACGGGGGTTATATATAGTGTCTTCCCGCCGCCAGGCTATAGCCGTGCTCGGCGCACGTTCTACCGAAAAGGCAACGGGTGCGACACCAATTTGCGGCCGCCGAACTCGCACATAGCTACGAAGACGATCAATGAACACGTCGCAACGTAAACGGTCGAAGTTACGCGAACATAGTGGGAGAAAAGCGTTCGCGAAGTCGTTGGCAAGGCACCCGAACAAGCGCGCGTCGATTGAAAACATACACCGCGAACCAAGCACACTCGGCCGCGAGAGCTTCCTTCTCGTATTCGCACGACCCCGAGGTACCCATGAGGGAAATCCGCGGACTATTTTCTTCTCGCGGGAGGAAGCAGTGGCATTACGCCAGTTACAAACCGCAACTTTTCCAAATCTTGTCTCTCTCAATAAATTCTACCCACACTGTTATGCAGATCGTTGCCCTGGCTGTGGCAGCTCGCCCGCAATCTTCCACGTCACGATTGAGTGCACTGCAAACCTCTTTCCTCGCTTGCCAACTCTCCTTTACCCTCTACGCAACAAAGAGCTGTGGGACGATGCCCTCCGCGACGGACCTCCCGAGGTCCTCCGAGCTGTGATACAACGGGCTCGAAACATCGCCGGAATCATCTTAGGGACCCTGGACTGAGGATTCCTCCCACACTGCTCTCGCCATTCAAATATTATTAATAAAGATGCTTTACTCTCTCTCTCTCTCTCCGGGCACTTTTGCTTCTCAATATCTGCCTCTGCCTATAGTGCTATGGAGCACGATGCGCTTTGCTCGGTGTAACGGCCGCTTGGATTTCCGTTCAAATGGGATCATACTTTAGAAGAGCGAACTGCTGGGCTAGTTAGTTATCCGACATAATGAACGAGTTTTGCACCAGAACCACGCACACGAGAAGGAGACAACGCGGGCGCTTGCTTCAACTGTTTAATGAGCGTAAAAGCATCCTACATATATAGCCCTCCCAGGCCCCGAGTGCATGTGCACGCGTACAACGCATCAAGCATATTCGAGTAACAAACACGTTATACGAGTAAGCGTGAAGGGAATTTCTGCTCGGCCTCGCACGGAGAAACAGGTGTGTCACTGACACATTTCGGACCAGCCTTTCGAATGTAAAACGCTTCCAAGGTTTCGCGTGCCGTTTGTTGCCTGCCTCTACCCAAAATCCTCACATCTCGGAACCGTGGAATACAATTGGTGCAGTGTTTTACTAGCCGTTCGCCATCATTATTTTCAATATCTTTCGCATGTTCCCTGTGTCGGTCACTGACGCAACGCCCGGTCTCTGCAGGGCTTGCACCGATTGTATTCCACGTTTCCGAGATGTGAGGATTTTGGGTAGAGGCAGGCAACAAAGGGCACGTGAAACCTTGGAAGCTTTTTACACCAGAAAAGCTTGTCCGAATTGTGTCAGTGACACATCGGTTTTTTGTACGAGGCCCGAGCAGAAATTTCTTTCACGATATACTCAGATAACGTGTGTTCTATATTTTTTTTTGCCCAAATCTACTTGATGCCTTGTACGCGTGCGCATACACTCCGGATCTGGGAGGGCTATATATGTAGGATGCTTTTACGCTCATTAAACTGTTGGAGGATTCGCCCTTGTTGTCTCCTTTCTTGTGTGCACGGTTTTGGCGCAAAACTCGTTTATTATGTAAATGGGATCATCGCGGCCGATAGAGTCCGTAATAACGAAGCGGTAGTTTTTTGTCGTCAGTGGTTGGCCCGTGTAACAGGGGCGCACGTAACATAAGGCTTGCTGCTTCACGATGCGCCTTCGGCGCTCGCGCTATTTTGCCAGCGAGCTGCCAGTGCCAGGGTCGTCGGCCCCCCGACGGGAGGCGAACCTTTACTTACTTGAAGCATGAGCTCGCTCTGCGTACGCTCCGACCAGCCCCGAATGTGAGCTTCAGTAAACCTCCAACGGATATCTTAACATAAAACGAATTCGCAATACCAATGTGTCATTATTCATTGGTCTGCTAACGCGGCATCTGCCTAAACCCTCCCCCCACCCTCCTCTTATGTAAAATATAGATGGGAGGACACCTAAGCACTCCTCACGAGTTGTGAATGCGAAAGCTCCTTTGAGTTTTCTGCTGCGACTAATGCACCGTGGCGGTGCGTGCTGCCCGAGCCAGCAAGCAGCAGCAGCAGCCTGCAGTGCCAACGTCCAACGCGGGCAACGTCGACGTGGCGATGCCCATCGGGCGATGCGTCGCATCGACGGGATCGCGACGCGACTCGACGCGACATCGACGTGACGCGTCGCGGCCCCTCATGCAACACCTGGCGCACTAACGCCACAGGAGAGGTGTTTTCTTTCGCCCGCTCTTCTCCGTCGAGGCGCGCTCGTACCGTGGCGTCGCAGCCAATGGGAATTGAGGTGCCGTTTCTCTGCTACAGACGCCAGCTTTCGCGTTCGATGAGCCACTTGACGCTTTCGCATCGATAATAAGTGCGTCCTGTATTATGTCCTATATAGCGTCTCTGCACCGAGAACTACGAGACGAAGACGAAGTTACTCAGTGCTAGAACGCATCTGTCCCAGCTAGCCAGTTTTTCGTCAAATTTTCATCAGTCTCTGGGGCAGTTTCCGCGTCCTGGCTTGAGGCGATGGACGCGGAACGTTCCGCAGGCCCGTGCTGCCAGAAGTCTGCAACGGCAATCTCTTCTATGAGTCAAGGCACCTGGTCAACCACCAGTGACCGCTCAAGAGAGACTCCTACTCCTGTGGCCATGGATGCAGAGCCTATTGCCGGCCCGTCTGGCAAGATCACTACATTAAGAAGTTCCTCACGGAAACGAGGCACCTGGTCCAGCACCAGCGAAGACACAGAGGTCTACTCCATCACAGGTGATGACTCATCTGATGACAGCTTCGTGTCGGTGAGGAGCCGAAGGGCTAAAAGGAGGCTTATCAAGGCGTTGTCACCAGCGAGTACGTCAACCATGCAGGCAGGTAGTGAACGCTGGCCGCACACCATCCTCTTCATGCCAGTGGATTCTTCTGTCAACCTTCGAGTATTGAACAGGCAAGCTCTCTCTGTTTTTCTTGAGGGAAAGGCGCCAAACGAAATCAAGGAAGTCCGGCTGAACACACGAAAGAATGTTCTAGCTGTCGACACAACCCGTGGAACCACGCTGGAGACGCTACGACAGATAACAGATTTGGGCAACATAAAAGTACGATCGGTCATACCTATGGATGGGGCCTGCACTGCAGGTGTGATCTACGATGTTGACTTGGCTATTTCGAACTCGGACCTGCCAATTCTGATCAAACCGGCATACGAAGGAATGGTCATCACGCACGTATGCCGACTTGGCAACAGCCGTTGTGTGAAGATTGTGTTCAAGGGGGATTCCATCCCTTCGCTCGTAAAGGTCGGTCACTTCCGACATGTCGTACGACGGTTTATCCCAAAGCCGCTTCAATGCCACAAGTGCTTTAAGATCGGACATGTTAAGGGCGCCTGCGCAAACTCCCCAATATGCCCCCGGTGCGCGGAGTCACACACGGTAGATGTCTGCCATGCCACAAACTTTAGGTGTGGCAACTGTGAAGGAACCCATGAAGCGACGTCTAAAGAATGCCCAAGAATCAAAAAAGAGTTCGAAGTTCTGAAGCAAATGGTGAGGGATAACTCAACACATAGAGAAGCCTCAGAAAAGATCCGGCGTCGACGTCGTCATCGACGGAAACGCTCAAGACAGGGTGGAGCTCGTGCGCCGCTTGCGCCAACGCCATCATCTTCAAATAGAACGCCCGAGAGCACAAGGAGGCCTCCGACGGGAAATTCTGCCCCCGTGGAAGAGTGGCCGGCGCTTACAAGCTCTCAGTCTTCTAAGGAGCCTCCACGCTTGATGCTCCCATCGAAGCCCGCTTCTGTCGGTGAGGCTTCAACAGTCGACTGCCAAATGATCCCGGTGCTGCGATCCATTGTGAATGTCATCAGGGCCATGCTGACAAGCATTGACACTCCATCTGCTCGTAGTGGACTACAAGTGCTCGACGCGCTGAGCCCCGTCCTAGCAAGCCTTGAGTGAAGCCATGACTGACAATCACAAGTCATTTCGTAAGGAGGTCAGAGAAGCGTCGATCCTTCAGTGGAACGCGAGAGGTCTAAGATCTCGCATCGCCGATTTTCGTCAATTTGTTCTCACTAACCGCTTTCCAATCATTGTCATCTGTGAACCAAGATTATCCCATCCAATGAGACTATCCGGCTACGAGACAATATTCTCATCAAGCGACATCAAAAGTAGCAAGGTGGTCGTGTTTATTCGCCGTGAACTCACTCACGTCGTCCAACCGGTGCAACATCATGACGACAATCAGTATGTGTGCATGACTGTTAAAAATAGGAAAGTCACCTTTGCACTCTTGGGGGTGTATCTGTCTCCATCAAGTCGATTTGACACCAAAAGACTAGAAGACATCTTGAAAACACAACCTGGTCCATGGATTATCACCGGGGATTTCAACGCTCACCATGCCATTTGGGGAAGCTCAAAGGTTAACGCGACGGGAAGACGACTAGCTTCATTAGCTTCCAACAATGGTCTCTACCTGCTGAATGACGCGAGTCCAACATTTCTGCGGGGAATAACGTACAGCAGCTGCCTCGATTTGACTTTCGTCTCCCACCGCCTCGCCACACATGTTAAGTGGTTTTTGGACATTGAAACGCACGGAAGTGACCACATCCCCACTTACCTCAAGATCAAGGGAATGTCCAACACGTCTACGTTCACCACGATACGAAGAATAGATTGGTCTGTCTTTAAATCCCAGATTGAGGACGCTTGTCACAAAGGCCTCTCTTGTGGACTTCAACAAGCTATTAAGAAAACGGCACAGACGGCCACGCGCACACTTACGTGTTCTCCAAGGTATTCTGAATTCGACCTGGAATTGGAGCGGCTTCGTGCGATTCGCCGTCGTGCCGAAAGGAGATATCGACGCACTAAGTCAATTCAGGATCTCAGAACAGCCAGGCGAATGCAAAAGAAGATACAACGCCGAATGGATAAACTTGAGGCTCAGCGTTGGTCGAAATTTTGTGCGTCGCTATATCCACGCAAACCGCTATTTCAAATATGGAGAACTGTGCGAGGTCTACGTTCTGTTCCGGAACAGCGTTTCCCGTTTAAGGCCCTAGCACTATTCCAGCGCCGACAAGACATTGATGTGGCGGAAGACTTCTGTGCTATGATTGCGGGCCAGCCAACTCGCGCAGGTTCGCTTACATTGAACCGTATTCCAGATTCACGCGATTCACGCATGGATCTGCCTTTCACGACGCAAGAGCTTGACGCGGCGCTCGCCCTATGTAATCGGTCGTCGTCGCCTGGTCCGGATGACATATCTTACCGCATGCTATGTCACCTTGGTGAACGGGCACGAAGTGCACTCCTTCATATCTATAACGAGTCCTGGCAAGAGGGCAAAGTTCCTCAAGATTGGAAGCTCAGCCGCCTGGTACCGCTTCTTAAGCCTGGCAAGTCTCCCTTAGAGATTACTTCATACCGACCAATTGCGCTGGCAAGTTGCATTGGGAAGGTGATGGAGCGAATGATCCTCGCCAGACTTGAGTGGTATCTTGAACATTACGAAATCTACCCGGACGCCATGGCTGGTTTTCGACGTCACCGATGTTCTATCGACAACGTTATCGATCTGGTAACCTATGTTCAACACCAAAAGACGTGTAAGAGGTTATCTGTCGCAATGTTCTTAGATATAAAGGGAGCCTACGACAACGTTCTTCATGACGCCATACTTGAAGCATTGGAATCGGTGGGCCTAGGCGGTCCATTATATCGTTGGACTCGCAGTTATTTACATAGGCGGTCTCTATTTCTTACCACTGAAGCTGGCCCAACCTCGCAATATTATACGCACCACGGAGTTCCACAAGGTGGTGTCTTGAGTCCCACGCTTTTCAACCTTGTACTCATTGGTCTCGTGGAACGACTTCCGAACACAGTTAAAATTTCAATGTATGCCGATGACATCTGCGTGTGGGCATCTGGTGTGACACGGCCGCAAGTACGCGCCAGGCTTCAAAAAGCTGCCACGTCAACATCGGCCTACTTAAATGAACAAGGCCTCAAGATCTCGCCAGAAAAATGCGCATTGGTCGCGTTTAGCCGGAAGCCAATGAGATCATACGATGTCTCTATCGACGGTCAAAACATTCCTTATGTCAGGACGCACCGATTCTTAGGAGTAATCATTGATCGCGACCTCTGCTGGAGTCCTCATGTGGCCTACCTAAAGAAGCGCCTGACGGATATTTCTAATGTGTTTAAGTTTCTTGGAGGAAATGTCTGGGGTACTTCAGTACATGCAATGATGCAACTGTACAGACGCTCTTTCTTGGGCATTTGCGATACAGCTTGCCTGTGCTGACCAACACCTGCAGAAGTAATATCCGTACACTCGAAAGCGTCCAGGCCCAGGCGCTTAGAGTGTGTCTTGGATTGCCGCGGTGTTCGTCAACGGCTGAAACCATTGCGATTGCACACGATTTCCCAGCCAAGACCCATATAGTCATGGAAGCACTCAGAGCACACGTAAGACACCTTGCTCGAGCCCCTGCCCATCATCTAGCCACACTGCCGGAGGATCGACCACGTGCTTCTTTTTGTGAAACTGTCCTGCCCTATCGTGCATACCTTCCATCAGGTTATACAACTTCAGCGAAAGTTTCGTTTCCACCATGGTGCTTGGCTCAAGCAAAGGTTCGACTTATCGTACCAGGCATACGAACAAAAGCCCAACTCTCGTCTCCAGCACTCAAGCAGCTTTCACTGCTCTTGCTATACGAGACGTACAACGATCATCATCATCTGTATACTGACGCTTCAACCACGGTGAATGGGTCTGCAGGATCGGTGATCTTTCCTGCAAAACCTTCCACCATAAAGATTCGACTCTCTCACCAGACTACATCGACTGCCGCGGAGCTTGCTGCTATTCGTTGTGCACTTCGTGTAATTTCTGAAGAAATACCCAAGAAATGGAGCGTGTTCACTGACTCCAAGGCTGCACTTCATTGTTTGGTTTCTGCCTTACGCCGAGGACCCCACGAACAACTAGTTCTAGAAATCAGACTGCTGCTTCACCACCTCGTCGAGCAAGGACACGACATCACATTGCAGTGGATTCCAAGCCACTGTGGCATAATGGGCAATGAACTTGCCGACGCAGCAGCACGATCTGCACATGAGGAGGGCTTGCAAGACTCCATTCCATTCTCAAGAACAGACGCTGCAACGAAAATTCGTGTGCTTGCAAATGAAGCCATCAAAACTTTATGGAACACACCAAGCTTAAAACATACACGTCTACACCGACTGGACCCATCCCTTTGACTTCGACCCCCATCTGGACTCTCTCGACTAGAAACAGCAGTACTTTGCCGACTGTGGCTTGGTGTCGCCTACACAAGATCCTTCGCCTTCCGAGTCGGTATGGACGACAGCGCGGCTTGCAGACACTGCGGCGGCGAGGAGACCATCGAACACGTGCTCTGCCACTGTCCTCAGTACAGCGCGCACCGGCTGTCACTAGCGACCACGTTGGCACGCCTTGACGACAGGCCACTTTCAGAACAGTCAGTTTTGGAATGCCGACGTGAACTGTCGTCGCAGCAAAAGTCGGTCAAGGCTTTGTTGACTTTTCTACGTGACAGTGGCCTATTAGAAAGACTATAATGACCCCATTTCATCCCTTTTCATATTTTTTTTCTCACGCTTTTATTTTTGTCACGCTCTTCTTTCCGTCTTTACTTCCCCTTTCCCTTCCCCTAGTGCAGGGTAGCAAACCGGAGGTTTTAAGTCTGGTTAACCTCCCTGCCTTTCTCTCATTTGCATATCTCTCTCTCTGCACCGAGTTAGAGCACCGGACCTCAGCGCTGTCCCTATAGACTGAAGAAGGCACCATGCTTCGTTAACGCTCCTGGGTGGTTCGTATACGACGAGGAGTTACTCCAGAGGCGCACCTCCACTCTAGTGAATTCAAGTGTACGTCGAGAGCACCCTATTAGAATCACCCCGGAGTGCCCATGAAGCGCAGTGATTACTTCAGTTTAAGAGCGTTGCGCTGACAATCACTTTCTCGCGTACTCTAGGTTGATCTTTTATTATTATGATTTTTTTGCTAGCATGTAGCAGTAACCATCCACACGTTAACGAGGACGTAGTAACTCTGCCTGAGGACATCGGCTTTAAGTAGAATAAAGGAGGTGTTAATGAACCTAGGACGAAGAACAGTAAAAGACGGCTGGGGAATCGCCGGCGCCAACGCGGGGAACACAAAGATTAGGCTCTAGCGCAATAAGTTTGGATCACGTTCGATGGTTTGCCACCACAAACCACGGATTCCGAGGACGGATAATAAGGTAAAATGGCGATAAGGTAAAAGGGCCGAGCTAGGTGGCATCCGCCACTACAAAGTTTCAAAGGCGATGGTCATAACGTCTGTCTCAATCCATTCATGCATCCATTTATCCATCCTTTTATCCATCCATCTACCCATCCTTCTATCCACCCGTCCGTCAGTCAGTCACTCAATCAATCAAGTTGAGTGCCGAGTGGAAGGACGTTGTGTAGGATCGAAGATGTCCGATAAGGGATTCGATGCAATTACGGAAACGCGACGGCGCGCGTTTCTGACGTTGCTCACTGCGCTTTTCGTGTACCCATCCGCACGAGCCATCGGCCTGTCCCGCAAACGGGCCGACCTTGATTATGCTTTCCTGTCGCTGTGCATATATGCACGCGAGCCAAGAGCGCGCCGGAAGAGCGCGCGCAACTGACGCGCAATAAGTGCCGGGGTTGCGTGGCGTAGTCTCGCAGATAGGCTCTCGTTAAGGCGACGCCGTATGCCGCCAGTATACGTACACGCGCCTGTAGTGCCTTGCAGATGGACGCGTTACAACGGCCGAGACGTTCGAGCGTAATGTGCGCGGTGGGCATCGCGAGTTGAGCGCAAGATGGTATTGACATCGAGAGGCAGTGATAGGGTCGATGACGCGCGTTGAAGCGCACGCCACTGAGCTCCAGCTCCGGCTCGTCCAACTGGCTGAAGGGGCTGCTGGGACCCAAGACCTCCCAGCCTGCATCTGAGGCGGCGGCACTCGCCCCCCTGACCTGCGTGTCGGGGGGTGGGTAGATCACCTTATCCGTTGGAGAATGAAGTTTATTCTATCTATCCACAAACAGTCGCCACGAACAAAAATACAGACGCGCGCGCAGAGGCAAACCCAAACGGACGCAGAGACGTGCGCGAGAGTGAGGAGAGCTAAAGAAAATGAAGAGAGAGGACCCGGAAGCGGGGAAAGAAAAGGAAAGATAAGGTAAAGAAATGATATTCGCACACACAGAACCAACGTACGCAGACACGCACAAACACCTAAACGAGTATAAATAAATAAGTTCAGCCACAGACACAAGCACACAAGCACGCACGCAAAACAAATACAAGGGCAGGCCCCGCAGCGTATACAGACGGGTCCATGCGTGCTTGCCGCACACACGCGCATACTGGGTGGCGGTTTAAAAAAAAAATGTGCGCTGACCACTGCGTGAACTGGAGCTGCAGCCAGTGTTCGAAACTGCTTTCCATCCAGCAGCCCTTCACGCCCACTCGAAACGGGAAGGTGTAAAGAGGGATTTTGAAAGAGCTTTCTCGTATAGGCAGGCTTTTAAACCCATGTATGACAGCATACATCTCCACTGTCTGGAAAATCGGCTAAGCTGTCAGTCACCGTTGCGTTTCTTCTTTCCCTTTTCCTCCTCCTTCTTCTCGAAGTGGCCACGCATGCATTGGTTTGAAAAGTGACATTCGAAGACAGTCTTCGCACCCATCTCCTTCGTTTTTTCCTCTCAGATACACAGGACGGTGGATCGCGAAGGAAGGCTACGAGATTGCTAAGTATAAGCACAACGAGTGTTATAGTAAACACGTACAATGTCTTACCTTTCAGGGCAGTAAAAAAATACATTCCGGAGGTTTATGTGCCAAATCACGGTATCATTTTGAGGCACGTCGTATTGGCTTACTCCTGATTAATTTTGTCCACCTATATATTTCAACGTGCACCAAATGCACGATACACAGGACTCTTTTTCTTTTTTTTAGCAGCGCAACGTCATACCTATTAAGCAACCGCGGCGGGTTTAGGGCAGTAAGAAAGCACGGAAATGGGCCGAGGCAAGAAGAATCGTCAACCTACATCAGGCTTTTGATGCGGATGGAACACGTCCTCGTCATTGAGACAGAACCAGTGTCGGAAGACGTGTCAATATCGGAGACAACCTGCAGGCACATCAGCAGGTGGCACTGATGGAGGAAGCGGAAATAAAGAGAGAAGGCAGGGATGCTAACTAGAAATGCGTCTAGTTGGCTACCCTATTCTGGGGGACTGGAGAGAGGGAATAGATGATATATTCAGTCAGCGGTTGTTGACCTATAGAGATCGAAATTCTAAAACTGTGTCGGGATGCGTGAGAAATCGAGGTTAGGAATATGAATGCGGCCTTCCTGATATTCAATTCGTATTGTAATAGGGATCTGAGCATCCGCGGTGTCCCTAATGTTGGGATTTAAGCAAATATGCGGGAGTTATATTTGCCCTCATGTAAAGACCCAAGCATGTGATTGTTGCTGGTTAGCTGCTTCGAAGGAAACTTCACGGCGCGCACATTTTGCCTGTAAATACGCGGGAACATAGAAATCTGGTTTAATAGGGACACGCATGCATTGACAACGGGTGTACTTATTTCGGTATAATTAGATACGACGCTTGCATTCGCAAGTGAAGAAAAGGCCAGTCAACTGTCAGGCGCAATTAGAATCAGTTTCAAACAAAAGATCATCAATTGCCAATAAAAGAAGTGCACGAATAGCCTGTCAACATCTTACTATATCCTTATGGCAAATAGGCTTTCAAAATAATGGATGGCTGATGGACGACTAGCTTTACAAAAACGCCCAGTAAACAGCTGTAGAGTATATGTAGCAGAGAAAGAAAAGAAAAACTGCTGGAAGGCTTGTGTGCCATAGACACGTGTAAAAGAGTCAGTTGCAAGGAAAGCATTACCGGTAGTGGCCCAAGAGATAAAACTGGTGCATGACTAGACTGCAACAAAGGCTTAAATAAAGCAAGAAAAAACCACAGGTTGCCAGGCAAGCTTCCGCCGCTATGCCATAAACAAAACTGGGATTAGGTGTTTTGTTTTTGTATTGCTCTGAAAATATTTGCTTTTGTTTTGCGTCTGATAACCTGTGATAATTTGTTTATCAGAAGGGGAAGTAAGGCAACTTTAATAGTAAGTTGTTGCGAATAGTTTTGTTACTTTCTATATTCGAAACCACCGAATAGATAATTTATCGAATACGAATACGAATAGTTGGTGTCTAATAATCGATTAGTACTCGAAATTTTAAATAGTCACCCACCCAATGTACACTGCAGCAGCAAAACGGAAAATATAGTTGCGTAAGTACTACATTACATAGAATCAGTATCTTAGGAACAACATTAAAAAATTACAATGCCTTGAGTAAAAACAAAGTATTTAATAGTAGAAAACGCGCGTTACGCGCATCTAATCTACCGTTAGCTGCTTTACTGCTTTGCAGTGCTTAGAGGAATTAAGTCATGGCAACGACGACGGCGACGGCATGACATCGGCGATGGCCATGGTAGCGTGACAGTGATGTCGTGGCATGACGGGGACAGGAGGACGGCTACGTTTCTTCGATTGGCATCTCGATAGCGTTCGTCGTGAAAGGGAAGCTCAGAATGGCGGTCGCGCTGAAAGACGAATTGCCAGCAACCTCGCTTCATTTGGCCCTGAACTACTCCGCCATCCTAAATGTTACCAAAACTAATCGCCACTGCTACGACCTTCTTTAGGCTAAACGTTACTCTGTATCTCAGTTATGGTATATATACCAATGAGAACGATTTAAAAATATGCGGTGCGGAAGGATTTGTATTGGTCTGCATGAGTAATGATCGTTTCCGAACGTGTTCCACAATCATGGTCGACAAGCTTCACCGCAGGGTTGGTAGGTGGCAGAAGCAGCAAAAGTCTCTATAGCAAAAGTGCACGTCGTTTTATCTGCAACAGATGTCGCGCCTATGAGCGAGCCACACGAACAAGAAATACCCCCATAAGCTTATCAACAAGTCGAGTTTCCTCTTTGGCACACAGGCCGCAGAATGTGGTATATCGGGGCTATATGCAGTGACGTCATCATTGCCGCCATATTATACGAGTAGTATAGCCAGCACGGTGAAAATTTATGCGTTATCTATATGTATATCCGCTTTTTCTTTTTCAGCAGCACGTTGGAATCTGTGAATTTTACTACACAATGGCGTGCGTGACATAATGTTAATGCTTCCGACTCGCGCTTTTATTCTTCTCCCATATCGCGTTTCTATTAAAACCCGTCGGCGCTGTTTCAACGCGTGTACAAAGCCAGAGAAACGCCAAATGAGGCACCGTCACGCGATGTGATGTGTTGCTGCGATCGCTGAACAGAGGGAAACGGTCAAACGACGTTCTTGTTAGAGCATCACACGTACCTGTGGTCGCCTTCCAGGGGATAAGCACTGGTACCAGCGACGTCGCCATATTTAAGGAGAGAGAGAGAAATGATGTATGGGGAGGCTAACCGGAGGTAGTCCCAGCTGGCTACCCTGCACGGGGGGAAGGGTTAAGGGGGATAAGAAGAGAGAGTGGAAGGAGGAAATAGATAGAAAGAGAGATTAGCACAAACAAACTGCGTACGCTATGGAGTGATATGGGGCGGCGTTCTTAAATGTCTAACACGAAGTTGAAGGCCGGAAAGCACGATGAAGGGCTGCGCATTATCTAAATCCGCTTATCTCCAGCAGCAAAACAGAAGCTGTGAATAGAGCTACGAAATGGTGCGCGGGACGTCATGTGAATACTCGGCGTCATCAAGACCGCCATATTGACAAATGGGGGCACGTTAAAGATCCCCTTGGTGGTCCAAATTAATCCGGAGTCCCCCACTACGCGGCGTGCCTCCTAATGGAATTGTGGTTTCGGCACGTAAAACCCCAGAATTCAATTGAATTCCGTATCGCAGTACAGCCAGCATGGCGAAAGGCTACGCGTAATCCAGATCCGCTTGTTAACTCCATCATCAAACTGGAAGCTGCGAATACGCCTACAAAATGGCGTATGCGTAACGCCATCTGAATACTCCTCAAGAGCGTGGCACGTGACGGGCTTTTGGAGACCGGTGTACCCAAATTACGAACCCTGTGACTTCGGTGCCGGATGGTGTAAGGTACTCTTTCATCATCATCAGCCTATTTTTATGTCTACAGCAGGAAAGAGGCTTCGCCCCGCGATCGCCAATCACCCCTGTCTTGCGCTAGCTGATTCCAACTTGCGCCTGCAAATTTTCTAATTTCCTCACCCCACCTAATCCTCTGCCGTTCTCGACTGCGCTTTTTTTTTTTTTGGCACCCATATGGTAACTCTAATGGCCCACTGGTTACCTACCCGACGCAATACGCTGCCTGCCCAGCTCCATTTTTTTCTCTTAATGTGAACAATAATATCGGTTATGCCCGTTTGCTCTCTGATCCTCACTGTTCTCTTCCTGTGCCTTAACGTTACGCATAACATTTTTCGTTCCATCGTTCTTTGCACGGTCCTCCTTAACTTGTTCTCGAGCTTCTTTATTAACCTCCAAGTACCTGCCATGTGGGGCGGCAACCCGCGCGAGTAAGCCGAGTTGCTATTACGGGCATTGACGAATGTCGCCATATGGTCAAATTCGCCATCTTGGCAGTTATGATTGGCCCAAGCGGCTGCTACGGCTCCTCTTATTGGCTCAGAACGCGCGACGTTACAGAATCTGACAATGTAGAGGCATTTGACGATATCCGGAATAGCTCTCCCGGTCTTCTAGACTGACCTCGACACTCGCTTAAGCACTTCGTACTAACACTGGCCTTCCTATCGCTTTTCAGCTCAGTCGAGTCCTTATTACTACAAAAATGTCCAGCAGCAAGCAGACAACAGGCCTGACGGGGTCAAGGGCCCTTGCGACGCACTCAGCATCGCATAGCACAAAATAAAACAGGCTACAGCATTTATTGACATGACAGCGTCCTAATTAAAGCAGCTACAGACATGACAAGGACTTAATAACAATTCTACGTATCCGCACAACCCATTACCCTGGAAGCAATACTCTGAAAATTAAGTTCGTGTGAATGTTCGCATGATTGCTACTAAGTATAACTTGAACGACCTATTAAAAGTTTTATTTTATTTCTAGAGATAAAGTGTATGCAAAAGAAGTGCCTATAAAATCAATACTGCTGTGACACACTCAAGCTCTTGAGTGTCATAGCGGATTCTAGCTATAGGAATAATAAATTTATGTCTTATAAGCACTATGGCTAGCACATCAAAGTGCACAAGATACTTCTGCGTTTGTCTTGTCTTGTCTTCATCATCATCAGCCTGGTTACGCCCACTGCAGGGCAAAGGCCTCTCCCATACTTCTCCAACAACCCCGGTCATGTACTAATTGTGGCCATGTCGTCCCTGCAAACTTCTTAATCTCGTACGCCCACCTAACTTTCTGCCGCCCCCTGCTGCGCTTCCCTTCCCTTGGAATCCGGTCCGTAACCCTTAATGACCATCGGTTATTTTCCCTCCTCATTACATGTCCTGCCCATGCCTATTTCTTTTTCTTGATTTCAACTAAGATCAATCCTGCCTGGTCCTTTGCTTGACAGAAATCTAAGGTGTTCCTGATTCTATTTGCGATTGCCTTAGTAAATAGTTTGCAGGCAACTGACAGTAAGCTGATCGGTCTATAATTTTTCAAGTCTTTGGCATCCCCTTTCTTATGGATTAGGATTATGTTAGCGTTCTTCCAAGATTACGGTACGCTTGAAGTCATGAGGGATTGCGTATACAGGGTGGCCAGTTTCTCTAGAACAATCTGCCCACCATCCTTCAACAAATCCGCTGTTACCTGATCCTCCCCAGCTGCCTTTCCCCTTTGCATATCTCCCAAGGCTTTCTTTCTTCTTCCGGCGTTACCTGTGGTTAGACTATTTGCTCTTCCATTATCGTCGTGGGTGTCTTCACTACACTACAGACATCTATGGTGAAAAAACAAAACAAAATATGCATGGCACTTATTAAAAACCTATTTTTTTTCTTCTCGCTATCTTTTATTTTGTTTTCTGTTTGCTAGTTTCAGTGCAGTTTCACTCAGTTTTGTTGGTACATTTTTTCTTCAATCAAAAATATTGCATAGCTGACTCCGTTGTGGGGGTAAATGTTACTGTCCGTTTGATTGCAGCTTTCAAGGAGTACGTAAGAGTAGAAGTGCTGGAGTGGGGCTGTGAGAGAACATAATAGTTGTTATAGGTAATCACACCGTTAGAACACATGAGAGGCGACAAGATACCCGGCACTAAGCGACGCACACAAGGATCGACTCTGTGTTGGTACTTGTATAGCCATGGTTTGCGTGACACGACTGGCCCAGAGAGCAGCTGCCTTTCTTCTGCAATTAAGAAGAAATCGCTTGCTGCTGCATCATTTGTCTGCCTACACTTACGTGAGGGGTGAAACTGCGCAGAAATCTTAATGGAGGACCGCAAAGAAGAAGAAGAAAAGAAGAACTCAACCGTGGCGAAATATTTTGCTTGATTGTAGAGCGAGCAATTCTACTGAAATCAGGGAATATTTTGTATTTTAGTATAAAGAGAGAAAATAGAGTAGAAAGAAGAAGAGGTAGAGGTAGAAGATGTAGAGTAGAAAGAAAGAGTAGTAGTAGTAGTAGTAGTAGTAGTAGTAGTAGTAGTAGTAGTAGTAGTAGTAGTAGTAGTAGTAGTAGTAGTAGTAATAGAAGTAGTAGTAGTAGTAGCAGCAGCAGCAGCAGAAAAACTTTATTATATACAGAAACTGGACGGGCTCCTACCCCAGTTCCCCGGAGGAAGTAGGGGGGTGAAAAACGAAGTTTGTCCGGCAGGGTGGTGCCCAGATTCCAAGGCCCCAGTGGCACGGGCCATCCACTCAGCTCGTTGGATCAGTCGTAGCTGATCTTCCCGGGCCGGGCAGGCAGCAGCGCCTCCCATTCATTCCATGTGCCGTTTGTTTCGTGTTCTTCTCCGTGTTCTGCACACTTCCACGTGATGTGAAAAGGTGTTGGTGTTGCTTCACACCACGGGCATACCGTCGGGGGAGATCAGGTGGAGAGGGTGCATATTTATACAAGTGTTCGTCTGTAATCTTCACAATGCGGTTGCCGCCGCAGCGCTCAGCTTATCCGCGAACAGAGAGAGTAAATTTTAGAAATAAAAGCACATTGGCAGTTTCCGTTCTAAAGATTCTGTAGCAAAAGAAAACAAAAACACTTTAGTGCCCTTTCACTCTGTGAAAAAGGATAACCAGCGAAGCTGCACTGGGATGACTATATTGACAACTACATAGATTTATATAGTTGTGGCTGTATTGATTTAATAACGGCACATACACGTAACTTCGTGGCTTGACAGTCGATCACACACTGCGCATGTGGCGCCAAACGGGTGTGCCACACTCTCCTGTTCGAACCTCGTCGTCGCTCCGGGAATACGTATTGTAGCCACGTCGTCGCCTTGCGTTTTCCAACTCACGGTACTCGAGGTCTTAACGGGCGCGTCGCATACACTTGGCGTTGGAGATGAGCCCTCTATGTAGACAGGGTTTTTCGGACAACACTTTCAAAAATTTGTAAAGCTTGTCTTTGGCAGAGAGCACAATTCTAGTTCATGAGCTGGTCTACTCGAAGAGGCGGATATTATTGGCACAAAAAATTGAAATGCATAGTCGACTAGTGAACAAAAATTTACTAATTCAGTCTTTAACTAATTACCTCTATATTGCAAGTCACAAATTCTAGCCGTGGAGCTCGCAAGGCGGGTTCACTTGGAACGAATTCTCGGGATGACACTGTCGATTAATTAGTCGAGTACGCATTTCAATATTTTTTTGCAAGTAATGTCCGCGCCTCTTCAAGTAGACCTGCTCGTGAACTACAATTTTGCGCTCTGCCGCAGGCAACCTTCAAAGAGTTTTGAAAGTGTTAGATGAAGCGCGCACACACACGCACGCGCACACGCACACACATGCACACGCACACGCACACACGCGCACGCGCACGCGCACGCGCACGCGCACGCGCACGCGCACGCGCACGCACACGCACACGCACACGCACACGCACACGCACACACACACATGCGCGCGCGCGTGTGTGTACATATGTATATACATATACATAAATGTTGGCGGAGTGCTTAAAAGGAAGCTTTAGCTCGGGCCCAACTCCGACGCGGCGTATTCAAATACATGTAAAACGCAAAAACGTTTTTCTGAGATAACCGCTGGACCGATTTTAATGGAATTCGTTGCATTTGAGAGAGAAAGTTAAATTCTAGTGTCTGTCAGAAGCGGAATTTCGATTCAGGGCTTGAATTGTTAAAAAGATTTTCAAATATCTGACAGTTTGAAAAAATAGAAGCACGAAGTTTACAAATTGATAGCTCTGCATCTAGAACAGATATCGCGGTCCTGTAAACGGCATCCATTAGATCATTCAAAGCGGACAAATTCAATATGCCCTTTTACATCTTATGTGAATTTGTTACGTTGGTTACAAGGGTTCTGCAAAAGTTGTATTTCCATATTACAAAATGTTTTGAGATTCATGTGCAACATATCAATTTTGTCCGCTTTAGATGGACTTGATAGTTTCGTTTTTCGAAGATTTTTTATTTTTGCCATTTTTTAATAAAGAACTGACAAACCAAATAAAAAATTCGAAACCAACAGTCACTAGATATTAAGTTTTTGTTTTAAATGCAACAGCCCTCATCAAATTTGGCGCAGTGGTTGTCGAGAAAACGAATTCTCCTTTTAAATGTATTTAGATAGGAGCATCCGAGCTAAAGCCCGCTTCATCTCCGCCCCAGGTCGGCCCGGTAATGCACTATCTTCGGGATCGGCCAACGTATGGGGAGAAATTCTCGATCTGCACGGCTCGATATACGGACGCAGTTTCTTTCCATAACCTAGTCATATGCAGCTTCGCTGTAAAAATCCAAGGGTACTTAGGTATCCCTATGTGGATGATTGCGAAAGCATTGGGACGTCTTCCCGATGACCACTCGTTTTACAAAACGTAATGGTATTGTTTTCACGTTGCCTTGTATCATTTACTGCATCACGTGCCTCGCCCTTGTTCGCGTAGTTGCGTGGACGCGCAAGGGAGCCGGGCGCAGATAACGATTGAGAAGTCGAAGGTTCGTCCATCGGAGCGCACGACTGAACTCACCGAAATCACCGCACCGACTGGCAGTGGGCCAGTGTCGTCAGCACTTTCGCAGAGGGAGGGGCGGTATGGGAACGCTGGCATGATGAGCGGCATTGGAGCCAGCTGTGGAAGACGACGACGACGAGCGCGCGAGCAGTGGCGCGAGTGCGTCTCTGTGACCACGTGACCTTTTTACACAATCTCTTGACACGCCACCGGAATTTCCGATTCCTGAGTCAAATTATGCTTTCGCATTAAAATAGAAGTCGGTGTTCCATTTTTTTTTTTGTTTCCTCACATTTATTTGTTTGTAGCGTATAGTTTTTCCAACCGCGGTTCCGTCTACTTCACTACTGTTCATTCCTGCGCTGGGCAAACGTGTATTTACCTGAGCCCCAACACAGAGAGCCGCGTTTCAGAGAGCAGGTGCAAACTGTTCGGCTTGAGAGCCACCCGATATTGCCACGAATGCGCGCCGTGTTTGATTCGCGGCATCCAACAACACTGCTTGCGTTCATTCATTGACTAGCGTCTTTTGTATCCGCCACGACAGCTACGTGGCCGGGACGCTGCGGTGTTGAGCTCGGGGTCGCGGGCTCGATTCCCGACTGCATTACAGCGGGGGCGCAATGCAAAAGCACCTATGTGCGTCGGCGTACGACGTGGTCAGAACTCCGGAGTCCTTCGCTATGATGCCACCGATGAGAAAGCTACGAAAGCTTTCGATCGGGTGAATGAATGAATGAATGAATGAATGAATGAATGAATGAATGAATGAATGAATGAATGAATCAACGAATGAATTAATGAATGTGGAATAACCTTTTGAGCGGCGCTGCAATACGTGAAGCGCTCAACAAGCTGCCCAGCAGAAGATGTGGCCAGCGCGAACGAGAAGTGCGCTTCTTTTCGCGATCGTCTCCCCCTCGCCGCCTTTTCCACCATCCCTTCCCCGCAGGCGGCTTTATTATCGCAAGGTACCGCCGCTCCCGAGCGAGGCGATCGATGCGCCCTCTTTCTTTTCCCTATACCGCGCGGGCAGATGGGGAGGAAGGGAACGGCGCGACACGGCACGTCTCCCGGGGGAGATGCGCGCGCAACGACCTGCGACCGCCGGTCGCGCCTGCCCTCTCCTAAGAATGTAGGGGAGAGGGAGGGTAAAAAGGGGATGAACTCGCTCCTCAAAAAGCACAACAGCGGCAGAGTACGCGGCACAGGGAGCCGCAGTATCGAGAGAATTTCAGCGACGTGAGCGGTGTTTGACGAAGGGCAGCGTTGCCCGTTCTGAATGGGAACGGAAGTGCAAACAGGCGTCGGCGTTTTTATTACCTACAGCCAGCGAGCAGCTGTCAGTGGCGCCCACTTCGGACAGTTCTTGCGTCGCCTGTCTGAGGCAACATCGTGTTTATCACCATGTTACCATGACAGAAGCCGCCATAAAAGTCTGTCCTCACCCCGGGATACAGTCCCGGGTCAGTGATTTGCATGCTGTGGTGTCGTCAACGTCGCTATCATGCCGTCATCGATCCGGTCACTGTAGTCTTACGGTGTCAGACGTCGTCACCGTTGTGGCCGCACCTTCTTTTGTCGTCAGTGTTGTTGCGCCGCCTTCGTTGCAGTCATATTCGCCAACGTTACTGTCCTCATCGGCGACGCCATTGTCACCGTTATCGGACCGTAATCGCGTCGATGCCTTCGTTGGCCGCAACGTTGTCGTGCCGGTTATTGGTTTATTTACTTACTATGGGTTGGAAATGTTGGCAATAACACAGCCAAGTGTTGGCGATGTGGCCGGTGTTTGCACAATGTTCCACGAATGAAGGATGATGATTGGTGGAGTGAAACATTTCAGCTGTTACAATAACGAGCTCGCAGCCAAACGCGGGGAAGCCGATTCCAATTAAAAAATAATCGCCGCTTCAGTTATTTTCGCCGACCTTGATGTCGTCATCAGTGTTTCTATTACAGTCACCGTTATCGTGTCATCATCCGTTTATGCGTTCCTTGGCCGTCATTGCGGAAGTGTCCGCCAACGTTATCGTCGTCGTCTGGCCGTGGTCGTTGCTATTGTCAAGCCACTTGAGGCTGTTGTGAGTGGCACTCTTCTTAGTTTTTTTTTCTTTCTGAGCTCAAGTTCTCCCGTTTTCTGCCTATACTACGTGCAAGTGTACCGTGCATGATTTGATTTTTCAATGATTGCCAGTGGGAGGCAATCAGTCATGGACGACGAAGTGTGTTTGCTCAACGCATTTGTAGATTCAAATCTCGTTTGTCTATACTTCTAACCTTACGGAAAACCGCCTGCTTCTTGGCCAATCCCCCATAGTGGGTACGCGCCACTGTCTGGGACACAAGACAAGACAAGATATCACAGTGTCTGTGCACTCTGATTTATGACGTCATGCTACTAGGGCCGAAATCTTCATTGCCAAGCCCGGCGTGACGAAGGCGGTTACGTGATAATCACCACGGCTTGCTCAGCAGTATCCCCATTACATTATACGGCAGTCGGCCCTATTTTCATATCTTTCTTTCTTATCTCGAGCTTTGGAGAACTGTTTTGAGTTTATCATCGTTTGCCGCTTTACAGTCTGCCCCTCAGCCAGAACGCAATTTGCACTGCATACCACAAAGTTAATTGACGCATATATAAAGGAGGTTACGTTTCTAGAGACCTCGTTTTCCCTCGCAATTTGTTTTAGTATTCTATTAACACATGCTCTAAAAATTTGTTCTCATAATTGCCCTTTGTTCAACTTGCCACTTAATGATCTAGTTACTTTTTCTCTTTTCCTTGAAGACATGTTGTCTTTTGAGTTATTCGAAGAATTTTCAGCAAGGCACGTGCACCAAAAAAGTAGCAAAATTTAAAATGTTATCAGTTACTTTAATCCTAGGTGTGTGGCCAATATCCGTCATGAGTATGTGCCGCGCGCTATGGAATGAACATTGATAGTATGTTGCCTACTCTGCGATGCTTGCACTGGCGCTAATTAAGCTAAAGTTTATTACTCGGACCAAGCGCCGCACTCCGAATACGTGAAACGATGTCAAGGTTCCGCTGCCGCGAAGCTGTCATTCACGCAAAAAAAAAGAGAGGAAAATAAAGGAAGAGAAGTTCACAAGGACACCAGCTGCATTTCACCGCACTTTGTCACTGCACTAGCACTTCGTCGAAGTGTGTGTAGGTTAACAGCAAAGTCAAGGACCGACTCTCGCGACAGGCTCCACTGTGCACGCGAGACAGTCTCATAAAGACGGGCCCTCGCTCCGCTACCTTGATTGCCCGGATGTCAAATTGGTCATGTCGGATTCTGAGGCTCCAGACATGCGTATACAACTGTGCGGAGTAATATGGATTACCGCAGTTTCTGTACTACAGTCCTCAGGCTCAACATATTGAGCTTAGTGTATATATACTGGGCAAACGTTTCACACAGAGAGAGAGAGAGAGAGAGAGAGAATTCCTAGCATCAAACGTTCTGAATAACTACTGGTAACTTAGATTTTGTACGCCTTCGTTGTTAGTGGTCTCCCAACTTTTCTGCCATCAAATCTCCAATCGCCTCTTACTAATCTCTATTGCGGAGATGTTTACTTTCCACCTGCTATCCATAAACACAAGAGCTTCAAGGATGCCACAGGAGCCTAGGCCAACAACTGGGTAGATATCTTCACATTCTAATAAAACATGTTCCGTTGTTTCCCTAGCTTTACCGCAGCAAGCACTAGTATGGATGAATTGATGGATGGATGAATGGATGTTATGGGCGTCCCCTTTGGAACGGGGCGGTGGGTTGTGCCACCAAGCTCTTGCTATTATACTGCCTAATGTCCTACCTAGGCTAAACAATAAAAAAAGAAAACACTATGAGCTCCCACAACCAAATTTTCTGATCACCTATTGCGAACTGTGCTTTCGTACGTCTCCGTTTTTTGTCGTTTCCCTACTTCCACCAATTCTCCAATCGCCTCTTACTAATCCCTATTGCGAACACGTTTACTTTTCCACAGCTCTCGCTGAACCCAAGGGCTTCAAGGAGGCCAGTGGTCCCTAAATCGACCGCTGGGTATGAATAAAGCCGTAAGCGACATGTTGTGACGGTTTGTCGAATCACAACGCATTATAAGGTTGAGGAAGAAATGAAGAAAGGAAAGGTAGGGAAACCCATTTGTTGTACCGGTGTTCTCGCCCAAGAGAAATTAAGAAAAGCGCGGATGATTGCGTCATCTGCTATGAGTTCATTTTCTCTCTTGGACTGCGCGCGCGGTGCGGTATATAATCAAATTACGAACGGCACGCCCGTGTCAGTGTGACGTAGCATCCCTGACAAGAAAGTTCCGGACGCGCGAAATACGTGACAGTTACACTCTAAAAAAAAAAAAAAAAGTTTACACCGTCCCCAAACAGTAATCGTCATCTGCCTTGCGTGCGTTTCCTTTCTTGAAAAAGCTGTGCATTCGCTACTTTCCTGTCTAGAATTCTACGTCACGCTGATCACGCGCATGCAGGTTCGTGACTTGAACGAAGTACACGGTGCGCATTGTTGGAGGACGGAAAGGAACGCTGTAGGTAGACGACGTTTGCTATTTGAACACGAGATAAATCCCCAAGGGGGCGGGGGTGGGGGGGACAATAACTTTTAGTGCGCATATAGGGTGCGAAGAAAAATTGAGCCGATTTTCACCGTTCCATGTAGCACGACCTTTCGGAGCGGACAATATTGGGGAAGTCACGGTAATCTGCAGCAAGGGCCCGAGAGACCCACACGCGCCAGCGCCGACGCGTGCAGGTCCGTGTCGCCGAAACGGACCCACCGCGCAATCTTCAGTGCAGGCGGCGGCAGCGTTCGACCGAGACGAGCGTATAAGCTGCTACACATTCTATATACGTGCGGCGGCTTTAAATTCGGCACGCGGTGGAATGACCGCGGTTGTAACACACTGCGGCGCCGTCCGCTCTGCAAATCACCCCGGCCACTCTGAAAGAGCGTAGATGTATACATTCACGCGTCGCTTTTAACGCCATGTTGGCCGTGTCTGTGCTCTTTGAGCAGATTGATGCACGTTTGTGGAGCGTTCCTCAATGTCACGCTCGACGCGGGTCTGCAGCCCAACACCTGTGTTCTTTATTATTTTTTCTTATATATATTTAGTCGCCTGTAAAATACAGCGCTGTTCCCATTCGTAACCCTAGCTGTAATGCCAAACGTATCTCTCTCTCTCTCTCTCTTTCTCTTTACCATCTTATCGTTTTCTACCGTCGTATCGGCCATCGTATCCGCCATCGTATCGGTTTCGACTATCTGGAATCGTTTACCGTGCACCAAATTCTAAGCGCGCGAGCGTAATTACTTGCATTCCGCTGCCATATATACGAAGGTTGCCGGCGCGGCTGAGAAGCGTACCCGCGATCTCGCGCTCACTAGCAGAACTCCAAAGCCACTGCATCGGGTAATTAAAAAAAAAATAACAAGGATTCGCTAGCTTACTCTTCATTTCTGCAGAACCCATCTTACGATGAATACCGACATTTAACGCGATGAACACCGAAGCAATGCAATGATTCACGATGTTGTCAACGCCCAAAACGTGTCGTCTATGAGGCGTGTTTGTACCCGGTCGCAATACTCTCTCGCGCTTCCCACCGGTCACGGTGCGCCATATTGCCGCGATTATATATGATTATATATTCGGACAAGATTGTCTGAATATGTATGACGCACGCTCGATTCCATCAAGTACCGCAGAAGTTCTGAATGATTTTTAACAGCGGAGCTGTTTAAGCTTTTAGAACTCCGGTACTGGATGGAATGGAACGGGCGTCATAGATGTTCAGACAATAGCTGTTTCAGCTTTTAGTTCCGCCGTGGAGCGTTCCCAGAAAACTCAGCCCAGCTGTGCGTCGCCTCGCGTTGCCTGGCAACCACCTGCAAGAGCACCGTGGAGCCACGTTACCTCGTCGCGCCCCACGCGCGTAGGGCGGAGTCGTGACGTCGCAGGCGAGTAAAAGTTCGGAGCAGCCGGCGCGGCGACACACCTCTCGCCTCCTCTACTCCGTGCGTACGTGCTGCTGCCATGTGAAGACCGAAGTCCGGACGGCCGAAGGAGAAGCGGCTTACCAGGAAGAGCACCGTACTGCCAAGCGAGAAGCGATGCGTCGCATCCGAGCTGATCCGGAATACCGCGCCGAAGCTGCGGCTGAGAAGTTCTTTAATGCGTTAGAATTATTTGGGTACTGCACGGACTTTCCGGGGGCTATCTATGTCTATATTTGTATGTGTGTATATAGCTACGTTTGTATCCAACCGTTTTCCTGCCTATACCGCGGTCACTGGGTAGTGCGTGGTCGATTGGTTAGCGCATGGAGCTGCTGTGCTGAGGGAGCAGGGTTCGAAACCAACTGTCGGACCAACATGGGTCACTGAGTAAGTGCACATGTGTGTACATGCGTGCCGCTTTTCCACGAACGTCGTTCACGCCAGGGAAAGAGCATGTGACGTGTCCTGGCGTTGCAGTTAATATCGTCGCGAACTGCGGGAGGGAGTCTTTTGTGACACTGTTGTCTGCGGCTCTCGCCATTTGCGCCGCTACGGCTGCATCAGTGTTTTGAGTGCTTCGAACTCTTGCACAAAGCGTCTCACGATTTGTGTAAAGGTCAGAGCCGCTAAGAGGAAGTTTCAGCTGGCGGCCTCATATGTAAATACGTGGGAAGGAAAAACTAATTTACATTAAAATTTACAACTAAAACTACATTGCTGCTAATGTGCAGAAACGGCCGAGGCCATTTCGTAGTGCATCAGCTTCTTTTAAAGGAAAGTATTCCGCATAAAAATAAACACCTGAAGCATGTTCTTTTCTAGCAAAGCTATTGAATAAGCACGCGTATCTTCCCTTAGTATAGGCCCTGATGTGCTAAAAAAAATGGAAGAAAAGGAAACCCCCCCATATTGAAACATTTTCCCTATACCAACCACGGTGGCGTCAGTTTAACACACTCGAATTTACGTGCTTCTCGTTTTAAAAACTGGCCAGTAAAGTGCACTTATGACAATGTAATCAAAGCCGTTCCGTATGTATTTCCGTGCTGTATAATGGCGACGTCCGTCTTTTTTTTTTCCCTACTTATGTCCTAATCGGCCGCACGTGCGTTTGCTCGATTCCAGGCGGTGGCTTGGCGGAACGCCACTGCTGAAAGCGAAATGGTCAGATTACCCGCGTAACAAATAAACGAATGAAATAAGTTAAATACCCGTGTATCTGAGGTTACCTCGAATGTGGACAATCGATCCAGAGATGTTCGTTGTACCGCGAATCTTATTGACCAAGGAGAGAAACATAACGGGCGTACAAGTAAAAACCAGGAAGGCGAGCTCACCTGTAAACATGTGCGGCGTATAAGCTTTCAGAGACGACGTCATCGAGGCGGCCGCGCGATCGGCGAATAACGTGACTCGATGCGGGCCGATGAGCGATCGATTGAGCGATCACGTCGGAGTCGGTCGCTCGATTGCCCAATTAGTGCACGATATATACTGCGCACGCCTGCATGCCAGGCAGCCTCTCTTGCGCAAATCTATGCGCGTCAAGTCAGGTCATGCAGAACACCCCTCCCCTTTCCAGCCCGCTTTCCCACGAGGGTTTCAGTCGCTTGTTCGGCGATCTCGCATCATGTAAGCGGAGCTCAAATAACTCGTCATTACGCAGGGCGTAATTATAAGGTAATCTGATCACGACAGCAGGCCCGGGGGTCATCGTTACTATTCCAGCGCACCAAATTAGGACTGGTTCGGGCCAAAAGGTATTCCGATATGTTGTCCTAATGATTCTGTCAATGCGGTAGCTTCGCACGTGCTGTAGCTTCGAATTTGACGACGTCATCCTCCGTCTGAACCTGCGCCGTCTACTATACGGACGCGTTTCCTCCTTTCTCTCTATCTGTCTCCCTCTGTGTGCGTGTGTGTGCGTGCGCGTGCATCATCAGCATAAATTGAAGCGCGAAAAACAAATAACTAATCGCTGTGTAGCCGATTTCTTGGGAGTAGACCCAGGCGCGCGTTTTGGAGTCTTATTCAAGTCATCGTTAGAAATGCAGGTGAATCTCGAAACGGGAAACGGAATAACGCATTGAAGTATTTTTGGAGTTCCTAGCGTTTAAATTTATGCTGATAGCACCAGGTACACTGTAAACGAAAATAAACCCACCTGGGAGTTTTTAAGAGGTGATGTGCCCTAAAACCTCCCCTCCTCAAATATTTACTCCGATGTATGGCAGCAAAACAACGCCATGCCCTCGTTTCACTCCGCTGGCTAGCTGCGGGAGTATTAAGGCGACATGACGCGATTTTACTCCGCTTAAAAATCTTGTTCTCCCGTGAAACTCCGACAGGGAGTTTTAAAGAACTCCCCTCCGCCGATACAGGTTGGTCACGTGGCGCTTCCCATGAGGCTGTGCGCCTCGCCAGCGACCGGGCGCGTTCGGCGGAGCGGGCAGTGCTCATGGCTGACGGTTTGTTTACGTGTGTGAAGTGTCGTTCCTTGACAGCGTTTCGTCAATTTGTTTCCCGTATTTCCTTCCAGAAAGTGTTATAGGCACGCCTCAAGCTCACTGTATCTCAGCTTCAAGTACATTAGCTGTGCTCACTTTGCTGACAACGATGATTGCAAGAGCCACGTTTTCAAGTGCGGAAAAAGGCTTAGGTATACCTCGAAGCTGCTCACTGGCTCGTGATGTCGGCTCACGTTCTGGCTGTGTTTTCGTGCAGCGTCACCCTGTCTTGTGTTCATCAGTACGTGAAATGCGACTTCTATGTCCTTTTGAGTACATGCTGACAACGTCCAGTGTAGTGTTTGAAAGGACCGCGTAGCAATGGCAACAGCAGCCACTGTTCGAGTGACGACATCCGTGCTAGTCGCGCATGAATGGCGTAACCCAAGTTCGTTGCGGTGCTGTGTTGCCAGTGAGAAAGACCGGAGTGCAAGAAACTGTTTTTATGTATCTGTGAACGGATATCTTCGCCCGAAGAAAAACGGTAGGACATAAGTATGCGTACTGAAAATAAAGCTTCTTATTGAGCGATGTGAATCGAATGTGTTATCGCGCATATAAGTTTTGGTCACGTCGTTGCTTCCGATATTGCATTAACATTATGCTCTATCCGAGACACTGATTTAGACGCATGCCTGCTGGCTCCGAGTTTAGGGATTCACTCGACAGATCAGCGATGTAGCTCCTTTTCGCAACCGAGACAGATTGCTTGGACGCAGAGAAAGTAGTGCGGTGTATAATATGTATGACTGCGCATTTTTCAGTGTTACGTCGGCTGCTGCGGGTCATGCTCACACGTAATAATTTCTTGCTACGCCACTATATCGCTAAAATTTAATTTTGCTGTGCAGCACATGCACTTACATTTTTCTTGCTTACTGTAACTAACGCACTACTTTTTGGCCGCGAACGCCGGCAGTGTGCGAAGTCGCTTCAGCACTCACAGAATGGCATGATAATTTTGAAAAATTACGCCATTAGCTTTTTTTTCTCTCACTATTTTGAATTAACAGTTTTGTGTTGAGTAAGGTATTCTGTTAATTTCAGAGGCAGATCTCGTATGAACGAGCATGTGAGTCGTAATTCTGAAAACAGCACAGCTGCTCCCTAGGCGGTTTCGAGGCACACAGTATCGTGGCTATATATACTGGCACCGTTGCTTCTTGAGTATCGCGTGTACGTGGGATGTCTTTCAAATTTCTGCATTGGGCGCTTCTGAAATGTTTATGTATGTCATGATATATGTGCTTTCATTGACTTGTTTCGTCGAATTTGACGCGGTCTCGTGCGCATATTTCCAGCAGCCTCTGCATGTAAACAGGTTCTCGCAAACTCACGCGATGCCTCTTTTTATACTCCCGTTGCACCTCGAAAGAACTCCGTCAATTGCAAAGCAAAAAATAAAGAAAAGACAGAAAAAAAATTCCCATAATGCCACTCAAAAAATTCCGCTCGTACGGAGTAAAAATTCTACTCCGATCATACGGAGCATAATAAACTCCGAACCGGGGGGTCACTAGAGGACAAGCAGTATACTCCCACCTCGGAGTGATTTCCGTTTACAGTGTACTTACATGCATTTATGGTGATTATAGATAGGTATATATACCTGCATGCACTATCATCACGAATTCAATAGCGAACGAGCGGAAATTGCCTAGAGGGACGGTATACGTAAAATGAAAACGCATACGTTTGAAAACAGTCTCTTTCGTCACGCGGCTGGCAAAACCAACGTGGCCACCATAAGACGTCCTGTAACGAGCAAATATCTATTTTGTTTGTTACTCGAAGAGGGAAACGAGGATCACATATTCTGCTACAAGGTGAGAAGGGTGGGGGGGGGGGGGGGCAGTCACTTGGCCGCCGTTGCTGGGCTGCCTATAGCTGACTATACGGCTTCCCAAAGTGTGAACCATTCCGCCTTTTCCGACACCACTGGTTTATGTGCTACCTTATTAATGCCGTATTTTTCTCGTGCGTTCCATTGTGCGATCTAAGAAACACCTCAGTGAAGTGCTCAGGATTCATTTTTATTGCCTGGATCACCGCAAAGTGTAGCCAAAGCTTGGAAACGAGCGCCATTTATTTTGCGGAGCGCAGCTCTTAGGTGCCCGTTCCTGCAGCGACCGTCGGCGTAGTCCCTCGGCGTAATGGCGCGTTCACACTGAGACATTCGGCGTCTGGAGCGGCGCCCAGTTCGGCGGAACCAAGTTCGGCGGCGGCGAGATCCGCCGGAATAGCCCCTTCCGCGCCGATCGCTCCCGGACCGATTTTTGCGGCAGCTGCCGCCGGATTCCCTCGCCGCGGTCCAGTCGGAGCGCGTCTCAGCAATTCGAAAGATGGCGGCCAAGCTCGACGCGCTCGTCATATCGCAGTCTTGTACGCGTCGCGACCTCGGAAATGCTCATCGAATTGGTGCGTAACCGCCCCGTCCTTTTTGACAAGTACCACACGAAGCACAAGGTCTAAGCGACCTGACCAAGTTACGCGCGCTCTTGCAAAGCAGGACGAACCCACCAACGCCGGTGGCGTCGTCTCTTCGGCGAATGCGTCTGCGCGACACGCTTCGCCAGAAAGGTGCTCGCCAAACAGGGCTAGCAGTACTGCCTCTTCTTGCTCAGGGTTCATCATTGCCTTTCCAAGCGATGGGGGAGACGCGCTAAATGAACACACGAACTGGACGTGGGCGGAGACAACTGCGCAATTTCGAGTCGCGCGAACATCCGGGATATCCCGCGCTCGCTTCTACACTGTTAGCAAAAATGATCCGAGATGGGAGTAAATGGCTTGTCCTCTAGCGCATTCCCTGATGGGAGGTAAATATACTCCGGGTAGGCGGAGTAAAAGATTTACTCCGCTGCTGAACGGAGGTTGTGGAGGTACTTATGGGAGAATATGTTTACCTCCATCGCGGAGGTTGTGGAGGTACTTATGGGAGTATATGTTTACTTCCATCGCGGAGCTTCTGCGGGCAACTATGGGAGTATATGTTTACCTCCATCGCGGAGCTTTTGTAGGGAGCTATGGGAGTATATGTTTACCTCCATCAAAGAGCTTTCGCAGGGAACTATGGGAGCACGTGTTTACCTCCATCGCGGAGCTTTTGCAGGCAACTATGGGAGTATATGTTTACCTCCATCGCGGAGCTTTTGCAGGGAACTATGGGAGTATATGTTTACCTCCATCAAAGAGCTTTCACAGGGAACTATGGGAGCACGTGTTTACCTCCATCGCGGAGCTTTTGTAAGGAAATATGGGAGTATATGTTTACCTCCATCAAGGAGCTTATGCAGGGAATTATGGGAGTATATGTTTACCTCCATCAAGGAGCTTATGCAGGGAATTATGGGAGCATGTGTTTACATCCATCACGGAGCTTTTGCAGGAAGCTATGGGAATACTTTTTTACATTCGAGGGAGGCTTTTCAAAGTACCATAGTATTTCTTTACAATGATCATGGAGGTTTTACAGGAACATATGGGAGTATCTCTTCACATGACTCGGCTAGTATGCCAATTTAAGAATTTTCAATATTGAGTTTCCACACTGAGAAATACACAATATATTGGTTTGCAAGCTAGAAGATGCAAACAAAAGTAAGCAAAGTAGTGCTTTGTAGAAAATAAATTTATTGCATAAGCAGAGGCAAGGAAGAAATGGACGACGCAAGCACAATCTCTCAACTGGTTTTTGATTCTTTCTTGCCCATGTGTTATCTGCACAAACCAAACAGTAAGAATAGAAAGCAACTCATCCAGCTGCAGGTTTAAGCACAGACCTTATGAAGTACATAAAAAATACATGGAAATCAGCCACAAGTGCCTAAACAAGGTGCAATACAGTTATTGTAGAAATAACGTAGCTATAACAGTGCATTCTCTGACAAATCTAGACTGTGGTACTACAAAAGGTAAAGAGGACATCATTTCTCATTAATATTGACATGTGCAAGAGTTAAAGCAGCAAAAAGTTGAGAAGACGCCAAAACACTTATTGCACTTCAAAATTAAATGATTAGGAAAATGAAAGTTCTGGTAGGCACTAACAGAGCCATTTTTACTGTGACAAGCTGGCAGAGTGGACTAAATAAAGGAGAGTTCAGCTTTGCTTTTTTCCCCCATATTACCGAAAGGCAAACATAGTGGCTAAGAGAGAGTCGTAAGGGATGGTAAAATGTTCATTGTATTGTACCCCGATTTTAAGAGCGGGTGAAAGTGCATGCTTTTAATAGCAGCACCGCCTCACAATTCCTTGCGCAGACTGACTCTAGGAACTTTGAAGCCGGTGGATCATGCCCTTAGCTCCAAACATACGTCATGCTTAAATTTCTTAACACAATAACATTGAAAGAAAAAGCAGTCTCAAGAAAAGCAACAAAAGTGGCAGAATAATGACAAGTGGGCTTCTGATGGCCATCATCCAAATTTCCTTACTGATATTCCACCTGGACAATGCTGCTGGTGCAAGAAGGCTTACAGAGCCTTAGAACCACCATGGGCTCACTTCTGACGATTAAAGGCAAAAAACAGGCAGTGCTGAAGACCGCATCATAAAAGAACATGTGGCCTAGTTGAGATGACAACTTTTGGAAGCTTCATTCCGTAACATCTTGGGAAGGATAAAAAGTAAAAAAAAAAAATCTTTTAGAGAAGTGTGCCAATCTGAACTTAACATTACAGCGCAAACACCTAAGACGAACCACAAAAAGACACGACACACACTGGCGCTTTTTGTGGTTCGTCTTAGGTGTCTGCGCTGTAACGTTAAGTTCAGAATTATGTACCAACTAGGCCCAAATGAAGTTTTACTGTGCCAATCTGACAACACTGTTATAAGATTTCTCACACCCTTCAGAGGAATAAGGGATCTGATTGCTGGCTCACAGCCTTGCTTGCACACAGCAAGTGCTGCTGCGCTCGAGCATGGTCAAGGCTGGTTGTATTAGTGATAGCCTGCATGCAGGCTAGCAGCAGCTTGGCATCTGCTTTTATGGCAGCAGCCGTACAAGGTCCTTGCCGACTTTTAACACAAAGCCAGTATAATAAAATGCGAGAAACAAAAATTATGAATTACTTATTCAGAAACCGTGCAAATAAGCTATGTATTCAAACAAGGTATATGCAGGCAACTTTTATTTTATAATTGTTGATAATTATGTCTCAAAACAAGTTCAAGGCTCCGAACCAGCGTTGCATTTACATTTAATGTGGCTGCATCCACATTGTAACTTTTCTTAACAGCATCGCTTAAGATGTTGGATGCCTCAATGGCACTGCATATATTGCACATAATTAAAAAAAGAATATAGACTGTAACCATTGTGAAACACCTCGTAACAGTGTCGCTGTAAGACAATGACACTGCAGATATTACACATAACTAATAAGTAAATAAAAGGTACATATAAGCAACGAAATAGAAAGTGCACTAGTAGCAGAGAAGGGAGGCATGTTAAACATCACATTAAAATGGCATAAGGCATTTGAACATAATGCTGAGAACACTTGTGGTTTACGATAATCGTCAAGTGAAGCATGCAGAAAAGTGTTAGCCATGTTAGCCAATTCCACGGCCTTCAAGACCTACAATGCCATAAACTAGTGTCTCAAGGTGTACACTCCTGGCCATTTGTGCAACTGAAGTCAACGAAGTATGCTTCCATTCAAGCTAGGGTACCATCTCTTTTCCGGTTTGCACTGCACTCTTTTCATATGTTGAATACAAACCTTGGCCACCTTGGCAAGGAACAGTACCAACAGATGAGATAAAACAAAAGACAAACACAGTGCTGACTGACAAGTGGATACGTTTGCTGCCATGCTTTCCCTTTTCACACTGTCACGAGTCACCGGCAGAGCATGTGCGATAATGTGGAGCAGACGACATTGGTCAGTGAAATGGAGAATGGATACATGAGGTGAGGAAGCATGTGAAGTGTCAGAGAAAAATTGAAGGAAAAGGGGAGGAAAACCAAGGAGCACGCATTGCTGACATGGATGAGAAGCAAGGCAGTTGCATCTCTAGCTGTGTTTGGAGGTGGGAAGTAGTAGCTTGGGACCACGGACAGACGAGAGGACATCCAAGAGTTGGCCAACAACAGCTTCCAAGACCTGACTACATCGCCATGACTATGCTCTGCAACCCCAACCCAACGCCACACTGCCATAACCGGCCTTGTCCAGTGCCACAATCACCTGACCACGTCGGCCACACAATGCCTGACTAGTCCAGACTGCGTCCTGTGCAATGCAAGTCTTGTAAGGGAGCGACAACCTCGTCACTCACAACGAAGGTCTATGTCTACGTCATGTTGCAACTACGCAGGCTGACATCTTGCACCACGCCTTGCCGACGTTCACTGCTACTCTGACAGTCAGAACATTCAATTCTTGGGGACTGTCACTTGGCCAGTCAGACTATAAACATTATACAGCTAATTTCTCATTTGTTTTGATTATGTATATACCTAGTTTTGTTAATCTCTTTTGTGTACAGGGTATATTTTGTGCACACTTACTTTGCTGGTCATTTGTTTTGGGTTACATTGTGTCTTGGGAAAAATATTTAACATATTTGCATTGCGTCTCTGTCCATTCCTGAAGCGCTGAAATTCGTGACAGTTGGCAAGCCTGTCAGATTTGTTCTTCCTGCCGTGCTCTTCCACATGAGCAAGGGTCTCGCTTATGCCACGGATGTACGGTATTGAAGCCCGTTTTTTGGGGGGGTCCAGGGTGGGTGGGTACTGCGTGAGCCAGCTGGCACCCTACTGAGTCAATGAAGTACTCAGGGTATCCCCAAGCCATCAATTCCCACCGCACAAGTGAATTGTCTGCCATGTGGTCTTCTGCTGTTGTGCACACATTTTTCACCCAACGAAGGAGAGAGCAGACAACAGACCTCTTCTGCGAAGCAGGGTGCACCAATGTGTAGTTGAGGTAGCGCCCCGTGTCAGTTAGCTTCCTAAACACCTCAAATAACAGGTTTGGCCCTTAGCGTGGCACAAGGGAGTCCAAGAATGACAGTTGACCTTCACATTCCACTTCTATGGTGAACCTAATTTTGCTTGCATTGTTTAAGTGAGCCGTGAAGAGGTCGAGGTTTAACTCAAGGTTAGCTCGTTTACATCGACACCTAAGGTCTTTTTCAGATATGTCGACTGTTTCAGAGTTTTGCAACAACAGAATATTCACCTCCTCACGGCTCACTTAAACAGTAATGCAAGCAGCAATTAAGTTCACCATAGAAGTGGAATCTGAAGGCCAACTGTCATTCTTGGACAGCCTCGTGCAGCATAAAGGGCCAAACCTGTTATTCGAGGTGTTTAGGAAGCTAACTCACACGGGGCGCTACCTCAACTACACATTGGTGCACCCTGCTTTGCAAAAGAGGTCTGTTCTCTGCTCTCTCCTTCGTTGGGTGAAAAATGTGTGCACAACAGTAGAAGACCACATGGCAGACAATTCACTTGTGCAGTGGGAATTGATGGCTTGTGGATACCCTGAGTACTCCATTGACACAGTAGGGTGTCAGCTGGCTTGCGCAGTACCCACCCTCCCTGGACCCCCTGAAAAATGGGCTTCAATACCATAGGTCCCCTGCATAAGCGAGACCCTTGCATGCGTTGTGGTCATATGATGTGCAGGCTGTGCACGTTCCAAAACGTAAACACGAGCTCATGCATGTGAAAGACCGTTCGGAAAAGGGCAAGTTCCCAGGCGTAGTGTAGGTCGTTCGGTGTGCGAACTGTCGGTACGTCTACATCGGAGAAACCGGCAACTCCAAAAAAGGACTTAAACAGCACAGGAATGATGTCCAGAAACGATACTTTGCATCGAATGCCCTGGCCAAGCACTGCGCAACTACGTCACAATTAGCTAGGAAAAATATCGCTTGATTGTTAAGGAATGAAATCATTTTACGCGTCTTTATCTTGAATCTCTAATCATCCATGTCCATGTATGCCAAGTACCTTAATCATGTTTTGAGCTGCAGATAAGAACGTTACCTACTCTGCTGCTGGTTTCATTGTGAACAAGGCTCCCGTGGGAAGCCGAAACATAAATATATATTTTAAACCATTTTGGTTGCGTTTGCTTAGTCCTGACATTTCGCATGGCCCCCACGAGTTCAAATTAATGAGGTTTACTGCATGTACACATGTTTGCAATTACACGCTTACTTAATTTCTCTCAGCATGTCTGCTAGGCTACGGTCCATTTTGAGCACCGCGATTTCTCCTCCTCAGGGGCACCACATCTCGAAAGATATGCATCAAGTGCATCTGGAAAATTAATCATTTCACTGTAATACATGTATTGTTACAAACATTACACAAACAAATTTGAAACAATGTCGATGATACTGTCCACAGCTTCCAATTTATGGACGCTCAATGCCGGCTTCTCAATGAAATTGCGGTCGTTCAGGAAGCACCACCAAAGAGCCCCTGTGATGCTCCTATCCTGAGTGCCAGAACTCCGCACACCAGTTTTGCCAGTTCTTTGCAGAACAGGGAGTCCTAGCCATGGCACTAGAGCAGGTGCCACTCCTCGTCAATGTATACATTTGCTAGGTGTACCTGCAATAAAAGGGCAGAGACACGTTAAGACTGCTTAGGTGTGGGAACGTGAAAGCATCTTTAGTGAACCAGATGGCTGCAATGTGACGTGCACAATATGACACACAGTAGGCACACCTTAAAGGGACTGACAACCGATTTTTAAAGACCTAGTTCTTGGCACAACACAAAGCTCACCCTCAGTAGCGTTTACATCTGCAACGGTTACTTCCAAAAGCACATGGATATTGTGGCATCACAGAAGTGTCCTTGTTTCACACCCCAGGTTCTATTCCCACCCAGTCTGCCAAACTTTCTCATTAAAACAGCTAATTTGCTTTGTTTACAGGAACCTGAGAAATCTGACATCAAGCATTTTTTATGCATCTTTATTGTTTGTGCAATCAGCCATTGGTTTTATGTCACTAACTGCTGGCAGCAAAAAGAAGTATGTCCAGTGGCATTAGTGTAGGGGCTCCACACAAAATTATATGGCTTACCTCTGTTTGAAAGTAATCTTTAAAGAGACTACACAAGCAATACACAACGACTTTCAGTGAGCCCAAGTTGACTTTCAGCTTTGTGAAGCGTAGAAAGTGGTACAGGTTGTACGGCATGGTGTAGCACGAAAAACTGGAAAAAGAAAGGTTCTAATGGACAGAAAAAAGGGAAAGACGGCGCCACACTCAACTGTTTATTAGACACAAAACTTGCTACATATATACCGCGCACACTCTCGACATCAGGGGAAGAAAAGAGCAAGTGTCAGATCATCTTGTTTTCGTCAAACCCAACAATTTCTTTTTGCATCATATAACAAAACATATGTTTGACTAACACACGCTTGACCAGTTATACGAATGTGAAATGCCTCTAGCAGTTCCTGCGCAGTTTTATCGCTACTCTTACCTAGGATTCTCACCACAGAACAACTTGGCTTACAGTACAGCAGCACGGTATACAATACACAGAAAAATGGGCATTCATATGTGCTTTTAAATTGTTTGCATGTTCCCTCATTCAGTCGTTCACACAACGGCCAGTCTGCCCGATGTAGGTTTTCCTGTAACTTAGCGGTACATGTATCTGGTAAACCACAGCAGTGGAACACTTTTCCACGTAGCACTTTGCATGTTTGACTTCGTACATTTGCACTGCACATTCTATGATTCGGGGACATAGGCAAGACAGCGTGTTCGAGGAAGAAAACAACAGGTACCTCATACCTGTTCGCTGCCTTGAGGCTGTGGCTCACCCTGTGGTAATAAGGAGCCACTTGAGCCTTTCTTTGGGAATCGTGCTTACTTCCCTCACTCCCCTTCGGATTATTGTAACATTTGAGTTGCTGCAGCGAGGTTTCTGCCACTAGGTGATGACCGAATGAGGAAATCTGGCATTTAAAAGCTGCTGGACACGATGCTTGAAACTAGACAAAAAAGTTATGTGGAAAAGCGGTCCACGTGATTTACCAGACACCGTTAAGTTATGGGAAAACCTATGTCGGGCAGATTGGCCATTGTGTGAATGACCGAATGAGGGAACAAAAACAATTTAAAAAAGGATATGAACACCCATCTCTCTGCACATTGCAAATCGTGCTCCTGTAACCCACGTTTTTCTGAGGTGAGAATCCCAGGTATGAGTAGAGATAAAACCGCACGGGAACTACTAGAGGCATATCACATTCAGATCAGTGGTCAAGCATGTGTTAGTCAAACATGTTTTTATATGATGTGGAAATGAAATTGTTGGGTTTCACACAAACAACATGACCTGTCACTTGCTCTTTTTGCTGCCCCTGATGTCAAGAGTGTGCGCAATATATATGTAGCAAGTTTTGTGCCTAATAAACAGTTGTAAGTGTAGTGCCATCTTTCTTTCCCTTCTTTCTGTCCTTTTGTATCTTTCTTTTTGCAGTTTGTTGCACTACAACAGCATGGCATTTAGCAATGACCAAGTCGCTCAAGAGAAAGTTACTGTGTGGTACAGGTTGTACCAGCCAATCAGAAGAGCTCTCTTAGTATCCGCCTCTGATCACCCTCTGAGCAATTAGACGGCTTGTATCTCTACAACTTTTGGCTTGTGCTGTTAGGCTATCATTACATAAACTATAAATGCAGAAGTACATATTAGCATGCTTTATGAAAAGCCAGAGTAGTACTATACTGACTGGATGTGACATAAATGGTAAGAATGTTCTGGCTGGAAACATTGTGAGTTTATCAACACTGACTGACGAGTAACTGAGAAAGTTGGTGCATGTTCATGTTTAACTTTTGCATACAACACAAGGGACAGAAGAGAGACCACAGCGCACAAAAGCTACCAATTCAATGTTTAAATGTTTATTTTATGGGAAGGAATACAGAAAATATTTACACTGCATGTGCACTTGTACTGCACAAACGTTCTTTTAGAATGAGGGCAAATGTTGCAAACAAATAGAATTAGAAAGCACAGAGTGATTGCTATTCTGTGTCATTTAGAGAGTGTTCCTCTTTTCCACACAATCATAATGAGAGCGGACTGACACGTCCCAGTATTTAAGTGATATTCCTTACTGTTATTGTTGGCCATTCCGTTACCAGAGGTGAAAAAAACAGATGAACAATCTAAATCTGATGCATAGCACCAGTCATGTTGTATGGTCTCCCTTCCCTCCCTGTGCAAATTCTGTCCTGAAAAGTTACATGAACTGAATGGCAAACTCGTAAGGACACTACAAATTTCACCTAGTGAACACAGCTGGTTCTCGGAAAATGCACGAATACGGTGATAGGTACGTGTCGGCATAGTGTAGCACGCTAACTTCGACACTACTGCAATACTTCAGCTGTCACACGACTACAGTGCTTAAGAGACCACAGAAGTGTAAGTGCACAACAAAAAAAAGCAGGTGCATCAACCATAAATTTGACTTCAGCAAACACAACATAGGCTGTTTCGTGTGGCTAAAATACTAGCTAATATGTAGAAAGTATATGCACAGGTATACTTAGCTATAGGTACTCGCCCATCCAACTTAAAAACTTATTATGAGTTGCTGTGCATATGATGCATGCTCTAGACACTGGTGGTTACAACAAAGATACTTTTAGAATGAGATAAAATGCTTTCATCTGCCCAGTAATCGAAGTTTTATTGATAGCATTATAATTTAGACTTGCTGGTTGAAGATATTCTGACCTCAACAGCACCAAGCAGATTGAATATAAAAATGCCCACTGCGCTGACCAAATACATAGTGTGAAACAGAACACATGAAAAGGGACCCAAAGTATTAGAAATTATTCATGACAGCTGTTGAATTAGGGCTTGTTGGTTGATTATCACTATTAAAATTACAGAAGTGCCAATCGGAATGTTCTATGTGGTGCAGTTGAAATTAAATTCATTTGATGAGCAACAACGAGCAAATGCAACCAGACAATTTAGCACTATGTATGAAATAGTGTTCTTTAATGATTGAGCATCAATACACGGATCTATCAGCTAACTATGTGATCTATACTGTGTTTACTTAAAGTGAAAAATAATGTAACTGGACATAGACTCTTAACTGCTACAATGCCTATTTGCATGAATGGGCATAGCTTGCCAAATTTTTTTTTATGGGAGAGAAAAAAATCAAGCTTACTAGAAAACACCTCAGTACAGCAGTAACGTCATCAATACTTCCTTTTGGGAGAGTTGGTTCATCTCGAAACATATGGGTAACAGCACAAACAGACCACAAGAAGGCAGACACGTACACACAGTGCTGACTAACAACTGATTTTATTGGCAAGGATAGCACACCTTGTAGGGTGTCTCACATAACTTGAGCCAAGAATATTTTTTTAAAAATGAAAGGCACGTTGGAAGCGAACTGAACCAAATGCATACTATTCGCAATAGCCTATAGTAACTCCTACAATCCTTTGTTTTCCCCATAACTTGCCAATTAATTAAATTTAATTACCCAACTCTAATTATTGGCTGAGGACCCCAAGTATGGCACACAGATTTGTAGAGCCCGTTCAGAAACCACCGATCGAGTTGTTTGCTTTACGATACGTCTCACATAGTCATTTCTTCTGAGTTGCAAAGAAAGTCCGCGAAATATGAAACAAGGCACGTGACAGAGTGCTTGCGCAGTGGTATTGTGCTCCTCTCAAGCGTGCCTTCGGTGAACAAGGTCGGCTCCCGTCGGATGATGGCGAAAATGCATGCTGCAGGCGGAGCGGTGCCAATGAGATAAAGAATGCCCTGCCACTTTCTCGTCACCAGTCACGATGCAGCCAACCTTGTTCACCGAACGCACGCTTGAGAGCAGCACAATACCACTATGTTCCATCACGTGGCCTTCATCATATTTCATGGGCTTTCTTTGCAACCAGGAAAAACGGACATGAGACATTTAGTAAAGGAAAGAACTCGATCGGTGGTTTCTGAAGGTGCTCTACAAATCTGCGTACCACACTTGGGGTCCTCAGCCAATAACTATAAGTTCTGCAATTAAACTTATTTAATTAGCAAGTTATGGGGAAAACAAAAAATTGCCTGAGTTACTATAGGCTATTGCGAATAGTATGGGTTTCGTTCAATTCCCTTCACACGTGCCTTTCATATTTAAATTCTTGGCTCACGTTATGTGGGACACCCTGTTTATGCCAGAGTGAAGCAAGGTAAATGAAAGGGAAAATCATGTCAAGGGTGACAGCGTGCCAAGTTCACAAGCGCAATGAAGCCAACCAAACACAACAAAGTGCAAACAATTATTTTTCTTTTCCTTTGCAATCTGAAGCCCCGATAGCCGCACCCAGAAGATCAGATTCAGCATCAAAGAGAGCAAAGTGAGGGGTGCTAAAACAGTTGCTACCGAATTTTCTAATGTGGAAGGTTTTTAAACTGATGTGCGCAGTCTTGTCACTGCTCTTTCCTAGAATCGTCGTGACTTTCAACTGGGCCACACAATCCGTATACTTGCTAACGTGCGCAACTAAATGTGCATATTTCTCATCTAGCGTTTTTTTTTTTTCAGTTTTTGAGGGTGTTCCCCTGAACGGTCATTGATACAGCGAGCTATTTCACGGACAGAAAACATCCTACATGACATGGGGATGCAATACACCACTCCAGTGGAACATTTTGCTAACGGCGGTTGGTGCTTCTTCTGGCATCCACATTTTCTGGCATTACATATACGTTGACACAACTTTCCCAGCTCATTTCGGGCATAGAAACAAATTGGCACACCGTGCCTACTTGCCACCTTAAGATTGTGGGAAAGTTTGTGGATGTAAGGGACCACCTCTGTCTTAGGTGCCTTCAGTTGATCCTCAACCATTGCACTTCCACATCCACACTTGAACTTTTCAAGGAGGACTTCTGAAATGGCAGTCAAGACCGAGATGGGGAACCCTGCAGCTAAAAGACGGCTTACCTGATTATGAAAACTGAGCTTAATCTGATGTGGGCACGATTTTTGGAGAGCCTATTCCATACGCAACACCTGTATGCTTCTCTTAATTGTCTTGGAGTGTGCCGAGTGAAAGGGCAGCAATTCCTTAGCCCGTGGGTTGGAGGCCCAGCCAACATGTCCATCACTGAACGTAATCTTTACGTATAAAAACTAAAATTGAAAGGTTCGGAAGTTCAAGGGTGAAAGGCAACTCACGTCTATGTTTGCTAAATATAGATAACACTTTGCCTACTGTAGAGGGTAGGTGAAGGTGAGCTGCTGTTTATAAAAGCACCAAATAAGTGTCAACATGCCGAAAAATTTTTAAAACTGGCCCCCCATTAAACACTTGTTCCAGTGTGTTGTCCACCTTTACCTGAAGAATGTCACAAAGATTAGGGGCTACGCAAGACCCTATGCAGATGCCATCGCACTGCAAAAACAGCTGCTTGTCAAATACAATAAAAGTCGAGTTCAAATAAAACTGCAATAAAGATAGAAAATTATGAACGGCCAAACCAACGGTGTTCTGGAAGGATACGTCGCCGTTATCTTCTATGCACTCTTTGACACATGCTAGCAGTTGATTCTGTGGAACAGAATTAAACAACTCCTGCACGTCTTCCGAAAAACCGAAACCAACATGATCATTTCGCTCTAAAAACTGTACTACTGCGACTGATTTCTTTAAAAGTAATGGGTCGTTTAAAGCTAGCGCCTTGAGCTTCTTTAGCAAAAACTGGCTAACACTTCTGCCACGATCCCTGTTCACTAACAATAGTGCTAAACGGAACTTTGGGCTTATGTGTCTTGGCTGTGAAAACCCCCCTCAAACTGTTCCCTCTGCTGTTAGATATGTCCCTGGCAAACTTTCCAAGGTATAATTGGTACAAAACTCAACGAACTTAATTTTTCCTCGCACTTCACTTTTCTCTCCAGGGACACAGTTCTTATTAGCCGCTACCAAACATTTTTAATTGTAAATTCCCTTGGGTAACGTATGGGATTCCGTCTGGTCCTGCTGCCGACGTGACCCATCTTGGCATCGAATCATGACGTCTTCTTCTATCTTATTATAATATGACGTGGGAGACAGGAAATGTTCCAGATTCTTGGAAATGCAGTTGCGTTGTAGGCCTGCTTAAACCGGGGAAATACCCTAACGAGCTCTCCTCCTGCAGACCGATCACCTTAGCCAGTTGCGCCGACAAAGTAATGGAAAGAATGGTCTTGTCAAGGCTGGAATGGTTTCTAGAGAAAAATAATTGCTTTCCTGATTTTATGCATGGATTTAGAAGAGGCCGTTCTTCCATTGACGGTGTTATTGACTTGGTATCCACTGTTGAACAAGAAAGAAGTCGCCGTCGGTTAGTTGGAGCTGTTTTTCTGGATATTAAGGGTGCATACGACAATGTACTCCATTATGCAATCCTTGATGCACTGGAAGATTTAGACGTCGGTGGCTGGCTATATGCATGGATTGTTAGCTACCTCAGTGGCCGCACGGTGTATATGTCGACAAGTGATCGTGACACCGGACAGTACCATATACATTGAGGTGTTCCACAAGGAGGAGTTCTCAGTCCAACTCTTTTCAATGTTGCATTGATTGGCCTTGCATCCGAACTTCCTAGCACGGTGAAGATTAGCGCATATGCGGACGACATATGCATATGGACATCTGGAGCCACCTGTCCCCAAATGCGTGCTAGGCTTCAACGTGCAGTGACAATCACAGCTAAGTATCTGCGGCGTCAAGGCCTCCAACTCTCAACAGAAAAATGTTCCGTGATTACATTCACGCGAAAACAAATGACCAGGTATCCGATAATCATTAACGGAGTAGCGATACCTACGGTTACACACCACAGATTCCTTGGTGTAGTCATAGACCGGGGATTATCTTGGTCAAGACATGTCGCCGCACTGAAGTCAAAGCTGAAGAGTTTTGTTCACGTCCTTCGCATTGTTGCAGGAACAAGATGGGGCCCCTCGGAGTCGTCGTTACTCCAACTGTACCAAGCACTATTCGTAGGGTATATACGGTACAGCATTCCGGCGCTCTCAAGCATGAGACTTAGCTGTGTGCGCGCGCTGGAGAGCATTCAAGCTCAAGCATTGCACACATGTTTAGGCCTCCCACGATGCACGTCAACCAATGGAACAATAGCGGAAGCTCTTACTTGTCATATTGGGGTATACTTGCTCTGCGAGCCTCTTCGAATGTACCTTCGCGTGTTGACCCGACACAGGCACCATCCTCTGTCATCGCTCCCTGCCACCCACCCAGGTTCCAGCTTTTCAAGGACTATATCGCGCCATCAACGCGTTTTGCAATCGAGATTTTCTCCCGCCTGTATTCCAAGAATACCCCCGTGGGTTCTGCCTAAACCTGTCGTTACATTGCAGATACCTGGAATTACTAAAAAGTCATATCCGTTGCATCTATTGGCCTCAGGCAACTCGCCCTGTGGCACATTTCTGCAAAGTACGGAGATACTGCACACGTGTATACCGATGGCTCTGTCACACCATATGCCTCCACTGCAGCCTTCGTCATTCCACATATGATCATTGCTCGGCGGTTTAAACTAGGCCATAGCTCAACATCAACTGCCTCAGAACTTGTTTCTATCCAGGAGGCACTTCGATTTCTCTCCGAGGAGCCTCCTCACGCATGGACAATATTCTGCGATTGCAAGCCAGCTCTTCAAACGATTGACTGTGTCCTCAGACGGGGCCCGTATTATTCCATGGCTATAGAAATTACAGAACGGCTCGACCACGCAACTAGATATGGCCACAATGTCACCTTTCAGTGGATACCCTCACACTGTGGCCTGATCGGGAGCAAACAGGCAGAAGCTGAAGCGAAAACTGCTTTAGATAATGCTTGTGAAGTACGCATTCCGTTCTCACGTGCAGACACAAACGTCCTACTTCGTCGCATAAACCGCAACTCTACGTTAGAAACACTGGACCCAACCAGATCGACGACACAAGCGATTACACAAATGGGACCAAGAAATGAAATTTCGTATGCCTCACAAGCTCAAAAGAAGCCACACGAGCATGGTGCACCGGATTCGCCTTGGTGTCGCATTCACCAACCGTTATAGACATATGATAGGTGCCAGTGATACTAGCCCAAACTGAATTCTGTGAGGTGCCAGAAACGCTTGAACATATATTTTGTGTGTGTCCCACCTACGCGCAAGAACGACAGCAACTTGTCTCTTCCATTGCAAAGATCCATGAGAGACCGCTATCGGACGAGTTTCTTTTAGGTCCTTGGCCTAATGCAAACAGCGCAGCCCTGGTAACAAGAGCCGCTGTAGCTTTTCTCCAAGCCACTGGGCTGGACGCACGGCTTTAGAGAGGCCACAACTCTGAATTTGTATATACGCATCTCTTCCTTATACCATCATCATTCATCAGCCCTTTCCCTCCCCGTCCCTCTTCCCCAGTGTAGAGTAGCAGGCCAGAGCAAGTTATAGCTCAGGCCGACCTCTCTGCCTTTCTGTAAATAAATTTCTCTAACTTGGGTAATACGATGAGCCCACTCTCTTTGTCAGCTTGCGTAAGCATCAGGTTGTTGCTCTTAAAAAAAGATATGTCATTCAACAATCTACTATGGTGCGAGTCCGGGGTTTTTGGAGCAAGCTTTAGCAGGCAGTCAACACCTTTGAGAAGGCGGTGGTCCCGATTATCATCTTTTCCTGAGTGGCCACTTTCCAATTTAATGCAGTGAGATCATGTGCAGGAACATCAGCTTGGACCCCAAATTTGGATCCTTTCTGAAGATGATGCATAATCTTCCCTGGTATGTGGACGTCCCCCATGACGACATTGCTTCCATCTTGCGTCATTTTCCTCCTGAACACCGGAGCAACTCATTCAAGATGCAAGCATCTTAATCGCAAGCCAATCAGGATGGTCCTTAAAACACAGAAGATGGAACCAGTCCTGAAAAAGTTGGACTTGTTGTCACAGTTCTGAGTGACTTATTCTGCAAAATCTTTTCACATGCCCCCACACTGGTTTCACAAGGCTGAAGAGGGTACTTACTTCATTAGGGACGAGTCCTTTCCGGATGCAAAAGGTGAAGTGTCTTTCCTTCCTCTTGTAAGGTTGTAAGGCACCTTTTCCACCATCAACCTTCTACTCAGTCACATCGCCCATGCAACATGCTAGTCAAGACAGTTCGCCTTTTCCATCCGGAAATGACTCGTCCATAACGAAGTAAGTGCCCTCTTCGGCCCTGTGAAACCAGCGTGGGGGCACGTGAAAAGACTTTGCAGAATAAGTCGCTCAGGACAGGTTGCACCTTCTGTGATTTAAGGACCATCCTGACTGGCTTGTGATTAAGAAGCTCGCGTCTTTGAAGCGCCTAGTGGCACAGCTCATGGAGTGCAGGTGGAGGTGCATCTTGAATATGTTGCTCTGTTGTACAGGAGACAAGAAAATGACGCAAGATGGAAGCAATGTCAGCGTCATGGGGGACATCCATATACCAGAGAAGATTATGCAACATCTGCAGAAAGGATCCAAATTTGGGGTCCAAGCTGATGTTCCTGTGCATGATATCACTGCAATGAATCGAAAAGTGGCCACTCAGGAAAAGATGATAATCGGGACAGCTGCCTTCTTGAAGGTATTGACTGCCTGCGAAAGTTTGCTCCGAAAACCCCGGACCCGTACCGTACTAGATTGTTGAATGACATCTCTTTCTTTAAGAGTAACAACCTGATGCTTATGCAAGCTGACAAGCAGGGTGGGTTCATTATTTTGGCCAAGAGAACTTACAATGAAAAAGGTTTGGTAGCGGCTAATAAGAACTTTGACCCTGGAGAGAAAAGTGAAGTGCAAGTAAAAACCAAGTTCGTTGAGTTTTGTAAGCAATTAGACCTCAAAAATTTTGCCAGGGACATATCTAACAGCAGAGGGAACAGTTTGAGGGGGTTTTTCACAGCCAAGACACATAAGCCCGAAGTTCCATTTAGCACTACTGTTAGTGAAGAGGGATCGTGGCAGAAGTGTGTTAGCCAGTTTTTGCTAAGAAGCTGAAGACGCTAGCTTTGAACGACCCATTTCTTCTAAAGCAATCAGTCGCAGTAGTAGATTTTAAAGGGAAATGATCATGTTGGTTTCGGTTTTTCAGCAGACGTGCAGGACTTGTTTCATTCTGTTCCGCAGAATCAACTGCTAGCATGTATCAAAGACTGCATTGAAAATAATGGCGACGTATCCTTCCAGAACACTGTCGGTTTGTCCGTTCATAACTTTCTATCATTATTGCAGTTTCATTTGAACTCTACTTCTATTGTGGTAATAGTTCTGCGGAAACCCGCAAGGTGGAGATAAGTAATTAATTATGGGAAAATGAGACATCCACTCAATCGTAACAATTAATTGCTACGATTGACATCTGCTACCCTACTACCTGCTAGCCACCGGGTTAGCTGGTAGAGTGGCTGCCCTGGAAAGGCAGTGGTCCTGGGTTCTAGTCCCGGACTAGGACGAATTTTTCTTCAACTGCGAGGCTTTTCTTTAAGGAACCCGCATGGGTTTCCTTTGTAGCAATTGCTATGATTTGGTGGATACCTCATTTTCCCTAAATTAATTACATTGTATTTCACGAGTAGTCATTTCTGTAGCGCGATGGCATCTGCATAGACTTGCGTAGCCCCTATTCTTTGACATTTTTCTGGCCAAGGTGGAAAATGCACTGGAACAGATGTTTAATGGATGCCAGTTTTAAAATTTTTTAGGTATGTTGAGAATGTTTTAGTGCTTTTAAAAAAGCAGCCTACCTTCCCCTACCCCTCTACATTAGGCAAAATATTTTCCATTTTTAGCAAACATAGACATGGGTCGCGTTTCACCCATGAACTCCCGGACCTTTCAAGTTTACAGTTTTTAGACCTAGAAATCATGTTCTGTGATGGACATGTTTGCTGGGGCTACTACCGACGAGCTAAGAAGTTGCTGCCCTTTGACTCTGCACACTCCAAGACAATTAAGAGAGGTATAGCGGTGTTGTGTATGGCATCAGCTCTCCAAAAATCGTGCCCACCTCAGATTAAGCCCACGTTTAATAATCAGGCAAGCCGCCTTTGGCTGCAGGTTCCCCGTCTTGGTCTTGACAGCCGTTTCTGAAATCCTACTTCCAAAATTCAAGTGAGGATCAGGAAGTACACTGGCTGAGGATCAATGGAAGGCACGTAAGACAGAGGTGGTCCCTTACATCCATAAATTTTCCCACAATCTTAAGAAGGTGGCAAGTAGGCACGGCGTGTCAATTTGTTGCTCTGCCCCAATTAAGCTGGGAAAGTTGTGTCCACATATCTGTAACGCCAGAAAACGTGGATGCCAGAAGAACCACCAACCGCTGTTAGTAAACTGTTCCACTGGAGTGGTGTATTGCATCCCCATGTCATGTGGGATGGTTTACGTCGGCGAAACTGGTCGCTGTGTCAATGACCGTTTAAGGGAACACGCTCAAAAAGTGAAAAAAAGAAACTAGATGATAAATATGCACATTTAGTTGCGAACGTTAGCAAGTATACTGAATGGGTGGCCTGGTTGAAAGAGACGATTCTAGGAAAGGGCAGTGACACGACCGCACGCATCAGTTTAGAAGCCTACTACATTAGAAAATTTGGTAGCAGGTGCTTTAGCACTCCTTCCCTTGCTCTCTGTGATGCTGAATTTGATCTTCTACATGTGGCTACCGGGGCTTCAGACGGCAAAGAAAAATAATTGTTTGCATATTGTTGCGCTTGGTTGGCTGTATTGTGCTTGCGTGGTTAGCACGCTATCACCCTTGACGTGTTTTCCCCTTCATTTCCTTTGCTTCACTGGCATATATAAGGTGTGCTATCCTTGCCAATAAAACCAGTTATTAGCCAGCACTGTGTGTATGTGTCCCCCTTCTTCTGATCATGTTTGTGCTGTTACCCATATGTTACAGCAGTAACTGCAGCACAGTGAATAATGACCTTCATGTATCATTTCAAAAAGTTCCGGCTCATCAAATGTGTATTTGCCAGTGGCAGTTATTCTGGGAACAAGAGATAAATAATGGCAAATATGAATGTTAAACAATGGTAAGCACGCCATGTGCTTAGACATGCAACATAGTTGTCCCACTACACTTTGAATTCTTATGTGCACAGAAACTGCACAAGCGTGTAGAATAAACAGAAAAGAAGATGGAAATAAAAGCTGCAGCATAGGAAACAGTTTCAAAACAATAAAGCCAAAATAAAAAAGTGAGAAATACACCGTGTACTAAGCAAAAATAATAACTTTTATGCTTTTAGCGCACAAAAAGGGACGAGAGACAGAGGTACGACACGGACACAGCGCTAACTTCCAGCAATTGTTTTATTCTACAAAGCGGTACACATATTTATGGGTAACAGACAACAGCATAAGCATGCACATATGCACTGGTTTCTAATCAAATGAGACAGCAACGAGACATGTAATGGAAAGTTAAGATGATATCGAAGATGAAAAAGCAACCATGCATAGCCAAAAAATTTTTGTAATTGCAAGATTAAAATGCCATCTCCATCAAGCCACCCTCTGTGACACGTTAAAAAAATCAAATTCTTTTTTTGAAAGATCGATTGAAGGTGCGCTAACACGAGCGTTCCCCAAACTAGCGATCTTCGCCGCCTCAATAATCTGTGTTAGCACGCCTTCAATCGATCTTTCAAAAAAAGAATTCGATTTTTTAAACGTCACAGAGGGTGGCTTGACGGAGATGCCATTTTAATCTTGCAATTACACAAAATTTTTTGGCTATGCATGGTCGCTTTTTCATCTTCGATATCATCTTAACTTTCCATTACACATGTCTCGTTGCTGTCTCATTTGATTAGAAACCAGTACATATGCGCATGCGTACGCTGTTGTCTGTTACCTATATATATGTGTACCGCTTCGTAGAATAAAACAATTGCTGGAAGTTAGCGCTGTGTCCGCGTCGTACCTCTGTCTCTCACCCCTTTCTGTGCGCCAAAAACCTAAAAGTTATGGAATGCCAACATGCCCAAACCTACGCTCTTTCAAAAATAATAAAGGGAAAATCAGACAGAATTTGTCAGCTGTTGACAAATTTGACTTCACCCTACCATTTGATAGCCGCCTGGTTAGCTCAGATGGTAGAGTGGCTGCCTTGGAAAGGCAGTGGTCCCGGGTTCGAGTCCCGGACCATGACGAATTTTTCTTGAACTTCGAGGCTTTTCTTTCGAGGAACCTGTACGGGTTTCCTTTGTAGCAATTGCAATGAATGGGTGGATGTCTGATTTTCCCTTTATTAATTACTTCTCTCCACCTTGCGGGTTTGCGCAAGAACTATTCTGTCAAACAAAAATGAAATTTAAATTGCAGCCAAGCAATTGATGCAAGAAAAAATACTTAACATCAGGACATGTTAGATCTAGTTTTATATAGAAAACAATAACAGCTATGAACACAAATAAGCAGCAAGTTGCAAAAATACTTAGCCTACTTAGTAAGCTGTGTTGAGTAATATGTTGATAAACTTATTCACGAATGATACTGAGGTCCTACTCTTTGGAACACATACACATCATACATACCTGAACCAAGCAATCAGATTACACACTGCGCTATGGCAGTCATTCAAGGTTTCCCTGCATTTCTGCTGGCTCCTCCATTATGTGGACACTGGTGTGGGTTACGGCCTCGCCACTACAAAATAAGTTCGGAAAGTTCGCAGTTAATTTATAGCAGTGGCACATTAATGCTGTCACAGTGTGAACACATGCAAGGAGCATCTAAAATAGTCACGAAAATAATGTTTGCATTAATGAAGGGTGGCAACAGAGGGACCCCTTCATCACCGTAAAATTTTTAACACACACACAGCAGCAACACATTACAAAGAATCTTTGTTTACATACCAATTCAATTTTTTCATAACTTAGTTTAAGCAACTGTCTCGTGTCATGTTTAGTTATGCATAAGTTATGTCAACACATCTTGTCTTAAAAATTTTTAGTAATCTGCACCTGTTGCAAGCTTTGACTGCTTACGTTTTTTTTTCCAAAACTGCTCGTAAATTCAGAACCGCGTAAGCACAGATTATTTACAACGTAGAAGCATTTATACGCGAGGAAACGTCATTGCAGTAAGAATCTGTTAAAATGCAGATGAGCGTTGTTATGCAACTTAAGCAGAAAAGCGGGAGCTCACGCACAGGTGCACATGATGAACACGATTATTTCCGAACGTAATATTTCTCAACGGAAGAAAACGCTTATAATGATTTTCAATTTCGCATTAAGACAATAAACTTGCCTAGCTAAATTCTGACAACCAGCGCTCAGCAAGCATCAGCACGGGTTCCACTGTTGCCGTGGCAGTTCTATTGGTTCTATTCTACGCTCGCGCACTCTGTGCACACACGAGTGCACGCACAATACACGTGTGGTTAGCAAGCACGATTACTTACCTTTTGAATGGTACGACGCGGTCGAAAAGCGCTCTCCAAGTTGCCGGTGCTGCGTCGACTCCCAGTCTACACGCCGTTACGTAGTGGACGAGCTGAGGCACGCTAATAATACACATTATTTCTTTGCGACGTCCAGCGAACTTCCCGCAACCAGACACAAAAGAGAACGCACTCCAGGGCATGAAAATCGTTGGTCCCCATTTGCCTGGCACGCCACGCATATGGCGAGTTTCAGAGAGACACAAGCTATCTTCTGGCACTTCTGTGTTCGCGAACTAAGCCACATTTCGTTACACCAAACACAAAACCACACGATTAGACAAACACGCCACAACGGCTCGCGCAACCGCCCGGCGACCGGCAGTTGCAAAATAGAGAGCAGAGTAGACGAATGAATGCTATGAGCGTCTTCTTTGAAACAGGGTGGTGGGTTGCGCCACCAACCGATCGCATGGGGCGAGCGTCATCTGTAGACCTTTGCGGTTGTGTGGCCCCCGTGATGCCTTAATATTAACCAGTACCCACTCATTTTGTGCAGTATTGTGCCCAACTACGTATAGTTGCGAGACAAAAAAAAAACGAACATTGAATCGTCTATATTGCACGCTATACTTTACTGTAGAAAAAACTTTTATGGCGTATTTTCGATTTTGAACAACTTCTGCCGTATGCAGCCAGCAAAAGTATGGCCTCCGAGAACCGCACTTCAAGTCAGCTGTATTGAAGTTTTTTCATGGCGTTATGAGCTCCTGCCCGTGCTACGTGCGTTGTCACTTCGTTTTAAATAACTTTCTGCTGTCATCAACATCAACTGTAGCCTCAGGAATTGTTGACACGGTATCAGGTGTACGCTTGTGCAGTGTGCGATGTTTCCGAGCGTGTTGTAGCTGTTTCAGTCGGAAAGCATCAAATCTACCAGGGTTCATCACTCGTGTAGCGCAGGTTACACCGGTGTCGTCCGCATTTGCTTTCGTGCCGGTGTGTTCAATGTGCGCGGGTTGCGCGCCTGTCGCCCGTGCCTTCTGTGTTTATCGTGCGACTCACGAACATTCCTCAGAAAAAAACACATATATCTGCAGCGTACATGTGTCCTACGTGGTGTGTACTAGAAATGTGCGGTGGTGTACGATGTTTTTACAGCCAAGTGGCTGCAGTGCGTTCCAGCGAATAAACGCGATTACGTAGTGTTTCCTGGTTATCTTTGTGATTTACCTGCATCTGCGATAGAACCCACGAGGCGTTTGCATGACCTTGCATTGTGATTGTGAAATTTAGTGTTTTGTTTGCCTTCTTCAATGAGTGGCCTTTTATAGACGTTCTTGCTTGATAATGAAAAAAATAAATATCTGTAATGGGGCTGAAATAATCCGGCTTTTTATTCCTTGAAAATTGACGTGAGTGGTAATATTACAAGATAATAGCAATCCAGCTCTGGACATCGAGCTGTAAAGCAAAATATCTAAACTTGTTACAGTATGTGAATCTTGCTATGATGTGTCAATATCTCTAGCATGTTCTCAGTGCTGAGGGCTGTGCACCATGTTAAAGGCAAATGTAATTGTCTACTCATCTGAATTAGTATATATGATTTCTTCATATCATTTGTTCCAACTACAAAAATTTCATAGGTGCATTGTTGACTTCTAGAGTTAAAAAGACACATGAGATATTACTCAACAGTATGCGTTACAATCTTTCGACATGAATTCAGGAGTATTATATGTTGTGCCATGCATAGTTACTTTGTACGTACAAAGTATTTATATGAATACACAAAATCTGATTCCTCCATCGCCTGTTGTTTGTAAGTCATGAAGCAAATAAATAATTTCAGCCTGCACTGATTGCTTGCAATACACTTCATATTCAAATGTTTTCTAAAAATCTGCGACAAGAATGATCTACCTTAGTTTTGCTTCTGCTGCTGACATTGATATAGCAATTTCTGTAGAAAGATGTGCACCATGAGCAAAATACGGATGCAAAATAAATAGCTGATTTTGGATCAGTTTTTCGAAAGCTGCAATACCATTTATACTTAGCGCAATAAGTGCAATGTAAAGGCAATGAAGGTAACTGTAGACTTGTGTTTCGTCATTTGACGGGTAGAAACAATTTCTGGTACCCTATCTGAGCTGATGCAGCAACCTAACCCATACTTCACAGAAAAATGGAAAGTTTCTTCACAAGTGACTGATTCACACAGGCTTGGGAATAGGACTAGCATATTTAATGAAATCATTCTGAAACATAATTAATCAGCATTCTAAAGATGAATGGATAGTGGTAACATCGCCAGTGGCTCACAAGTGGTTGTGTTATACTCCTGTCACAGTGGACATTTTAATGTCATTCGAATCGAATGGCATTAGCATTGAATGACATTATTCGGTTGTTACACAGCAATATTTAATGCCATTAGAATCGAATTACTTCTGCAATCAAATGAATCTGAAAAAAATCAGTCGGCTTTGCACTCGTGGCAAATGACTAAAATGACATTGAGCATTCATAATTTCAGAAGCAGTAATGTAAAGAGGTAATTAATTTTGTGTTATTTAAGGCATCTGCTATTTCGACTAGAGGAAAGCTGTACGGCAGGCTTTCACAAAATGTTTTTTACTCTCCACCTCAGTGGCGTCTGCCGGCTGTCGCTTTACTGGTCAGTCATACTGCAAGCAGTCGAGTGCCTGTATGCATCTATTTGACAGTCTCGCCTCTTCCTCCGATTGCTTTGTTCACAATGCAAAGCACACAACAACTGACGGCTTCGGCTACTGCAACCGAGCGTCATCCAGCACTGCCATGTCAGCCGTATTGTTTGTCTTCAATTTATTGGCTATGGCTACTAAGCTGGTCAAGCCTTGTTTTTGCTTGTAGTGGCTAGAAATTCTGGAATTGGAAGTTTTATATGCGTGTTATTCTGGTGAAGTGACACGCCATATTTATGTTAAAATAAGTTGACTTTCTACATAGACATTCTACATATACCTTGCTCTTGTTCTCTCACCAATTTTTTTTGCAATGATTGCCATTGATATCATGACCGAATGACATCAATTTTTGTTGTGTACCACCACCACAGGTCGAATGGCATTTATTGCACTGAATGTAATTTGCATCTAATGACATTAAAATGCCCAGTGTGACAGGTATTAGATATGGTATAGCAGCTTACACTTTGAAGGAGTTTCGGTACATTAGCATGTTCCATAAGCTAGGGTGAATCGATACGTACTGGCCCACCTGTCACACGTGTAAAGCTGATGTTATTAAAGCTTAGCCTTAATTTTCTATGTTTAGTTAGAATAGGGCAGTTTGTCTTGGCATAAGCTTATAGAGATTTTATTCAGCATAGCACATATAACTTTGGTAACATGAGACACTAGGTTACACTATTCCTCATCTCTGGTTACAGTTACGTGATTATGCGTGTTCTGCTTAAATATGTTGGCAGTTTATTTATGTCATGGCCAGACAATGTCGGCTGACGGCAATTTTTCTTGGTTCATTGGTTCTGCAGCTGTGCTTGAAGACCACCTCGACGTATATAAGTAGCCAGCTCCAAAGGACCTGGCGTTTTAAATGTGGCCCTCCCGTCCCTGAGGCACGACGTTAATTAATTTAGTCACAACTCGAGATCCGCGATACAAGTTGACTCATATATAGGCGGGCAGCACAGCGATCATGAGTCGCGGTGGTTTGCGTGGCTTGCGTATGTGTTTGCTCATCGCTGCCAACCATGTCAGGACAGCCAGCGGCATTTTCATCAGACACGACAAAATTGTAGAGACGTTTATTGTCCTCACGAAGATAGGTTAGCCTAGTGGCTCCCAGCGATATCAGCGGCTGCAAGGGGAGCCTAAATAGACGGCACTCCGCTGCGGCGACACTCGCGTTGATAACATCGCGTCGACATAACATCGACACTCGCGTTTAGTAAGATCTTTTTGTGTAAAACGAAGGAGTGCTGAGCATAGACGTTTGTTTGCAGCTTCTTGGCTGCGAAGTATTCTGATCGTGTTTGCAGGGGCTTGTTCGTATACCACACGAATCGCCGCGGAAACCACTCCGACGCGTTGCACGGTGGATCGCGCGCAAAGCGGGTGTTTCCCGAACGCGACGGAGAGCGCCGCCGCTCAAGTCTGTTGCTTCCAGTGCCTTCCAGTGTGAAACCAGCACGTTTTTTGACACTGGATCGCACATGGGGACGCTGGCGCTCGCTGGGACTGACTGGGACACGTGAGAACGCTGGGTCCCACTGGACGAGACGCTGGTTCCACTGCCATGACTCTCGGGCGCACTGGTTTGTGCTGTACAGGCGCTGGTTCTCGCTGCAGTTCGCTGGTTCGCACTGGAAACTGCGCTGGGTGTGTTTGTGCCGCGCTGGTTCCAGTGCGCGAGGACGATCGCTGCTGAATATTAAATGATTTATACAATTTCATCGCTTGATACTAGTCTCTTGTCCTAAATAACGTTATATCTTGGGGTCATAACACTATTTCGTGTCGCAGCTTGGTGCAAAGGTGCGTAAGTTGCCCTGTTTATACATGCACATTTGACACTGAAGATCACTCTCGTTTTTCTTGCATTTTCCCTTTTGACTGGGCGGATAGCTAAATTCTTGAACGAAATCACGCATACGCAGAGGACGCCGCGTTTTTTAGTAGTTTGCGCGTAACATATGACTGGGATTTGTCGCAGTGTTGTGGAGTGGACATGAAATCCAGTTGTTCAGACGCGCTCGAACGGACCCCGAGTTCGAAGCCTACCGCTGATTGATATTATCGCACCGACAACGAAGTTGAGGCGATTCGCGCGCTTCCACTTTCCCTATCGTACTAAAAGAAGGTTCTGGGGCTCAAATACACGCATTTTAGCTTTCGCCAGCTACCCGCGCCGAGATCGCTCCCCGCCACGGAGTGGTCCCCACGGAAGCTCAGGCGTATCCGCCGAGTCCGTCTGCACGCTATCGGCGCGTCTGGGCTCAGGAACCAACAAGACTAAACAAGGATAAATCACTCCATATTTCAACTTTCGCATCGGTGTTCTTAAATAAACTGTTTTTTTCTTTCGTGTCTACGGTACGTGCCAGTACAAGAAGCGATGCGCGTCGATGTGACGCGTCATAAACACAATTAAGTATACGTGCTGTCGCCGAAGGCTGCCAGCACTAGCCTGCGCTTCTCTGACGAAGATATATGACTAAACGGACGTGTCAATTGAATCGCATAACTGAACTTAGGAAACGTTGCATATCCCATGCCTGAAGAACAAGAAACGGCTATCGAAATCAGTAGTAACAGCCCATACAGCTTCCCGGGTCGGCGGTTAATTTAGGACATTTTTCGTAGTTAAAGTACCTATCGCAAGTGCAAATCGATGTCGTGACACTTCCAAGCATACTACTCAATAAGAACAGCAACTTTAGTTCTCTGGTACAGGCGTGAGTTTTAGTTGGTGAACAATAACACATTTACTATCTGTACGAGACCTCTCTCTGCCAAATTAAATTATGGTGAATTATCCTTAGGGTACTACCTGCTCACATGGCGTAGTGGTAAAGCACCGCGCTAGGGATCTGAAGGTCAGTCGTTCAATTCCTAATCTGACCATCTTTTTTTTTTTTTTCACTAGTACGTTCTTTATTGCTTTCTATAATATAAAAATATATATACGTTTCCGGGCACCACGTATTTAACGCGCAAGAGCTCTTTTTCGCACCAGTACGCCGTGCCTGACTAGCGCCCCAGCATGCACCGCGCGACACGGGCCCATAATCCGGCTAAAATTTCTAGGTCACTCTAATCCGGCGTTGTATTGGACACTGGGCGGTTTTGCAATAGGATTGCCAGGGAAGCGGCAGCGACAGCTGCAGACGACGCAACGAGGAGGCAGCGTGATACATTTCGTCGTCTGTTTCGATTAGTAAACGTCGCTGTGACGAAGAAGTCGCACTTTCTGCTGCAATTTGCTCAAGTTTGTGAACTGCTACCGACAGTTGTATACCACGACTTGTTTTGCGTTCAATGTACAAACGGCGCGATCTCGTAGACTGAGCGGCTGTACACAGCCAAAACATGCCTTGCACAGGCGCACGACATCTTGTCGCATTGGCGTTTTCTTGGACACCGAAAATATTATCGCGGATTTTCAAGCGTACAACCCAGGGAAGACGTCCAGCGCGTTTGAGCAGCGAGTGCAAATAACCTTGACACGTTCACACAAAACACTAATCGGTCGTTGCAGCTACTCGGTGCACTGATGATACGTTCTCTCGGCAAATGATCACATGAAATAACCAACGAAGGCACTGGAGCTTCACAAGGTTCACACGGACGCGCGCTGACACACGCACGCACGTCGCTATTTACTCCGTGGGGAGTTTCCAACCACGTGACCTGAAACTCCGTGCGGAGTATAATCGTGTCATGTCGTTTTTATACTCCGTTCCTAACCTATCGGAGTATAATGAAGACATGTGCCGTCTTCACTCCGCTATGACGGAGTAAATGCTTGGGGCATGGGAGGTATTGGGGCTGATAAGCCGATAAAACTCCCATCTCGGCTAATTTTTGCTTACAGTGTAGGTTAACATATTATGGGGCAGATGGCGCTGTATGTCGCTCCGGCGGCGCGGTGCGCAAGCGGTGTGAACAACGCGATTTTCGGCGGCAGGAGAATTCCATTCGCTGTAGACGCCGGATTCCTCAGTGTGAACGTGCCATAACCGAGCGAACGAGCACAGCGAAGGATGAAAGCGAACGCGGAGCGCGGCGGGAGACGGCGATAACGAAGAGAGCGCGATGAGGAAAGCGGAGGGGGAGGGTGCAGCGGAACCATGTAGCGGAAAGAGGAGGGGGAGGGTATGGCGCAATTGTGAGAGGAAAAGCGTAGTGCCGCGACGGTGGCTACGAGATGGCGCCAGAGTAGCGCGCGTCTTGTGGGAAGTCTTTCCGCGGCGACTGCTGTGAAACGCGCGCACGCGCTGGCTCGCGCGATCTTCAGATTAGCGAGGCAGTCGCGCCACATTTGCTACGCGCCGCACGAGACAGACTGTCCGCGCCAGCCAATATATTAAAAATTGAATTATGGGGTTTTACGTGCCAAGACCACTTTCTGATTATGAGGCACGCCGTAGTGGAGGACTCCGGGAATTTCGACCAACTGGGGTTCTTTAACGTGCACCTAAATCTTGAGTACACGGGTGTTTTCGCATTTCGCCCCCACCGAAAGTCGGCCGCCGTGGTCGGGATTCGTTCCCGCGACCTCGTGCTTAGCAGCGCAACGACATAGCCACTAAGCAACCACGGTGGATGCGACGTGGACAAAGCCTTTAGTGGCTCATGAGTGTCGGGGCGCAGTCCATGGTGGACGCAGGAAAGCGGGGATCACCGGCGAGGGGAGCAAGGAGAAGAGGCGCCATGCCAGTAGCCCTGTGCGAGTGGGCGCGTGGAAGAGCGCGGACATGCGCGTGGGGGCGCGCGCACATCGCGGCGACAAACCTTGTAGCCATATGGCTAAGATTCCATCCCATGCTCGCGGCCACGGAGGCGTCCGTTCGCAGAACAGTTCAGACAACAGCAACGGAGGCAGTCATAGACAGGCTTTCGCATATCGCAGTTTAGCTCAGCAATGCGCCCATATATTTTGTCTTGCTAATTAAACAATTCATTCTATGTTTATGCAAACATTACATCAACATACTATTATTTAACAGATTCGGTGCGTAATGAACTTTATAATTCTCTAGGTTTAGGTGAACATGGGAGCGGTCAGTCAACACTGAACAAAACTGTTCCGCTGTCGATGTCACCGCTGCTGTCGCCTATTCGCCCACTGCTCCGTCGCGCCTGTTGTATGTTTTTTTTTTCTTTTTTTTTTAACGTGATGTTGACGCGACAGGACGTTTGACGGCTATGTGAATGAGGCCTAACTCATTGGACCAAGACACGTTGCGAGGTAATGGGAAAATAAAGGAAAGCGAGAATTTGTCGTTGAAATTTCAAGCGTTGTAGGAAACACGTGCTGGTCAAGGTTTTTTTGTCCAACAGCCAGCCTCTGATGACGTTGGGGCAGATGTCCGGTGCTTGCAGCCAAGCACGGTTGACATACCGGGCTTTCTTTTCTTTTTCTTTTTTTTTGCGCTACCACAAATTATTTAAAGGTAGCCTTTGGCCGATAGCACACTTACAAACCTTGAACTGGATTGCTCGATGAGGCGGACATTATTCCTGGGGAAATCAAAATTCTTAATTTAGTAATTACCAGAATTTCACGAATTACTTCGTAATTGAACTTCTTAACATTACGGCACATGTTGAAATTTACGAATTGCAGCCGGCGTGTTCGCGAACTGTCAGGATGGCACCAGTTTCGCGATATTCATTTTCAAAGTGTGCGACGAAATACATTGGCGTTCCATTTACTTTTGTGCTGCTTCAATGTATGCAATAGCAAACAAGGAAAAAAAAATGTAAGTGAAACTACAGTACATTTTTACCGCAAGCTTGACGGCACATATATCTCAAAACCGGTACCATCCTCGGAGTTCGTTCCACGTCGACGTTCCTTGCAAACTCACGAGCTACAATTCGTAAGTTGCAATATGTGCTCTAATTTAATGAGTAAAATCACATTTTGTAATTTTTTCAATTAGTCAATTACGCATTGGATTGCACGTGGAAGTAATGTCCGCCTCAGTGAGCCGTTTCGTTCAAATGTGATAATTATCGTATCTGTCACGGGTTATGTTTTAAAGATTGATGCAGCTAAAAAAAAGGAAAAAGACAAAAAGAAAGACAGTGTTCTACTGTGGGCGTGGCCCAATGGCATCACATAGTGGCGGCTGCATTCCAACGAGGGACAAATTATCAGGAAGCTTCAGCCTGGGAGCTCCCGTCTAAATGCATGCAAGGGTGAAGCCGTATTTCTCGGCAACCACTGCACCGATGTTGGTGAAGTTCGTTGCACTTGAAAGAAGTTCAAACCTAGAAGCTTCCGAAGTGAGTTTTCAATTTATGCCATAAATTTTTAAAGAATAAATACTGAAATTTTCGAAATTTGAGAAACCTCGTGTATCGAATTTACGACTCTGTAACTGAGCAGTAAGATAAAACGGCATCACAATTCCGAGAAGTTCACCTGATGATAAATACAAAGTAGGCGAAATTGATGTATTATACAGCGCTATAAAATATACCACTCACTTGAGAGCAGGGCCTTTCACAACGCGCTTGTAAAACTTGTAGTAATGTCACGTGAGATATAAGTTTACATATCATGTAAATTTACGTATCACATTTGTCCGCTTGAGACGCTTTAACAGACGCAGTTTAAAGAACTGCGATATCTCATTTGTGGTGCAGAGTCACGGATTTGCAAACCTCGTGCTTCCATTTTGGTTAAACTTATCAATTTTCGGCAGTTTTTGTGAAGCGTTTGATGCCCTAAATCAAAATTCCGCTCGTACAGCAGTTGGAATTTGACTTTCCCTGCCAAGTTCAGCCAATTTAATTGAAATTGGTCCAGTGCCTGTGCAACAGGAGCGTTGCTACGTTTTACGTGCATTTCAATAGGCAAGTCGGAGCTGGCCCCGAGCTAAGGCTTCCTCCTCAAGCAAGAATGATTGTCGGCCTAGGTTTAGGTGCACATCAAGATAACTCCTGGCGCAATCGACATTATTGCCGAGTCGTCCACTATGATGTCCCTGAACACTCCAGTTTTACCTGCAAACATCGAAATGCGTAAATAAAGAAAAAATACAGTAAAAGACAGCGGGGCTCTGTCACGGCGCTGGCGACGGTAACGCAGAGCACTGCTCCACGTCGCCGACGACCCGTTTTTGAGGAGGAAAACGACACGCAAACCCTCTCCCCCTGACGAAAACCGTTGCCGTGACGGGGACGCGACGGAACGTTTGACGGCTGTGCGAATGGGGCCTTATAGCCGTAACTTGCTCCGTGTTTTTTTATTGGTTTTTTTATTAGTTGTTGAGCATGGCTGACGTTAATTGGGGCACGCGGTACGTTTACGAGGTTGTGTTGCACACCACAGACTTTAGGATGAACATTAGAAGAACTGAAAGCTGGGCCACGCGGTCGGTATTGATTCATGCGGGTAAGGTTGATGCCTAAGAAGCCTGGCTTTGCGACTTCAAGCGTAACACCCTGAGAGCTAGGAGTACGACACACGGGACGGGTGTGTCATCACTGTCTTTGCGTCGTCTTCATGTTGCTCCCGATTACCCGAAAGTGCGCTGGAAGCGTGGTGTCGTTGCAAACTCGATAGATATCTGCTATCCCGTTACGAATCTGACGTTATAGGCGCGCCCGTAGCGCGTCTTCCATTTCCTTTCCTTTTTTTTCTTTATCTCTTTCCGCACAGGCTCTAGAAAGTCATCTCTGCCTCTGTGGAGTCATCCTATTAGTAAAACACGGCCACTCAATCGAATAAACCAGCTGCTGCCCATAGCAATTCCTCCACAAGGTGCTGACGCAGGACGTGACCGATGCCGCTAATTAGCCCTCGGAGGGATTCGGGACGGCGAGCGGTTTACCACTGCTGTCGTGGCACTATTCTGCCCTTGGTCATTATCCCGTTGGGCCTCTATCGCTGTCAGCGTCATCATATTTTATTAGGAATTGATGGAATCGCGATGTTGCGAGAGAGAGAGAGAGAGAGAAGAAACTTTATTAATGAATGGCCGGCAGTTTCGTTGTGGTGGCCTCAGGTGGCGGCTCGAAGTCCTTGGACTCGGGCGGCACCTTTGGCTTGCCGGACGGCCCAGAGCTGGTCTGCCAACTCTGAACTTTTGAGAGCCGCCTCCCAGCGGCGGCGACGCCTATGGAGAAGGTCCCTAGCAGCCCCCGCAGCTGGGGCGGCGTCGGGGAGAATCGAGCTCGAGGCTTGCCGTACTGTGGTAACGGCCGCGATTACGGACGCGTCGCGAACGGATGTGGTCCCATTACCGTGGTTGCTGGCACATTCCCAGAGCACGTGTCGCAGCGTTGCTCGTAGTCCGCAAGCTTTACAGGCATCTGTTGGATATAAACCTGGGTAGAAGTGATGTAGGACCGCGGGGCTAGGGTAGCTGTGTGTCTGGAGCAAGCGTAAAGTTACGGCCTCATTCCTGTTTAACTTGTCGTGTAGTGGCGGGAATGTGCGTCTTTGGACAAGAAAAAAAAAAGGAAAACATATATTGTTACGGAAGGATGAAAGAAGAGAGAGGAAGAAGATCGCGAGACGCTGGCTGCTGCGTGTTGTTGGTGGTCAGCCATCTTAACTACTCGGACTCATCTTGTATATATATATATTGTAAATACAGTCTTTCTGTACTCCCAACATCGCCGTAACGTATTGGTGGGAGGTGCCGGGTACCACGTCTGGAAACGGAGCTCTGCAGTGGACGTCGCATCACCGTCCGCACCATGAATGACGGTGAGCACGCGGGATCAACGTCGTTGCCGCCTCCAACGTCACCGTCGCCAGCTACGTCGCTGCAACCTTCGGTTGTGGTTGTGCAACTCAAGGATCCTGGAACTTTCTGCGGAACCGATGGCGCCGACGTCGAACAGTGGGTGGCCATGTACAAACGCATGAGTGGAATCAACAGATGGGTGACCTTACGCTTATGCTAGCTAGCCTGTTGTTCTAAGAGGCACAGCGAAGGTGTGGTACAAAAACCACGAAGAGGAGCTAACCAGCTGGGACCATTGCAAAGAGAAGTTGGTAGAGCTGTTTGGCAAACTAGCCGGCCGTAATATTGCCGCAAAGCAGGAACTGGCCTCCCGTGCCCAATACCCCACGGAGTCCTATGTCTGATACACCCAGGACGTGCTGGCACTTTGTCGTAAAGCCGATCACGACATGACAGAAGCTGAGAAGGTCGGGCACGTGCTTAAGGGCATTGCTGACGACGTGTTTAATCTGCGCATGTGCAAAAGCTGCTCTACAGTTGACGCTATCATTAAAAAGTGTCGACAATTCAAGCAGGCCAAAAGCCGACGCGTCTTGCAACCATTCGCCAGGCTTCCCAATACTTCCGCAACGTCGACGTGTGAAGATCAACCCGCACAGCAGCCAGCCGTCTCGCGACCTTCTTCTTCCTCTCTCTTCTTTCATCATTCCGTAACAATATTAACGGGAATTCAAGTTTGTTCAACAGCCTCATGACGTGAGGCCTTATAGAGCTTCCTACAAAAATTACCAGAGGGAATTCTGGCGCTGGGATCGTTTAGCTAGACTCTGAACAATGGTTTTCCTATGTGAATTTGTTATTATTATTTATTTTTTTGCTTGTGGCATGATACGTTCTGGCGACCTGATATTTACTACGCTGTGTCTGCTTTGAACGGCTCGAGTATCGAAGAAATCGTACTTTTCAAAACGCAGGACGTTATAAGACTCTGCATGCCTGCACTATCACTGCGTCTTCTCGCGTTTGCTATGTAATTTTTTCTGTTCTGTGACGTTTGCAAAGCCACGTAGCCGCTTAAAGCTAAAAAGACGAAGTTTAGGTAACCATCACTTCCGCGCCAGCTGAACTCCATCAATAGCAGCGCCATAGTTCCTTGTAGTGCTAAGTTTTTGAAGGCAACTCTGTTATGCACATGGCTTGAGATAAAGTGACGCGATGCCCAATCTCGGAGGCTATATTATACGCTTTATTGGTAGTGTGTGGCCGCATGTCAAGAATGGCGCGCATGAAAGCTTGCCTTCATCTTGTGCCGTCCTTACTGGACTTTATTAATGCGAAGCATTCTTTGTTTCAGACTTGGTACTCTGCGGTAGATAGGTTCCTGCCTGTCTCGGCTCACTGTAAGAAAAATAATGTGTGGCAGAAGTGACAATCGAACCTCGGCCATGAAGAGCAGCCGGGTGCTCAGCCATTGCCCACAATGACACTTTCTTTTTTTTCTTTATCACATGTAAATATGAACAATGTAATTTTGCAAATTATTTACACTGGATTCAAACACAGGCACGAAAAACAAACGCGCATTTGCTACGCTTTGCAAAGAAAGTTAAAAAATCGGGCAAAGAAAGACAAGCGGCCACATGCGACATCCGCTCAGCAATGGGATCAAATGTTTCGACCATACTATGGACTTTAGCAGCCTCTTCTCGAAAGACTTACCTTGTCGAGCGAGGTGGATTGGCATGTGCGTCGATCATGCGGCTTTTCCATAGTAAATAGCGTTCTAATAACATAAACGCATGCTTCTCCTTCCAAAGCCAGCGAGCTGTCGTTGTTGCCTATACGTGTGTGGCTCCTACCCACGATGGGGAATTGGCCAAGAAATGGGTGGATTATTCCAAAGTAATAGGGAGCATAAATTTCCGAACATCTATGGAATTAGCATTGAATGGCGTAGAATTATCTGCTAAAATAAAATCAGGAAAGACAGCCAGCTCTTTGAAACACTCGGCGGGTTCGCCCCGTACCACTTCCTCGTCTTCTTTCCTTATCACAGCCCGCTCTTTGAGCCGCCATGTTATACTGCATTACCTCCGGGGCATGTTTTTACAAATGCTAAAAAGTACAGCGGGGCGTGGCATTTCTCACGGCGCTCGACGTTTCTGCGCAGGCGCGAGCTAGAGCGGGTGCGAGAGAGAAAATCTGGGGGCCTTTGCTCCTTTACTCGGCCTAGGCACTACGGAGGTTTCTTAACGCGTGTTGTATGCGTTTGTCCCCTGGGCATGCCGGCATTGCAGAGTGCGGTCCAGTTTGTTTACGCTCCGCCGCTGGCTGCCCGCGCAGTGAGACAGTGGGCACGGACGCCCCATTTCGTGATCGCTGTGTCTGGAGGTGCAAGGTTCTGACTGGTGTTGTATAAGTCGCGGGTCGCTTTTTTAGTAGTAGTATACGGTAGTATACTAAATGAAACAACCTTGTATCACAGACCACATGGGAATGCCAACTAGCAGTCCCCAAAATCATAAATCCTAGTGCGGAGCAATGGGAGGCACTGCTGGCCAGCGACCGCTGCGAGGACCAAATTGGTTTGCAGAAGGGTTGAAATCCGGGCGGTTGGTACATAGTTGAAGAAAAAAACCAGTCACAACAGACGAGAGGTTCACACCGTTGTGGTGTGAACCTCTCCTTGTGTTTTGTCTTTTGTGACTGGTTTTTTTCGTTTAACGAAATTGGTCTCGTGCAGCGAACACGCAGGGCAGCTGCGGCCGTTGGAGCCCTTGACAAAGGGCCCCGCCCATTCTAAACCCAGTCAAGAGCGTCAAAGAAGACCCTGACAGTCTACAACAAAATATCCTGCAGAGACCAATAAACGCTTTTGATGATGATGAAGCAACCGGCCACAGACCAAGGCATAAGCCATCATAGCCAAGAAAATGTAAACAGGACACACATTGCCCTCAAGGAGCTCCTTTTTTATTCAAATGCAAGCAAACGAACAAAAGAAACAAACAAAGAAATCTGCAATGGCATGATGGCCAGACTCGGCATGCAACCCGCCGAAATGCAGTGGACCTCGATTATAATAACTTTCCTCGGAGAATGAACATCACGATATCGCAAATGGACGGAATGAAAAGGCGGCTCTGTGCCTTATGCCCCGTACAAACAAGGGGATCAAAGAAGAAAAAGATTGCGCTGGTTGGGTATAGACAGCCCAAAGAATAACGGCGGCTCTCCAAGGCCTGCTTGCCAAAAGTCATTTTTTTTTTTTCTCTCTGTTCTTTTGCCTTCGACGCCATCGCAGGGAATAAGTGCACGCAGCCCACTTCGCGCTCGCGTCTTGCGAGCAGGGGGAAGCGCGGCCGTGCGTAAACGCAATGGCGCTGCGACTACTACTGGCCGTCGTCACTTGGCTCGCATTCAATTTCTTCGCCGCGGCGCGAAGCGCGAGAAGGGCGTCTCGTATCGACCGCGTCGCGGCGTCCCGTCTCGCTCGAGTCGCCGGCGGCACATGAACTCTGCGCCGCCCCTTGTTCGGCCGCAGTCGTCTGTTGCGCGCCGCCGACGCCATCTTGGGCGCCCTCTTCAAAGCCGTCCGATGTCATCGCCGGCTCTGCCTCAGGGTCATCCTCTCCGGGACCTCCTCGGCCGTTCGCTTCGAGCACCACATCGCCGCCGCACTCCGGTTCTCGGCCTGTCGGCCCGCCGGTTCCCTTCGAAGCGCCGTCGTCCTCGGCGGAGTTCTCAATCGGAAAGCCCTCTTGCATCTTCGTCGCCGCGACCTCGGCGCAGCCCCCGCCAACTGAGAGCATTCCGTCCTCAACGTCCGCTGCTGCCGCCTCCGCCCGGCGATCGACCTCGCTTGCGTCCGGTGCATTATATTCGCCGACTCTGACCCAACGAGAAGCTCGACGCATCCGGTCGTCGACCTCCGAGTCGGACAGTTCATCGTCCGTTTCAGAGTCGTCTTCGAAGTCGCGCTTGCGGCGCAGAGCCCTTCGGGCACCGCACTCGCGTGCGCGGACATCCTGGACGCCGTCATCAACCGCACCCGCCTCCTGCTGATGTTCCTTGCGACGCCCGGGCGCGCCAGACCCGTCCCCGCCGTCAACGCCGTCGTGCGCAACGTTTCGCAAAGTCTGATCCGGCGGCACCCATCGCGCGACACTCTCGGCGACGTTCTGTCGTTGGCGTCGCTTCGCGCGCTGGAAGACACGCGTCCCTTTAGGCTTCGCTCCTCGGCCAAAACCTGCGGCCGCCATATTTGCCGCTCTGCCGCCGCCTTCCGTTTCGTCCAGCACCAGAGCGCGCATTTCGTCGCTGACACCACCTTCGGGTTTGTCCAGATTGGATGCCTTTTCGCCGCCCGCGATTGGTGCTTCCTCCTTGTAACGTAGGTCGGTCTGGGCTGGGGCTTCGCGGGCAGCGATACTCTCCGACGACTGACCAATTTCGAGACCGAAAAAGTTCATAGCCGCCGTCTGTGAGGGAACGTCACCGCTATCTTTTGACATCATGAGTTCGGAGATGACTTTCGCCGCCGGGGGCTCACGCGGCAAGTCCTGCTTTTCTATTTCTTGAACAGACTTGGATTCAGTCGCCGCAGCGCTTGGCCGCGCCGCCAAGTGGACGGCGTTCCTCGCGTTCTTCATGCGCACAATGATCGCCGTGCAGAAGGACTCCTCGTCAGAAGTGTAGTCGCTTCCATCCTCCTCTGTCTCGTTCTCGTAGTCCTCGGCGCCCGCCTTCACTGCGGCGGCCCGCTGCGCCCTGTTCCACGACGATGCCGCCGCCATCCTGTCCGCGATGCTGGTTGTAGCCGAGATTCCTACTCTGCGCTGCCTTGGGCAATCGTGGCATCGCAGACTCTCGTTTTGCGTCGCCTCGACGCTGCATTGCAGCTTGGCCGCGACGCTCAAGTTTTTCTCAGAGTTGCCGGATTTGGCCTCCGAGACCACTACCATATGGTGCTCCTCGGCGTCGGCTAAGTCATTGAAAGTAGAGCCAGCTGTAGCAGCCTCGCTGATTGCGTTCTCGAACGCTTCTTCAGTGACATCTTTCGTGTCCATCGAGGATCCTCGACCCTTGCCCGCTCCGTCGTTGGTGATCGAGGTACTGCGCGATGGCTTCTCCGCGGTATCAGCGTCCTTACGCCCGTCGTCAGCCTGCGGCAACGGCTGCTGTCCCTGCGACTGCCCGCCCCCATCGTTGCCCTCCGCGTTTTTTGTGAAGCGAGAAAAGTGCCCGGGAGGCGAGAGGGAACGTCCAGATGCCAATTCGCTCTGCAGCGTGTCTTCGGCCGGTCCTTCACTGTTGTCATTGGCTGATAGGTCGCCAAAGTTGACGGAGATGTCGCCCGACGAGCCCACAGTGGAAAAGGGACCGACGGACGTGTTTTCCGAAACGTCTCCGTCCCCCGCGACACTGCCATGACTGGAAGTCGCCGCACTATGCCCGATGCTTTCTTCCTCGCAAGAGGCGCTCTCTTCGCCGGCCTTCTTTCCTTCCGCGAGCTTGTCTTCTGAACCATTGTCAGCCCTCGGCTGTCGCTCTTCACCTACGTGCTGTTTGACAGAAACCGTCCAGTCACCTTGTGTCAAGCGCGCTTCTTCGTCGTGCTTGCCGCCCTCCTCGTCTCCGCCTCCAGAAGCGGCGTCAACGGTGGCTCCCGCAATGTCCTGGCCTCCGCTGTCGCGCTGCTCCGGGACTGCGGACAAGCAGTCTTCGTGTGGCGGGCTTCGGGGACGCCGCTCGCTGTCGGCGTCACCGTCTACGATCAAGCAAACGTCTCCGTCTTCCTCGCTCTCTTCGCCGTCCGCGTTGCTGAAGGCATGCGCGACCGCCTCCTCTCCGTGCCGCCAGCGCAGAAGCTCGGGAACGGAGCGAGGCGCTTGCTCCGGCCCGAAGTAATCGCCACCACCCCCTGCGATGGAGTCGCGGGACCACCAAAAAACGGGCTGCTCGGCGTACTCTTCGTTTTCGTCGTCGATATCGTCGGCGCGCACGGGAAGGTTGTAAGGCGCGTGCCTGACCAACTCCAGGAGCTCGTCAAACGTCGGCCGTTCTTCCCCGTCATCTCCCTCAGCGGCCAGGCGTTCCAAACGCCTGGTCCACGCTTCGCGCATCTTGCGCCTCGCCTCCTGGCAACGTTCGTAGCTGCTGGCGTAGCCGTCGTCGTCGCCGCCACGGTTGCCCCCGTGTCCGTAGCCGTCGTGCCCGTAGCCACCGTCGTTACCGCCTCCACCGCGGCGACCGGAGAAGTCGCCACCGTAACGGTCCTGGTAGTGGCCGTACTGGTGTCTTTGCCCGTCATCTGACGACCTGTAGCCTCCCTGGTTACGACCTCCGGATGAGCGATAACCGTGCTGCCAGTGACCGCCGCCACCGTCTCCCTGGAATCCATTCCGCTGAAATCTGGCGAAACCGCGACAGCCGTCGTTGTCGTAGCGGTTGTTGTGCCGACCTTGATTGTTGTAGTTGTTGTGGCGGTAGCCGCCGTGGCGGTCGTTGCCGCCGCTGGAACGGTTTCCGCTGCCGCTGTCGAAACGGTTGGCGCCACCGACTCGACGGTCGTTGTTGAAGCGGTCGCCGTAGCGGTGATCCCTGTAGTCCCGGTCCCCGAACCTCCGGTCTCCGTAATTGCTGCGGTCGTTGAAGCCCCTTCGCCACTGATAGTCGTTACGCGGCTGTCTGTCGCGATTGCCGTTTCGTTGTTGGGCATCTCGGTTCTGTCTCCACTGCTCGAGCTCTGCGCGACTGCGGTTGTACGGCGTGCCTTCGCCTGCGTAAGAGAGAGTGGGCAATACTTCAAGACGAGGAATACATCGATGCTGTTGGCCAGAGCAGTGGTATTGCACAGCAATTCACTTGCGCGCTAAGCACTGTGTCAGGTAAAAAAAAAAGATACAGGAAGGATATCACCTACAATTGTACCTAAAGAAAACAGCGAAAACGGAAAGCGTTACTCCTCGAAAATGCAATCCTGTGTGACAATTTGGTAAGGTTTGCAGGCATCGCGCAGTTTGTTCTGTCGGAATAATGTATGAAATTAGACATACACCTCGTCGTAGATAACAAATATTCAAGTGAGCACGAGTTCACTAGGTATATTCGCGAGGGTATTCCACAAAGCTGCTGTGCTTGGATAAAAATGGAAGGGGGCGGGGGTAACTCGCCGGATTTTGTTGGCAGATTCACTTCGCTCTTTAAAGTCAAGTGACGCGGTTGGTCAGATGTCGCCATTTCTCTGGATTACGAAAGCCTGCGACATCTCCGTGTTATTTGATCACCGCTCTTACAAACAACCGAATCGTCTCATAAAATTGGCTCGCGCCCGCATTCACGGCACGTGTAACGCCGTCAGCGCTGGCCCTGTATTTTCTTTACCTCGTGTCCACGTTCCTTCACGCTGCACAGCTATAACCCAAAGCCGCACAAACTTGCCGCAGCTGCACACTTCTAAAGTTATTCCTGCAAAGGCGGTGAAAGGCCAAGCAGGCAGGCAGGGACGAAGACTATAAGCTGTAAACAGCCAACTGGGCGAACTTGTGCCTACAGTTCCAAGCAACGTGCAGCAGCGATGGCAGTGAGCGCAAATTTTAAGGCTCTTCATTCACTCCGGTGACTGAGTAGCGGTCGCGCGACCAAGTTGGTCGCAAAGCGACCAGTCGCAAATGGACAATTTTTTGGGCCACTCGCTGCTCGATTTTTCAGTCGCGCGATCGCGGTCGCAAAACCGCTGAACCAATCAGACGCGCAGGAAGAGGACGTCTCTAGCCGCGCATACTTAGCTCACGTGGCGATGCAATGGAAAGCAGATGGCGCATGTTCCCTCGCCGGTGTGAACACCGGTCGCCAGTCGCAAGTGGCCGCGCGACCTCCACGAGTGCAGGGTGTGAAAGCATCAGAACCCGGCGGCGTATCGGCAGGCTTCTATATATACAGTCGAGCGCATAGAGTTGGTCACTACATTACCTAGAGGGAAATCTGGCGCTGCTGCGCTGTGGTATGCATGGGAATGCCGGTATATTGTGGATTCGGATTGGCATCGATCTCGGAGAGACAGGACACCTTGAAGACGCGCTTGGCAAGTACAGTTCCGTCTGTCACAATGATTCATTTTCTACTAGAACAGCACGTGAAAAGCTGTTTTAGCTTTATTATTACGCGAAAACATGTTTTGTTTAACTGTGAGAACTTGTTATTGTGTGTACGACTACATGTTACGTAAAAAGTATCAGCGGGCCGCTAAAGTTGGAGGACAGACGACAAGGTTCGCGCTCGTTTTGAAACAGTTTGTCGTCTGTTCTTGCTTTTCTTCGCTTGGTCATGCATTGTGGGTGAGTAAAGATGTAATATGCGTGAATGGAAACATTTTATGAAGATTTTACTTTGAGAACGCGCTATTTGCGTAGCCATATCCACGTTTTAGACGAAGCCTCTTTCAACACCAGCCAACACGAGCCTCGCAGACACATATATACCGTCATTCCCATGACGGCACGGTGCCCCCTTAAGAAACTCCCATAGACGGTGGCGCCAGATTACCCTCTAGCTGTTATAGTGAGAAACTCTATGGTCGAGCGCCTCTGGAACGAAGGAATAATTCTGTCCCGGTTCTATTGCACACCTCACAACGAAGTGACCCGTATAGCGAATTATTTATGAGGACCCAAGCACTTCGTTATGAAGGCGTTCACCCGCCGTGGTTGCTCAGTGGCTATATGGTGTTGGGCTACGAGGTCGCGCGATCGAATCCCCGCACTCCGACGGGGGGCGAAACGCGAAGACACCCGTGTACTTCGATTTAGGTGCGCGTCAGATGACCCCTGGTGGTCCAAATTATTCCGGAGTCCCCCCACTACGGCGTGCTTCGTAATCAAATCGTGGTTTTGGCACGTAAAGCCCCATAACCTATTCGTTTTTAAAGCGTTCGGCTTGCATTCGCCGCTGAAAGTTCTCTACAACTCTCGCTAAGCACGGCGAAACTTCGCGAAGAAGCTGGAGGCACGCTCAGATGGGGCGTTAACAGCGAAAAAAAAGTTCGAGAATGATCAAGGCGCATCGCGATGCGCGCAGTCAACGCGAGAAATTGCGCTTCGAAAACTCGAAACGTCAAGACAGCGTGCGCGCCTTCGGCGGTAAGACAAGAGAAAAAATGCCTTGTAGAACAAGGAAATTGTCACTTAGAGCGACTCCTTGAGTGACCAATACGGATTCGCAGGCGTGAGAAAATGAGCGCACAATCTATAGCGCACAATCGACATCTTCGGTACAGGCGGTTACCGAAGATGTCGCGCGAAGAGGCGGTATACAGTGGCACGCTCCTGAATGCACTCTCTTTGGCGTAACGGTGCGGTCAGCAGGCTTTCCTCCTCTCAATCGGTTGTTAAACCAACATCTATTTCTCACGCCGACGAATGCCTAACATATACCGTACCATAATCTCACTTTTCTGCGCCAAAGTGTGCAATCTCACGAGGCCAGTGCTCGAAGAAAAATAACATGGCATTCAATGTAGCTGTGAGAACACATCTGCGTCCTCTACTGAAATTCTAACATGACATTCTAAAACCACTATAGGGATTTAGAATGTTATGAACGTCCCCGAGCGATATCATACGAAAGCGATTTTTTTTTTTGTGCTCGTCTTGGATTCGTTTTGGCTCGTGACCATCCAAGAAGTTACTGCAGTTGGAATGAATTGCAATATTTAAACTTGTATCGCTCACACGCAGTTCATCATGAAGGAAAATTAGAATTCATCTACCTTTATTTCTGTCTGGCCATGGAGAGTACGTTTGCACACATACACACACAAAAAAAGAACAATGACATCTTATGTAAAAATAAGCACAATAAACTGTAGTTGGTTTTTTGAGGTGTCCACAAGCAAAAAACTGGCTCAAATATATAAAAAAAAATTCCCGCAGAAATCACTCTGGGGGTTGCCCAAGTATGCCTAAGCATTGTGCCACTTGCTCGTCTCCACGCAGCCCGGTGTCATTATTAACGTTATGAGACTTGATCCGACCTGTATAAACGACAGCGCTGTGGCAACGCGAACTGCTGCGGACGGCGGCGCAAGGTAAATTGATGACGCATTCAAACTAGTGCAGGTGGCGGCGAAAGGTACGCTCTTGTCGTTCCGAAGATTATAGGCCGTTATCACTCTTTAGCACCTTATCTATACGCGTCGAACCATTATCAACCGTACTACGCGGCGGCTGCGTATGGCGCGCCGGCGCAGGCGCTATCTTGAAAGCGATCTGCGATGGGTACACAGTGCGCCGAGTGCTGATAGGTTCGTGTGCGCTGTGTTCTTGCCGCTTAGTTCGCGCTGAAGCGAGAGGCGCCAAGAAGGGGGAATTCGCTCGCTGCTGCGGGCCCTGCCTTGGAAGCGATCATTTTGAGCCGTAAAATTCCGCGTAACATAGACGATACTCTGGCTACAGGGACAAGATAAAGTTCGCGCTAAATACAACCCTTAAGCATAGCGCAGTGTTACTTTAAATATAGTGACCAAAACAGCATGGCGATTTACCCAATGACATTGCCATGAATTCCGAATACAACTTTCATCTAAACAGACCGATGAATTGGGCCACATGATGTACGTTCCTTGTTCTAGTACTCCGTGGTGCACACACTATAACGGGGAAATTCAAAACACCGACTAGGAAGGAAAACACCCTACAAATTTTGTTAGTGTGGTTTCCTTCCCGGTCGGCGTTCCTCTTAACCTCGTTAGTGTGTGCTGTACACATTCGTAACCTTTTTAAAACTCGCATCGCGCGCTCTCGTAGAGGACGAGGGGACCCTCTGAAGCGATCAATGTTGGCGACAACATTCGAATTGCAGATCGTCTTGCGCGCCCAGGCTTATACTGTCGCCGATGGCACCGCTACAATGCCGCTGGCACGACGTCCAGTCGACGCTAGGGCGATATCGTTAACAGAAAAAAAAAATGCCAAGGGTGTTCAGCCACACACTAGCGAATACAAGGAGAACAGCGACTAGGAAGGAAAGCACACTGACACTCCCGTCGGCCTGTTTTCCTCGCTAGTTGGTGTTCCCTCTTGTACCCGTTAGCGTGGGCTGCACGTGGTGCAAAAAAAGAAAAAGCTATCTTTCCCTTTCCGTCTGTGGGAAGTTGGCCCGTTAGATGGTGCACGCAAGGCAAACAACGCATCACGGGGTGACCCATAGGTGACCCATAGCATGGAACCCAACGCGACGCTGTGCATTCTGCGGCACCGTCGGTCACCGCCATTATTTCTCCAGAGGGATCGACAGAGAGAGAGAGAGAAAGAGAGAGAGAAAGAAGGCGCGTACCGATGCCGAAGATGTGCGTGGTGCGGCCGAACGTGGACTCCACCTTGAGGGGCTGCCCGTTGAGCACGGTGCCGTCCAGCTCATGGATGGCGCGCTTGGTGTTGTCGTCCGAGTCGAGCAGCACGTACGCGAACAGGAAGCTCGTGTACTCCGGGCGCCTGACCAGCTTCAGCCGAAGCACCTGCCGAACACAACGCGATCACAGACGGCGTTAAGCAGCTTCGCCCCAACCTTCGGGTGGATACGTCTGGCGAGCGTGCATAACAGCTTTAAACTTGTGGACATGGAATTTAGCACTCCGATCTTCTCTTAAAAAAGAAAGAATGAACGAAAAAAGTTTGCACCGATTAGGGCTTATCTTGCCCCAAACAACGATCATCATCAATATTCCGCGCTTTTCCTTTCTTTAACGGCTGCGCGCACGGGACTGTCAGGCCACGAACGGAGGCATGAGCGCCATCAACATGACGTAGCGTTCTTAACGGGAAAGTAGTGAGCGCAGAGCTTTCAAGGTAGGAAACAAGTTAGGGAACGCAAGCAAAACTGACCTGAGACGACGAATATTGTTTACCGACAAAATACAGCCCAACGGGTCTAAGTTCTTTATTCTTTAGAATGTTTAGTGTGTGGAGGTACCCACACCACAGGTGTCGCGCCGTAAAATGCGGTCTTCCCACGAAATGGGGAAGAAAAAGAAAATTGCCTTCACAGGCATCACACTTCCCTTGTGAAGACAATCAGCCGATTCGGTCACTATCTTTCGCGAAAAAAGAAATAGAAGTGCAAGCCGACGTCGCACTATACGACTACAGGAATGGTATGCTGCATGCTCGGTACTGTGAACTTATGAAACAGATCTGAAACCCAGCATGCACGGACGCTCGTGCAGTCAGAGCCGGCCGCTCGACCAATTTAAGCACGATTCACACTGCACTAGCTTTAATATTAATCAGCCAGTTCCATTAGGGTTCGTACACTTAAACAAAGACTTTTCATATGGATCATAGAGTTTTTCGCTAGTCCGTTTACACATTTACCTCTGCCGCATATTCATGCTAGCGTGTGCAGCATATAAGACCGAGAGCACCATTTCTAACTACACTTGCGCAAGTAATTTTTCGAACCCCACAGCATGCATCCACGCTCATCGGCAAAGTATGCCCTTGAGTCATTAGTACTTAGTGGATGACCCTGTACGCGTCCACAACAGACCTGCAGCCTCCGAGATCGTCGACGCAAACAGCGCCACGATCGTATATGTCATCATCACGGTGCTACACTCATAGGAAGTTGGGACAAAAGGAAACAACAACTACGTTTGCTATTTCCATTTGTGACCAACTTTACGAAGTTCTTAGTAGCGCGAGAGACCCAATAGTAAAGGCAACTAACTTTGATTAACGACCGTTCGACAAAACGTTCGGGAGATCGGGCGGAATTTTGAACAGCCGGACTGCTGCCAGTTATAAGAGTTTAGAGACAATGACAGGACGGCAAAGCCAGCTACCCGATTGCTGCAGTAACGAGAGTATATACATGCCGCACCCTTGTTTTTTTATGTGCGTCGCTCAGTTGCTATTACGATTTCAAACCGGTTCACCGCGGCCCGTCGTTTGTAAAGCAGTGGACGCGTGGGTGCGCCCGCGCAGGAGATAAGGCACACCGCATAGCCTGAGGAACTTCATTGATTGGCGAGGATTGACGCCTGTGCGCGAGGTAGCGAGATTCGCACCCACAACGTAGCGGGCACACCGAGGGCTGTCGCTTTCCGCTTTCTTACTGATCGTTTTAAGTATTAGCGGAGCAACCTATGCCAACAAAGCAGCCAGCTCCGAGCACTGTCTTCCTTCATGCGTATATCTGTCAGTGCTACGTGGCTTCGCCTTCCCCCCACTGCAGACCGATGTTCAGGTGTGAGCCCCGCGCTATATATAGACAGTTGGGCCAGCATGGTTTCCTATTCTCTGTCAATCAGTCTTTTGTTTCCGTGTAGCCGTGGCTACACACCTCGAAAATAAACATATCGAATACAACGAACATAAAATTTTTCGAGCCAATATCAGCTTGTAACCAATATATACCTACAAGGAATATCGGAAATAATAAATGTATTTTTACTTTGGACGCGACTTCGCTATAACGCGGTTTCACTGTACTATATACACAATGTGTGCCATGGAGGACGCACCTTTCCGTAAGGCTCGAAGAGCAACCTCAGCTGGTCGTCCTCAACGTCCAGCGGTATGTTGGTCACGTAGACGCCGTAGTGCACCGACGATGGAACCGCTGCGGGCTCAACGCGGGCCGCAGCAGTCCTGCCGGCGACGCTCCGGGCGCTGCCGGTGCCGGCACCAGCAGCCGCCTCGTCACCGGTGACCCCACCAAACTCGGCATTCCCTGGGGTCGCGCTTCCGACGACTCCTGTCTCGGCACCGCCGCGTCCGGTACCGTCGACTCGAGTGGGGCAGCTCGCAGAGACACCAGCGCCGGCTTCTCCGGTACCGCCGTCCTCGCTCGCGCGTGTTTCGACGCCACCGCATCCAGTCTCGCAACTTGCACCGGCGACGTTTTTGGCGGTACCGTTACCGCAGGCGGCAGCTCTACCAACGTCGGCTTTACTAGTGTCGGCACTTCCGGCGTCCCCCGTATCCACATTACCGGCTCCAGCAGCAACTAGAGTAGCGCAGCTCGCAACGACATCAGTTGCGCCGTCTCCGGTGTCACCGTACTCGCCGCTCCCGACGCTGCCGCTAGCGTCGGCAACGCCCAGGGCGCTAGCTCTTCCAGCGCTGACGCTCGGGGAGCTGCGGCTTGTGCTGGCGAAGCACTCGGTGCTGGCAGCCTCCGAGGAGGCCACGTTGTAGCTTACCGAAGTGCCGTCGGGCTCACCCGGCTCTCGTGATGGGGCGCCGCCGCTTTCGTTGCTGCAGTGCGTGGCGGCGTCCGTGTCGCAGCCACTAATTTCGGAAGCGATGCTTGCAGCGCCATCCAGACTGCAAACGTCGGCGGCGGTATCTCCGCTGCCTCCGCTCCGGTTGTCCGGCGGTTCTTGCGGTGCCTCCTCCGGAGTCACCGCATCCGCTCCTGGGGTAGTATCCATGGGTTTCTGGGTTGCTGCCGGTGCACCTGCGAACGTTTCCGGCAGTTCGGTTAGCACGAGTGCTTCAAGTATACACACAAGCAAACAGACTAGCCAGGCGCGCGCACACACACACACACACACACACACACACACACACACACACACACACACACACACACACACACACACACGCACACACACACGCACGCACACACACACACACACGCGAACACGCGCACGCACGCACACACGCACGCGCACACGCGCACACACGCACACACACACGCACACGCGCGCACACACACGCACGCACGCGCACGCGCGCGCGCGCGTCAGATCTTTGTTTAAATTGGCAAACAATTTACTCGTTTCTCCAATGAAACCAAAGAACCGTTTTAAGAGGACTCCAGAATAGCTTCTCTAGGGAGTTGGTGTTGGGTTAACATGATCTTTGCAGCGCAAAAAAGAAGGAATAAAATGAAAGACAGTGAGAGGAACAAGAGGACTTTCCTCTCACTGTTCTCTTTCACTTTCGAGTTTTTGCGCTGATAAAGAACTCCTTAGCACAGCTTGAGAATTCTGCCAACCATTCTTTTTGGGCGCAAGAAGGAACGGCACGCCGCACGCGCGCGCGCGCGCACACACACACACACACACACACACACACACACACACACACACACACACACACACACACACACACACACACACACACACACACACAGAAAGAGAGAGAGAATGCCAAGTAACAACTGGTTAATTATTGAAAGAAAATGAATTATGATGTCACAACATTGCACAATCCGTTGCGCGTGCTCAGAAATTGCGCCTTTTATGCTGCCCTTTGAGTCAGTAACTGAGTTGTAGTTCGCCTTTTTCATTTTAGTTACCTTCTTTTTTAGTAGGTCTGTTCTTTCGCCCAAAAATAATGTTTAAAAAGCCTTCTTTCGGAGGAATGCATCCTGCAATACAACAAATCGATTTGAGGGACGCAACAGGATTTCCGCATTCTTTTGCTGGCTGATGTCGCTGAACACCAGTACAGTCTTAATGATCCATTTTCAGTGTCGCCAAAACTATAGCCATCTCCTACTTACGTGATTATAAATTCCACTGCAGCTTCTACTAGCTCGATCAAATACCTAGGTGTCCCATCTCTCTAAAGAGCTTTTTATGGCACCATCCTCCGTAAAGCTACTTGCTTATAAAAATACTATGCGACCTAAACTTGAATATGCATGCACCATCTTACATCCTCGCCTAACAAAGAGCACGTGCCCCCCCCCCCCCTTATAGAAATTGTGTCGCTCGAAACACCATTTTGACAAATGTGTGTCCACCCGCTCCCCTTATCTGAAAAAAAAAATAAATAAATTATAAGCCACCCAACTCAGTGAAGGTGCATGACCAGCGAAGCTGTTTAGGGCAAAACACAGAGGTGACTTAGAGTATTGAACAAAGGTACGGACATATCTATAGTCCTAATCTGTGGTGATTGTGGCGATATAGGTACGTAGACACATTGGCGTATCACCTCTGTTACTAAATGTGTCCGTCACGTAAGACAGCGAACGGCTCACACCCCCTTAATCAATGGCTCATACCCCCGTAGGTGCGCCCTCCCCATTAGGACGACAGAAAAGAAGCGAATTCTACGTTGGAATGATGAGCGGCAACGGCGCCAGCTGTGAAAGAAGCAGACGACGAACGCACGAGCAGTGGCACTAGCAAGTGTGCGCGGCTGGCACCGACAATTTTTAGGTCCTTCTTGAAATTTTTCTACGAAACATTTCTTCAAAAACATCTGTTCTTACCCGTGTGCATGGGACCGCTCTGGCTCCCACGTGTGACAAGAATAGTTCAAGGGGCGTTACTGGTTCCCGAGCCCACATGGATATGTGCCATTGAGCTTGAACCCTTTCTGCATTACACCTTTCCCCATACGTAGGCTGCATTTCCCTGTGGATTTCGACGGGCGTTCGTCCCTTGCCCCATAGAAAACGAATCACACTTCGCTGCTCGTACGCCGTGGACGTGTGAAGCACAACCGCCATCTTGAACTGACAGCAGCGCTGACAGCAGCAACTGACAGCAGGCAGAAAAGGCCGGGCCGGTCCCAACAAAGGTTCACCGCTGGGAATGGGTATAGGGCGCGAGCTCCACCACTGGAAAAGCTAGCGCCACCGTCGGCGTGACGTGGCATGAGGGATCACGTGGACACAGCGGCCGCGTCGGCTGCTTCGGAGCGCCGAAGCGAGCTGAAAACGAAAGTTTAAAGTCCCACCTGCGCCGCGGTTCTGATTAAATGGTGAGGCTTTACCGCCTTGGGTGTCTGCTTGACAACATTTTAAAGTACTATAATAGGTAGTGGCTGCCTTTGCAGGCGGGCAGCTAGTAGGCTACTGCTCGGTGCCGCAGTGCCGGAGGTACGCAACGGAGCCCGGTGTCAGCCTTATTCACACGTATATAGCCGCAGGGCAAGGAGCTGCGTGAAGCTTGGCTGGCGAAACTTAGAGCCGGCAGACAGCCATCGGCTACAACTCGGGTATGCAGCAAGCACAGACGTGAGGAACATTTCTGCTACGGCGCCGGGACTGCGCGATGTTCGGTGAGCAGCAGAAAACGCGCACTGAGACGGTCGCCCGCGCCCTCTGCCCGGCTAATGCCATGACCGTTTGGCCTATGAACCTTTTGATGCTATATACTGGAAAGTTCACTGGAACAGAAAGGGAGCGGTAAGACGCACATTAAAAAAAGGCACGGCATAAGGTCAAAACAAGCAGAGGGAAATCGCACGCTTAGAAGACCGATAAACATACAGTGCGACGCAACTTGAGAAATAATAATGAAATGCCCAAGCATATAGAAGACAAAAATGATTGAATCGTCGCGAAGGCACATCACAGTCGCCGTAGTTAGGCGTCGAAGTCTATATAACGAAATTATTTTTGAACAGTTCTGATAGCGTCCACGCAACAATGGTTGCTAGTGTTCTGGGAAATGCTAATATGCTGCGGCCTAAAGCTCACGGCACGGTGCGAAAATGCGCTCACAGCGAGAGCAAAACATTTGGCTATGGTGTTGGGCTGCTGAGTACGAGGTAGCGGGATCGAATCCCGGTCACGGCGGCTGCATTTCGATGGGGGCGAAATGCGAAAACACCCGTGTGCTTAGATTTAGGTGCTCGTTAAAGAACCCCAGGTGGTCGAAATTTCCGGAGTCCTCCACTACGGCGTGCCTCATAATCAGAAAATGGTTTATGCACGTAAAACCCCATAATTAATTAATTGAGGGCAAAACATTATGCGCGGAAATGCATGCAGATGCGCAGTCGGTCGCCGTGAACCCGCGCGATGGCTGCACGCATTGAGGCTTCGTTCTGTTATGCGCCATTTGGTTATACAGACCGCCTACTATAATAACATATTTCACATAGTTTGGGCTCAGCGAGTGCCGACCTTTTACGCAAGAAACCGGTTCGGGAGACTCCATCGCGGCGACCGCGCATAGTGGCGTTCACTGTACGTATTCGGCAAAGAGATAGCGTCTGTAAACGATTCTGTGCTTTAAGTTTGCCTAAGATTATTATTTCGACAGTCAAAAACTTCCCTCGTTTGGAGAGTACGTACATAAATGTCCAGGAGGGCTGCCGCGTGGTGTTTTTATTGAGCGCCGTAAGCGAAACCTACGGGGAGCGCGCCACGTGATCCCTCATACTACGCAAGGGAAGAGCTTCCGACAGATGGCGACTCCGTAACTCCTCGCCGCCAATATTGACTTCGCATTTGCAGCTATTATTTGGCTACAAAGTAGGGGCAAAGACTTTCTGATTCGCCCTCGCAGTTAGGAAAATCTTGTCTGATCATCTTCAGTGCTGACAATAATTGACGTATACTACTTCAGTAAGAGCACCCAGGCAGTCTTTAGAGCTGTCAGATGTCTCGTCATTGTCGCACCAAATTGGAAGCACCCATTCCAACATACACAAGCCTCAGTTGTATGCCAAACATCAACCATCACTGCAATTACAGAGCACACAACTGTAGCTGTCAATCAGTGCTGGTGTTCCGCAGCAGAAACATAGCTCAGTAACACAACTAAATTGTTTTTGCACTAAATGTAGTTTACTGTCATGCATACAATCGAACTGCCTGCAGCTATATCAGCTTCCTGTTTACAAGAATTGACATTGTTCACGTGATCATTTGCTCAGAAGCCGAACTCAGTGCACATCAAAAGGACATCAGGAACAGTCTTGAGAGCCTTCCTCAGTCGACGACGGAGGTTACAACTCATTATGGACACCTCAGCTCCATTATCCATATTTAAGTCGCATCGCCACTCAGAAGCTTCTTCTCACAGCGGCCAACGAAACTGCTCGCCTGAAGTTCGCTGTCGATCATCGCAGCTGGAGGGTGGCGGATTGGAAATACGTCACCTTCTCCGACGAATCTACTTGCTGAAGACGCTGGAACCAGCAGAAATAACTATGGAGCATGGAGAACACACGCTTCCGTCCGCAGAACATCAACGACGTGGCCGCAAGCGGACGCACGTCGGTAAACGTGTGGGCGGCTATTTCGCGCGACGGCCCAAGTTCCCTTGCAAGAACCTCAGGGAGATTTACGAGTGCTGCTATTGCACATTACTGGAGCACGAGATAATCCTATATGCATTAAATGGTCCACACCCGGATGGGTACCATCTATCCCAGCAGGACTTGCCTCCTGTGCGTACAGCAAAGGTCGTGACACGTCTTTTAGATGAACGAGGGGTAATGCGCCTTGAGTGGTGCGCGAAGGGTGCAGGCATGAACATAATAGAGCATGTTGGGGCACGCGTGCAGGCTCTCCTTCGACTTCCACGTTCTGCATGTACTTGGCGACCACTAATGAACTGTGGGAACCTAAACAAGAACAGTGGAAACGTCTTCAAGGTGACACAGCCTTCGTCGAGGCTCTCTGCGGGTCTCTGCCAGAAAGAATGGACGCCGTCATTCAAGCCGGCGGAGCCATGACCCGTTATTAGCCCACCAAGCGCGCAAGGGTAAGCTAATGCCGATATAAGGGGTACTTTTTTTTTGTACGTTCAAAGTTTGTTACCGTGACGCAAGCGCCCAATAAAAGCTTTTCAACCGAATGCTGCGTGCAATTTCTCTCTGTTCACGAGAACAATGATACAGCAAACTACGTATAAAAAAAGAATACTGCTTTTTTTTTTCCTGAGCGTGAACGCTATTACAGGCGCGATAGTATCAAGCCAGTACCACTGCCAGACGTTCCGTGCGTGTCATAGAGAGAGAGAGAGGTATTTTGCGCAGAACAGAAGGCAACACATTGCCCCGCTCTGCGCCCTATAACCGCCTTATCATCGCTAGCGACCGGTGAAACGCAATCAGCTGCCGTTTCGTAGCAACGCTAGAGAGGCGGGCGTGCAAACAGTTGGCGGAAGAGCCCCCCCTCCTCTCCCCTCTGATTTCGAGACCGCCATCCGCGTATCGCGCTAACTCGGTTTCGAGGCTATTCGTCATGTCTTCGCGTCTTCTTGCTTATACTGCTCACGACAGTACGTGTACGCGATATACAACTTTATACTCTATGTTGCATAATGACCATTTTCCCGCTATACAAAAACAAAGGAAAGTGATACCTGCGTTTAGTATACTTCTACACATTCAACCAAGTTACTTCACACAAAGAAGCACAGCTAATAAAAAAAAAATAAGGCAACCCTGCGTCAAAACGATCGTCAAACTTGCAAAATGTTCACACACAATATGCATGTCTTAGCACTGTGCGCCGCAAAAAGAAGAGCAAAGAAAGAAACCTAGAGAAAAAAATTACAGGATCTCTTAGGACCTCTCGTAAGAGGTGAACGGCGAAAGCCTGCTCTTCCTTCTCTTATCATTCGCCTTTTTCTCTTTGCCTCTTCTCTTTCTCTTCATTCTTTTAGTCATTACTGTTCACAATTAAGCATTTTTAGTCATTTGTAATCAATTGTGGTCATTACAAGCCGTCGTTAGACATACTGGTCATTTCGTAGTCATTAGTAGTCATTTAAGTAATTACTACTCATTGCTAGACATTTCTAGTCATTTCTAATCAATTGCGGTCATTACAAGCTGTCGTTTGACATATTGGTCATTTCGGAATCATTAGCAGTCACTACAAGTCAGTAGTCATTATTAGCCATTACTATTCATTATCAATCTCTACCAATCTCTATTATAACGTTATCATTCACTAACTGTCACTTTTGATTCATCATTTTGCATTCTTTAATCTGCCTTCATATGATATGATGACGCGTAGGCGGACACTCCGGCGGTCAGGTCTGCTGTCGCAAACTTCAGCATGACCTAGAAAGGCTTTCGCCTTAAAACATCACGTGCAAAAAAATATCACTTGTCAGAGAACTCATTCATAACCAATCAAAGTAGGATTACAGGAGACAAAAGAAGTTTCAGTTCCAATGCAAAACATCGATGGCTGACTCGAGCGATAACGGTCGTGCGGAGGCCACCCGAGCTATGTCTTAGAGTTAATGTATACGGCTCCCTTTGCAGAGAGCATTACGCTAACTATATAGCCTGAGTTAATCACGACGGACGAAAATTACGGCGGAATGGCCCATCTCATGATAAATGCCGACGTTAATGCGCGTAGCATTGAAGCAGTGTGACGACACATCGCTTTGCCGCCGCCGAAACGTGTCCGAGTATGAGCCGTGTATGCATTCGCTCATGACACGCTACGCCATCTCGCGGCGCCGCCACCAAGTCCGCACGTGGCGCACGTGTGAATATTTATTCAGACAAAATTTTCTCTATAAACATTATGCGGGTATATGATTCCGCCCAGCACAGGACAAAGTTTAAAGGGTTTCCGTTTTTTTTTTTTTTTTTTTGTCATTGAAGAGCACCACATACCGACTGGGGTATACACAAAGTAATTTTCATGTTACAATCATCAGTAATTAGTTATTGAAGCAAATTCTTCGTAACGACCCCCACGTAGGATGCGTAGTAACCATTTCACGACGTCAGTGTTCACCGCCGCAGCCGTACGAACATGCCGGCTCACACCTGAACCGGCATAACGCGGCGTTATAAACAATAACACATTACTAGTAAAAAAAAAGCGCATATGTATATTTCTTGTGCATTCGAATTCGAAATACGCGGTAACCTTTATAGTATTATTACGTTTCAGAGCAAATTCAGGACTCCGACACTCGCTGCGTTTCATTTACATTTGACATCCAAAACGCCATCGCACGCCGGCCATCAGTGAGGGCCACCAGAAATCCGCCGCGTAACTCCCGTTCCTTCGGCGTAATAATTAAATTCAACACAAATCGTTGCATAATGCAGCCCTAGGAACAGTACTGATGAAGGCGAACCGTCAGCAAACACGGCACCAGGCAAAGAGGTAATGAAATACGTACCCGCCATCGCAGAGCACAGTCGATTCCACAGTCGGCGGACACGTTTCATGGCGACGAACAAAACGAAGCGAGCACCGATCCGCACGCCACACAACAGAGCACACGCCAGACAGCGCGCGGCCACCACCAGACGCAAAACAGCCTCCACTTGATCTTCCCTCGACACACCGCGCACAAATCGAAAATTAGAAAGAAATTGCAACTCTGCCGCTCAGCCACGGCGATTACAATCACCACATGGCGCCGACGGCAAAACTTGTGAAGCGGCGCTCACCGCTGCCTCACCGAACGCGACGGGAAAAGTGTTCAAATGCCTCAGGCGATCACATTGACGTACCATTGGCGAATAGCTATCACGTGTGCCCCGAGTAGTAAAGGCCGTTGAGGCGCAGGGAGGAGGAAGAGCATGAGAGGCAAATAACCAAGTTGCACTGCTAAGTTACGAGAACGAGGGTTCCTTCCTCTCGCTGCGCTGTTTTCGGTCGTACTTTCATTCTATTCTTTCACTCTCTCCTGGATATCTAAGGGTTTCCTCGCCGTTCGTTTTGTCGCTTCGTCCGATTCGCCTCTCGTGGTTGTGCCACAAAGCATGCTTTTATTTTTCAGGATTTTATTTAATAGCAGGTTCGGTGCTTCAAGCTATGGGTGCTGAGGCCCTATGGGAACGCTGCGCGAAGCGGACCAAGCATTAGAGTTGTAGCTCAGCAAGCCCGCTCGCCCGCGCCCTGCAAGGAAGTTTGCCTGTACATGTCGCGCCACCTAACAGCGGCGGTGAACACCCGCGAGTAGGCCCTCACATGCCCTCACCGTCATTTTACCATTGTCCGTGGCGCGCTCAGGCAAGCCAGAAACTGTTTTTCCAATTTTCCAATTGATTCACCGCGGCCTCTTGGCAGCTCCTCCGTGAAAAGTGTGAAGAAAAAAGAACAAGCGCAGATACTGCTGCGTTACGGATTGTCCCAACCGCGAAGGGGATGTCGGCATCAAACTGTACCGCTTCCCTTCAACACCGGTGGAAGCAATCTGGTGGCTGAAGTGGATCGTCGCGGCTCGTGTCGGTCTTGCGAATTTCTGTTAAACGAACTAAAACGTAAACGCAAGAACAAGAAAAAAAAATAAGAATCAGCAGCGGCATCCGTAAAAACACACACTAAAGCGTCAACTGCATAAACACGCGTGAACTGATTCCCGCTGTTGTAAATTAGTTGTTTAGCTCGTCTTGCTCCAAAACAGACGCGCAGTGGTTGTTATGTGTCAAATCTAGCTTCGTAAGCGCTCCGTGCTGGAGCTTTATGCGCTCTCTGCTTCCTGCGCCAAGATCAAGACGCGACTGCTGGAACTGGGTTCATTCGTGCCGATGTTTTCTCGCGCTTAGAATAACAGAACTAAGGTTGGAGTACACCGCAGCACACGTCGAATATTCGAAAATTAGCATTTCTCTCGCGCACGCTAGCGCATATTTGTTCAGTCTTCACGTTGTTTAGTCTCACCTGATTGTTCTCTATTATGCTTCAGCGGTAATGCCCTCTCACATTCGAGCCCGAACGACAATACTAGAATACGCTCGAGGCACTTTGTCAACGGAGAAAAAAGCACTTAGCTGCCATTTCGCCAAAACCTCTGCAATTGTGAGTTGCAAGGCACGCTCCAAGTAATGAAGCTAGATATGAGAGTTGAAACACGTCCACGGCCGTTAAACCCCATGAGCGCGATTTTGTGCGCGACAGCGACGAGCGACGGCTTCGAGCGAGCGACGGATCGGGCCGTCGCTTGAACAGATCGCTCGGTTCTGCAAATCTAGAATTCGTCGCTCGTCGCCCGGAAGTGCTATGAGCGACTAGCCAATAGCGCGAAGCCGGAACTGGATGTACATAACTCAAGCACTTCCGATTGTCACACGAAACAAGCAAACGATTGAATTTTTATACGTGAAAGGATGATAACCTACTGCAAGACCTTCAGAATTATTTTATGCTGCTTTTACCGTAAAATACATCAAATTAATTTAATAAAGCATGCGTCACGCTAGTTTCGGCGCCTATATTGCTGCCCTCATCTCGGCAACACTGGGGAGACGTCGCTCGAAGTCACCTCGAAGTCATCGCTCGCATGGGGTGCGACTTGTAGGCGACGAGCGAACGCGACAGCCATCTCCATCGCGTCGCTTGTCGCTGTCGCGCGCAAGATCGCTTGCATGGGGTTTATACTTTAAGTGGCATATAATAACGATTTGTTAACTTATTTTGGGTTCGACGTCGTAAGCATACTTGCTTTGTTGTGACAAACACTTCGCGACCTGCGGTGGTTCCTTAGTGGCTATGGCGTTAGGCTGCTAAGCACGAGTTCACGGTATCGAATCCCGGCCACGGCGGCCAAATTTCGATGGAGGCGGAATGCGAAAACACCCGTTAAAGAACCACGTTAAAGCACCCCAGGTGTTTCAAATTATTCCGGAGTCCCCCACTACAGCGTGCCTCATAATCAGATCGTGGTTCTGGCACCTAAAACCCCATAATTTAATTTAGACACCTCGCTGCGATGTCCGTGCCCTTTACTTCTTTGACACAATATACATGGTTGTAGTCGTAAATTTGACGTCCTTTCTCAAGCGTCGGTGGTCCGAAATGGACCTCGATGTTTTTGATTGCCTTAAAACCGCAATTTAGAACGACCGACACGTTTCAAACGAGCGCCGCAAAGGGATGCCTCCGTAGAAGCAGCCGCCTCGGTGTTTCGCGGAACTGACACGGTGGTGCTGACCGCTGAGCCGATCTAAAGCCCCTGAGGGCCTTTAAGCCGATCGCTGCGCCTCCTAACCATTGAAGGTAGCCCATAACTCTCTATCGTAGGATATTTCAGCACGGGATCACGCAGTCCTTGGGTTCACGTTGCCTCACGTCGCGTTGCAGTGGGGGCGGCGCTGGGTTGACGACGCCCGGCGTTGGAAGTATTGCTAAGACAGTTTGCGTGCTCTGCTTAAAGAAAGCATCCATCTGTATAGCAATTACAGATTCTTCGTTAGTGAATACTGTGGCCACCGAGACGGCCGCGAAACGCTGCGCTTCGGCGCGTTCGCCTCGACACTCGATCCAAAACATGCATGGCAGTGCGAGACCTCTGTATATATGGCTCTTCACATTCCAGCTTGAAAATTTCACGCAATTTTCTCACGAAAAGGCAAAGTGCTGCTTTGCGTGCACTTCAACAGGCAGTGCACGAACTTCGAACTATTCACGATTTATGGACAATACCGTTTTCGCCGCATCACTGCACGACACGGACGATAACAGCGGAGCGCATGGGGAGTAACTGTTGTCGTTCGTCTTCCCGTTGCTCAGTTTCCGACCAGGGATTTCTACTCTCCGAAATTTGCACACGGCACGCACATTCATGCAGTTAGTTCCTTGAGGGACGAAAGCGCCCCTATTAGGACTAACTGCCCAGTTACTTCCAGTTTTCCTGGTATTTTTCTTAGAGTGTAAATGTGAACGGATTCGCCTTTACTACAGAGAGCGAGGCGAACTCGAAGCGCTACCAGCGTCGGTGCGATTAGAAGCTGCGTCGCTTGCAAACGCAGACGCTTGCGCTAGGAAAATATAGTTCGTGTTAATCTGCTACGCCACTCTCTTATCTACGTCGGCTCTTGCGTCGTGTATACCAAATACACAATGCTTTTGTTTTTTAACGAGTTTTTTCGGGGTTCATCCAGGCGAAAAGCTGCTACATACATACGGCTTGAATGTGCCTGAAGGGCCCTCACACGGCAAGGGTACGTCTGCAGTGGGCATACAACATAAAAACACTCATATTTTAACTCATATATATATACAATGCAGCTACAGAGAAAGATAAACGACACTATGTTATCGATACACCTAACGTGCGCATATGACAGGGTTAACAGGGTACCTCCGACAGTATACATGCAGTTAAAAATTAACACTGCTGTCAGCATACCCAAGACGCACGTTATCATGTTCCATGGGATCAGAAATACACTTGAGTGCGAATGTCTGTGACATACAGCAATTAGTGTGGAATAAAAATAAATTAGGTTTTCTTTCTCCCTTTCCAATATCACTTATTCTTGCGTAATTTACTTATGTTACTTATTCTTGGAATTTGAGTTCGGGTTAACGTATCTCCGACCGCATCTTATTTCTCGTACTTAACTAAAAGCGAGGGTAAAGCGTCTTAACGACTACTTGAGGTCATTTGCGCCTGTATGGTACTAACCACCTGCCCTGAAAACATATGCTCTGGTGCCGTGGGAGGGGGGGGGGGGGGATGGACAGAGCTGCGCGCCTATTGGCCCTCGCCACAGGCCACTTCCGCTAGCATGGCGGCACCCAGGGCCGCGGCCTCCAACGTTGCCTCCGAGATTTAAGTTTGTTTACGCTCCGACGCTGAGCTGCCGCCGCGATGAACGCGATGCAGCAAGCGGGCACTGACGTCCATTTGGTGATAGGAGCGCGCGTCATTTGCATTGTGGTGTATCCGAGGCACGTGAAGCAACTTTATATGCTTCAACAAACGCCTGCGGAACGTTGCGCAAGGGTTGTGTGCAGACATTTGACAACGCCACGCCTCCCTGTCGAAAGCCGCGTCGCTCCGTTTTCAACCACGCTGCAAAGACATTCATGCGGAACGCGGAGACTCGCCACGTCGAAAAGGATGAAGACGGCGGCGGCATGATCGTGGAGCCATGGAATAGCCGATTTCTTAGCACGAGCTTATAATAATATTAATAACAATAATAATAATAATAATAATAATAATAATAATAATAATAATTCCTTTATTTTCCATCCGAAGGATATGGGAGGCAGAGAGAAAAAGCTAGATTTCCAGCTTGACGGGCTCTCGCCTCCCCGATACAAATACATGATGTTTAGAAAAAAAAAAGGCAAACAGTACAAGCATATGAGCGCAGACAAAGCGGAATATCACAATGAACAAACAAATGACAATTTTTGCACACATGTACAATTAAAAAAAAAAAGAACAACGCGATGTGCATAATAGCATATATCGCACATTTCAAACAAAAAGTGCCCCCCTTTCGCATATAACTGAGACAAAATGACGCAAATCTTTTGGCCGAATGCGTTGGAGATTTAAATTGTAATTTTGGCACTGGTTTAAGAAATATGTAAGAGTGTTTCTGAGCATATGTTGTCCGTAACCTGTCCTGAATGAATGTATGTGCCAAATATCGGTGTTTCTGGTTGCGTACGTGATATTTCTTTTCTGCAGTGATGCTAGTTTTGCAATGAACGAGACGTTGTTCTTGAGCTCGGTAATGTATTTAGCAGTTAGGCGGTATGCGTACAGATCATGAATCGGCATTATGTTGTCTTTCATAAAGAGCGGTTTAGATGGGTGTCATGTGCTACATTGTATATTATTCTGAGAATTCTTTTCTGCTGAACCTGTAATTTTCGTAGATTCGTGAGCGATGTTTCCCCCAGACCAAATGACAATAATTTAGATGGTAACAGAACAATGAATTGTGAAGTAACAATTTCACTTTTGTAGGGAGGAGCTGGTTATGAGTGTAAATCGATCCAATGACACGTGACCGTTTAGAGCTTCTTTAACAAGTCCGGTGATATCTGTGCAGCGGGTAACTGCATGTGCACATCACTGCAGCCAGATATAGGCGGTTTTCCTTGACCGCAGACAAAAAAAGAAAGGCCTGTCATTAGCAAAATCTAGAGATTTCATGCGTCTAAATTATTCTTGGAACCGACAATGCTGTCCTAACCGGCAATTCGAAGTATCATTTACAAGGCTGCGCTGCCGTATTCCACCACTTAAATTTTTGCTTGCACAGATGTGGTCTAGCGGTTTTCCCTTTATGCTTCCTCTGCAATGAGTCGGAATTCATCGATCTTTTTTTTATCATGGTGTCGGCGGTTTTCTACTCGTCGAAAACGGTGTCTAGAAATTCCGCTTCGAAATCTAGGTCTGCTTTTAAGCAGTACTGTTTTACTCTCCTTTGAAGCAACTGTATTAGGATACAGCCATAGGAACGTTTGCCTAGCCATTCCCAATTCCCTATGTGACAGAAAAAGAATGCCTTATTAATATTTCGTAGCTTCCATATTTGATTTCCTTCTACTTCATTTTGGAAAATTCAGAAAGTAAGAACACAGATTCACAGTTAAATTATTATTAATATTATTACTCAAAGTTTAACTTGCTCATGTTTAGGTATATCGTTTACTTTATGTATTTCAGCAATAAGTTATTGCTACTACCCCTATCAAGGCGAGGCTGACTATCGTATTAGGCACTAAATTGTCTCATTTATTAATAGTTTTTCTCATTTTAGATTATTCATTTATTTTCCTTTTGTGTTCCTTACTTATTTATTAACTAAGTTATCTTATTTTTCAATCATATTGCCACCGGATTCGTGGCTTATCCATCGTAGTGGGTTTGTGCCATTAATTGAGGATTCATCATCATCATCATCATGTGTTGAGGCTACAACAATAACCACGACACGGTAAGTTTTTGTTCCAGTTCAAAGTGCATATTTAGGAGAACACCAGTACGATCAGGTAAGACTTAACGCCGCATACGTTACGCGGAGCGCCCACTTGTCCAAAATAATTCGACGCCACACAGAGTGACTGAGTGCATGCCACGCGGAATGAGAAGCGCGCATATAGTTGCAGATGTGCATTTATAAGCCTTCGGGGCATTTTTCAAACCATGAGCACTTTCCTGATGCCACGCGTGCGGCTTAACTCCGGTCCCCCATATTTCGTGGGATATGATTTTCTTATACCAGCTATGCGGGAATGAAAAGCGCGTGGCCAACACGTAATTGTCTCGTCCCGTATTGGAATGAAGCGTACACCAAGCGGGAAACTCTACTAAAACACCGAGCTTGCGACGATCTTCAGTTGTGAAAAGAAGAAAGGAAAATGGCAATTCATGATGGCTTCAACGCACGGCATTTGTGCAATGCGGCGAAGCATTAACTGTATTGCAGTGAAGCGAGTGAGAATTTTCGCGCATATGCAGTGTAAGCAACGCGTTATTATAAAACTGTAAGCCTCACTAGGCCACGCTTCTAGCCTTTATTATCTTAGATGCTCACCTGATACATCCGCGCTGAAGCTTACAGTGTGTTGCAGTGAAGTGAAGAGAGAATTTGCGCGCGTACCAAGTGTAAGCAACATGATATAAAAACTGGAAACACCACTGGGCCACGGTTGTAGTCTATTACTATCTCAGATGCGCACCTGAAGCCTGCGTCTGCCAGTATTATTTTTATTTTCGCTTGCTATACAATTTCACCGCACTACATGCAAGTATTGTGGAGAAGCTTTTTAAAGCAGCACATTCACCTTCATGAAATGCTTATAACCCCCTCCCTACCCCCTAAGATAAACAAGAACGAAGATCATAAATGACACAAGAAAGCTTCCATGAAATGGAAGTAGTAACAGGAGCGTAATCTTCATAAATAATTCCTCATCTTGTAAATATACGAACAAGTCTTGGTTTTATGGGCATTGTTTAGACACAATTTTTTTAAGCCAATGCTTATTCAAACAAGGCATATAGTCTGAACAAGTGTAGAGGATTCTATAATGCCTTACGGTTACGAGTGCAAGCGGAAATACTTGACCCACATCTGGTACTCTGAGAGACCTCAGAGAAAGCACCTGACAAAACAAAGCAAGTAGAGGGCATTTTCCACTTAAGGGTAGCATATTGTTTCTACACTTTGTCTTATAACTCCGAGATCACTCTACTAGCCTAGGAGAAACAGTGTGCTAACAGGAAAGCACTTCTTAATTTGCTCTTAATTCTCAAAACATACTGAAGTAAGCTTGAGTTCATTATATGTGCGTGCAGAACTGCAGTAAATGAAAATATTTTCATCCAAACGTATAACGTTGCAGAGCGTTGTCCTCATGAGCAACAGTAGACTTGCATGTTGTTATTGTTCCATCAAGCCTGCTTCCCGATTTAGAGTATCAAAAGGCGTATAAAAAGATGTACAAAAAGAAACGCATTTCATACTGATGAATGTGTTTCGAAATGCTTCTCCATAATATTGATATGTACTGTGGTGACATTGTATAGCAAGCGAAAAGAAAATATAATACCGGCAGACAAAGGCCTCAGCTGCGCACCTGAGATAATAATAAAGACTACAACCGTGGCCCTGTGGGGTGTTCCAGTTTTTATGTGAAATTATCTCTTCGCTTCACTGCAACACACTGTGTGCTTCAGCGCGGAGGCCTCAGGGGATCACCTGAAATAATAATAACGGCTAGAAGGGTGGCTGAGTGAGGTTTACAGTTTCTATAATAACACGTTGCTTACACTGCGTGTGCGCGAAAATTCTCACTCGCTTCACTGCAATACACAAAATGCTTCGCCTTATTACACAGATTTCAAGAATCGTAGCAAGCTCATTGTTTTAGTAAGAGCTTCACGCTTAGTCTACGCTTTATTCCAATAAGACACGAGACAATTATGTGTTGGCCAAGGGCTTTTCCTTCACGCATATTGGGTATAAGAAAATCATATCCCTGGAAAATGGGGGGGGGGGGGGGTCAGAGCTAAGCCGCACGCGCCGCTGCAATAATGTGTTTACGGTTTGAAGCGTGCTTTGAAGGCTTATGGACGCATACCTGCAAATATATCGCGCATCTCATTCTGTATGGCATGCACTCAGTAACTCTGTGTGGCGTCGAAATATTTTGGACAAGTGCGCGCACCGTGTAACGTATGTGGTGTTAAGTCTTACCCGATCGCACTAGCGTTCTCAGAAATATGCACTCTGAACTGCAACAAAAGCTTACTGTGTCGTCATTATTGCTGCGGCCTCAACACATGGCTCCACGATCATGCCGCCGCCGCCTTCTTGCTTTTCGATGTGGCGCTTGTCCACGTTCCCCATGAACGATTTTTTAGCGTCGTTGAAAACGGAGCGACGCGGCTTTTGGCACCGAGGCGCGGCGTTGGCAAATGTCTGCACACAACCCTTGCGCAACGTAGCACAGGCGTTTCTTGAAGCATTTCAAGTTGCTTCACGGGTCTCGGATACACCACAATGCAAGTGACGCGCGCTCCTACCACCAAATGGGCGTCAGTGCCCACTGCTGCATAACGTTCGCCGCGGCGGCGGCCCAGCGTCGTAGCGTAAACAAACTTAAATCTCGGAGGCAACGTCATAGGCCGCGGCCCTGGGTGCCGCCATGTTAGCAGAAGTGGACTGCGGCGAGAGCCAATAGGCGCCCAGCAAAGGTCGTGGGTTCTAGTGCCTCAATAACTCTACCTTAATTCGCTGCACCTAAATTAACTTCGCCTTAATTAACACCGAAGGCCGTGGGTTCGAATACGCGTCGCTCGCAGCGGGCGTATACGAATGACGGACGCCGTAGCAGACGACGCGGTTGTCTGCACCCTGTTTGGAGCAGCGGGCGAGGAGGAGATCGAGGCACCCTGATGGCAATGTGCGCAAAGCCGCGCTACTGAAAAATGTTAGTCGATCGTTTATAGAACGTCGTAAGCACCGAGTGCTAGTCGGAAACGCGTGGGGCTCCTTATCGAACACTTTGACCGTAGGAACTAGCTCTTTCGCCAAGGTTTCATCAATTCGGCCCATAAAGTCCCTGTAATATCCCGTCGATGCTATTACGTGATCCTGTTGGTCTAACCATTGGTCCCACCCAGGGGTCTGTGGCTGTCAACGGCTCTCTTGATTCATTCGAGGCGGCGGCAGCCCGGGACTGGCGCGATGCGTGTTAGTGCGTGTACGGGAGGGGGGGGGGGGGGGGAGGGTACCACGATGCTTCGGCGGATTCCGATATAGTTATCACATGCTGTGGATATCGGGGCGTCGATTCATGCACCGCTAACGCTACTTGGTCGTCCCGGCCTGCCCGAGAACCATGGGTACGCCAACGCTCATTGGCTGAAAGCAGAGCCTGGGACAGTGCACGGGCATTTTGGGAAGTCAAATCGAAGAGATTAAAACCAGATTTGCCAGAATCCGCCGTAGCTGCGGCAAACGCTAAAGCATGACGCACCGAAAAGCTTTCACCTATACAATTACGTCTCCTTGATCTAAGAAGCGCTTCCGTAACGCCACGCCTCCGGGCGCAGCCACTGTTTCTTCGTTTTCAACGTATACGGGACTGCAATCAAAACAAGCAACGGTGAACCTTCGCCTAGACGCTTACCTTCCATGGGAATAGAAGAGCAGGACCTCGGCTGACCAGTGTCCAAGCAACACCTGCCGTCGCGGGCTACGTTGTCACGAACGCACGAAGTAGCCAGCTTCCCTTGGCTTGCAGATTCCTGCAACTGCGGCGAAGCGCGCGCCGGCGCAATAGCCTCTCCGTATGTGTCGTGCACGCCAGTAGCGTTCTCGAAGCTCGCCTCACAATGCGTTGGTCCCGCGCAGGTAACTCGTAGCCTGGCAACGCGCGTTCCACCAGGACGCGCTCGCGGTCGGGCTCGTGGAGAATGTCTTCGCAGCGGTGGCGTTCCGATATGATTCTTCGCAAGTGGATATGCGGTGCGTGACAACCATACATGTGTTGGAGTCCCAGATAATGATGATGATTATTCCAAACAGTGTGCTCACCGAGAAGAGAGGGTATTTCGCCCATGAACGCAAAAAAAAAAGAGGTTTCGCTTGTGCGGTATTCGGGTTTCTGCAGGTGTAAATTTTCGGCACTCGCGCAATCGGGTTGCTGCAAAAATTTACACCCGCAGCATAGTAACATACACTTGCTTACTGCAATATTAGCTGTTTTTGGTCTGTTCGAGCTCTGCGCCAGCAAGTAGCATGCACCATGCAGGCCGCTCTGGCCGCTCACGTTTACTCCTCGGCCCCGTCCACCTGCGTTTACCCGAATACTGGACAGGCTAATCTTCTCCGGAGTCTGCCATTGCGGAGGCTAATGTTACTATTCAGCTCCTATGGCTTATTAGTGGTATGCGCAGCTGTGCCATATTTTCGTACTGCCGCAGTGAGCTTTTGTGGGCCATACACACTTGATGACGGTGAAGCCAAAATAAGAACGGCACACATAAACGCAAGAAAGTAGTCTATTTTTGTACAACTATACGGACACTCGGCGCGCGTTTGCACCGTCGCCGTAGGCGTCTTCGTGCCTCCTGTCCCGCTATCGACGGCGCATGCGCGATTCGCGCGCGGTAAGTCAAAGAGCTAGGATTTTCCACAGACCCGGAACTCGTTGGCTTGCAAGATAGCGACGTGCGAGCGCGACGAAACGAAGCGGACGCACAGGGAACGCTACGTTCTGCCTTCCGCCGCCAACACGAGCGCTGTGCGCCAGGCTAGGATGGATGGATGGATAAAACTTTAACGGATCTATTTATATGTGGTTGGGCCCCTACACGACCGGGAGCCCTCTGGCCGACATCTCTAGGGAAGCACGGTCCACCAGCGAGCTGGTCATCCGAGCAAGTGGCCCGAAGAGGAGCCTCCCACGAGGAAAAGCAAGGGTTGGGAGTAGGCTCTACCGCCATGGGCGTGGGGCAGCTCCACAAACAGTGGAAAAGATTTGCACGGGGCGCTCGGCAGGTGGTACATTGTGGATTATGGAGACCAGGGTAAAATGAATCTGCCAGGCTAGCGAGCGCTCAAAAGCGTTCCCAAAGCGCTCTTTCAAAAGCGTTCCAATGAGCGAACAGAAGCGGGATGGCTGTGATTCAATGCCAGAACAGGAGCCGTTCGGCGACTCCGAGGGCATTCGAGAGCAGGTCGAGGGCAGCTGGAGATGCTGGAGATGGAAAGAAGTTCATGCAATCTGCTAAACTTTTCTACTTCCTCCTCCGCTGTAATAGTCAACACAAGTGAATAAAATAGAAATATAGGATTTTTTCCCTAGATAACGTAGTCTCCATTGCGAAACATCTCAGTTAGTTGAAATTTGTTTTCTTTTTAGATACACGTTATGAATGAACTTTTTAAATGAAGAAATATTGTTTCGAATTTTTCATGGAAAGAGGTGCAAATTACAAGAAAACGAGTTACAGCGTAAGAAATGCTCTCTTTTTTTTTAAGCACCAAATAACCGTAAGATTTGCACAACTTTTTGTCGTTCCTGTAAAATATACGTTCAAATATGTTCAGTATACTCAAAAAATGTCATTTTTTTACAGACTGCCTTTCCATTTCACAAGAAGTATTATAAGAAGAAAACCCACACACAGTTCACTGCTATATTTAGAGGAAAATTCTGGCACCCGATTATGCCAGTCGACTGCGTGTAAAAACAACCGTATAACTTTTAGACAGTGTTTTCTAAATGTAGCTGGCGCCTGCGCCTTCTTCGTGTTCTACAAGTTGCCTTCGGATTAGCGGAAAGAGATATGTATGTGTTAAACACAAAAAGAGTGAGCTGCTCTAAGCTTACCATCAGAGAGGTAGCATTGGTGCTCTTTAGAAAAAAGATGGTGGCACTGAATGAGTCCTTTTTGTTTTGTTTTACATGTAATGAGTTCATTGAACGCGTCTGCTTCTTTTTCATTTATCTTCTATCGCTCACCTCGTGAAATTTACTGGATGACGCTGACGTCGTCTTGTTTTCTTCAACTATAGCTTGATCGAAGCCTAGAATTGGGCAGCCGAAATAGAATTTTGAGAGAAGCCGAACGAATCTAGCAGTAAAAAGCAACAACCTTGTTCTAGTAGAGACCAGTGGCTCAGTCTGAGTCTTTCAAGAAAGGCTGAGTCTTTCCGCTTCCCCACCGGGAGATCCAAATAAAAAAATTAAGAAAACTCGCACTTCTCTTATTTCCAGAAAGGAGATCGTGATATTTGAATTAAAAAATATGGGTGCATTAAAATGTGACTGCTTCCTTATGCCATTTAAACAACTGCCTCTAATCACTACGAAAATGTTCTTAATGATTTTTTTTGTAATTAGTCTTCTAAAGCTCAGGTTATTAGCGTCATGGTGTGTCCACCAGGCCTAGGAACTCCTCTGAAAAAACTTCCCGTTCGCTGCGCTTATAGCATTTTTAATAAAAAATCTGTATGGTCTAAGAAAAAAAGACACCGTCTTTATCCTGGCACATGCCTTGTGTTGCATCAATAACATCGCCAGGTATACACCACTCTTCTTGCTAAACTAACGGCCTCCCTCCGCTCAAATTTTACACAAAGCTATCATTTTGTATCAAGTTGAGTTTAATGCTACCACGTTTGCGCGCATTGCCTACCTGTTTTGGCCAGAATAATTTATATTCTTCTTGAAGAACGTCAGTCGAAGCATGTCGATTCCGCTGCAACGGAATGGTGGCGCCATCTTTCAGCTCTGCGGCGAAGGGCAACGCGCACGATGTGCCCCTGGATAGGGGCAGGGACGAAGAGCCTTTTTTTCAGTGGCTTTATTTAAATTATTCTTTTTGCAATCTGTAGTTGTGTACCGAAACCTTTTATCGCAGTTCTGTAAATACATCATGTCGAGATAAACTTGTTATATAAATGACGCCTTGCGTGAGATTCTATGTTACAATGCTTATGAAAGTTTGGAAAGATCTTACTCACAAATTAGTGGTACATTTAGAAACTGGATATCACGCACCAACTTTGCCCACTTCTGGTCTATTATCAGGGGCTGTTTACAGAATTGTGTAGCGTTTTCGTCGTTATGTTGCAAACTTGATACCTGAGTTTCCTTTTCTTTAATTTTGCAATTTCCCACTATTCTGAAAAAAAAAATTGGTGTCTAAATAAAATATCTGCTTTCTACAGTCATTAGATGTTAACCTTTTCTTTCAAGTGCAATAACCATATTTAAAATCGCTGCAATGACTGCCAACAAAAACGATTTCGCCATTCCCATTTCTATTGACAGGAGGGGCCGAAATAAAGCTTCCCCTTGCAAGGCCTTCAGGTAGCATGCGTAGGTTTATTGACCAGTTGCCTTCACCCAAAATGATCAAGTACTCGTGATGCCTGCGGCAGAAAGGATGTTCCACATCCGCCGCCAAGGTTTGTGAGTGGTGGCGCTGGCTAACAATCCCAGGGTTCTATAGTAGGAAACACAGATACCCAAGAAGGTAGATGGGAAAACGGCGCCGCGATAGCTGAATTGGTAGAGCATCGCACGCGTAACGCGAAGACGTGGGATCGTTCCCCACCTGCGGCAAGTTGTTCTTTCATCCACTTTCATTTCCATTAATTTGTCATTTCTTTAATCCATTTGGTAAGTGCAGGTAATTTCCCCTATGTTGTCCTGGATGTCAATGTTTGTGGCTTCTTGTGATATGATTAATAAAAATTGGGGCCCTCGGTTAACCCCCTTTCTTCTCGTTTATTACAATTGGGTATGTATGATGGGGCCGCCGGGTGTGTGCCCCAGGAGCCAACGGGCATCTGCCGCTCATCAATGAACCTTTTTTGGCGTCAACTTGGGTCGCTGCAAGTATCAGAACATCACACCTGCATGGTGGCGTTCACGTAATGCGATTTTTTTTTTTTTTTTTTGAAAATGAGGGTCGGCCAAAGCCACCTTTTTGGTCGGCGTCGACGATGCGGCATAGATATGGATGCGTTGTTTTTTTCTCGACTCTCAAAATGCGCGTTCTTGCGCAATATGACCTGCAACATCGCGGTTGTATTTTTAAGGGCTTTCCACGAGAGACATTGAGCTAAAACGCTCCCGCTGCTACCGAAGCGGTGGGCGAAGAGTGTTCTGATTTTCTCGTGAATCGTACAATGACGAAGTATTTCTCGGAAGACTACAAAGATTGCCAGAGTGACTGCAGTGGTTATGAGCGATAACATGAAGGCTTGCGCATGCCTTATTTGGTTCCAGTGGTACCGTAGACCTGAACAAGACATCTCTGTGCGTAGACGCTATACGATACAACCCTTGGCAGTGGTAACTACAGTTGAGCACCAAACGCAATGACCTGTATATGAGAGCTTGGAGTGGAGCCCTCTCGCGAGTGACGTCACGGCCACGAAGCCGCTCACTCCGGCTCGCTCGGCTGCCGCGCGCGCTGGTTCCCTTCGTGCATGCTTGGGGTATTGGTGGCTCGAGCCGTACTTATTGAAATATATGTCGACTTCTTTCTGCTGCCATGCCTCAACCACAGTTCCTTCTTTAAAAGCGCGTGAATCGAGAAAATTTGCGGCTTGTATATCGCAAGCTATTTACCGCTGAAGGGGTCTGCCGGTTTTGCACGGCACATATGCGCCGCGTCTGTCAATAAATGTTGCGTAAAAAATGTCTGCAATTTCAACGCGCGAAGTTGAGTATGATGCTTGATTGAGCACTTGACATTCCCTTAGTACTTATCTATGAGATACGTTATAATTTACTTGAAAAAGAAATCTGGGTATTTGGTGTCAACATGTTATCCGTGTTACAAAGACACTGCCCAGCGAAGTTCTCATCATGATTATTATTACTCTGGTGAGTTGTTCTAGTTAAATATGACCACTTTATTAATGCGTAAAAGAAATAGTTGGGCGCACATTTTGTATGAAAAAGTTTTGATGCTATATACTTTCACCGCTTTCTGAAACAGGCCCCTATAAGATGAATTGCTCATGGCTGCTAACATGACGGCGCGTCATGTAGACTGTTTAGACACTTTATTCACAGATATCATAGTAGCAATCACCTGAAAGAAATTTTTCGTGGTCCAGATCGAGAGCCAATCAATTTCAAGCAATGAAATGTTTTATGGTGACCCTCAGTACATATAGTCTTTATCGACAAGATGGCACACCCCTCACGCAACGGTAGCAACCGACTGTCGTTATGGCGAGACACACATTGTTCGCGAAACCCATCAGTTCACTACAACTTCGAATTGAAGCTGTGAAGCAGTTTTCTTACAGCGCCAGTTGCATGCCTAAAGTATACTCGAGGTACTACAGCGCAGCTTAGGGTGCCTAGAAAAGGAAAATTCAAGCACCTTCAGCCTCACCATGTCTCGACCCAGCGTCGTTTAATTATACAAACAGAGAACTATCCGTTTCGTCTGTACATAAAAGAGAAGCTCGCAAACCTTCATAAGGAAGACACCACAAGTCTTACATATTTCACTTCATTTTTTACCCTCCACGGGGGAATTATGCTATATTCAATATGCCCCGTACTACTAATGGATGACGCTTCGGCTTCTTTCTGGCTGCAGCCATACGGTCCAAAAGGCGTATTTCACTAAAAACTTTGGGCAGAGCAGCCTGTGTCAGTTCGCCAAATAGATTCGTCATGTATATTTCAAGCAACAAACGCCAGTAAATTCCTCAAGTGAATTTAACGTGTAGCACGGTAAAGGGAATATATATTGGTTCATCCTTTTTCTATTCTGCAAGCAGCTGTAAGCCTCAATTAGCTTTACTTCAAATTGCCGCCGCCTAAAGCAAACACGTGAAAAACCGCCTAATTTGGAGAAGCAGTTTAAGAAGCAAGTGGTGCTTGTAGAATCTAAACTACAGTGTTAGTTAAGTCCTCATCTAACTGCCGAGCGTTTCTGTGAAGAAATGCAAAAATTCAATATTATACCATGAACTACTCGTCGTGAGGAAAGCTGTTCTAGTGGATTAAAATCAAAGTAACTGTTGTAGAAGCCCTATATAGCCAGCGTTTGTGACATACTTGTTGCAGCGCGGCAGGTATGGTATCATAACTACATTCTTATATTCTATATTATTGAGGTTGTCCATCCGCGCATGAAAAACTCGCAATGGGCTGGTCTGCGCTCCTTCGGCTGGCACTGTAGGGTTGCCTTTGAGAACTGTATTGTCGTCTAAGAAATCAGCTCTCTGAATACATTTTCGCGAAAGAAGACGTCGCAAAAATATATTTGAGACGACTGCCATAAGTATGCAAGAAGAGGGAACGAGAGCGAACAAACGAAAACACTGCAAAAGGCGCCCGGACATCGCCCGAACTGCAGCAGACGACAGGCGCGAGTCCGTGCCCTCATGTGATGCTCGCAGCGCTCGCAGCGCTCGCAGCGCCCTGTACTCCGTTCTCGGGGCCAATCACGAACAAATAACCCTGTCCCTGTTCTTGTGTGATCTGTACGCTGCGCGACCTTTACAATGAAGTAACCTGTATAATGAAGGATTTCGGGTGCCCCTAGCCCTTCGTCATGAAGTCGTTCGACTGTATTACACTTCTTTGACACGACTGGCACGTATACGTCGCGTCCCCATAGCATGAGCTGGAGCCCTTATGTACGCTCTAGCTTCCATTCGGCCACTACAATTAATGGTTTTCTTCCTCGCGTCACGATCGGGAGTGTATCAGTTTGTCCCATTCTCGCCTCGCTGTAGCTAACGCTTTGGGACACTGTGCTAAACTGCACCCACGCCTACGGGGTCGGCTTTTATTCCCCAGTCCTCTCCCCGTAGCTGAACTCTACGAAGAGGCATTGTACCGCATTCGGGTTCGGCTCAAGTTGTACCTTTTCTCTTTGGAGTAAAAAATTCGCTGACGATTACGATACTCCCTAATGCGAAATCGACACACGTTTTCATTTCGCGATATATTGATTGGCGCGGGCAATCTGTCTCGTGCGGCCCATTGCAAACGAGAAGTGTGGCGCGACTGCCTCGCCCATCGAGAAATCGCGAGAGGTAGCACGCGGGTGACGCGTGGTGTTGCGTTCTCCAGGGTAGCGTACCCCACCGCTGCCGAGTTGTTGCGACGCCTGTTTATCGAAGCTCGACCGACGTCACTATTTGGTGGCGTGGCGTTGTCGGCGGACTGCAGGCATCCGGTAGACCATGGCGACCAGGCAAGGACGAAACGACTTCTAGTGCGAAACTTGGTTTATTCAAGGGTTGGTGAAAGGTGAGAAGAAGAGAATGAAGTAAAAAGTACACTGCGGGGCCCCTTCAATAGGCCCACTAAAATTGTAGGCGGGATCTTGCTCACGTCAACGCCACGTGATATGCACTGAGTCCCACGGTGCTTGGCGGCGGCACCCACTCACCCGGCGACCTTTCACGAGCCTGCCTCCGCACAGGCAACCCACGGAGTCTTGATCGGGGATAGGCTACGGATACCGTTTCTTTCGCGCGTCGTTGTTTCGCGGAAAGGGCGTCTGGTTGTGGATAGGTGGCTGATCCATTGTCCCAGTTGACGTCTTCACGAGCGTGCCTACACTGGCGACAGTCCGCGGTCCTGGGAATAGTAGACAGCTGATCACTTCTCTTTCGCGCGTTGCTGGTTCGCGGAAAGGGCGTCTGGTTGTGGATAGGCGGCTGGTCCAATGTCCAAGCTGACGTTGTAAGCCCTTGTCGTCGCTTGATCGTTTCTTCTAGGCGACGTTGGTTCGCTAAAGTTATCCTGTAGAACTTGATAGTTCGAGGAAAGGGTCTCTCTAAAGTCGCACACAAACAAAGGGGCCTGTAAGCAGTGCGGGGTGCTAGCCAGACCGGCAACCCCTCGAGACAACCGCAAAAAATTGGGAATTCACCCTTCGTTTCGATGAGGCAAGGTGGTCGAGCATCTTTTTTTGCACGGGGTGCTACACGCCAACCGTAACAGTGGGCGCGATTCAGAGCAGCTGCCGCAGACAGACAGAGCTCCGCTCACGCAGTGCTTTGTTACCATATATGGTATGGGTCGACGTGCTCGCTGCCTGCTATGGGTGAACAGGTGACGGCGCACTATTCTGGTGTTCTCTCGTAGCGGTCGTCGCCACTGTGCCCGCCTTGCGCGGCACTAGGCTTTTCTTCTGACACTTTTACCGGACCCTCCTTCTCGCGCTCTCTTCGCTATCGCCGGCTTTCATGCCCGGCTGCGCTCCGCGTTTGCCCTTTCATCCTTCGCTGTGTTCGTTCGCTCGGTTACGCCGACGCCGATGGTCAACGCAGGAACGGGCGCCTAGGAGCTGTGCTCTAAAATTATGCTCAAAAAAGGAGACGTACGTCTCCTTTCTTGAGCTGCTTCGCCAATTCCACATGTGTCGGTAAGTTCTAGTTCTCTGTCCATTGCAATTATTTTCATCTTTGCAATGCTCGGTCATTCTTAATGTCCTAGAATCTAGCCCAATTTTCAGTCATGGTCCATTTCACACAGCTTAGCGCAGCGAGAACCACCGGTGGCGGCAAGTGTGAACACCCTGATGCGTTTGCGTTCTCCGTCGATGCGCAGCAAGCAGTCATGTACCGGACGCAACTAGAGTTGGGAAGAGCGAGGAAGGAAAATATGCTCTAAAAGGGGGACTGATGCGCTGATAAGACGGCAAAATGGCGACTACTAATCTGAGTGTTCGCCTTCGTAGCCTAAAGGCTGTTTCACATGCTGCGACTGTAACGACGAAAATCGGTGCAGTCGCACGTGTCGCAATGCGATTCTTTGAGGGCCCATTTCACATGATTGCGATTTCAACAATGCGACTGGTGCGACGCCCAGGGTTGCTTACTGCCAGGTTTCGCTGCACACGCTGCATAATTCTTTTATTGTAATGAATAAATTACAACTTGATATTGTTGACTTTTCTTTATTAGGAGCAAATAGTATGCGTGTTTTGTAATTTAAAGAAAAGTGTTGAAGTTGATATTTCTTTTGGAGGGCACAACAGCAGTTTCTGAAGCTCAGTGGGATGAGGCGCTGCGCATGTAAACAGCTGTTCGCAGCTGGTTCAGCGCTGTGTGTTGTCTCATATCTGCCTTCTATGACCGTTTCGTTCTGCCTGCGCTGCAACAACCTACAAGATGACCTATCAACAAGTTAATATAGCTACGCTCACCGCATATGCAGTATTTGTAATTCTCGCGCTACCCGTGCTCGGCGTCAGCTTCTGGAGAAATGATGTGTGTATATTGCTCGTGATTGCGCATATGCGGTGCCTGCTCCTAGCCATATTCTTGCACCAAACGCAACAACAAGCCCTAACCCCAAAGCCCGCGTCTGCCCCTGAACGAAGGCGCAGATGACCAGCGCAGATTACTGAACGTGGAATGGAAATTGTGTTTTGGAATTCAACCTTAGCGCTAGCCTGCTTCGTCCATCGCGGTGCGTGTGCTGTGAATATATATATATATATATATATATATATATATATATATATATATATATATATATATGGGAGTCCTCTCTGAATATTTCTAAAGGGGCAAAAGCCGACGCATCAATTTTTTTAGCAGTTACCGTCACTTTCGTAGAAACCTGTACGTTGTAACATAGCATTCTAAAAGACACGTTTCTCGTCCACTTTGTTGTCCTGCGTCTTGCGCTGGTAGTACACTCTCAATTTCTAACAAGAGTACCATATCAGTACGCGCTATCCATAATGCAGGAACGTAGAGAGGCCCACGGCAGGTGCACTTGCCATCGGGTTTTTCATTTTTCTGCTCAGCTTCGCACGCCGCTCACGGTTAGCCTGTTTTGTGGAAATAAATATTATTATTACATTATTAATGTTATTAGATATTATAGTTCCTTCACTGTAATTTAAAGCAATCATCCAGATTTCTTAAGCTAATCATGTATTTATCCTGTATTAGATCAACATGCTACGACAAGCTTATGGTAAGCATTTCAAGCTAGATTGCTCAGCCAGAGAAAGTAGAAATGAAAGCCTCAACGTTTATTCTTATCTGGTATTCCTAAACAGATTATATTTCCAAAATGTTATGCCCGCTTGCGCTGCCTGCAATTCAATGCTCAAAGCTGGAAAAACTTATTCTTTTTCTTGCTGTCGAAAGGCTGCTTCAATGTCCATAGCAAGCTAAAATTATTCATTTCGAAAGTGTTAAGCCATGACTATATATCTAAGCTTATCAATGCGATTATGTCCCGCGAATGCAATTAGATTTTCTTTCTCTCTATGCGGCCACTTAGCCTCGGCTAGCCAATTTCTCGCACCCACCATAAATAAAGTAACCAAGCGCACTTTGGGTTCTGCGCCGACGCAGTGTCCCTAATCTCACGCTTCGCGTACGCCAGGCCCATTGAGTATACGCAATTCTAAACATGCGTATTGATCACCTGGAACTTCGCCCCTCACGTGGTTTCAGACCTTTCAAGGCCTTGCTGGAGGTACTATTAGTGGCAATCGTTTTGCAGGATGGCTCTCTGAGCTAGTAAGCTTGTGACTGCGCTACTAGTAGGACGCGAGGACGTCACGTGGTCTCGCTGCCTGTGTTTCCACTTCGGTGCGCGTTATGGTGCCTCCTCGCAAGGTGAGAAGTGCAGCTGACGAAGCGAATCGCAGAGCTACGCGCGTGGCTGCAAGCAGGAAACGTCGGGCTCAGCAGACCGCTGTGCGGGGAGCAGCGCAAGCCGCAGCTCGCCGTCGGCAGCGGGCGTGCAGTTCAGCTCATTCTCCTGTAAGCGAGGCGAAGAGACTTCGCCGCAAAGACCCGTCTAGTGAGGGCTGCCGCAAATGCGGCCCGACAGCTTCGCCGCGAAGACCGTCAAGTGCATGCTGCCAAAAAAAAAAAAAAATCAGGCACGACAGCTTCTTCGCAAATTAAAACCCTACTTTCCGTAGACTCGATACTTGCAGTTGCTGTCTTCGAGTTTACGATGGTCTCCTGTGTAGCCGTACCTCCAGCTTACGCAGCATGGGCGTGCTTAGCACTTGGTTCGGCAGAAATCCACGTGAGCGCTCTGCCAAAAGCTGCATGTGCAGCGACTGTGCGGCTTGTGCCGCGCAGGCCTGCGTGTTTTATTTTTATTTAACGAGGTGCAAGTTTTTTGCGTCAAATATATTGAATATTGTTATAGAAGGGGCGTTAATCATGATAGCTACGAGTGCAATAAGAAGTTACATTCTTCTACTTGTACAAAAGCCAAACATCGCTCAATGCGCCTCTGGTGTATGGCTTCCTTTAAACACTCGCTATGGTCGTGTGACACGGCCACTACTTCCTTGAGGCTGAACTCCCTTAGGAAGCTTCGCGACAGTAAGACAAACTTATCGGTAAGGCTGTTCAGGATGTGGATGGTGAAGATCTTCTCGCTTCGGAAAAATACTGCAGGGATGCGTTCTCGTGCGGGTGCTTGCACTGAATACTGCAGCCGCCAAAATGATTGACACACAGACGAAGTTTCAGGAACTATGAACAAAAGTTTATTTACAGATATGACGATACGACAGACAAGAGGACTTTATTTGTCGCGACATTTGTCACAGGTAAAACGCGTTGCTCGAAGGGATCATCGGGCGGTTTCATGTGATTTCGAGATCTGAAGCAAATCATGCTCTCATATACCTCTAAAACAACCTACATTCATTTTTCTTTTATTTTGAAGAATAGCAGACTAACAGGGTCTTATCAATTTTTTTGTTCTCCTTGGATGCGAAACTTGAAATAATACAGCTCGGATGGCACAACACGACGTCGTAGGCGGCTCATTGTTCCGTGTGCGCTCGTGCGAGACTACCAAAAAGGTTTTCACATAGCGAGTCCGAGCAAAAAATGGAAATGCAAGGCAAGAATAGGGCTCTATGGTTGAAACGTATATATAGAGGACGCCTCTGACGTCTCGCACCGCTCATATAGCTGAAATTAAAAAAAAAAATATTCTGAGCTGGCCCACCTAATTGTATGTCAATAGCACATTGTCAACTAATCGCCGGACGATCCCTTGAACGAAATAACTCTAGGTGGCATTAAGAATTCTTCGCCCCACTCGCTGTGTTTGGTGGGGACTGTGCGCACAAATTGTGTCGAGTGAAGTAACTAGCCGAAAGCCTAGCATGTGCGCGTGCTGACACGGCGTAGCAAACGCGCTGAATGAGTCTGCGTGACCACTGGCACTTAACATCATCATCATCATTATAAAAAAACATTCTTAATGTGCCAGAGTTACTAAGCGAAAATTGCACAATCTTGAGATACTTTACATTCAAGAGCATACTGTACATTCATGCGCAAATATATGCAGTGTCACTAATCGGTAACTTTCATGCATAAAATCCTTACGTATTGCAATATCATTCGGCGGGCATATTGCCAAATCAAGAATCTTTTGCAAAACAGTTGCTGCATTTTCTGGACTCCCGCCAGCGGAACGCAATAGCTTAAATGTTGGATGTCCCTGCAATGAGGACTGTCTCTAGCTAAATAGCGTGCAGGCCATCTCTTCGTAATTGGCTGGTTCTGCACCCGGAGACGCGCTATTTGCTGTCTGGAGTTTAAGCACCATTCGGGAATATTGTCCCTATACAGAAAGACAGAACGAGAGGCCGATAGCCTGCGCGTACCACTCATTGCACAACGCATGCGCATGGCTACGTATACTTTCGACACGCGGCCACTTAAGCACTCAATACTCAATGGGATTTAAATACCCAGCTGACTGTTCGCTAGATGTGCACAGCGTAAGTGAAGCGTTCCTTTTATACTTTGCTGAAGCTGAATCTTGCGGGCTATAGAATAGGCATAAGGCATGTGTCTGTGAACTACGGTAAATGTGAAAATTTAGGTCGTTGAATATTGTGCCATAGTTTGCCCCAGCGAATGCGGCACAGATGTTTTAAAACATCGTGTTACGAAAGGTCAGTGCAATCAAACACTGTGCTTGCTTTAATAATTTGGTGTTCATGAGTTCTTAAGCAGTAAACACGTCATTCTCCAAATCAGTCGTCCCGATTTCCGCCACTAGCTCAAGCTTTATGTCGATATTCATCATTTGATACAAGACTGGTTGATCACACGTGGTGTATGGCGCAACCCGTTACGAACGATAAGCCACCGATCGGATGGCTTGGTACAATAGTAATCATGATACAAGAGCTGTCATAATTTTGCCTTTCTTGCTTGACACTCTTCTCCTCTTCCATTTGTACTTGATAACACGTGTCACACGGCAATATTAGACAAGAATGAACAGAAGCTGAATCCGGCAACAGTTGCTGTTTAGCAGAGGAATTGTCGGAGAGACAATCGTAGAACGGGACAAAAGACCAGCATCTTTCGATTCAACACCGTTATGTGTTGCTATAGATATACGTCAAGATTTTATCGTCGAACCTATGCAATCAGGAGTGTGCTATTGGGACGTCTAAATTATATAAAAGAAGCCTCGCGTAGTTTTGTAAAGCAGTTTCTAGGATGGTATACATATTTTCTTTTTGCTTCGCTAACGATGGAAATCTTGGTGAAAAATGATGGCGCTATGTGTGATTTCGACGAGGTGAGTAACGTGATAGAAGCTATCCTAAAGGCGTGCTCAAGTACGTTTAGTAATGCGCATCTAAGCATGATGATGGCGCCTACGTGTGAAATGAACAGCCGAGTCCTACGAGCGAGACATGGCTGCGAAACTACGGTTTCTCAATGGTCACGTGCCCATGCCGTTGACTCGTAAACATCCATTCTATGCGCAACAGCGAACAGACAAAAGAAAGCGTCTTTTGCGAGGTACCGTTCTGCCAGCACTTCTCTTCTGTGTACATATCATAAGCAGCACAGTGATATGGAAGGCCAGGGGTTTGCGACAAACGCGTGAAGTACGAGGAACAGCTGCACAACATCTTGTCCTTTTTCGCTTCATAAAGAAAATGGGTGCGGGTACCTCCATTATACCGGAGTAAACACTCTTACTAATAATTTACTCCATTTCCGAGAGTTCTCGTACTCCCTCGATTGATGTATTTTGACTCTTCTTGTGGCACGGGCAAAGTGAGCAAACTACACCGGTAGAGACAACAAACATTGTCAGGGAGTACGAGAAATGTGGAATTGAGTTAAATATGACACAAGCACGCTTTACCCCTCCTCCTTTTTCAAACTAAAAAAAAAAGAAAGGAATGGTTGTCAGCACTTCCTTGCCATCACAGTGTTTGTGCCCTTAAGAACGCGTTCACGCTCCATCTTATTTCTAATCTTGCTAGTGAAGGAGAGCTATAGCAATTGACCGCGGACGTATCACCCTTTGCAAAATACCGTACTATCGGGGACGTGGATAGCATTAGCAACGCTGGTAGCGACGTCTTGTGACTCTTTGTCCAACTGCAGAATGTTCGAAAAGTTTTTGATTAACTAATTAATTGATTAATGTTACATAGTGTTCTCTGCGAAGGAAAAAAACTCATTAATGGTTAACGAATATGTCGCTACTGACGTTTTACAATACTGTAGTAGTTATGCAGAATACAGCAGGTCACTAACAGTAATAGCTCAGTGTCATGTCTGGATAAACCTTAGGCCGCAAGATGCCGCCACTAACACGGCGCCAACCCACGTCTGCACCTTTGGCTGCCCGGTATTCCGTGCAGGGTAATAAGTCATACGGGCAAGCTAACGCTCTCTAAAACTCTCCAAAGACGTGACTGTTACGTATTAGCGCAAACACACCTCGGCACACACTCTCGGAAAAGAAAAACCGCAGAGTTTCGCAGCTGTGATCTCTCGGAGAGCTCCCGCGTTGAATGCCGTTTGGTGGGACACTTTCCGTCACATGACGGCACGTGACGTCACTATCACGTTCAGTCTTTCTCCAGCTGCAGCCCACCGCTTCCGTGCGCGATGGCAGCTCCAGCGCCGCCAAGCGGTAGTCACTACTCTCACACGAACGTCTTCTCGTTGCTCTGGGCCATGTCTACACGATGTTATCCCTCCAAAAGTTGAGGTCGACATCTTGTATGCTACCGCAGGAAACCCTCGGGTTACTGCGAAGAAGAAAAAAGAAGAAAAGACGGTGGTTAGAAGATAAGGCACAATTTCGGGTAGTAGGTATGTATACACGTAGAACAACACTGCAAAGTCATACGTCGTGTCCAGATGGCAAACTAAATAATGTTAACAGTTTGTCAGTTAGTAACCAGCTCAGTTGTTTGGTTCACGACATATTGGAATTCTATCTAGGCCGTGCAGGTCACGTAACGCAAAGAGCAGGTAACCGGTACGTGGTCGATTAGAATGACAGAAGGGATGCCTAGAGATGAGAGGCCCAGTCGAGGAACCGCAGAGAACTACGCAGTGTGATGAAATCGGGAAATTTGCAAGCGAAAGATGAAGTCTGATGGCGCAGGACATGAGTAGTTGAAGATCCCTGGAAAAGCCCTTTTCCTTGCAGTGGCTATAAACAGGCTGATGATAATGATGATGATGATGATGATTTCAGAATCACGCACGCACACACACACGCGCCCGCGCGCACGCTGAACAATGTGGGGAAGAAGAGTTGCAATGACGAAAAAAGTTCAAGCGATGAGTACTTTGCAAGGTTCAGTAACTTGCGACGGCTCGATCGGCAACAGCAACTGCTGGCAGCTGTCTGTAACCCGAGTTGCTAGCAGACTTTTGTACTTTCGTTTTTAGGGCACGATTAATTTGCGTCAGCGCTCGGCTGCAAAATCCGCTCTCCCCTGCTCGGAGCCAGCGTTAGCATAAGCGCCGTGTAATCGCGCGCGGTCTGCGCCACAATCACGCGGCGGGCCCACGGACCGGAAATCTGCGAGACCGAGCACGCTGGCGCGTTCAGGACTATGGTTCAGCGCAGGCGGCAGAGTAAAGGACCGACACCGCTAGCGATGATTGCGCCGCTCGCGTGACCCTTACGAGAAAAGAAACGCAACATTATCCACCCGTGCCCACATTTGTTTCTGGCGGAAGGTGACGCGCGGCTGTAGCGGCGCCTTAGCCTTCCCAAATTCTCGCGCAGCTTTCTGACCCGGACCCCGGAAACAACGAGGGTGCCGACCGTGCAATTTGGAACGCTTTGTCTGGCGCCCGTACGTGCGCGCCCCCAGTAAGCACGTAAAGGTCACCGGCAGGGGCGGTAAGGAACTCTCGCTTTCTCCCAATCTGCGTTCACGGCGAACTGGTTCAGTGAGGGTTAGTTCCGCACGGCCGCGAGCCGCGGGTAAACATACCCTTCACGTGCAGGGCAGCAGCGTAATCAAAGTTACATCACGGGTAAACGCCAAGTTAGTTTAGTGCGGCGAACCGTTATTCTTTTTTAAACACTGCATTTGCATTTATCCTTTGAAAGAGGGCTAGATATTAAAGAAGTATTTGATTCAGTCTTTTCATTTCGCGATTACAAGAGTTTCTCCTCGAAAGGGAAAAATTGTCACCCACCCATATGTAGCACGAAGCTACAAAGGCAACCCATATGGGTTTCTCAGAAAAAAAGGTTTCGCAGTTGAGGAAACATTCGTTCTGGTCCAGGATTCAAAGAGAAATCCGTATGGATTTCTTTTGTAGCTTCGTGCTACGTTCGGGTGGATGACAACTTTTCCCTTTCATGATACTTCCTCCACCTTGCCAGGTTCCGCAGTTTCTCTTTGTTTATTACAATGTATACATCTTTACTGCGTTTTCATTAAGCGCCTCGATGTTAGATAGCACCGGTCCCGTGTATTTTGACGTTCTTCCAACCGTGTTCCTGCACCGTGATCATCATGAACACCTTCTAATTGGCCCACGGCTCCATTCGTGATGAGGCTAAAGTTTCTGACATTCGAGATGTGTAACGTTTTCGAGTACACCCCTTGCGCGGTTCATATTGTAACGAGGAGGGAACAGCTGAAGTCGCGGGACAGTTGTTCAGTCCACAGAGTCGCCGAGCTCTGTGACCAACTGACCGTGTGAGGTCGCCGCGAGAGAAAGCCGGACGATTTTCTTCTAGACTCGGCGACATGTTTTGCTTCCCCAGAACCGATGGCACTCCGCAGTTATGTCAGCGACTGCAGCGCAGATATTGACTACCACCAGCAGAAAATCGTCGCTGGCAATTGTTTTTAGCCCGTGGGCGACCTTGTCTGGTTTGGCACCTTGCTGCAGAAGGGCTAAGATATCCTGGACGTAGACTATGTAAGACTCATTGGGCGTTTGTGCCCGAGTGGTCAGTCGTTTCTTCGTGGCGCGCTGACAACCGTCCGGCTCACCAAAAATGTCAAATTTGCGTGCAAAGGCCTCAGGCTGAGGTTGGGAGCTTCGCATCGTGCGCCTCATAAGACACACCTGCTTTGCCTTGCAAATAAAAAAAACACACACATTTGCGAGCATCAGCATCGAGTCCCGGCTGTCTTGAGCACCGACGCGTTCAAATATACCAGTTCAGCCGGTCCTCAACGTCGACACCGTCGGTTTCAGAAAAATCCGCGGTCACTTGATGACCAAAAACAGAGTAGCACGTAGGTGTCATTCCCCTCGGCTGCAAATGGTCGCTTTGATCGAAAAGCGACTGATTTGGATCAGTCGCTTCGCTGTTCTATTGGTCGGTAGCGGCGGCTGTAGTCGCAAGCCTACTGAACCAATCGGCGGCGCAGGAGTCAGACGTCTGAATATACGTGACGCTTATTTTACGTGCTGATGAAGATGTGAGAAGACGCGAACGGCAAGAACCGCGAGACATGTCGGTGTGTGACGAATGGAGCGGGTCGCGCTTTGCCATTGTGAACATCGATCGCCGCGAGTCGATCCTTGGCCGCCCGTCGCGGTCGGTCGCGCGACGTCCGTCAATCGCAAGTGTGAATGCGCCCGCAGTGTATTACAGCACGTATTATTCAGTGCAGTTCCCGAATGTTCGCAGCTATGCTGAGCGAGTTTGCTTGTTGGAATTGCGGTGTCGGGGGTCGAGCCACTCGCAATTCCAGAGAAAAGGCGCAGCGTACCAAGGAGGCACAGCCTATCTACCCTCCGCGGTGGCTTATACTGGTTATGGCGTCGTGCTACTGAGCGCGAGGTCGTGGGTTCAATTCCCCGTCGCGGCGAACACATTTTCGACAAGGAAACGAAATGCGAAAAACTCTGGTTTATTTAGATTTCGGTGCACGTTGAAAAAAATTCCGGGCAGTCGAAATTAATCCAGAGCCCTCTACTATGACGTCCGTGCAGTTTCAGGACGTTAAACTCCACTATGTAATTTAGCCTTTCTTTTTTCAGAGGTTATCTTGGAGGCAATTGCCTGTTACAGCAAGCATTATTGGCTTGTAACGAGGTGGAGTGCTGTAATCCCCCACATTCGGTGACCACGCGAAATAGCCGCTTGCCGTATCAGATTAACCGAAAAATCGAAAGCTTCTCCTTTTTATTGTCATTCCTTACTTCCTGCATACGAGACAGCGAGAGAGCGACAGCGCCGGCAGAATTGGGGTTGCATTCGATTCGGCCTTCCCAGGTATCTTACGGTGTCTTTTTATTTTCTTTCTTTTTTCGCGTTCCTGGCACGTCACCCTCATAGGCAGCTAGCGGATTCTTTCGAGTCAGGTACTCGCGCCTCCAAAAAAAAAAAGAAACGAAAAGAGAAAAAGAAAGAGAAACTTTGCTTCGACCAAGGAGGCATCAGGAAGCGTTAAAGAAGGCATATAAGAAGAAAAAAAAAGGCCACGTGAAAGGCGACAGACGGGGAAGGGGGCGGCCGCGACCTTTCCCGCGCATGCTTGCATATTTCCGTACGCTCATCGGTCGGTCGGTTGGCGTCGGGAATTCGAACCGCGCCACGCAAGAGCCAAAGTAGCGCCCTCCCATGGCGGCCTCGGCCCAGCGGCGAGTCGGGTCTCGGTATCCGTAAAATCCGCACGATGGGACTCACGTTGCTGCTGCTGCTGCTGCTTGTTCGCACGCTTGCTTCCAGCGAGGCGACGCGCGTGTCCGACATTTCGCACTCGTCTTTCCGGTCAGCGGCTCGGCGCGGTCGCTACGCGAATCGGCCTGCAATGCGTGGCGCATTGCTCGAGCGAGAATTTTTTTTTTTTTTTTTTTATACCGAGTTCAGTCGCTCGTACGGAGAAGAACGCTCGCGACTAGAAGACGCGGCGCATCGAAAGCGCGGAAAAGCACGTGTCATGAGCTTATCGTTATATAGCGGCATTGTTTGCACCGTTTCTTCTCTTTGTGTAGCTGGTCAGCGAGGCTGCCACGTGTGGAAAGTGCGAAAGGTGTGAAGAATCGTCGGGGCGTTTCTCCGCCACGGCGCATGGGCGTAGGCTGCTTGTGGCCGCCTCTAAATTAAAATGAAACAAGCGCGTCTTTTGTTTCTCCTTTCTGTTGAATGCTTTGCTGCAAGAGGCAGTGCCTTTCATACATTCCTTCCTCGCTCGTATATCTCAAGCCCTATCCAGCTCCTCTCCGCTTATGGGCTCGCAACGGCACACATCGCTTCTTTCGTATCTGCAGGCAAGACTTAGAATGCTCGATCGCAGGCACAATGTTTCTCTTCTAGTGCAAATGATTTACCCGTATTCTATCTCTTCACAGGAATTCGTCACAGTATTCTTCACAGGAAAGCGCGGTAACAATTTCACGGTAGCACACTGGACAAAGTGTATAGTTAATCAACACTGCCTTCCTTTTCCGCCAGCTTCGTTTGTCTTGCTTCAACCTTTCGATTCTGGAACGACATGCCGACTACTGAATCCATTATTAAAGAGGGGTTATTTACAAAGCATTGACGCCTTGCTCAGCAGCTTTGTTGCCTGGAGGACGATACAGCGTTAATGGATCTTGATAATGGGCATGGAACTAGAGAATGCAAATGACAAGTGTTGGAAACCGAGCTATATAGATTCCATTCACGAAGAACAGGAGCTCAACATGTGAACTCTGCGATGCTCTTCTGTAGGCTGCGTACTCTGACGCAGCCTGAATAATATTAGGGACCGGCACGCCACTTTCTGGCTCCGACTGATCAAACAAAACAGTCTTAACATGAAGAACTGTACTCACAGGAATGGGTCGTAGACGTCTAGCACCTTCCTGGTGATGAACCGCGTCGTGTCCGAGTTCTGGCAGATGATCTTGGCCAACGAGGCCTTCCTGATCTGCGCCAGCTGGTCGGGCGTGAACCGCCCCACGGTGCCGCCGTTCTCGTGCCAGAAGCGGTCGCAGCGCCGAAGCCGCTGAAACTGGAAGCCCAGCAGGCAGCTGAACGTCGGGCCAACCACGGCCCCGGCCAGCGGAAACTCCGAGAGTCCGCCCGTGAAAACGTCGACGTCCTCAACGTCACGATATACTCCGGCGATGGCCCGGAGCGTATTGCGTGGAATGTGACCCTCCAGGTCGGACCAGGACCGAGCACGCGTTAGCCCGCAGAAGGCGCGGTAGTCGTTGTACGTCCTCAGTCCGTGGTCGCGACCCCGCTGCAGATTGATGGCGACCAGGTCGAGGCCGGAGAAGGGCACAGTCTTGGACTCGAAAAGGTGGTTGGTGACCATCTCGGTTACGTGGTTGTCGAAGTTCTCCATTGGCGTCGAGAGAAGGCCTCGCAGCAGCTGGTCCAACCTGTCCCTGCGGTACAGGGTCTGGCTGTTGAAGAACGCGTCGGTGAGCTTGAGGCCTCCCAGCTCGTCGTACGCAGGTCCTACCAGCTTCAGCACCGGAGGTAGCAGCGTGTGGCCGAAGCGGAAGGCAGCCGTCGCGAACTCGTTGAAGGATCCGACGTCGCAGTTGGGGTCGTATCCGCTGTAGTATCCTTCGTCGAGCAGGTGCAAGCCCCACTGGCTCACGGACTCCCAGCCCAGCGTCCGCGGTATGAACTCGGAGTAGACGATCCGTTGGTACATGGCACCAACGATGCGTCTCGCTTCTTCGAAGAGGCGGTCGTCATTCCAGTGCGGGTTTAGGCCCTGAAGTGCTCGAGCTACGCGGTTGTGCTCCCTCGACATGATGGTGTGCATCGAGGTGAGTCCGGGCTGCTCGCTGACGCGCGTGTCTCCAGCTATGAAGCAGCGGCCGTTGGACGAGATGCAGTCTGCAGCGCCGTCCACTTCGGACAGCAGCGGCTTGAACTGTGGTCCCGCGGGGTGGGCGCTCATGTTCAACAGACCACCGCGGAAGATTCTGAGCTCTTCCCTGGCGCAATCGTCCGAACCGTACACAGTCGACAGATCCATGTACCCTGTGACCTGGTTTATCTGTTCCCTGCTCCCGAGGGTCCTCTGCCCTGACATGGACCTAGTAAAGGGCAGGCACTGCGGGATGTTAGGGTTCTTCCGGCTGACGCTAGGGAAGTGTGGGTCGTTGGTAGGGATGGGAATAGGGAAGCACTCCTTATTGATGCGACGCGGCGAGTCGCACGCTCGGCAACGCAGCGTCTCGCCATTGGGGCCTTCGGCAAGCGGCGTGTGCGCAATGTCGTGGTCGATGAACTGTCCCAGCTGCATGAGCATCATAGTGTACCGCTGGTGCGGGCGGCTGGAGTCTCCGTGAACCGTGAAAGAGACTAGCCGGGGACTGGGAAGTGGTGTTCCAGTGACACTACGTGAACGCGGCGCCGACACGCCGTCTTCGTACAGACCTGGCAGGACTCTTCTGAAGCTGTTTCCCACTTTACCCAGGTTAGGCCGCCTGAGGTTGTTGCAGCGGCCCGAAAGCGTCCTGAATGGCGTCCTCTGGTCACAGGGACCCAGGGTCTCTTCTTCGCAGGCGGCCGGTTCCTCGAACTCTGTGGCAAACTTGGACAGGTCTACCTGCCTGAGTGCCGGTATGACGTCTTGCCTGCCATCGCCTTTCTTCATTGCCTTGAGCAGGCGCCTCGTAGCCAGCTCCAGAGCCTCAGACTGGTTGTGTATGCTCCTGGAACCAGCCGTGGCCCTCATGAACCCGCCGCGGCTGTTGAACCTGCCGAACTGGCCTCCCTGGGACGCTGCCAGATCGGCGAGCGCGTCTTGCAGAACCGAATCGGGTACGTTAAGCAGCCTCGATCCCTCCTGCCAAGCGTCCAGGTCAACGTTCGTGAGGAGCCTGTCCTCGCACGACATGAGGTTGTTGAGCCACGGGTCCGGAACCCGCATGGTCCGCGGTTGCACCACTCCTCCGCCGGACTTGAGGAACACGTTGTCGCAGAGTACGCGAGCGAGGCTGGTCTTTCGCAGCTCGCGCAGCTGGTCCTCGGTGAAGGACGACGGCTGGTTGGCGTTCTCGAACCAGAACCTGTCTGAGACGCGCAAGTGCCGGAACTGGTGGGCGTAGATGCAGGCGAGCGTGGGACCGACGAGGCCGCCTTCAACGGGAGTCTCGGCCAGGGCAGCTGGCAGCAAGTCGACATCGTGCACAGTTGGGTACAGCTGGCTCAGCCTGAACGCGGCGTCCGAGCTCATGACACGCGACAGGCCGTCGAAGTTGTCGATGGTGCGCAGGCCGCAGAACTTGCGCCAGTTGGTGTAGCCTGCGAGGCCGTGGTCCCGGCCCTGCTGGATCGCAACGGCGGCCAGGTCTATGCCGGACTCTGAAAAAAAAAACGAGAAAAAACATTGGCGCAGAGCATCTACGGGCGTCAAGCACTGCGCGTACATCGTCATAAGCCGAACTAATTCCATCATCATCATCATCATCAGCCTGATTACGCCCACTGCAGGGCAAAGGCCTCTCCCATACTTCTCCAACTACCCCGGTCATGTACTAATTGTGGCCATGTTGACCCTCCAAACTTCCTAATCTCATCTGCCCACCTAACTTTCTGTCGCCCCCTGCTACGCTTCCCTTCCCTCGGAATCCAGTCCGTAACCCTTAATGACCATCGGTTATCTTCCCTCCTCATTACATGTCCGGCCCATGCCCATTTCTTTTTCTTGATTTCAACTAAGATGTCGTTTACCCGCGTTTGTTGCCTCACCCAATCTGCTCTTTTCTTATCCCTTAGCGTTACACCCATCATTCTTCTTTCCATAGCTCGTTGCGTCGTCCTCAATTTCAGCAGAACCCTTTTCGTAAGCCTCCAGGTTTCTGCCCCATATGTGAGTACTGGTAACACACAGCTGTTGTACACTTTCCTTTTGAGGGATAGTGGCAACCTACTGTTCATGATTTGAGAATGCCTGCCAAACGCACCCCAACCCATTCTTATTCTTCTGGTTATTTCAGTCTCATGATCCGGATCCGTGGTCACTACCTGCCCTAAGTAGATGTATTCCCTTACCACTTCCAGTGTTTCGCTACCTATCGTAAACTGCTGTTCTCTTCCGAGACTGTTAAACAGTACTTTAGTTTTCTGCAGATTAATTTTCAGACCCACCCTTCTGCTTTGCCTCTCCAGGTCAGTGAGCATGCATTGCAATTGGTCTCCTGAGTTACTAAGCAAGGCAATATCATCAGCGAATCGCAAGTTGCTAAGGTGTTCTCCATCAACTTTTATCCCCAATTCTTCCCACTCCAGGCCTCTGAATACCTCCTGTAAACATGCTGTGAATAGCATTGGAGATATCGTATCTCCCTGTCTGACGCCTTTCTTTATAGGGATTTTGTTGCTTTCTTTGTGGAGGACTACGGTGGCTGTGGAGCCGCTGTAGATATCTTCCAGTATTTTTACATATGGCTCATCTACACCCTGATTCCGTAATGCCTCCATGACTGCTGAGGTTTCGACTGAATCAAACGCTTTCTCGTAATCAATGAAAGCTATATATAAGGGTTGGTTATATTCTGCACATTTCTCTATCACTTGATTGATAGTGTGAATATGGTCTATTGTTGAGTAGCCTTTACGGAATCCTGTCTGGTCCTTTGGTTGACAGAAGTCTAAGGTGTTCCTGATTCTATTTGCGATTACCTTAGTAAATACTTTGTAGGCAACGGACAGTAAGCTGATCGGTCTATAATTTTTCAAGTCTTTGGCGTCGCCTTTCTTATGGATTAGGATTATGTTAGCGTTCTTCCAAGATTCCGGTACGCTCGAGGTCTTGAGGCATTGCGTATAGAGGCTGGCCAGTTTTTCTAGAACAATCTGCCCACCATCCTTCAGCAAATCTGCTGTTACCTGATCCTCCCCAGCTGCCTTCCCCCTTTGCATAGCTCCCAAGGCTTTCTTTACTTCTTCCGGCGTTACTTCTGGGATATCGAATTCCTCTAGATTATTCTCTCTTCCATTATCATCGTGGGTGCCACTCGTACTGTATAAATCTCTATAGAACTCCTCAGCCACTTGAACTATCTCATCCATATTAGTAATGATATTGCCGGCTTTGTCTCTTAGCGCATACATCTGATTCTTGCCAATTCCTAGTTTCTTCTTCACTGCTTTTAGGCTTCCTCCGTTCCTGAGAGCTTGTTCAATTCTATCCATGTTATACTTCCTTATGTCAGCTGTCTTACGCTTGTTGATTAACTTCGAAAGTTCTGCCAGTTCTATTCTAGCTGTAGGGTTAGAGGCTTTCATACATTGGCGTTTCTTGATCAGATCTTTCGTCTCCTGCGATAGCTTACTGGTATCCTGTCTAACGGAGTTACCACCGACTTCTATTGCACACTCCTTAATGACTAATTCCATAGGGTCAGCAAAAACTCATATCTCAAAGGTATTCAACAAAGAGTTGCCCTGCGCCTATTGCACCCTTTAACTCGTTTTACAAACTCTACCATTTAGTTCGATTCACTGCCACCCGAGAACACGTCATTCTTCGCTCGGTATTTGCTCTGATACTACGATTGATTATACCGGTTGTCTATACACTCATCGCAGGCTATATTGAGGTCCACTCTTAATTTCTGCTAGAGTACGTACGTGTCATCTCCTCGCGTTCGTTTCCGTAACGCATAATCCATGCTATTTTCATTGTGTCTTCCTATTTTTTCATGTTGCTCTTAGATAACCTTTCCATCTCGCACTATGACCGTCGCACCTTTTCAAGCCATTTTCCGTCACTCTGCAATTCTCAGTCCGCAAGGTGACCAGTGGTGAAATTCGCTCAATATGTTTCTAATTCAGCGGCAAAAGAGTGCGCTGCATGTCGCACTTCGACGTGACTGTAAATTTAACTACATGGCGTCCATATTGTGCTAGAACTTCAAAGTTTACCTGTGCGGCTACTTGGCCAAAGTAAATGCACCTGATCACAACCTGTGTAATGCTTCTTGTAAATCCTTGTTTCCTCGAGAGAATATTACACATTGCTTACATTGCTCACACCTGGCACGCCACCACACATGGAAACTTCGGTGGCCCCACAGACCCCCGACTTCACAACAGCGTGTATAGCGCGGAAAACCCAGCTGAACTAAATTCCTCCTCCAGCGTAGAAACGCTGGAGGAGGAGGTTTGTGTTCGAGTTCCCGCGTAACAGAATTATGTTTTCTCGTACATTCAAATTACAGTGCGACGCTATCATGTTTGTAGGTTGTGTGTAAATCGTACCTTACGATTTCTTTGGCGAATTTTACTTTGAAAAATTCAGTTAGTTCAGCAACGCCTCTGCGTTACACGGAGGGCCTGCGTGGTTCGGTACGCTTGGTTTGGAGTTATTTTTCGCTCACAAGATGGTCGTCGCCGGACGCCGACACCGGATATTCAGCGGCACGGGGCTCTTGACGTTGTCGTGTTAAAATGCGAAAACAAGGAACGCACGCATCTGTCGTTTGTACCTTTCCACGATAGACGTGCTCCTATCGTGATCTAAACACATTGAACTTACGCGCAACCTTCCGAACAATCTCAAGACTATGGCGTAGACGGCACCGCCTTTTGCATTTATAGTACAGGTACACAAAGAAAAGAAAACGTGAAGCATACAAACTGTCGTACATTTCAAAAGCCAAAAGAAAATTCTGTGGTCACCATAGGCTGTTGACATTCCGAAAGAACTGTATGTTTGCTTGTTTGTTCCTTTCTTTCTTTCATATTTGAAGAAGCTCAGCAGTACTGCCCTGTTCTGAAGTGCCAGTGACAGGATTTTTTATATGTTTGAACAGCAGCGACTGTTGCAGGAACTGTTTTCGCGAATTAGCTCCGTCGCTTTAATCCATCGACGAACGACAATCTATATGCGGGTAAGAATACGAGACACGTATGGACGCATAACTGAGTTTCCTCCGGCGAGGTTCTGGCTTACTGAAAGAAAGCCACGCAGCTTAAGAAAGATTTGTCCCTGACCGAGACTCGAACACGGGACCAACGCCTTCCCGCGGTGGACGCTCTACCATCTGAGCTTAGCGGGGGGTTAGCCGATCGCAGAGCAAGGGCGAATTAATCGAGAACTCGAGGAACTCGGATCAGAGATGTGCACATGTGCAATGTTTAGCGGAATGCCACAAGAGAAGGCAATCGCTACAGAGTTTGTTTACGGAAGAGTGTTTTAAGAGAGACCGCTTCGGTTGCAAAGAAGCGTCGTAACGAGCTTATACCACGCGGCGAATAAGAAGTAGTAGCGAGGTGACAGTGAGGAAGGGAGAGCGCAGGAGCAAACGCGTGCATGTTAGGTCAGCCACGCAAATGCGCATAGCCCGCTTACTCCTCAGCGACTCCCCCCCCCCCCCCCCCACGCCACCCCCAACCCACTGCGCCACACAAACCTGGTTTTGGTTTTCTCGGAAATTCCGCTACGCCCGAGACGATCGCGCACTGCAGTCGTCCGCGACCGTCTCTCAAAGGACGATGAGGAAACGGAGGCGCGTGTCGGGTGCGGGGAGGGGGGGGGGGGGTAGGTGGGGGGGGGGGGGGGGGTCGTCGCGAAACGCAGAACACGCAGGTTGCATTCGCAATCCGCGTCGCGAACTATACGCTCGTCACTGTACAGCTGACGGGGTCGTCTTCGTCTCGCGCGCCCCCGGGCGTCTTGCACTGCAAGACAGAACCGTTTGTCTTCCGGGCAGCTAGCGCGCGTATACTCGTCGTATGGGCCATTCCCTGCGTTGCGTCACTGAGAGCGCGCGATCGAGCTACGTATTTCTTGGCTGCCGTGCGTGCGGTACCGACCTGACATACACCGACGTACGCGACTCAAGACACGACCGTGTAAACACACGCACGCACTGCACGTCTGTGGGGTCGCCCGTATAATCGCTGATGGATCGTCGCCGTCTCGCGTCTTTTCTCGCGTCGCGGACGGGAGTTCGCGAGTGTCACGCGACCCTGTAGCGCGATATGGAAACGTGAAGCTATACGGTGCGTCTGCATCGCAGTCTCAAGATGAAGCGAGGCGGCACCTTTATTAGCTGTGGTCGCTCGATCTCCCCCATAATGACAGGCGTCGTGTCCGGGGTTGGGCGATCGTTCCGGATAATACGATATCGGTGAAATGCGGTTGGGAGACCCCGCCTTCTAGTCTCAAAGGAGATCGCGGCGACTTACTCAACAGCGGCAAGTACTGGCTAAAGGTGTACATGGCGTCCCAGTTAACGTTAGCGAACCTCTTAAAAATAACATATAGAATATGCAAAGACGCAACCAGTGGTCTTCTGTCAGCAGTGGCGTACCGCACCAGGAGGACTTTTTTCACAATTGAAGTATGGATAATTACATGATATTAATTAACGAATTTGTTAATTACTGAATTTCGTGCAGTTATTCCGAGTAACGGCTGGGGCTGCTGGTGTCGCGGCGCCCGGACGGCTATTTTCATATTTCGCGCGTTTTCTTTTTAACAATGAAAAATAATTACGCGTGACATATCACGCTTACAACAACTGAATCGGGTGTTTTAACACACAATTATTACTTTTCTATCAATATTCGCGCCCTAACTTTGGTAATTAAAATGTTCGTTAATTAATCTCATCTAATTGTTGATAGTTGAATTATGAAAAAAAAAGGATATCTTCCTGGTGGGGTAGGCCACTGCTGACAGAATACCCTTGGTTGCATTCTCATATATTCTTTATTTAAGAGCTTGGCTAACGTTAGCTGGGACACCCTGTATACCGTACGGTATAAGAGAGCATAGTATAGTAGGAAAGCGTAGGCGCACCGAAGCGGAACCGATCTTCCGCTACTTATTCGGTATGCGCAACTTTCGATGATAATATCATAGTGGGAATGTCGATCGTCACCTGCCGCTGCCTGCTGTAAAGGGAGTGGAAACCTCGTCAAGCGATTTCCTTTCTTCCCCACCTCCTCCATCTTATCGTATTGGCGGAAATGAAACTGTATTGTATTGTATGTATTGTATTGTATGTATTGTATTGTATGTATTGTATTGTATGTATTGTAATGTGTTGTATTGTATTGCAATATAATGCTGAAAAGTTCCGAGCCAGGGGATCTCGTATTTGTCTAGCATTATGACAGATGGGCTTGTCTTTACGGAAATGCGTTGATTTCGACCGCGGGATCAGTCGTGCGTACCACCGTGGCTTCGGCGGCGACGCATATTACTTCATGTTCTGCTGCCCGCGCCGGAAGATGTCACAGACAGCAGAATAACGGCATTTTAGTTCGAGCACATCGCCACTAGATGCATGCCACCATCGATGCATGGTACCGCAAAAGCCTATAGACAAGCTGCACGTTTCTGAACAAAATGGCGCATACTACTTCAGGCAAAACTAGCAGACAATTATGTATAGACCCTGCCCTTCTTTTTCGCCGTTCGTCGCTTTGAACGATAAGTCACGCGACTACTGCTTACACATTCAACGCTGTCCGCTGTTGCAGAAAACGCTTTAGTGTAAAAGCACGTGCGAATTTGTTCCATCTAGCACGTGCACAATCGCCCGGCTTTGCAGCAGATGACTCGTGGTTTGCGGCGCTGCCACTTTCCTAGATATCGCCTCAGCACGTTGACGTAGCTTCAGCCGGAGCTGTGAAACCAGAGCGCCAGCAAACAGCTGCACCACGTTGTACATGTAATTACACTCACCTGCAAGTACTATAACATTGCCTTCAGAGAAAACACAGGCTTAATATTAGAGCCAGTCGTAAATGTTTTCGCCCGCGCAGACTGTGGCGGCAAGCACTGCCGCACTTTTGTGACGTCACGCTCTGCAGCTCGCCGTGCGTGTACTAGCTCACCAGCAGGGTTCCGCAGACGGCAGCCAGCGGTGCGCCGCGTCGCGCGAGTTGCGCAACGGGCCGTGCGACGTCGGCCGGGATTCCAGCAGACGGCTGAACAGACGGCGTGGCGGCGCAGGTGATTGCGGCGTTCGCGGAGCTTAGGAGAGAGAGGAGGAGCAAATGAAGACGTGGGTCGCCACCGCGTCGCGGTGCAGCGAGGGAGAGAGATCGATGATCGAGAAACGGTGACACGCACGGCGTGCGCGCCCGGAGAGGAAAACTCGATTCGGCGGCGTCCTCGCTTTCTTTTCACCCCCCCCCCCCCCTTCCCGCTTGTTTCACCGCTGGTTTGTTGTGCCATCACGGTGCGCCCTGACGAAAGTGGATGTGAAAGCGGGCATGAGAGAGAGGGATCTTCCCTGCGCCCAGACATGCGAGTCAAGGGGTTAATCGAGTCGGTCGCTCTCGTGGATTGACGGCGAAGGTTCATTAACGATCGGTCATAGAGAGCCGAGGAAGTCTTAATGGTTCAAGGTGGCTTATGACTCCCGTCTAGACCCGAGGCATGTCTCGGATGTCTGGTACGCCTTGCGTGATGCAGAGGGCTTTGTCCGCAGATGTCGGCGCGAAGCCGTGATGCATTTGCTCGAGATTTTCGAACCTCCATTTCCGTACATGGTTGTCACTTCGGTTCAGAACATTTGTTGCGGGGAACAACGATGTCTTTTAACTTATACCGACATGGTATATATGTTCATGATACTTCCGGTTCTTTATTGTTCAGACGGCGTTCGGCGTTCTTGGCCATTAGATGTGAACTTCAACTACAATGCTAAATTTTCTACCACAGTGACATCCACCTGGCGTACACGAGAAACTGTGTACTAGAGGCAAAATAAAAGCGCATTCTTTGAAGGCGTTGCGATGATAAGCACGTTGGTGCATACAGTGGACACACATGACTCACGCAATGCTCACTCAACTAATATGACCAGCACGAGGACTCTGTTTATCCAAGCTGTTATTTTCTAGCTGCTGTCGCTGATTGCCGGAAACAGCTGGGGTGTGGGGGAGAGGGTACTCAGCATTCACCTGCGTCTGCTGACGTCGCATAAGTGGCCTGGAGGAAGTCAGTGACGTAAATTGTGGTCCCGAGGTCTGCGTGTGCGTCCGTTGCGCTCTCGAGCGCTCCTTTTCGCGTTGCCGTTTCGTGACGCCGTTCTTTGGGAAAACGTAAACTGCGTAGCGTTTGTTGTTGTTGTCGTCGTCGTTGTTGTTTTGAGCACGTGCGCGCGAGGTGAGCTAACACACAAAGAACGAACGGCGCGCGCACCAACCGCAAACGCAGAGTGGAGCCAGAGGTCAGGCAACCTGCAACCGAAATAACCCCTCCCGCTCTGGCGTCGTGCATCTTCCTCTTTTTTTGAGGGCCTCGAAACCATCTCCCACGGGCCGGAGCAAACGCAAGGAAGGCCTGCATATTCCGGACCGTGCGCCGCTGAAACGCTGCCGGGTGCACGCGCGTATGGTTCTTACGCTGTCATGCGGTGCTCCTGCATACGTGCCCGGGCCGTCCACCGCAGCAGTGCTCGACGAGATTTCGCCGCTGCACGCGCTTCGCTCGGCGCTGCGAGTGGTCTTCGGCGGCGGCCGCAGTAACGACCCCCGGGCCACCGCTGACGACCCGGAAGCTGTCTGCCGTGACGTCTCCTCGGATCGTGCCGGCGCATCCGGCCAGACTTGACTATTACGCGCTGTTTCGTTCAACCCACTCGCGGTTCCTCTCTCTCGCTACTCCAGCGAAGAACGTCGACTCGCGATCCCCCCGCCTGTGCGGCGTCTAAATCGCTTGTGTCAGGGTGTGTGGCCGCGCTGCTACTGCGGTGTTCGACGACGGCGTGTTTCCAAGCCGAGGCGTTCCCCCGCGCGGACCACCTATTTCCTTATGTATTAAGAGGAATAGCTTTCTTTGGCTCTTTCGCCCGTTTTGTCGGTGGTTGGTGATCGGACTTTCACTGCGGATACAAAGGCGCCCACGCGAAGGGCGCGTGTTGTTGGTGTTCGGCGAAGAACGGGATCATTACATATAACAGAGAACACCGTAACCACGAACAACAACGACCAGAATAATAACGAAGAGGCCACAACATTTTATGGGAACCTAGTTCTTTGTGACTTCTGGGGCGGCATTTGCAACGGTAAAACAAATATTTCGTCAGATATCATTAAACACCCTTGGCTATTGCGGAGGTGCGAAGATAGCCAATGGACGACAATGCGAGGACACGCTTCGGCGGCTTTGAATGCACGTTCTGATAACATCGTGTGATTAGTTGTGCGTGTAAACGCATAGCTAGCCGAGCCTGCCTGCACGTAGTGTGGGGCGACGGCCAACACTGGAGCGTCTGAAGGTTCAGATTTTGTTGTTACATATACTGTGGTGAAGCGATCCGGAAGGACGGCCCTCCCCTTCTACCGCCACCCTCTAACTCTGTGGCTGCTGCAGGAGAGGGCTGCGGCACCGCAATTGAAGTTCCGGTTAATGCCTCTGTTCTCTACGATTAAGCAGTTGAACAACAAACTGCATTTAAGTGTCCTCACTGCAGCAGATATACGCCGTAAAGAACGCTAACTGCGCTCTTTATGATACTCTTACGCTAACTACTATTGCGAAATTAGTGTGAGTCTAACACGAAGGCCACATCGTTTGAGTAATATTTCTACAGAAACCATTTAGAACTATTGCAATATGCCTATGTACCAAAATTTTCGCATCTTGCCTGCGAGAGTGTTGCAGCAAGATGTAACCTATATGCACGTGTTGATGTTCAAGAGGCAGCGCGCACCCGCTGCTACTATAAAGAGTGGCTATCGAGGGCAGCGGCAGGAGCACGCGGAACGGAAACGCGTGAAGCATACCTCTCGCGACAGCGGCACAGTGCCGGTCGTCGGAACTATTCGCGCAGAATCGCACCCCGTGAAACACGGTCTACATGCGGTGGCCGCGGCAAATGATCGGCCCTTTCCTGGATGGGTTCCCGTGGACCCAGGAAAGCGGCGGCTCACCTCTGTTCGAAGAGGCGAACATGTCCTGGGTCACGTGTCGTGAGACGAAGTTGTCCATCTTCTGGGCGTGCTGCATGAGAGCGCCAGCGGCGATCTGCTTGAGCCGCGAGTACAGCTCCTGGGGCCGGAACGCCGTCTCCGGCAGGCTGCCTAGCCGCTGGAACCGGCCCGGGTCGAACAGCTCCACCTGCGCGCAATAAGGAGGGACTCTTTGTCGGTGGCAGCTTCAACACTCGAGGGCTCGGGACTGCTTTTTTTCCTTTTTTTTCGTAACTATAACCACGCGGTTAGAACCATCTGTTTTATTGCAGAGGCCTCACTATATAAGCACTGTTGAAGGAATCTTGGGAGTCGCGTTTACGAAATGCTGGAGACGTATAGACGGAAGCAGTCGCGCTGCTGGCAGCATCTTAAGGCTCTGAGTTCAGACATAGCAATCAGAGCTGTTGTTTCTATGACAGACATGTTGTAATTAGCCGCTAGCGCAAGGAAGTCGGTAGCGACGTGACCTTACCGAACGTACGTCCCGACCGCAAGAAAAGTAAAAACCATTAAGCCGTTCGCAGCAACGGCTGGCTGGCCTTTACTTTTCTTGCCACAGGCCGTACATTGACATTCACCACCACCACCCCTCCTCACTTAGGCAAACGACAAAAAAAGGGCTTTTAAAGTGTAGGGTTTGAATACAACTCAGCAAGTTGCCGTCATTATATTGTTTGGGTAACACCTTCGAGCAAAACCATTGGGCTTGGAGTGGAAGAAGCCTTCATCTGTAGTGAAAATATAATAGACTTATTATGGTGACGACGAAGATGATAACCTTATATTTTGAAAGGGAGGTGCTAGCAGAGGGTCTACAAGGAATGCTGAGAAGGCATATAAGATACTATGCTGGGTGCGTCTATACCTTTCATCGGTGCTGGTGCTCCACTTCCGCTAGCTAGGGTTAGTGCACTGGCAGCGAACGCTTTCTGAAATAGCATTTGTTCCAATATTCGCCGTAGATGGTTAAACAGACAACGAAGTGGACAGCGGACGTCTTAAGTCTTTTAATTCTGTCGAAGCCGGCCCAAAATACAGTTTCGCGAAGACAACATCGAAGTCACAAACGATGCCAGCTACTTTGCTGTCTAATCAAGATGACGGCTGAGCAGAGAGCTAGGAAACTGCACAGGAAGGTCACCTGCGCACCAGAAGACATAGTCACGCTTTTTTAGGCGCTTAATATAAGATACGTGGTGTTTTTCATAGGCTACCACACACACACACACAAAAAAGGTTTAGTACAGTGATATATGTGCTTTTCTTAGCTTCTTGTTGTCGAAGGTAGGTAGCACCGACTGTCTTGTGGTATAGACGATTTCCATCTTCGTTCTATTACTTGCGCCCGAAGTTTTGTTGGTGTCATCGTAGAGTTCTCTAATCCTGGTGAGTATTGGAAAGAACCTTAATGACCAGCTTGTCGAACAGGACGCAAATGAAATTACTTCGTTTTGTTACGTAAGCGCTACATCGCTTACGCTTCTGAGGTTTTGGCTTCCTTATTTAATGCGAAGCTGCCGTTAAACCGCGCACGACCATTCAAAAGTAAGTAATTTCGTTATATCCTACGATTTCGCTAAAGCGACGTCACCGTCAAATGATCTGAGTAGGTTTTCCCAAGCGAGTTCGCGCCGTACCTGCGCGGGTGCAGCGGAGGCCAGAGCCCAGACACCGGCGGCCGCCATGACGTTGGTGACCCCGGGCAGACGGCGTGCGTCGTATCCCCGGAAGTAGCCCTGGTTCTCGAGGCGCAGTCCGAACCGCTCGACCACTTCCGGTCCCAGCAGCGCCGGCAGGAATTCGTTGTACGTGATGAACTGCATCTCAGCGCCCACGATGCGGCGAGCTTCCTGCAAGGTTGCGGAGGGCACACCGATTAAGCACAAGGCGGACTGCAGGTGCAAGCAAGACGAAGTCGCGTAACGTTCTTTCGGGCTTTCAACAGTGTCCAGCGAAGCTGCCTTATCTATAGGTTTCCGCGTGCGCTGTACTTATGCCACATGTCTTGAGAAGTGGCACTCTAGCGGTGCAGCTATGTTAGTAGTTTCCGTAGCTGCAAGGCTACGGAAACGACACGTTTCCGTATGCAGTATACGACACTTTCAGGCATTTCATACCATTCCGCATGAATTGTGTGACTGTAAAACAGACGGCACACGGAATTACTTCAGTGAGTTTGAATCGTTTTGGAGCAGTATATAGGTCCGCCTGCGACTGCCAATACCCACCTCCTCTTATCTCATATTGTTCATCCTCTTATCCCATATCTTATCCTCTTGTCCCATGTTGTATCTCCTAGTTATTCCGCATCAATTCCACGAGAGGGCTCTGTGACACGGCGCCGAATCGAGTAGCGCCGTGCACGTAGTAAATGGCTTTGACATTTTGTGTCTGCGTGCACGTACCGTCTCATCTGTGTGTCGTTCTCATCCGTGGGCGTTGTCCATAACACTGCAGCCCTCTTTCACGTTTTGTATCTGTATGCGCGCCGTTACCTCGCCTGTCTATAATTCTCATCCGCGCATCTGACATCTCGAACGAAATCGGGGCCTCGCGTGGTTCGTTAGCTGTTTGTGACTCGGTCTATACAGTCTACACTGTAGCCTGTTCTGGCCTTTTATATCCACATGCTCGTTCGCATCTCGAATGAAATCGGGACGTACGTCGTTTAATTGCTCTTCTGAACTCTTTTCATTATTATCAATCGCATTCAAGGAGATGTTGGCGCCTGCAGATGGCGCCTGCAGATGGCGCTTGCTACTTCACTCTTTTTAATAGACAGAAAAATACGTAACGATGCAGACGATTCAAACACAGAATACACAGAAGAATATACAGACGACATACTTAAAGTTCACATACACACAAACGCAAATAGACAAGAACAAATTTTCCTGAACAGCCTCTAAGATAGGAATGTTCTTTCGGAAGTAAAAATGACGTCGCTCGTTTGGGCCGCGTTCCCTCTCGTGAACACGGCACTCGCAACCGCGCCCACAAGAGCCACGGGAATTCATAATGACACGGCGACAAAGGTGATCATGGAGACGCAAAATATGTGCAAAGGCTCTTCGCGCTCGCTTTCCGGAACATTATTTTTATGTCATATATTTATTCGCTTAACTGCCGCTGTTTGAAAAAGAACAACCGCCTTGCTTTTCTTTATTATTATGTGAATGTATACAAGCAAGATATTGCAAATGAGTGCTACGGAAGACCGCAAAGCAGAGGAAAGCTCGCAAAGGCTCTAGCGCGCGAAGCTACAAAGGAAACTCATACGTTCCCCAGAAAACGAGCTTCGCAGGTGACGGAAAGTTCCTCCCGGTCACGGGATCGAACCCGGGACCAACGCCTTTCCGAGGCGGGGGCGCTCGCTCTAACCACCCGAGGCTAAACCAGGAGGCCAACAGCAGACCACCAGAACGAGGGCCCAATCAATGGAAACAACATCGTACCCCAGGGGCTACCGAATGTGGCACGGCGTCTTCGCGTGTGCCGTCAATTCCGGCCAAGAGTCTATAGCTCACCTGGAAGGCCATCCGAGGCTAAACCAGAAGGCAAATAGCAGACTACCAGAGCGAGGCTCAACCAATCGAGACAACTCGAACCCAAGGCGGCACCGAATGTGGCACGGCGTCTTCGCGTGTGCCGTCAAAATCCGGCCAAGAGTCTATATAGCTCACCTGGAAGGTTCTCTCGTCGTCCCACTGCGGGTTGAGGCCCTGCAGGCTGCGGGCCACCCGGTTGTGCTCCCGGAGCCACACGGTGTGCATCATGGCCAGACCCAGGTCGGAGTTGATGCGCGGGTCCCCGCTCGAGAAGCAGGGCGGGTCCTGCGACCCGCGGCGGCAGTCGAGCGTCGCCAGGTCGGCCGGGGGCAGCTCCTCGCCGCCGGCCGTCCGCTGGCTGAGCAGCTGGCCCGCCTCGAAGGCGCGCAGGAACTTGGCCTCGGCCTCGGACGAGCCGTAGATGGTCGAACCGTCCAGGAACGACGTCACCTGCGGTCGCAGCGCCGGCGGTGTTAGTGAACGGAAGACTGAGAGACGAGGAACGGCGAAATGGCAGACGGAGCGGATTAGGAAAAAAAAAAAAAAAAAGAAGCGCCGTGTGTTACGGCTGCGGCGGCCGCATTTCGATTTGGATAGAATTGAGAAGCATGCGGGCTCCACTTAACGAGAGGTACGTGCCCGTTGCTCGTTGTGTAAGACTGGTATATTTTGCACATTTTGTACACACTTGTACACTATGGTCCACTGTTAAAAGGAACACGTCCGATGTAGAGTATGGGCAAATCCTTTTTCCCTGTCGCAAGCGCACAATCGCTCGGCTTTGCAGCAGATGACGTATGGTTGGTGGCGCTGGCATCCTTCCACAAACCTGTGCAGTGTATTGGCACAACTTCGGCTGGCCGTTGCAGCTAAGGCGCCAGTAAAGTGAGTGCCGCACAGTTTTGCGCTGTGCTGCGTTAAATTTTATAATATGGGCGCCATGAGGGCAGGCGGAAAGCGGAAGTAGGCACACCTATTATCAGTACCGAGGAGGTGTACCTGATGTGCCTTCCTGGTGGCTTAGTGGCTATGGCGCTCTGCTGCTGAAGACGAGGTTGCGGGTTCGACTCTCAGCCGTGGTGACCGCATTGCAATGGACTTGGTATGCAAATAGACGCTTGCGTACCTTCAGGTTCCGGTCAGCGAACACTAGGTTCTTAGTCTCTTAAATGTGCCAAATTTATTTGACATGGCTGATTGTCTAGTGCGCGCATTTCTGACGTTTCGCGCATGTTTGAACTTGGAAGCCGAAGTTCGGCATCGAGCTATAGCTTCCGCTTAAGGTACAAAACCATTTCGCGTAAGAGGCTGTAGTGTGTGGTGCTTACGTACCTGGTTGTTCTGCTCCCGCGGTCCCAGTCCGCACGTCTCCCGGGGAGCGGCGCTGGAGCGCACGTACTCGAGGCAGCGCTGTCCGAAGCGGCCGTAGTACGGGTCCTGGGCGGGCACGTCGATGGGCAGGCACTCCGGGTGTTCGAAGCCCTCGGCCACGTCGCAGCACTTGATGCGTGACCCCTCGAAACCTGCGGTGTTATCACGCGCCGTCTGTTTGTCAGGAGATTGTTGAGTCTGCCGCACTCTCGAATGTCAATATATAACGGCACGTACGAAGCCAGCAGACAATGAAGAAAGAGAAGGCAAGGGGAACTGAACTGTTATGTGTTTTAATAGAAATGTAAAAGAGAAAGAATGGGCAAGAGGGAAACGAAAGTGGAGACTTATCGCAAGTGGGGGCCAAACCCACACACTCTGCGTTGCGCGCGCAGTTCGGATGATGTGGGTCTCACTCCCTACCTGCGGCAATTTGTCTTCTCGCGAATCTTTTCCTCCCTTGCGTTGCTCGCTTATAACTAACTTCACGAGGATCGGATAGCTTATCTGCATTGGTTTCCATTTTTAAACAGCAATAATACCGGAAAGTCTGTAAGCGGAGCTGCAGAGCGTCGAGTGCTCAATTCTCACTCCATACGTCAATATTCAGCATGGTATGGCCGATGGCCCACACGTCAGTAGTGTGAGTTAATATTTCGCTTGCATCAATTAATTAAATAGGTCATTATAGTACCCTCAGGACAGATGGTGTCAGAGAGGCGAGCGTCTAAGAAAAGACACTAGAAATTCACACGTTATAATAAGTTCCTGATTGTACTATTAGAGGTTAAAATACGTGTTATGCTGCAATAAACAAAGTGATTTCGATTAGCTTTAGTTGCTCAATAGAGGACAACAAGGAAAGGATGAGATGTATAACAACAACAAAAAAGAAGAACCGCACAATGCTGTTTAATTTCCTGGGTATAGTACAATACTATACCCAAGAGTGCGCTATAGTTACTGTTATAATCACCGTAGTCGTTTGGGGAATTAAGGCGGTTCCAGTCTTCCGAAGTATGTGGGATGAAGGACTGCTGACAGGTTTTCGTGCGGCATAACATGATTCCGGCTTTGTGAGGGTGGTCGGTTGCTTGGGGAGATGTACGAAGCGGGAAGAATTGAATTTTCGCGTAGGGCAAGGTGGTACTAGATTTTACGAAATGCACTATTTTAGCTAGATACGATACTGCTCTTGCGTAAGGCATCCAAGTGCTTGGTGGCCTCAACAGCATCACCGAACTGCTACGGATAACAGGAAACAATGGTCTTTGAAAAGTGTTCTTTTGAGCTTGACTACAAAATTCGTGTCTGAGGAGAAATAATGACGCGATACAGACGCCTGTAGTACAGGAATGATAATGTGAGGCCGCTTAACTTTGCTTATGTCAAAGATGACGCGAAAAAAATTTACTCGTTTCTCCTTGGAGGCGCCCGCTGTTACTTGTGACTTGCGAAGGAATGGAGGCCGACCAGATTTTGTGTCACGCGGTACCATCCTCGAACAAACCGCAGTGGCGGGCACAACGCAGTATCCGATTGGCAAAATTTCTCCTTGACAATGCTTCAAAGTACAAATCTCGAAGGCCATTCTTTTTGCCGATTACATTCGCCAGAAGCGATCGCGAAGCCGTAAGCACATCATAGCTACGCCATGCTTTAGACTTAAGCCGTAAGCACGTCATACGTACGCCATGCTTCAGACGTGGGAAGGGAGAAGCAAAGAGCGAGAAAGCCTGCAGACGACTCAGCGAAGTATCTTCACGCTCACTGTAACAATGCCGCACTGTAGCAATGCCGGGTAATTGCAATCCGGGACACAGTTCGCGAATGCAACGGAACCATGTATCCAGCGCTCGCACAGTTGACGGATACGAGAGTGACTCGTACTATGCGTACTATACGTACCGGCGGTCTGAGCCGTGTGCGACATGTCGTGGAAGACGAACTTCCCCCAGGCGATGGTCATCATGGAGGCATGGTCATGGGGCCGGTCCTGGTCCAGGAACATGGACGCACTGACGGTGCGCGCGCTGGGCAGCTGTCGGCCTCGGGAGTCTACGCGAAGTGAGCTGATGCCTGCGAGAAGGAAGAGTAACGCGAGAAGAAGGCGAACGTGAGACGAAAGGCTAGATCGAACATACGGCAAGGGCGAGCAGAGGCGCGAGCTTTGCGAACACATCTGAAACGACCCAGCACTTCTAGGAACGGTCGCTCAAACATGAAGGCGCTGAGATATACAGGGTGTCCCTGCTAACTTTAGCCAAAGTTAAAAAAAAGATATTCGAATGCCACGTAGTTGGACAGAACCAAGGTAATGTTGTTTGCCGTCGCTTGGAAATACTCAAATGATTTTTTTCATCCCGTTTAATTACCTAATTGGTCTTAATTAATTAATGAACTTTTCAAATATTATAACTAGCTAGATGAAAAATGTCGGAGAAAATTGTAGAGTGGCACGAAAAACTCCCTGTACAGCTTTCTGTTGCTCAATACGTGCCACATAAAAGTTTTTTTCCGAACGTGAAAGAAGCCCGCAAATGCCGCAAAATTGCCGCGCGACTGTCCGCTCGAGGCATTTTGCGTGCTCGGAAAAACACATTGATGTAGCACGTATTGAGCCACCGAAAGCTGTATCGGAGGTTTCTCATGTCACTTTACAATTTTCTCATTGACACTTTTCATCTAACTATAATATTTGAGAAGTTGATAAATAATTAGGTCTAATTATATGTAAATAAGTAGAACGAAAAAAAAATACTGTCAGTATCTCCAAGAGACGGCAAACAACATTACCTTGGTTCTGTCCAGCTACCTTGCATCCGCATATTTTTAAACTCTGGCTAAAGCTAGCTTGGACACCCTGTATAGCCGTAGAATGTGCGGAAACAGCATGTTAGAACATACGCAGATGCCTAGATACTTGTAGACGCGGTGATAAAAAACTACTCTCGATGTAACAAAACTGTTATAACGAATTATTGGATGCAATGAAGTATGCATAAAATGTTCCTTATCAACATGTAAATACGTACGCAAAGAACGAATATCGGATATAACGAATGATATTATATTTATGGGTGACTTTGTCATAAAGAGCTTCGACTATACATGTTTATACCTATCAAGCTCCTTGGGCGGCATTTGGGGGGATTTCTCGAAAGATATAAAGTCAGCAACAGGATCAGCATGCATAATGTATAAATGCAGAGCATATGCAACTTCCGTCGTGTCAGCTCAGTGGCTACGGCGTTGCACTGCTGATCACGAGGTCGCGGGTTCGATCCGCGGCAGCGGAGGCCGCATTTCGATGGAGACGCAATGCAAAAACGCTATATTGCACCGAGATCTGGGTGCCAGTCACAAAACCAAAGGTGGCCAGCAGAATTCGGAGCCCTCAGCAGCAGCGCCTCCTATAGCTGCTGATTGTGGCTTAAGGACGCTGAAGTTTGTCCACTTTATACTGCGGAGACAATGTGCGTGCTGTTTCATACCTTATGTATATGGCGTGTTGTTTGGTGTTTGTGTCAGGTAGTCGCAACAATTGTACTTATTATGCACAAGACTTGAAAGCACGGCGTAATAGAAACAACTGACCCGCAGTGTTTTAACAAGGGATGTCTCTTGAGCCAAAGCTTTGACACGATATATTTGTGCAAGCAAAAGTAAACCTTTGGCGTATACCTGACATAGCAGTGTGTTCTCGCCGCAGGGGTGCAACACATGGACACCTTGAAAAATGTCGTAACAATTAAGAACACTGCAAGTGATAATGTGCACGACAATTGGGTCCTTCTTTACCTTCACTAGTTCAAACGCCACCTATGCCTTAGAATATTCGTTCTGCCACAAACAATACATCGATGAAACAGGACAGCCAATGCACGTTAGATTAAGAGGACATGTTACAGACACCGCCAAGAAACTTGCTAAAACAGTCGCTGCCCATTTTTACCCTGCCAAGTCACAACTTTGAAGAAATTTAAACTTCATGTTCTGCAGTAACACTTTTAGTCTTTGACGTAGACGAGTCCCCCTTGTCGAAACGTTGGCTCAAGAGGCACTCCTTGCTCGATTACTCTTGCTCGCCTTAGATATCGATTTTCGCGTGAACCTCCTGCTTCCGAGGACCAACGCATCACATGGATATCACATGACAAGATGCCTTTGTTCAAGCTTGTAATTGTCGCAGGCACGAATTGTACGTCGCCGCCTTCAGGTCTCGGTAGAAGACGAAATGCACACGCATGAGAGGCCGTCGAGAAAATGTTAGGTGATAGGAAATCTTTGATGCTAAAGCAGCGAATGCCTGGTCATTGGAACCACGTAGAAACGTTTCTCTCTCTCTCTCTCCACATTAGATACTCTCGCAGCGCTCACGCCACGAGCACAGAAAATAGTTTGCGCGTTTGTCCCGTTCCACGTCGTGGACGATGCGAAAGTTTCGTAGTGCGGCTTGCGACAGCTTCGAGTGAGAACTTCTAGGCCAGTATTCACACAAGAAAGACCTTTATACGCTTAAATTGTTTCTGAGAGCAGGTGCAATCCTATTGTTGTGGTGTTACACATATTAGCGAAAGGGGCTGGCCAATTACAAACTTCTCTTACGAACAAAAAGTCCCCTAGCATCATCATCATCATAATCTTCTTCTTATTATTATTTTTCTTTTTCTTCCTCTATCTTAGCTCAAGGTGCTAGTTAGTGTCCGAACACGAGAATGCAAACATGTTTTTCATTTCTTTCTTTCGTTCTTTCCGTCTTTCTTCTTCAGCTTCTTCAACTGGCTTCGCACTGTTTCTGGCGAGGTGAATTTACAACACTTCGCCCAACTTTCAGTTTTGACGAGCATAAAGGAAGGATCACTGCTCGCGCATAGTTGCCTCGTCACGCTAAGTTGCTTCCTCCCGCAACGTACACACCGCGTGGTTTAGGCACTGGAAGTCCATTTAGATGCGAGAGTCACCGCGCGACAGAGATACAGGAATCGGCATGAGAAGGAAGGTAAGGCTGCCAACGGTCGATGAACTTCCGGTCTGCTACCCTACACGGAGGAAAGGGGCAAGAAGGGTAATGAGGAAGAGGGCGAATTTTGTTGCGCACAAATGCCGACGTTTCGAGATAGAAACGGTCGCTCATGCCGGCGGTCTTCACGAACTGAAGCAGCGCTATAAAAACCACGTTCGGCGCCGGTTCCGTTTATGGCCCCGATCCTATAGAATTTTTCGCTTCCGAAAACGTCAGAGCCTGCATACGGGTTGCGAGTATTATTGAAAAAGTACGCTGCTATATTAATATTGCTCACTAAAGAAAGAACGTAAATTAACAAAAAGAAAGATGACTACGAGAAAGCATCGCCAGATAACTTTAACCGTCTAGAACTTATACTCGCGAGAGCCAAGACGCGTGTTCTTACGTGCGCTACTGACGTCGCCGAGAGGACATTTGTTATACGCGGAGCATGGCAGGAAGGCCAGGTAGGAAAAAAAAAAAACAGTCTCCTAGGCGTTGCGGTCGGAGGTGCGTAACCGCTACCTTGGCCGCGTAACCCGGTGTGGAAAACGATGCCGCTACGCGTGCGTCAAAGCGCGTGTGTACAGTACAGCCTACGGGGTGTATAGAGAGGGTTTACAAGTACAGTGGGGGAGGGTAAGTGAGGATGCCGCTCCTTCTTGCTATATGTCCCGTCGTGTCATCCCCACGGAAGCACAGTCGTGTATCTTTGAGACGAGTAACCGTGACACGATCGATCGAACAACTACCCTGTCTTTTTTTTTTTTTTTCGAACCGCGCGCGCGTGCTTAATTTGTATTGCGCCGGCTCAGCGGGTGGCTCTCGAGCGCAGCACCCCGTCCTACCACCTCGACTTCTCGTTGTTTATCACGAAAAATGAAATCTCTCCCGATGCCGCCGAATGGGAATTGGAGTCACAACGACACTTCGAGGTGGGATATTCGGCTCACCTTTGATCTTAGCGGTGGTGTCTGTTCATCTGTCTCAGAGGCCATATCGGGAAGTATACTGTATCTGACTAAGACGACGTCGTGTGCATCGCGACCAATTTCTTTTTTAAGGAGGTAGCGCCACTATTTGAGTAGCAAGAAAGCAAACGAAGTGGCGATTTTTGCCGTGAGAGACAGCTGCAGCAGCGTAATGTATACTTGTGAGCGGAGAGAGAGAGAGAGAGAGAGAGAAGACACGATGAAGTTAGCCGATTATTTTGTTTCCTTTATTTTTCACCTCTCCTTTGGCTCAGCAGATCAGCCTCTAGGACGCTAGAGGAATGAAGGCCCTTCGGGGTCAAGGACTGTTTGCGTTTCACTTTCGACTGGAATTATGATTTCACACGCGATTTGTCTTCTGCTCGCGGTTTCTCATTTTTTCTAATATTATTTTAATCTGGAAAGCGCGGACCGGGTACGCACGAACGCGTCTCCGAAAGCGGGTCAAGATGCGCATCGACTTGCGTTGGCTCGTGCTGCCTCGACGGCATTCACACCACTTCGAAAAGAGCCACGAATTGAGCGACCTTGTCCCCGCGATTCTCGCATCTATTTGCATTTCAAGCGGCACATGGGCGCTTTCGCTGGCTGCTATGTAGGCTTCTTTCAGGTGCGTGGCAGATATGTGCTGAAAAGGCTCGTGGTATGTAACCGGTATCGACATCGGTGGTGGCGACACGCAAGTTCGAGTGCGCTGAGTTCAGACACGCGGCACAGGTTCATAAGGTCTATTCTTTTATAGTCTACTCAATAATGATCTTTTGCGATGAACGCGTTGTGGCACTACAAATGCACGGGGCTAAAACTTGGGCGATAGCGAAAAAACCTGATAAGAAGAAAAGACCAAGTAGCGAAAGGTGGAGTGGAAATGCAACCAAATACTCCTAGTTTCGACAATTCACAAAATAATTAACTGGCAAATAGCCCACAACTTGTATGAGGAGGATGGTTGTTCGTGATCGCATATCTGAAGTGGACGCGAGTATGTCAGGCAGTCTTTCAAGCTATTGGCTGTTCCACGATGAAAAACAGTTTCGTAAAGAGCATCAATAGCTTGGAAGACTGTCGGACATCCTCGCCTCCTCTTCAAGTATGCCGTCACGAAGAAGAAGAACGGTGCAAGAGATTCTGCTGACGTCCCTGCGTGTTCCACGTCGGGGCCGTCCGCCTCTCACGCCGTCGCGCCTACAGCGTTGTGGACTCCCTCGAAGGTCCAAGTTTTCGATTTTGCTGTCCCTACGGGGAATGGTCCCGAGACCGTCGTTGACACGTCGGCCTTAATAGTTGGCCTCTCTCATGTCTACTGCGTTCAGCACATGGGAGGCCTGAACTTCCAAGTCACCGTCAAGAGCACGGCTTCCAGGACTCTAATCGTCGATGTTGGCTGCCTCGTCCTCGGTGGCGAGCGTTGTTCTGTCGTTCCCGTCGGCCCGCAGGTCACCAACGTAACCTGCCTCTTTTTGCCGTCCTTCGTTCCGAACGAAGTCCTCGTCCGGGCACTATCACCATACGGCAAGGTTTTGACTGTCAACGCTGGCCTTATGAGCGGACGACGTGGCGTGCTCACGGGCACCCGCTTCGTTCATATGGAAATGAGTACCACAACCCCGGTCCCCAATTGCCTGCGAGTCTCTGGTCATCGTGTGGCGTCTGACTGCCGCGGCTTGCAACGCGCGTGTCGTCGGTGCGGCCATAGCGACCACTACCGTGTACAATGCACCGCAGCGTTATGTGGCCGTTGTGGTATCCATGGCCACGAACGCGACGTATGTGACCGTCCTTGCGGTCACATACGTCGTTGCGGGGATGGTCACCCTACGGCAGCGTGCCCTGTGCGGCGTTCATACTCGGACGCTGCTGCCGGAGCCTTTCCCTTCTTACCGCCGGCGTCAGCTGCGGTTGCGACTGCGCGTGACGCCGTAACCAAAAAAATTGCCCTGACACCGCATCAACCAGCGTAGACAAATGAAAAAGAAGAGGCACGCAGCTCGGGCAATCACAGCCTGCCATGTTCGCCGGCCTCCTCTACTCAAAAAGAGGACAGTGACGTGGCGGATCGCAACACGCCATGTTCGCTGGCCTTCCAAGCGCCGAAGGACACGCATGCTGTGGCCGACAGCGCCTCCGATTCGGCTGCTACTATCAGTCCTCCTGATCGCACCGAAGTTTTAAACACAGATAAAACACTTGACCCTGCGATTACTACAGTCGATACACCTACGAAATCTGCTGTGGCTTCATCCTCCTCAATTGCATCGCCTACAACGCCGCTTCCGTTACACCTGAATGAGACCCCGGCTGCCGAAGCTGTCGGCGACGATGAAATCAATCCCGCCGCTCTACCGCTACCGACATCATCCTCATAAGCAAACAGCTTCAGTCTCGGAGTTGATAGCAGCGTTGGACTCTCGCTAAGCCTGGATGGACTCGACATAGAAATGGCGGCCCCGCGAGACGTAAAGCGCGCTCATGCGTCAGCCTCTGGCTCGGACGGCGGCCCGGATCGCCGCGCCGAGTTACAGCGGTCCAAAGAACCTCGGCCTTATTTCTTCGAGAGGGTCGAAGAAGTGACGTGTGTTCTGCATAACCCCTCGACTTGCTACCGGGGCGCCGACTTGAACAACACGACCAGGTCAGTTTATTGATACCTTTAATTAAACATGGCTGACACCCTGAACATTATTTCAATAAACGCACAAGGATTCCAAAGTCCTATAAAACAAGCCGAAATTATCAGCGTGGCCCGCGCAAAGAATTGCGACATACTTTGTTTGCAAGAAGCAAATTTTTTTTCACTATTGGACATGTTCTTACTTTCAAACGCACTTTTAATCTAGATTGTTTTTTCTACTTCGCGACAGTTGGTATTATTTTCAACAGAGCTCTCTTGCGAGATCATCATGTCTTTTATGATGGGACAGAGCGGACATTCGCATTTGATTGTGTACTATCTTAATTTATGTTACGGATTTAGTGCATATATGAACCCGCGCAGGTCATTAAGTCCAATGATTTTTTTCGTGACCTGGACGTGTATTTTCTGGACGGTCGTCACGTGGTGCTTGTTGGAGATTTTAATTGCGTCTTGCCGTTGTATTCATGGTTCTTAACTTGAAGCTCATGCTTCACTTGATATAAATGGCGCCTGGTGCTAACGCGCTCAAGACGGTCATTGCGTTTCTGTCGGTGCGTTCACGACAGGCGTCATTTAAATCAGGTCAAGTATTGGCTGCAAGTTAAGGTGCATTTCTGAATACGGGGGTTAGACATGCGAGCAGATGTGCAAGGCCCGGGCTGGGGTCGCCCTGACTGGAACGCATGGGAGTTGCGTCGGCTCATCCAGCACTTTTCGTTGCTGGATACATATCGAATTTTTCATGGTTCTTTATTTGCTTGGACGTGTCGAAGCGGCGCGTCGTCAAGCAGGTTAGACCGCGCCTATGTGCCAAGCAATTTAGCCCAGTATGTCACTCAATCTGATGTGATAACTTTACCTTCGTCCCCTGTTTATATTTCCGACCACAGACCAGTTATACATGAAATTCGCTTCCCTGCTTCTTCATCAGTAAAACCTTGGCTTCTAGACAACCGCATTCTACATGACGCGCGCTCGCGCTCTTGTTTGTCCAGAGTCTTGCGCGCCTCTGTTTCTAGATCTGACCCAGAGTCATGGGATGCGCTCAAGGCGCAGTGGCGTCTGCATTGTTCAGTTGAAGGACGCTCACTCAGACGACGTGTGTCCGAAGAATTGGCGGATACTGCCATGATGCTCCGTATTGCCCTTCGGCTCAGTCAACTGACTCCGCTGATGCGGTCATGGCAGCGTGAGCTACGGAGGCGTTTCCAACGCCTCATCGCAGCGTCGTCTTTGTCAACTGCTCCTTGGCGATGCAGACGTAATCCGTGTGCACACCCTGAAGTTCTGCGCTTTGCAAGAAACTCGCTTTGTAGACAGCCGAATGCATTCGATTCTGCAGCCCCAAGAGTACTTCGTGTTACGTCGCCTCCCACGCATGATTATTCACTCATTGTAACGTATATTGAAAACATGGCGCGTATGACTATGCAAATAGATCCTGGCTCTCCAGGATTTCGTACAATGCTTAGTGGGCTGCCTCAGGTTCCACCTGAGATAGCTGACCGTCTTTGTGCACGACCATCAGCTGATGAAGTGAAGGCAGCATTATCTTCCATGAAGCGTGGCTCGGTCCCAGGGCCGGACGGGTTACCCGTTGAGTTTTATATAACGTTCTGGGACGATATTGGTGGCACTTTCGTATCTTTTATCAGCCGCTGCTTTGAGAACTTTGAATTCCCATCTAGTTTTCGCAAAGGTCGTATTGTGCTGATACCTAAACACGATCCGTCATCAGTTCGTCCAGAGGAACGGAGGCCAGTCACGCTTCCCAACGTTCACTACAAAACCTTCACAGCTGTTGTCACCCGACGCTTGGGAAGTCTGATGCCTTCCTTAATAGGACACCATCAGGCATGCTCAGTCCCTGGCAGAGAGATACAGAGTCTTTCGTTCGTTACGCGTGACATACAGGCTGGCCAGGTCAGCATGTGGTCTCTTAGTTTCACTAGATCAAGAAAAGGCGTACGATCGCCTTGAACAGAGGTACGCATTTAATGCACTGACCTCGTTCGGCTTTTCGTCAAATTTTGTTGAGCTTATAGGAATTCATATTCAAATACCCGAAGTACATTGTTGCTTGATAGTCGTGAAAGTCCACCATTTCTCGTTACTCGTGGTCTTTGTCCCCAGTACTCATTGTGCTCAGCCTTGAGCCATTTCTGCGCTAAGTAGTGAGAGACCCTTAAGTATGCGGTCTCCCACTGCCTAGAATACCGGTGTTGTGAAGGTGACAGCCTTCGCCGATGATATCACATTATATCTCAGAAATGAAGATAGCTTATCCTGTAGCCTTCGAATTTTCCCCGAGTACGGAAATATTTCAGGTGCTGCGCTAAATTTTTCAAAATGTCGTTATTTGTTCATTGGTTCACCACAGACACGCCTAAGTCCCCTTTTCCGTCTTCAAAGGAGCGATTCTCTTCGTACTTTAGGCCTTGATTACACCTGTGATGCCATATCAGACTCAGCGTGGCTCTCAATTCTTGAAGATGTGGGGCGAAATATTCAAGATGTTCAAGGGTATTATTTACCCCTGTTAGAAATAAGGTACATTGTACAGTCTGTATTTTGCGTCCGAGTGTGGTACGTTTGTCACGCTGTAAAGCCACCATTATGGGTTACTAGGTCCTTGCAGTCCCTTCTTGGTTCCTTATTCTGGTCGGGCAGTACAGAACTGGTCTGTCGCGCGGGCTTGGGCAACCACGCTGTCGCGATGGGTTCGCGTTCCCATCAGTGTCTGTCCGCTGCCGGCTGCTTGCTCTGCGATTTCTGCTCCGCCTGTTACAGCATGATCAATGTCTTGCGCATGAACTCGCCTGCTATTTCCTTGGCACAAAAATTGGTTACATGTTACCGGGCGTGCACTTAAATCACGGACCACAAGTGTTAAACGCACCTACGTATTACTGTACCGCCGTGGCATTTTATTGTGAAGTACTGAAAAAAAAAGGCCCATACAGAGCTCGACGCATGGCTCACGTCCTTTTTATCTGAGCACATCAAGAATATGCGCCTACGGTATATACTATGCAAAAAAATACTTCTTTTTTCTTGGATAACTTGACTGTCAAAAATGCAGCGCAGGAAGTTGTGAAGTTGTCTGGGGTGCTGAGTAGACTGCTGCCACAGAGCGGAGTAAAGGGTCTATAGTCACGTTAAAATGTGGAGATAAAGAACAAAAATGCCCGTCTACTTAGATTTAGATGCATGTATCGAAACCCCAGGTAGTCGAGGTCATTTATGAGCTCTCTACTGCGACCTTCTATAAACCCCTGTGCACTTACGGTACGTAAAAACCCCACTCTTTAATTTGAATTTATATTGCTGGCGTGATGCATCCCGTTTCATTGGAACTATGCAAGGTTAGCTGCTCCTGCCCCTCTATTGGCGTGAAGCATTTCGGCACGCAAGAATAATAGACAGCTCCAAGTTTTCCAAAGTAACTTCGCGGATGTTGTTAGAATGACCAAGAGCGACGAGTTTTTGGCGTCTTCCTCTGTTCTTCATGCTTCTACTATATGTCTACTACTACTATATGTCTACTATACCATACGTTTACGAACTTGCAGCTCGTCTACACAAGCAGGGCACGCCATGGTGTAGACGCGTTGGTGTAGACACGGTGGCGTTAACTTTGGGCACTGTTAAATCCGCCGTGTTGTCGTCTCTGATTGGCTCAAGAACGCAAACAGCATGTCGGAATTATGCGGAACAACACCACAGAACTCACGCAACCGCCCGGAGCACTGCGAAGCTTGGAGCCCGAGTAGCTGCAAGGCTAGCGGGCGGCTCATGCAAAACCACTGTCATTAAAGTCACAGAGGAAAGACAGGATTTATGAGGGTATATGAAGCCGCGGAGGCCGGCATTCGCAAGCGAACTCTTCGTAAACATGTCCTGTTCGCCTTTTCGCTCTCCCGTGACTCCAAAACTCGGCTTAGCACGCGACCACCGAGCCTGCGTTGCACCATGGATCGAAATAAAAAGTGTTCTTCTTTCTTTTTTCTTTTTTTACACGGCGCTGCGCTCGTGTGTTCTCCAGGTGGACCATAGCCCCAGCATGTTTGGCATCCGGTAGGATTTAATCGATGCATACTTGTTTGTGTGCTCTTCGAAAAGCTGCGTGCACATGTTTCTCCCGACGTGGTCATGCAACCCTGGCGGCTTTATTGCAGTGTATACATTTCTACATTCCTCGTTGCAACATGCGGGTACAGGAGGCGCGCATTGATGTCGCACCCGATGCAATTTCGGCAAGAGCGCGCGCTGGACGCCGCCGGAGGGAAGAGAACCTACTGCCACACGATCGCGCTGCGCTGGGCCGACTTTCTGTGACTTCATTTTCAACGCGTGCCGTTCTCCCACTGCCGTAGTCTCCTTCCTTCCTTCCGAGACAAAAAAACCAAAACTGGCCGTCCCAGAGGAACACTCCTCGCCCGTGGTGGTGGGTCCCGGCACAGCGAGGAAGCGCTGCGGAGGAGACGCCGAGACGATACGCGGCGGCGAACCCGTTGCGTGGCCCGCGTGATCGAGGGCCACCACGGGACGGCTGCGGGCAAGGCCGTTCATTTACATCTCTCTCTCTCTCTCTGTCTCTCTGGACCGGCGCCGCGCGAATCGTCACGGCCGACGGGCAATCCACGCTGACCAGCTATGCGGCCGGACAGACGATCGGTGGGGGCGAACTCGACCTGCGCGCGTAATATCTCTAACTGCTGTCTCGCCGTGACTGCGAGTCGGACGGCGTAACAACGCTCGTTGTCACGGGTTGCGAGGCGTCCGCGGCGTGGAAACTGAGGAGCTGGCTGTGCCCGGTGGCCATGCGCAGCCTTCGGCGTCCATTTTCTCACGGCTGGTTAACGAAGCGCACCCGTGCTTTGTTCTCTCCTGCTAACTGCCGTAACTCGGGGCCCCTGATTAGTGTTACAGGCCTTCATTGTTCGCCGTCTTGTAAGACGTGAGCAGTGAGAGGGATAGAGAGCGAGGGTGACCTTAGCGGGGCGGCTGAGCAGCAGGAAGTGTGAAGCGATTAAAATTAACACGCCGGATGATAGCTATGGGCAAGGGACAGCGAGTTGCCGTATCGTTAGTTGCCGAATTTTAAGGGCTCACCTAAATGTAATTTCTGTGGTGCTGAGGAAGCTGTGAACCGTCTGAAAACGTGGCGATCCTGCGCGGTCATCGGTGTACGCGTGCATACCATTGCGCATAGATTTTCCTACAAAAATCACCAGGAGAAACCCTGGCGCAGCGATGGGTCAGCTACCACTGGAAGGATGAGTTACAGGCGGATTTGTCCAATCTTCGTGCTTCGGAAGTTCTTGTGGCGTTATTTGTCTACGTTTCATATTTACGAATTCCCAAGTAATCTTAGTTTATTCGGAACGCAGCATGGCAAGAAATCTCTGCGTACATGCTTAAACATGCGAATGTCGGCGTTTACAACGCAATGTTTTGTTGACAGTGATCAAGTTACAAATTGACGAGGTCGTTCGAAGCCAGATGGACGTAGTCTATCCCAAACACGTGTATCACCCATCATTCCCGTTCTGGCTGAAACGCCAATTGCGGCTCCCGTGGACACTGCATATAAAGCGGCAGCGTTCCCTGCATTAATCTTTGTATCTGTGCTCCATTACATGTTGGTCGTTTTGGCGGCGTTTAGTGGAAGTGCGTAAGGTGGCGTAAGATACAGAAAACCCGTACACGTAGCATGTCGTCGGTTGCAGTGCCGCAGGAGAAACTAAGCCTACGTTTGAAGATTTCTAGATAAAATTGGAATCTGGGCTCCATATTCTCGAAACTTTATTACGTTAGTGAAGTTGGCAAGAAAGAAAAAAGCCAGCCAGTAGTGACAGCGAACGTGACAGCAATCGAAAGCGACTGACCAATCAGAAAACTGAAGTTGTTACGAACAAAAAGCTTCATGGTTAATGAAAGGAAAATGAAACACCCACCCAAACGTAGCTCATTGCTACAATCTCTCCACCTTTTGCGGGTTTCCGCAGAACTTATGCGTCAAAAAGCTTCGTGGATTCGGTCGCTCATACGGGCACGGAAATATCAACAAATGACTGCAAAATCAGCTGACATACTCCATGAGCAACGTCGGAAACGGTGATGTGTCTATGCTTTGGCAGGAGATATGAACAAACCGAAACAAGGCTGGGGTGATGTAACTACTCTATTCCAAGAACGGCATAGATAATCGAGCGGTAAGAGAAAGAACGAGATAGAGAGAGAGAAATGCACAGGAAAGACAGGGAGGTTAACCATAGATTGTCTCCGGTTGGCTACCTTGTACCGGGGGAGGCGCAAAGGGAAATAGCTGTAGCAAACAGCTGGCCACTTTAAAGCGACAATTTGTTTGGCTGTTGACCTCAGTTCACACGAACGGCCCAGGGGCTATGGCGCTGCACTGCGGAGGTAGAGGTCGCGGGTTCGATGTCGGTCGCGGCGGCCGCTTTTGTACGGGGTGGAAAGCAACAGCGCTCGTGTGCCGTGCGCAGGGTGCCCGTAAGAGAAACCGAAATGGCCGAAACTTTTCCAGAGTTTCCGACTATGCGGTGAGCCTCATAATCAGACCGTGGTTTTGGCGCGTAAACCTCTAGAATTTCATTTTAAATTAGCACTGAACGCTGTCCAGCCGAGTAAACGGGGCCCATCCTGCACGGATCGTAATCAACGCAATCAGCGCTGATTGCTGATGCCACTGCGCGTTTGATGTTATCAACTTATCGCATCATAAACCCACAGGGTTCTATGATGCGATAAGTAACGCGAGCAGATACTCGTGATAGCTCAACGTCCCGACACCCACGCGCTACATAGCGTTAACCAACAGAGCTAGCCATTAGGCATACCTCAGCGTGCAATCACATCTCCGCCGGTGTACCGGGAAGCTACTGGTTCTCTTTAAACAAAAAATCGTCCCGCTACGTTTCCTGGCCAACTTCACCTAATTGTGTACCCACTGCCTCATCGATCGTGTCGTTGGAACCATTTTCTGAAAAAATTCGCGCACCCTGTCTACGGCACCGCCGAGAGACAAGCCAGGCTCTCGATCCCTGTCGTCCGGGTCAGAGACGTGCCTCCACAATTCTCACGCGTTCACGGGCGGTGACAACGACGACGAGGCCACCTACCGGCCCTCGCGAGGTTCATTTTTCGTCCTCTTTCTTTTTTGGGCGGGGTTGACGCGTTGCCTGCACGGGTCGCCGCGCTTGCCTCATGCGATGGCGGCACACGGACGCACAGTTAAACGTGCGCGAACTTCGCTGGGTTCGAAAAGCCACGTCGGAGCTTGCGTGACGGTGCGAAAGGAAAGGGACACGCCGAAAAGAAGGACTTCTATTCAGAAACGCTTCTTAATTCGAAGCCCACGCTTGACTTGATTTAAATGACGCCTGTCATGAACGCACCGAAGCAAACGCAATGAGCGCCTTGGGCGCGTTCGCACCGGGCGTCGTTTATATCGAGCCAAGCGTGGGCTTCGAGTTAGGACGCATTTCCTGAATACGGGGGGTCACGCGCTTTGAACGAGGGAGCAAACTGACGCGTAACACGCGCACGCACGTAAACACAAACAGCTGGGAAGTATTTCTTGTTGAGTCATACTCGTAGTTGGTGAAACTGGCCACGCGTCTGGATCTATCCTTCTCTGTATATGTGTGACAATTAGCGCGCCCCTTCTAGAAACTGTGAACTTCAAGGACACGTTCTTTATGATGCAAAACTATCGATATTACTATGCATAATGTAAAAAAAATTGATAATACTGCCATCGATATAGCGCTACTCATATCGGTAGTACTATATAGCGCTTTATAAATGGTTTTATCGATAGCGCAGAATCATTAGCGTAAAATTACGCGCCGTATTGCGCGTAAACAAGACAACATAAAGTCAGCGACGTTTCCCTGTTTCCCATTGCATAAACTAAGTGTTACTGATAATCAGTTATCGCAAATTATTTGATAACATCACTAGCATAAGATTGCAAAACTAACAATAGAACTTTCAATAGCAAACATTGTAATACTATCAATGGCGTTATTGACAGTACTGCTATCGATGACGTTTGTTGTACTACCGATAATTAAAAGAAACTATCACTACGATCGATAATCAATTTACCGATATTTTTTTATAACCGCAGGCTGTTCTGCTCTCGCGACACGCTGTGTGATCGAGCAGATGGGTGAAGGAGTTGACCCTTTGCTTTCCAAAATGATGATATCATGAAAACATAGACTCGTGCCTTCTGTTCCCCTGAAATTAATTAAGGCAAATAAATATGCCTTGTGGTAGAGTATATGTGTGCCTCGTACCAACGCAGTTACTATAGTACAACTGTAAGCAAATAATGCCTGTGGTCAATGAAGCAGTTAACATGTATTTATGGACTAATTGGTGTTGGATCGTGGTGCTATAGAGTCCGGATATAGTTCTTTCTCAGCGCTTTATGCGTAGCTTTGCTTTCTGCAGTTCCTATACTGGCTAAAGAAGCCTCTCCGGGATGTCCTTGTTACTATATATAGTTCACGCTTGTGAGAACATTTAGAAAAACAGTAACGATTTCCAGATCTTATGATACCGATTTCAGCAAGGGGATCGTTATACCAGCGAAGATGAGCCGTTTTGGCAATACGCTTATACCTGTGGCTGCAATTTATAGTTCCTTCTTCTTTTCTTTTCTGGAGTATGGCACACGTTATTGTTTAAGTGCCCCCTCCGCAATCCCACACCGGGCTAACTGGTTAAAGATACACGCATTTGTGCGCGCTCAAAATTACCACAAAACTGCACTGAAGCACAGATGTACGTAAGACAGCAGACACAGGGGCGCCAAGGCTGTGTCCTGTGCCCGCGTACAACCAAAGACAGCAAGACACCGTGCGCTTGGTGCACATGTCTTTGCGTCCACGCTTGCCTCTGTGTGGCTCATTCTTAAATATTGCGCACAAGTTTAACTTTGCAAGAGTGTAAGCACGTCTATAAGTTCCGTCTATACGCGGGCGCTGCGTGCAAGCGGTTTGCGACGCGAAGTCCTTCTGTATCTCTGTGCAAAACCTAACCTATCTTTCGCATGCTTTCGTTTTGTTTGGCTCAGCGTAAACAGGAAAGCAACGCCATCCCTGCAGGAGATAGATGATCTCCCCTATCATCCGGCGCGCTCGCGAAAGAATCGCGAGACAATGAAACAGCAACGAATGATGTCTCGAGGTCCCTTTCGTCGACATTGCTACGACAGCGTTTCTCGGAAGAATTGCGTTCGCATTGTCTCTCTCGACGTTCGTGCGCGTTCTTGCTCTTTGCACTGTGGTGTCCTTCTACGGGGGAAAAAATGATGCGGAGGTTCCATCCGTTCTCATCGGCTTATGGCTTATACCGTGGGAATGTATATGGTTGTGCGCTTCGCAGGTTAAAGGCCTTATATATATATTGTCGTATGGCAGTATGGGGTCAGTCCAGTCACGACAACGCACTGCGCGGGGTAAAAAGAGAAATGCAGGAAATGAACGAAAGAACGATCAAGGCACCATGTGCACTGTCACAACAGTGCACATGGTACCTTGATTGTCTGGGCCGAGGAACGCGCTGTTCGCGGGATAAAATGCAAACGGCCGCCTGCGCGACTGGGAAGATAGCGAACGCACACAAATACATGTGACGTCATCTGCGCCGGCATTGTCGGTTGTACCTGGGATAGCGTACCGGGAAAAAGATGTGTGCGCTACATCACAATGACTTGTGTACATTAAGAGGCGTTGTTATTGAATGCAAATTGTCTCTTATGCGTTGGTCTTCGGGGCACAGTGCGTAAAGCATGAGCAATCCTACGTCTTCTCGAAGTACGACGGTATTAAAGGGGCTTCACCCGGTAGGAATAATGTAGCGGTTAACATTCAACTGCTTTAGTGTCTGAAGAATGGCTGGGAGAGACCCTCGCCCTGCAACGAATATGAGATAGTCAGATGACGGTTATGATGGAGGCGATGATGTGTTAAATACACAATCTGCACATTCCGCATCATCTTTCACGCAACAGTTAGGAAAAAAGATATCTTTCGTAATTGCAGTGTAGAATAGCTTGGATAAGGAATAATAGTCAGCATTGGAACAATGACTATAGTGTCCGTTGATTACAATGATTCCGAGGATGGTGCAATGCCTGGAACGGTCGTGTATTGGGCTCTTCCCGTGCACGTTGAACGAGGTGGCCAAAGTATTCTGCGACGCTCCGCCGAGGCGGTGGAGCTTTGGCGCTATAAATTCCACATTTTCGCGACATATTTTCTCGGAAGTATAAGTTAAAGGCACTTACTTGATTCTTTTCTTTTTTTTTTCTGCACTCAGTTACGGGGCGTTCAGTAAATATCGAGCGGCGTTATTTCGTGCCGTTATCGTCGCTTCCCGCGTCACCGAAAGATCACGAACGCCGGGAGAAGCAAAACATAATCTTAGGATTTCGACGATTTGACTGGCACAATGTTTCAGAGTTGATAGGGGACAAGCCTTTTCTGTCACCCCTCTTCTATATAAGCTGCGCGTTTTCGGTTGAACCTTTGTCCCTCTCGCGAGCCACGACGAAACAAAGTATACCGCCGGTAATACACCCCGCATTTCTCTGTGACGTACACTGCGAGCCAGGCGCTATCTCCGGTATGAATTATTTATGAACTGGCCACTGGCGACTGACGGCGTAAACACGTTCGATATACGAGCGTCCGACCAGGGCGCAAACGCTTCGTTGTCGCTCGATGCGTCCGGAGACGCGGCACGCCGTCCCATTAATTATCTTGCGCCTCAACTGTCATTCCTCGTTGGAGGCTATATGCCAGACAGTAATTAACTGACGTTGTTCCACAGGGCAGTTGGTGGCTGAATTCGTGTAAGATGTTGCCTGCAGCGCAACAAGGAAGTGGGGTGCAACAGAACTGCTTGTTGGCCTAGTTGGTGCTTGCTAAAAGACATGTTTTTTTTTTTGCCGCAATTGAACACTCACAAAAGAAAGACACATAAAGACAACACTCAGTTGGAAGTGCCGCCCGTGTTGTCTTTATGTGTCTTTCTTTTGTGAGTGTTCAATTGCGGCAAAAACATGTCTTTTAGAAGGGGGGGTGGGCGGAAAGAAACCGTGTGTGTCTGTGCGTGTGTGTAAGTAAATCAAGACAGTCTACCGCGACTAAATCAAGGTAGACTACCTTACTTTAATGCACAGCGCGAGAAGCCGTTATTTTTCTCACAGATCGCCTATGGGGCCAGAATAGCGACTCGGGCAACCTCTCGATGCTTTGAGCTTGCATGCGAGGGTTTATCGGCCAGTCGCGCCTGCCCTGAACGTCACGTGCTACATGAGCGGCTGCAGTTGGAAGGATTCTATGGTCGTGGATGGAGCTGGCTAACACTGCCATGCAGGGCAGCGTTTAGTGTACATACGTAGGAAAGAGAAGAGCAGGAGGCAGGGATGTTAACCAGAATAACGTCCGGTTGGCTACCCTACACCGTGGGAATGGGAAAGGGGAAAACAATCACAGGATACAGGAGGGGAGGCAGCAGTCTGGTAGAGCACGTGGTAGAGTTGGTCGTAGCTGTATGATAGAGCTGGCACGCGTCATGAGGTTAGATGTAGGTTCGTCTCCCACCGACGGCAAAAAAAAAAAAAAAAAAAAAAATAAGCAGCTTTTCTTTTATTTGCTCTTCTTAACTAACAATACGAACTTTGGTCTTAATTTAACTCTCATCTATACTTCATACGTTTGAATTTAGCTGCGCTCATCTTGGCTATGTTGTCCGTTGCCTTGTGTTTTCTTTCAGTGCAGAGCCGTTTAATGAAATCATTGTCAAGTGCCCGAGGCCCAAGCGCAGATGCGTATGCGCGCATTTACCTTCGTTATTCAGATAACGATCACCGATGAGCCTGGAGAGCCGAACCACGAGGTTTTTGTAGCCAACTGTGTCGCACCTTCATTTGAATACTTTAATCTCTCTTCTACGTTTCTCAACCAAAAGCTGACGACAAGATTGCTCAAATTTTCTTATTTCTGCCGAATTGTTTTCTTTCTTTTTTATTTGCAGTTGTGGATATTTTCTCCCATATTCTTTTATTTTCGATTGGCTTGAAGCCTGCCATACGATTGGTGGCGCGAGCTTTTCTCACACTCATCCCCATACATGTATTCGGAGCACAGGGTTCCGAGAACCTGTCGTAAGTACCTGTTCTTTTTTCGTTCCCAAGACGGTTAGGAACTTAGCGAGGATGGAATGAGGGGATCATCCCAAGAAAGCAAGGTAGTGCTGGAAGCCTCTTATTGCAGGGGTGACCGCCGTATCAGTCGAATTTCGGTCTTTTTTAGAAAGTTCTTGAATGAAGTGTACCTTTCGTTTTCTTTTTTTTTTTTTTTATTCGCTCGGGTTGCCACGTGGCGCAACACGGGAATCAAATTAAATGCAAGCACGAAGGCCAGTTTCATTCAGTTGCAACAAAGAGCGACTCGTGGAAAGTGTGTTGTTCGTGATCCACCGTCCATATCTTCAAACGCGCTTACTCTGTGCTTGAGTTGAGGGAAGGACACGCTGCATCACGGCAGAAGGAGAAGTCTCAAACATCGAGTCTTACACACGGGACACTAATTAGTCCCGCAACAGAAGCAGCGGCCAGCACCGCGTTTGTTCTCACACTGATCGCGCTCAGGTGCATATACTGTGGCCCACCCTGCAGAACCGACAGAAAGGTTGTGGGATTAGAGCTGCACCTTCTGCAGACGTGCTAAGTGAACGCTACAATTAGAAGGCGTGCGAATCTTCTCGCAAGCGTTCAACCGTGCGTTTACGAAGCGCTTATCGAGTCTATATATACCACTGCGAGCCACTGAGTCTGGTCTTTCCTTCTCATCGTTCATGCGAAAGTGGGGTGTCGAAAGTGCTCGGGCCATTGGTTGCGCGACGATGGCGGTTTTTTGCCCTGGCCGTGTACAGCAATTGGCTGCTATGACTTTCTCCGTCGAGGACGAGGACATGGTTTCGGTTCCCGGAAGGTGTGAGCTAGCCAAGTTATTATCCTAGTAAAAAAGAAAAAGAAAGAAATATGAACTCTCCGTGAGTTTCTCTGGCAGGATGTTCTTCTTTAATGAAAAGCCACGTTTAGCACATGGTCACGTGTTACAAAAGCACAAACCTTCCAGATCCGTCTTTTGCTTTTAACGGCGCCCTCTGTGGCGATACATCCAATTTGTTTCCCCTCTCTTCTGTGCCAGTAAGCTGTTCAAGCGCACACTATCTCCATTTAGCGAAGTCATCGATTTAAGCAAACGACTGGCCACTCCCGTGTCTCGGTTGCCTCATGTGCACGATCGCGCGCAAAGGACAGTGGGCCGCAGTTCTGCAGCCACTTCTCGAACAAAAGAACAAACAAGTCACGCCTGGCGTGCTCTCCTCTCGGGCCAATATTTCTTTTGCCTCGCTCTCCGTTCTTCTTCGTTTGCATATTTGTGCCGTAACCGCGCGCGCGCCGCCGCTTTTGTTCTGACAGCACCGTGGCTGCTCTCCCTGCGTGACCCGGTTCTCCCCGGACGGGGAAAAAAATAACCCGGCGCCGTCACCCCCTTTCCTTCCCTTTCCCCCCTCCGTCTTCTTTGTGTAACGGATGCTGTATTGCCCGGTCTCCCCGCTTACTCTCTCTCTCTCTCTCTCTCTCTTGTTTCTTTTTTTTTTTTAACCGCGTGGTAAACCACACACAGCTAGACGGCCTCAAGGCGTGCTCGGAGTTCGGCAAAAAAAAAAAAAAAAAAAAACAATTGCCAGGGAGCATCGCCACCGCCTTCGGCGCGTGACCTTGTTTGACTTAGTGGCATACAGTGTGCAGACCGCGCTCACGACAGAGAGTGAGCTGCCGAACTTTGACCTCCTATTGTGATGTTACACAACGACGAAACGACGAAGATCGGTCATGGTTGCTCACCATAGCGAAACGGGGAATATTCGATTTCTGTTTTGCTTTTTTCCTGCGTCCTATCTTCTGATCTCAACCGGGGAGGCGGTGCCCGCACCAGTTTAAAGTAAAAGCGCTAAAGGCAAGTTGTTGTAGAAATGTTTACGCATGCAAATTAAAAGTAAATAAACAAAGTGGCTATGTCGATCGGGCTGATGAGCTCTTTAGATAAAGTTTCGAAGCCTGCGCTCAAAAGTTTCGGCTACGGCCGGCTTTCTTCTGGCTGTTACGTAGAAAGCCTTCTTTGCTAAGCCTCAACATCGGCTTCTCTGCACCTCCGCAGGAGGTGTCTCGAAACGATGTAATACACTTTCGAAGACATAGCGCTCCAGCCAATCTTTTGTCGTTTTGTACTTCCTTGTCTTTAGCATTTTCTTGCTGCCAGTTTCGCTTACTCCAGCGAGTACATTGCCAGTCTAATACTACAGCGTGTTTCACGTGACTGCGGCCATTATTCGCAAGGGAGAGAATAATGTGAAGGATTTCCACTGCGACTCGAGCTTAATGTTGCGGCACATATTGTCGGCCCTTGCGGAAGCAACATCCGCATGCTGCACGCTACTAAAGTGCCTCTGGTGTTGTTCCTAACGTCTGCAACCATAAATAAAAACTTTGCAGATATGAGTAGCTGTATTGTGTTCGAGGCGAAGTATTGAAACTTATAAGAGAGAGAGATAGGAGGAGGGGGAATGTAATACAGGGAGGCTAACCAGATATAAGTCAGGTGGGCTATCCCGCACGGGGAAAAGGGGATGAGGGATTGAAGTAAATAATGAAAAGAGAATAGGGGAGAGTGGCCACGTGCACATAAATAAAGAGATAGAGAGATGAAGAGGAAAGGCAGGGAGCTTAACCAGATATCACTCTCCGGTTTGCTACCCTACACTGGGGTTGGGAGGTAGGCGTTAGAAAGAGGATAGCACATTAATAAAAAAAAATACAGGGTGTCCATAAACGTCTTAGGTTCACTGATCGGGGGAAAGTCAATACAGCTGGCCTGATTTTCTTTGTCGACGATGGAGAAACGCCATACACCTCGGGTTCTTTGCAGAACGACTGTTCGTGTTAGGATGTCAACGCGAGTTGATATTTAAGAGGTAGCGGAGTACGGCAGGCTGTGTAACGCTTAGGATAGGTGACCTGCGCTCCACTGTGGCGATGAATTAACACGACGCAGGTCTCTTTGTGTACATGAAACCGCTCGCTGACTGACGGATTTGTCGAGGCATCACCCAGGCTCCTTGACAGCTAGCGCCGCTATTCTCAATGGGAGGCGGGATGCTTTAGTGCAAGGCAGTTTCCCACCCGCTCTTTGTAATAAGCCCGCTTGTGCACCGGTTCTCGGTTGTTGTCAGCGCTGTTGCCGTTCTCGAAAAACAAAAGAAAGAAAAAAGTGAGCCGTCTTCATTGTGTCTCCGACGCTTATCACTTGTGTGACCCTGTTCCCTCCTAACTGGAACGTTACCTAGTGTGTCTAGTTACAGGCGACGTTAGCTTAGTGGCTGCTCGGTTGTGCGTGTTGTGTACGTATGCCACGTGTAACGTTGTCAAGGATAGCCAGGCTGTGTACCTGTTCTCTTTTCTTTCTCTCTTTCTTTTTTAAGTGGGAGGCCACGAGTTGGCAGTAACTCTGACGAATGCACGACCACCTTAGTGCGCGCGAATTTCCATAACGTCTCAGCTAATCACGCTCCAAACAGGAATGAAAACGAAACACACAGAAAGCACTTTGGAAATCACGTGGGTGTCCGGAGCGGGTGTCGCTATGTCCGGAGTCGTTTTTATGTGTCTAGTTTTGATCACCGCTTAGCGCATGCAGTTAGCCATTATGAAGCACAATCAGCGAGAACCTTTCCTTGCTATTTGCTTTTTGTGAACGTACTTGCATAGCGTTCGTCGCTGTTCTGTGTAGAGTGCTGTTATCACGTCGTGTACAGTACGATACTTGACTGTACAAATATAGTGGCTGTTGTTCAGGTATGGCACGCTGGGACTGTACGGTCGCGTCTTGCCGATATAGTGGGTGTTTTTTTTTTTATGCACCAAATTTTTTAAAGATTGCCTATGGCAGATAGCACAATTCTAACCCTTGTTCTAAATTACTCGATGAGAAGGGCACTACCTTTACGAGAAATCAGAGTGTTCGATTGAATAATTATGCAATTGCGCTAATTATTTTAATCTAATTGCCTTACGCCACATATTTCATTCTACGAATTATAGCCGCTGACTTCGCACGGCATGTCCACTTGGAACGAATTCCCTGGACAGCACCAGGTCCGAGATATCAATTTTCAAAGTGTCCATCGACATGCATTGGTGTTCCAGTTACTTTTGTACTTCAATGCATCAAACAGCGGTTTCTTAAAAAACGAACTGGAACGCCTATCGATTTCGTCGGACACTTTGAACATTAAGATATCGGAACTGGGGGAGTTAGGTGATGCTCTATTCTTCTTTTATTGCCTCAATAAATGTGTAAGAATTTCTATCCCTACCGAACGAGAAATTTGGCCGTCACGTGGGCAATGAATGGCTCATACCCACGTAAGGCATAGGCTACAAGCGCTCAGCAAAGTGAAGCGAATAGTGCAGACATTCATTGAAGTCACCCGTATGCAACACACATGACAAAATACGTTTCAATAAAGAACAAGCTCAAAACAAGCATCTGAACCATCAATAAAGCATTGCACACCCCCTGCCCCCACCTCTCAGTAAATGTGCTATTGGTTTTGCAATAGCTTCGCTAAATTAATCTTAATTGACCTTAATTAACACCGAAGGTCAAGGACTTCAGTGACTTAATTCTACCTTAATTAACAGTGGCTAACTACCCTCACCTTAATTAACACCAGTGGTCGTGGGTCATCATGCTAGCTATGGAACATGATAAGCGAATGTTTGATAAGGTTGATAACGACCGATGAGGGCCGATAAGGGTTTATGTACTGATCGGATCAAGCTCCATGGCCTTAATAATGAAACCGGGTTGCGTGGAAATGACCAAGTGGCACAATGCTTACGCATACTTAGACAAACTCCCAGAGGAGTTTCTGCGTGAACATTTATTTATTTATTTATTTATTTATTTATTTATTTATTTATTTATTTATTTATTTATTTATTTATTTTGTACTTTCTGCATGCCGTAGTCGCTGTTGACGATTGAGATAGCTGGCCCTTCGGTGGCCTGTTTTTCCACTGTCTCATCATTGATTAAGCGACAGAACCGCGCCTTATTTGCATCTCTCAATAGAAGCAACTGAACAATTTCTGCGGGACGCGTACGCAAATGAATAAAACTGAAGAAAACAAGAAAAGAAAGAAGGCCTGAGCAGCAAGGCTGAGGCTCAGGGAGGTCCCGGCTCACCGTCGGTGTAGCTGGGCGGCAGGAACCGCAGGTAGCGCAGGTTGGCGCTCCCCCAGTACGGGTTCTGCAGGTTGTTGCAGTAGCCGTCGTACGTCCGGAACCGCTGTGCCGAGCACGGGGGCGCCAGCCTGCCGGACTTGTACGGGCACAGGGCCTGGGCCAGGGTTCCGCGCACGTCCACCTTGGTCAGGCCGAAGGTGACGTCGCGCGGCGACAGGCTCAGCTGCCGGGCCAGGTTCTTGCTGGCCTGCTCCGTGATGAGCGCCAGCGCCGAGATGTTCTTGGACACCACCTTGGTCTTTCCCATGGCGCCCAGGAACCACGGCGGCTGGCCCGGTCGCATGGCCACGCCGCTCGAGAACAGCGCCGGCTCGGTGATGTTCCAGATGTGCTGCTGCCTGGCGGCCGAGAGAGAGAGAGAAAGAGATCACGGATATAGCTTCATAACTTCAGAAGAAACGAGAAAAACGGAGCCTAGGACGACGCGTCACGTGACAGTTTTGCAGCCTTAAAGACTTAGGGCTATTCTAATCCCGAACCAAAGTAGGCGACCGCTGTAGCTACATCTGCTGAGTCCTATACATACAGGGATGAGAGAGTGAATGAGAGGCATAAAGAAGAACTGCCTCAAGCACATACACACAGAGGCAGTGAAATCAATCACGAAGGAGGCGTACGCAAGTAGCGCGTACAGTCCACGATGACTCCGTTCTGCACGACTGTATCCACGGTCACAGCGCTCGCTGCTCGTTTCGAAAGCCCCGAGAGAGACTATCCGCCTGACGCTCCCGTTCGCGGTGTGACCTGCTGAGTTCGTTGCCGTCGGTGCATTGCTATCTCGCGATAGATCGATCTCATTGTTTTTAGGAATTCGAAAGCTGTTTTCCTTCGATAAGTTTTACGGCGGTCTCTCTCGGACGGAAGGAAGCCTGCCGACGGACGGCGGAACCGTGTTTAACCGTGCCACTTTGAGGCAGTCCGCCCATTCGTGATGGTAAATGAGGAGGTGTCAGAGGCCGCCGAAACGAGGGGCCGCAACACTGTCAGGAAAACGGAGAAGAAAACATCCAGCGAACAGCAGAGACGGCAGAAAGGGCGAAGCTGACATACGCATTTAATAAAGCAACGACGCAGTCGTCGTTTTCTCTCCCGTATCTAAAGAAGACCGTTCAGAATATGCTGCTTGCTCGCGTTTCCTGGTCACTTGTTCAGCTCTTGCATTTTCATTCGTATGTTTGAAATTCGCCCTGAAGACATTGTAAAATATAATACCGGTACGTCTGGTCAAGAGAAACACCGCCTCTGAAATTATAAAAAAAGAAAGAAAAAAGCAAGCAACTGTATTACGCGACACTGACGTGACAGAGCGTTTACAATAAGTACATTGGTAACTGCCTACAAATGGTTAAACAGCTAGTAGTGCAGTCAACTCGTACGGAAATCCAGAAGCATTACACGTACTCTCGCTATAGCAATTAGCGTACATTTTAGCTGTATCTGGCTGCCCGGTGGCTACCAGATACAGCGTCAAGTTTCGTTCTACGAGGGCGAATTTATTCCTGCTTATTAGTGAAGTTATTCGGCCATCTGACTTCGCCATTGGTTTAAGAACACTGATCTGACTCCAAATATCAGTGTCAAGAGCACAGTGCATGATTGAATGGTTTAGCATGGTGTATCGGTTTCATAGACGGCACTTCCAACCACGAAGCAGAAAAATTCCAGTCATAAACAATTCTAACTTTTTATTGCTTACAATGAATCATGAAAAGCGAAATGACAGATTAAAATTGCAAAATGTCTTCCGTTCTGCTTCGTCAATGCGTGCTGAGTTGCGCGTATTAGAAATAGCTAGCACGCAAATTAGCACGCAACAAATAAGTTTTTCTCTCTAACAGAACGCTAACAACTTGGGTGCTATTAGAGAGATATAGAGCAAGGTTCCTTCCCAAGCCGAGAAAGAAAGATAAGTTCAGCCTTATTCAAATTTACCGGGATAATACAGCCAAGGCATGGCGTTAAGCACCGGTGCACAGACGGCAAACAAGCACAAGTTTGGTTTTGTTACCACCAGCAGCAGCAGCATCGTGACAATTACAATCATTTGGCACAGTAAGGTGGTGATAGTTGTTGTTGTTGTTGATGATGATGATGATGATGATGATGATGACGACGACGATACCAACAGAACAAACACACTTAATTGGTTTTAGTCTAGTTGATTCGCTTGGTGCGTCTTATGGGTCACAGCCAAAACGTTGCGCACGGTCAAACTGCAGCAAAGCGCCGGGCCCCACGAGAAGCGCTTAACCGCCGATCCTTGGTAGCCGCGAAGTGAGTCGTCACTATGTAGTCCGGAAGGCCGGCAGGGACGACCCGCCGGACAACCTGCCACGTCCGAGGAGCGTCTTTGAACGGGACCTCCCGTCTGTGCGACGTCCGCTCCGCAAGCGAGGGAGGAGGTCACCTTCGGCGGTGCTTCGCGAAACCTTGACGAGGCCGTTTTATCTCTTGCGCAACCCTCTTGCTTGCACAATAGTGCAAGCGCAGGGACAGGATACGGTCGCCCTTGCACGAAAAAAAGGAGGGAGTGGAGACGTTTCAGTCATCCGCCATGTTTCGATCCCGTAATGATGAAAACAAGAAAGACGTGAAGAAAGAAAGAAAAGAAGGAAGTAAGGTGAAAATTTATTCACGCTTGGACAGCATGCTCACTTGTTACAGCTTGTTTACGGGACGCGTTTCCGTGTACAGTTATCAAAGATAGAAAAAGAGAGGAAGAAAGAAAAGAAGCCGTTGGCGGTGGTCCCGCGATCTGCCTGTCTACGTGCGTGCATTTTCGTTTCACTTTCCTTTTTCTTTCTTTTTTTTCTCCCTCAGCTGCGCGAAGGATGGAAACATGCACGAAAAAGAAACTGGACAGAAATAAAATACTTGTAGCCGCTCGAATTGAGAGTCAATCAACCTCGCAAAACTGCCCCGTCCAAGGTCGTGCATCACTTGGAAGTCTCTGCGTGGCCCGGCAACTTGCCGGATGCAAGTGTCACGCCGATGGCGCGGGAACCAGAAAGCGACGTTTCTTCCAACGTGCGCGTGCCTGCGGTGTGTATCCTTCGTTGCCGAGTTGCTTGCGTTTCTGTCGCGTGTGTGTTTATGTTCTTTAGTCTCTACCTTTTTTTTCCCCTCTCACCTACGTGCGCATTTTCCTTTTTTTATTTCCTCCCTTTTCCACGTCAGACTGCCATGGTAAGGCTTGGAGTACACACATATATATAGCTCTGATGGTGTATCGGATCACCCGTCACGTCTCACTATGCAAGGGGCGGATCCAGGGTGTTGCATCGAGTGCGGCGGCGCCATACATTTAAGTAATCTCTGGGGTTTTACGTGCCGAAAACCACGATTTGATTCCGAGGCGCGCAGTAGTGGGGGGCTCCGGCTTAATTTCGACCACGTGGGGTTCTTTAACGTGCACCCAGTGACAGAGAGAGAGAAAGAGAGAGAGAGAAACTTTATTGCTACACCGGGCTTCTTGAGCCCAAAGGTGGGTGGCCTCCTCAGTGCAAGCAGCCAAGGCTCGCTGCCGACGCCCGAGCCCTGTTCACCAACCGCAGCCGGTTGTCAGGGTCAGGACACGAGAATTTGCGAGAGATGACATTGCGTCAGAGCTCCGGGTTAGTGGCGCCCACCTTGACCTCTTTAACGTGCACCGCAAAAACAGCCGGCAGTCGAACCCTCCACCTTGAGCTCAGCGGCAGAATGCCATTGCCAGTGAGCCATAGTCGCGTGCACTGTCTGTAGTAGCACGTTTACAGCTTCGCGAATTCTTGCAATGCAGCGGCGTGCTGCTTGCGGTCTTCGGGTTTTTGAGGCCCTTCGATCGCGCACCGACGCGGCTTCGACGGAGGGATGTTCCTGTACTGAAGTTTTTTCACCACTTGACGAAAAAGCCGGCACATCCCACGCCCTGTGGGAATCGGCGTTATGCGAAGCAGTGTGCGGGCAGCCTAGCAGGTTAACGAAACCTACCATAAGAGCACCAAGACGTAGGCGCCTGTTTCATGACCTACATGACATGTATGTCATGACATTCATGTCATGACCTCATTTATGTTCGTCATACACTCTTGTCATACTATGCCAATTTTGCTACATGCTAAGTTAACGAAACGACCATGAGAGTACCAAGACGTAGGCGGCTGTTTCATGACCTACATTACACGCATGTCAGGGCATTCATATCATGACCTATCATTTATGTTCGTCATACACTCTTGTCCTACTATGCCAATGTTGGCACATACCAAGTTAACGAAACGACCATGAAAGCACCAAGACGTAGGCGGCTAGGCAGATACTGTCAAAGTGGCAAATGTTTGCCAAGAAATGCTTCGCATTTAAAAGCCTCCGTTGGCAAGACCTAATCGAAAGTCTCCACTAGGACGTCTCTCGCAGAGCAGGCGTCGATACCGTGCATTTAAAACCCCATCAATCAGCACATTTCGTCTCTTAGCAGACCATAATTCTCTCGCGGAGAGCCGGACCGTTTCCGGAACCGCTCTGGCCTATGTGAGCGGAAACGTTAATGGCGGACACCCTTTTTAATTCACCTCGGCAGTCGGCAGGGCGCGTCGCACCAACGCCGGGGTCGCGTGTCACGGACGCGCGGCGGTTGGGAAGAACCACGAGATTACTAGAATGGTTATAATAACCATCTGTGGCGCCGTGTAATGATAGGTGTATCCGCATAATCAATTGTGAGTGCCGGCTCAACAGATCCTGATTAATGGTGTTAGCATTGAGCTGACGCGCAGGGCGAGCTATAGGTATATGTATATTCACAGACCGGCCGGTGTCTCAGAGTAATCGAACAAGCGAGTGTTCTGTCACCATCAATACGCAGATATATGGTCTTGTTTAATGCTTCAAGTGTATGCGTACTCTCAGCCATAGAGTCCCACCATTGCACCGATACGAAGGATTGCTCAAGCCACCGAATGAGGGAGGCGAGCTTCTCGATCAAGATGTGAAGACTGATGACCGATCTCGAAGCAGGATTGCGTTTTGATGGCGCGAACTTTGTATTTTGAGAGAGAGAGAGAGATTTTTAATGTTAAGAAAGCGGAGAGGTTGGCCTTAATCTAAGTTCTGGCCCACTACACAGTTGGATGTGAAAAATGGGAACAAGAGATAGAGAGAGAAAGAAGCGTTCGTTGCGATAACAAAAAATGGCGGTGAATGAACTTGAAAAGCGAGGACTCCTCAAAGTTTAAAATCCAGACCGCCCTCTTGGAATAATCTGATGACAGCGTTTAGAATGTCACACCTACTACAAGAGTCTGGCCAGGGCCAGGTTGAGTGATGAGCTTGGACAAATCATATATGCCAGTGATTGTCTTTGCAAAGCTTATTCAGGGCAGATGTACAAGGCGTGTTTTGTAGCCTCGCGCATATCGCACTCCTGGCAGACCGGACTGTCTGCACGGCCGACGAGTCGTAGACAGCTCCGAGTGAACGCCACGCAAAATGCGCGGCCAGCTTGCTTTGCTTCTTTTATTGGTGGATGGTAACCTCCCTCATATGTCTGGGTCGAGCCCGTGGAGACCGTGATGACGGTAGCTCGGCTATAGCCCCATATGTATCCCAGTTTTTTTCGTGCAATACTGTGTATACACTAGAGCGTTAGTGTTTGGTCGAGGAAATGGGATGGTCACTTGCCTGGCAATATTATGATCTGTATTTTCCTCCTCGTCAGCGAGCTCATATGTGCATAGGCCACAGTGCATTGAAATCCGTCGAAGTGGTATACAGCGCTCAGTTCACAGGGTGAAATCGTGTACGTCCGCCACATCTTGAGCAAGGAAACAGTAAGGTCCTCGTTTAAGGGCTAAGCCAATCACTTTGCTTGCAGCGCTGTATTCGCTTCTCAAGGTATACGCGGTACAGACTTGAGGTGGTTCCAATAATGGAAAACGGACTGAGCTGCTATTTTTTTCCAAGGTCTATTTTTTTTCAAATCCATGGCTAACATCGGCTATTCCCACAGAGAATGAACATGCGAACCCGTTGATATTTCATATAGCATGCTCGATTGGCCGTTTCAGAGCACTCTGGGAGTGCGTCTAACCTTTACTGAAATACTGTTTCACAGCCGTACATATTATGCGGGGATGCGTGGGTCGTACGGCTGTGGTAAACTGACTTCGTCATCGCCGCTATATCTCACTTTTGCTCACATCAAAAGCTAGATGCTGTTTTACGCGACATCTCCTCTGTAACGCTCTGAAACGACCGCTTGGTCACCTCGTGAAGTGCACGTTGGTGAGCAATCGTGCACTTCAGCTGAAAATTTCCGAGTTACCGCAGACTCTGAAGCGCAGTTCAGGGTTTTGTTCAGTTTTCATGCAATTAATAATGCTCTTGCTCTTAAAGTGCCTTAATCCCCCCCCCCCCCCCCCTAGAAAAAGCTTGTCAAAAAGAAAAGAGAAGTAAGTGGCGGCAGTATAGGTGGTGGTGGATTGCATAGTAACAGGCAGATTTAGCCTGCCGAAAGAGGTCAACAACTGCTACGCCGGAGCGTCTCTTACAGTGTCACTGAGGTACGCTGTCACGCGCCCGTCAAACTGGTCTCTCTTAGGGACGCAAGAAGAAGACGGGAAGCTTCCTTGCGGGCTACAACTGACCCTTCTGCGAGCAGAGTGTGCTACAGAAACGCATGCAGAAGCTTTTCTTTTTTTTCTTTAATAGGTCTTTAAGAGGAACGTACTTTTTTAATCACAAAACAAGGAATGTAGCCAAGGAATCGACTGGCATGCGTTCAGCACAGCGAACGAGGGGTCATTCACCCGTAAAGGCAGGAGGAAATCAGCAATCCTCATCAGTAGCCTGTGTTTACGTCCACTGCCGGAAGAAGGCCTCACCTGTCGTTTTCCATTTAACCCCGTCTTTGCCAGGGGGCCACCCTATGACTAGCCAATTTCTTAATTTCATCGCATCACCCAGTTCTCTACCGCCCTCGACAGGACTTTTCTTTCCTTGGCACCCATTCTGTAAGTCTATTTGACCAATCGCTATCTGTACTTTGGCTTGCCCAAGTCTACTTCTTTCTCATTATCTCCACAAGAATATCGGCCACCCCTTTGCTTTATAATCAACACCGATGTATTTCTGTTTTTCAACGTCACGCATATCATAGGAAACGAGTAGTAAGCCTTGCTAAACAACAAAATCGCGTCTTTTAACGCTGGCAAACGCTTCTAAATGTGGGGCGGTATGCTACGCATCTGGCATTAGCAGCGTGCAGAAAAAAAAAAGACAAGAGTAGAGACGGTCTCCTCATACCATCCAAATCGTGGCCGATCCCCTGCAGTGAGTATGCACGATCATAGAAGGAAAGCCAAACCAAACCAAACGTTATCGGTGGATCGTGCCAAGAACACATAACGTTTACGGGGACGCCAGAAGCATAACAAGTGCAATTCCTGGCCAAGAAGTTGTTCGCCAGGCACCTATTTCTCGGCGTATTGGATGCGTTATCTATGTCCCTAGAGACGTAAAAACGTATTATTCACCAATACTAGAGATGCAAAAACGTGTTATCGACCACTGATGTTTACGGAACAAGATGGTCGAGAGAAAAGAAACAAGAAAATAAATAGAGATTATCGCAGTCAACACTTGCACTACGTACTATACCTCGAAGTTCGAGTGTCCGCATTCGTTTTGCCGCCGTCGTAGTTACAGCATCCGCATTCAATATTTACGTGGTGTCGTTCCATTACGCAGCCCTCGCCACCACGGTGTGCATTTATCTTGGTTAGGACGACTGCGACGTTCACGATTCCGCGACTCGTGCGGCGCTTCTTAAGTCGAGTTTCAGGTTGCGCAACCGGGCTGTGTCGAAATTCGATCATTAGCATTTTGAAGCTGAGCTTTCTTTCGCCCGTCTCGATTACGGCCGTTGCGTTAATGGTAGCCATATCCGTCTCACCTGGAGAGACTAAGCGGGCCGATAAATCTGACGACCGAACCGATCGGCGTCGTTTCGCCTGAATATACGTTTCTCTGGGGCCCGCGTTTGATACAACGGACGTTTCAAGCCATGGACACGTAATTGATATTTCGGGACTGGTTACGATTGCAGTTATAATACGCGAAAACCTCGGCAGTAGATTTTCGTACTAATATATTTCTTACCCAATGTGTCACATCAAGTTTTTTTCCCCTGTGAAATGAATGATACGTTCAAAATATATCGGTTTGAATAGTGGCTTTAGGAGTTGTATTTCTTTTTCCTGAAAAGGAGACATGCTTCCATCGGATGCCATGTTTATCCTTCCTATAATTCCCGCTTGCTCTTTTTTCGACTTCCCTGTCGTCTTGTAATGGTTGAATCGTTATATTAGTGTACAGTGTTTGCCAAAAGTACACGAGTTTGTTAAGTGCGACCGCCATGCTGACTAGGCTGTTTCGAAGGAGTTGCTACAGCATACCTGAAGTTCCAACGCCCTGCGTAGGGAACGATAACAACTCTCGCACTCATCAGTCAGGTCTCTAGAGTAAGGCACCTAGATACCCATCTAAGGATCTTACTATGCAGTGTCGGTAGCGCCTCTGGAAGTGCACCCAACCTAATAACATAATGGCAAAGGCACAGAATACATATATAGCACGTATACACTTATGGCAAAGGCTCTGCACATGATGGCAGCCGTACGACTGCGATTTGCTCGACACACGCGAACCTGACAACGAGGGAACGAAAACTGCTACGACGTATCTGAAGGCACAAACAGACCTCCCAAATAAATAAGGGTGAGGAAGGAGGGGGAGGGGAGGCGGCGGTGGCGGAAGGAGAGGCAGGGTGCCAATACAAGCGGCCAAAACGCCGTGACGTTATAAGAACCGAGCGTGGTCTACGCCCGCATGGTTGTGACTGAGTCGCACGCTACAGCCAAGCTGCGCTGAATTAGTGATGCCGATCGAGTCGGGAATGTCGCTTGATATGCGGACGGTGACGCGTCGGTAACGATTGCGCCACATTGTACGTGCTCGACGAGACGATCCAATGTGGCGCACGTGACCCAACTCCTCGCAAGTATGTGGCCCTCTCGCGTCGTATACATATACACCGCAGTTACCGATGCTCCCGTCTATCACGCAGCCGCCCTTTGCGCATGCCTTTCCAGATGCTCAGCTAACGGGGAGAATAATGATCGCAGCATTCTATCTGATTTACGTTTGCGATAGGCTGTCACCTAATTGGGGTGATGTGGTACGAAGCAGATAATAAAAAGAATTGAAGACAATGAACTGCGAATATAAAGTCAGCCAGTTGCTGTACGATAGAGTACCGTTTAGGTATGTTGTGTTTTATTTGCATTGCACTGTTGCTTATATGTACAGCGGCGTGAGCGCTATAAGAAACCGCTTGGCGGCGCTTCTGTCGTTCCTTCGTCGATTTAGGCACCTCTGGCCTCCCTGAGGCCGTTGGGTTCAGCGAGAGCAGGGAGAAAACAAACGCGTTCGCGATAGAGATTAGTAACAGGCGATTGGAAGCTTGGTGGAAGAAAAATAGGGAAAGGACAAACAACGGAGGCGTACAAAAAAAAAGTTCCCATTAGGGGTTCAGAAAGTTTGGGGATGGGAATCCTTCGTGGTTTTCTTTTCTCCCCCTTTCCTTTTCTTTTTTTAACATGCATAAGACATTGGCTCCACAGCCACCGTAGTCCTCCATAAAGAAAGCAACAAAATCCCAATAAAGAAAGGCGTCAGGCAGGGAGATACGATCTCTCCAATGCTATTCACAGCGTGTTTACAGGAGGTATTCAGAGACCTGGATTGGGAAGAAGTGGGGATAAGAGTTAAGGGAGAATACCTTAGTAACTTGCGATTCGCTGATGATGTTGCCTTGCTTAGTAACTCAGGCGACCAATTGCAATGCATGCTCACTGACCTGGAGAGGCAAAGCAGAAGGGTGGGTCTAAAGATTAATCTGCAGAAAACTAAAGCAATGTTTAACAGTCTCGGAAGAGAACAGCAGTTTACGATAGGTAGCGGGGCACTGGAAGTGGTAAGGGAATACATCTACTTAGCACAGCTAGTGACCGCGGATCCGGATCATGAGACTGAAGTAATAAGAAGAATAAGAATGGGCTGGAGTGCGTTTGGCAGGCATTCTCAGATCATGAACAGCAGGTTGCCATTATTCCTCAATAGAAAAGTGTATAACAGCTGTGTCTTACCAGCACTCACGTACGGGGCAGAAACCTGGAGGCTTACGAAAAGGGTACTACCTAAATTGAGGACGACACAACGAGCTATGGAAAGAAGAATGATGGGTGTAACGTTAAGGGATAAGAAAAGAGCAGATTGGGTGAGGGAACAAACGCGAGTTAATGACATCTTAGTTGAAATCAAGAAAAACAAATGGGCATGGGCAGGACACGTAATGAGGAGGGAAGATGACCAATGGTCATTAAGGGTTACGAACTGGATTCCAAGGGAAGGGACGCGTAGCAGGTGACAGCAGAAAGTTAGGTGGGCGGATGACATTAAGACGTTTGCAGGGACAACATGGCCACAATTAGTACATGACCGGGGTAGTTGGAGAAGTATGGGAGAGGCCTTTGCCCTGCAGTGGGCGTAACCAGGCTGCTGCTGCTGATGATGACGATCATCATCATCATCATCATCATCATCATCAAGACACTGGGCGATATAATAGCCGCGTTCCGAAGGGGATGCTCATAGCATCCTTCCATACATGCATCGTATGCTTATGAAAGTTGTCACCCTCCTGATTACGACCCAAAAGGAAACAAGTAGCAGTTACGCTAGTTGTCGAAAAGTTGAGGTCGCATCCAGAGATGGGAATATTTATTCTCTTAAAAGCAGGGATATCTGTCTTATGGCCGCTCGATCAAAACGCACGTCTTATATACGATCTCGCCGGACTGTCCTCGTTCTAAGCACTAGTCTTGACGTCTACTAACTATATGACACATATAAAACTGCATTTTGAAGCGTTATGAACCTGTCGTCTTCAAGATTATTTTTATCTGAATTTGTTTATTTTTAAACGTGCAGATTTTGCAGCGAATGTTTGTGTACAAAACACCAGATTGGGAAGCGGTGCTCTCGAAACGGTGCAGCATGTCTTCGCAGAACGAGCACCCGGAGAGTTGACATTGTTTCGTTAGGACGGCCGCGTCTTTGTTTTTGCTCCTGCGTTCAGGTGTGCGTTTGCAGATTGCCTTCTCACCACTATTTTTTTCGTTTTTTGTTCGGCGTTCGTTCTTTCAAAAGCACTGATCGTTTGCCTGTTTTCTTTTCTCCGCAGGTACGTTGCCCGACTGCTGCTGTTCGCTCTCTCAGACTCAGACGCGGTGCTAGAAGGCAAGTTTACATTTTGGGTTCACAGATCCTGAGAGCGAGTAGCGTTCTTTCGGGTCCCTCAGGCACATAGTAGGGGGTTGCAGAGCGGCTCCATTAAATCCTCCGGACCCTTACCCCACTAACGAGCTTTGGGAGAGAGCCTTGGCCAGCTCCGACCTCGAGGATCAGCAACGGCTGATTGCGAGGGCCCAGGACGCGGCCCGAGCTCAAGGCATCCTGGAATGAGGACGCCTCTCCAAAGCTTCATTCACCGAATAAAAAAGTTTATTCTCTCTCTCTCTTTACACGCAGCTGAATACGAAGTTCTGACGCTTCGGTGCCGTGCCCGGAAAAAGCATCTTTTGCGTCCAGTGGTCAGTGCTCAAAGGAACAGTATGCAGGAATAACAAGTTGAACTGTATTAGTAACTTACGCTCTCGAACTGTCAACCTGTCCAATGTCAACCCGAGACTTGGTAAACCAGAAAAGACGCAGGAAGCGGAACACGGGCGCCGACGCCACACTCGAGTTCCCGCACAGTGTCCGCAACGTAATTGATTTTGACACCGACTGCTGCGGTCAAATTTATTGCTTATCAGTGAGTGATAGGCGCTATATTGCTTCCTGGAGGCTGCACCAGTGGCTCAATATAGCAAGTATGCGGAACTTTTCTTGCGTTAAAGCTGTCCAAATAGCAGAAAGTATACATTTAAATTCGTCACGCCGATGTACCCGCGTTCTAGTTTCGGAGCCTAATAATAATAATAATAATAATAATAATAATAATAATAATAATAATAATAATAATAATAATAATAATAATAATAATAATAATAGCTAAATGGGAGTTCTTGTATGTTCAGGCAAACAGTTCGTCCAAATTAATAGAGGTATTTGTTCTCCAATGTGGCGTCTCTCACAGTTCATCTATCATCTGTTAAATTGCAGCATCGTTATATCATCTCATCATTGTAGAAGCCACTTGACGTGTACAAACTATCGTGGACAAAAAAAAAAAAAAACAATCGCCGCAATACCAGCCGAAGGGCGATTTACGCGTTACGTTAGCGCTGTTGCGGACAGCCACTGATGATACCGACATCACCGTCGACTGGAGGTCGTCGTCCCTTTCTAACAGCGGGCAGTGTCTCCGGCTATTACTCGAAAAAAAAAAAGAAAGAAGAAAGAACGAAGATAATGTCGGCACCCGTCGACAGATCTGTCGGGGCGGTCAGCTATAATCTCTCGCTCGTATTGCGAAACCCTGCGTGCCAGCGCTTTTACGTTCCCACCGGTCCTAAAGCGCGGGGCCGATCGCAATACCCGAATCGGTGCGGACGAGCCACCGGCGACGCCCAATGGGGGCCGCGATAATCGCGCCTCCGTCCCCGCTCAAAGGGCCGCTTAATTTCGCGCGACCTTCTGGCGCGCGCAGAAAACCCGCCGTTCCTCTCCCACCTTCGTCCGTCTATCGGCGCCGCATAAAAAAAAAAAAAAAAAAAAAAATGGCGCGGATTGCGCAAAGACGCGTCATCCGGGTGGGCCACGAGACCACTGGAGCTACGGGGCATGCCTTGTCACGATGCGAGGTGCACGGCGTCAGCTGCCGCATTCCGTCCGGGGCATTTCCCAAGTTCCGTGTGTAGGCGCAATGCCTCGCTCCCCCTCAGTCTCTCTCTCTCTCTCTCTCTGTCTCACGCAGACTCTGTATCTCTTCCTTGTCCGCCGTTAATACACAGGGGGGGCGTGCGTCGCTGGCGGGTGAAAGTGTATTCCGGGCGCACAGCGCCCGACCTGTCTTGCCCCCAACCTAAAACCCCCTTCTTGAGACGGTTCCCTCCCCCCCTTTCTCCCTCCTCTATCACCCTCCATTAATGATGCCCCCCCCCCCCCCCCCCTCGTGCAGCGTTGCGTAACTTTGTCCTCGCGACGATTACGCGGGAATCGGACAACGCTGTGGAGCGCCCCAAGGAGCGAGCCGTGCCAGCGACTATAGAGGGCTATGTGCCATTGGACAGGGCGCGGGGAAGAGGGGGAATTCCACCAGGAGGAAAGTAGCGCCTCACTTTCTTGCTTTCTCAATTTCCTTTCTATTTTTCTTTCTTTCTTTCTTTCTTTCTTTCCTGGCCGAAAGTGAATGCATCAGAAGTCGGTGGCGACGCCAGAAAGGGAGGACGTCGCCGAAGCTCGCCGATGCGGGAAGGAAGAATAAAAATGGAAGACATATTCTCGACGGCATTACTATCATTTGCGGCGGCTTCGCGTCCTCGCTAGTAATGATAGTAAACGAGCGGCGTTCGTCGAGCGGGATATCTCGGTTCAGTTCGGTCCGCATCTTGTATTTGGCTCGCAACAATGCAGCGCGCTCCTCTGTGTACCGGCGGCGTAATAGGAGTGGCAAAGGTCTCGGGCTATACGACGTCTAAGCACCCGGACGTGTATATATATGTTAGAGACTCTACATAGCAAGGATAAACTTGGCTTGGATAAAGGTCGAAGAGAAAACGGATGAAGGAAAAAGTGCGCTCTACAAGTAAAAGGCAACAACGAAAACACAGCAAAGCTTGTCCTAGTACGTGGCTACTACAGTGCTGTACAGTGCGAGTAAAATAAGGTGCAAGAAGTCTGTAAGGCTGCGTTGAATGACACACACAGGTGTGTGTACATATATATATATATATATATATATATATATATATATATATATATATATATATATATATATATATATATATATATATATATATATATATATATATATATATATGTATATATATATATATATATATATATAGAGAGAGAGAGAGAGAGATAATGAAGAACGCACAATCGTCTGTTCGTGGTCTCAAACCTATGATCTTTAAAAGTAAGTAACGAAAAATTAAGTAGAGTCGAAGTTCTGATCAACCATGATCAGAAAGCAAGCAAGCGAGGTCGATAATATAAATTCGGCAATGCCAAGAATGTAAAGTGATGGAGCGTCTGCGCTTTGCGCCGTCTCGGGTGAACGTAATGATGCGCTGGCATATAAAGCGTGCGTATATCTCACACACTTTGGGCTGCGATCTGTCCGTGTGCTGTGCCTGTACGAGATGGAGAAGGGACTTCGTTGGAGTAGGCTTTAAAAGAATCGGTGTTCCGACGATTTTCACAGCGAGTAATGGCATAGGCGACGGAGGTCCTCTGGCTTCTCGTTCTGCGCGTGTCTCCAGCTGTGTAATTGCGAAGTGCGCCCATTAGTGAGAGGCCCCCAGGGTTCAAATTTAGTCATGGAAGATGACCAACTGCGTACAGGGCGTCCTCATTTTTTTTTCTTGTTCACGGAGCTGTTCATGGACTGCCAGTTTCTTCAAGCAGCCCATTTTTACACTCCTTGCCACTTAATTGCATTTTAATGTATTTTCGCCACCTTCTCGCCATTTAAAGTTGCGTAATTTCATTGTGCTATGCTTCATTCTTGTCGAATTAGATGCATGAAGCCGTTGTATATCCACGCATGTGTAATTAAAATTTGAGCGATTTGCCTACTTCCTCACATCGCAATTATGTTTGTTATTCCATAAGTTCACGTTACGTCTCTCTGTTCGCGTTTCTAATAGTTGCGGCCTGAAGGCGCACATTCAATCACACCTGACAGAAGGCGCACCAGCCGAGTACAATTTGCATTGTCAAAGCGCATATTCACACGAAGTTAGACCGGAATAACACAGTATTCGTTGCTAAGCACAATCGCTACGTACTTACAATGATAGGGCAATGCTTGAAACCTTCTGCGGAAAAAAAAAAAGAAAAACGCTCGAATTTGTAGCAGAAGCTTACGATTGACATGTTATTTGCTTGTTAATATAGCGCTGTGTGCAGGAGAGCTTGGCAACACGTGTGATGCCTGGTACATTACCTTTTACTTAATTAAACAGCTGATATCGATGTTAGGCCCGCCAATAGCGTTCCTCTCGCTGAACAATTTATCGTTTGTAGAGAAGCCGGCGACGCAGTAGTTGTCAACATTTCCGATTTCATCCGACTAATTATGTCAATCAAACATTTCTGTTAACCAAACGGGTGACGATTACCGCGGTAGATAGCTCAGAGAATCACGTTAGTTTACTTGCTTCAGACACGCTTGTGACTTTCTCCGTTTTGCTTCGTGGCTCCCAGGTGTCCAGCTACATTATATACAAGTGAAGCCCCCCTTGGGAGCTCGCCTTTGCCGCAGTGTTCGCGCTCTTGCTTTTTCTTCGGCGCTTGTCAGGGCGACATGAAAGGCATGTTTCCTAAACCGTCCCCCGTCCCCAAACACACCGGATGCCGCGCGTGCTTTAGTGTCGTAAGCAAGCCCCACGATCGCCAATGGTGTCCGAAAAATATATATACTGCCTGCCGCAAAAGCCCGCGAGGTGATTTTCCGGAGAGAGAGAGAGGGGGTGAGGGGAATTTGGTCCGATGAATGCAACAAGCACGGCCACCGAAGTGCACTTGGTCACGAAGACATTCAAGCCCGTAATATCTGTGCCGCCTCGGCGTTGCCCCTGGGCCTGTGATATCGGGGAGAGAGTTGCTCCACGGGGCATTGCACTTTCTCACCGCATGCGGGCAAAGACCTCATTTTTTGTTTTTTGTTTTTTGAAGGAATGAGGGCCCACTGGGCATACTCTTGGGAACGCGAATAATGACCTCTTGGGACGCCGGCTCCCATGTATGGAGCCACCATTTGCCCGTAGGTATATATATATATATATATATATATATATATATATATATATATATATATTCGGCGGTTACGGTGGTTGATGGTCGAACTCGGCAAGGCAGAAGTTCGTTCGTTCTATTCGCTTGCATTGACAATCATTGTCGATGGCTTCTGCACAATCTTTTGTTAGTCACCACCATATATGAACATAACACACGCTGAAGCTAGAGAAAGCATAAGCACAAATAATTGTACTATTTAATTGAAATGTAATAACTATAAGAGGAAGCTATAGCTCGGGTCCAACTCCGATGTGGCCTGTTCAAATGCGTGTAAAACGAAAAAACGCTTTTCTGAGATAACCCTTAAGGGTTAGACTGATTTTATTGAAATTTGTAGCATTCGAGAGAGAGAGAGAGAGAGAGTAAAAATCTAGTGGCTGTTTGAAGTGGAATTTCAATTTAGGACCTCAATTTTGTTTAAAATATTTTAAAGAATTCGCAAGTTCGGAAAAGATAGACGCACGAAGTTTATAAATTAACATCTCTGCATCAGGAACAGATATCGCGATTCTGTAAACGGCATCCATTAGATCATTCAAAGAGGACAAATGCGATACGTCAATTTATATCTTACATGAATTTGTTAGGTTGTGTACAAGGGTTCAGCAAAAGCTGTATTTCCATATTACCGAATTTCTTAAGATTCATGTGTAACATATCAATTTTGTCCGCTTTAGATGCACTATCATATGGAATTCACAAAATCGTGATGTCATTTTTCTTGCTGACTTACAGAGCTGTAAACTTGATAGTTACTTTTTCCGAAATTTTTCGATTTTTGCCAATTTTTAATAAAATATTGACAACCTAAATCAAGAATTCGAAGCCAACAGTCACTAGATTTTAATTTTTCCTTTTAAGTGCAACAAACCTCGATCGTCAAATTAGATGCAGTGGTTGCCGAGAAAAACGAATTCTGCTTTTACATGTATTTACATAGGAACACCCGAGCTGAAGCTTTTAAGGCAAAAGGGAAAAATCGAAGCGTACGAAAAGATAGCTTGGTGCAGCTGGGAGCCGGACACACATCTTCCACGTTACACGTGCGATGTTTTCTTTTTTTTTTTCACCACTCTGCCGCGGCGGCCATCTTTCCGTCAGCTTTCTTGAGTATGTGTATGTGTATGTGTATGTGTATGTGTATGTGTATGTGCAATATTAGGCCTGGCAGTGCAAGCCAGCGGCGCTCAGGGTCAAGGCGGCTGATGTGGGAGATCAGTTTAACCACAGGCGTCACGCAGAACGTGCGCTTAGGAACAGGCAAGTGGCCAAGTTGTTTCTTTGCTACAAGCCGCCACGGAAACTGAGTTGTTATATCGTCCTTACGCTGAGCATGAGGTTGTAGCTTCCATTCTCGGACCCGGCGGCGACATTTCGTTGGTGGTTCAATGCGGAAAAAGAAAAGTAAAATTGAAGAACACTTTTGTGTACCAAGTGTTTGCAGGGGCGCCTTCAAGGCATTCAGCTGGCCAAAAAATAGATCCAACGGCTTTCGCTGTAACGTCCCTTATAGCACACAGTGAGGCTTTGAGAGGCAAATTTAATTAGTTTTTTTGCATTGGGAAATTAAGCGTGATTTCTCGTATAGGAGGGTTGTCCTAATTCCAGGCGACTTTGCCTTTACTATCAAATAGGAAGCGTGGATAAAAACAAAGAAAACGCATACGTCAACGTCATATGAATGCTGTTACTGCAATAAAGAGAAGCCTACGCAAAAAAGTAACTCAACAAAAGAAGCACCAGCCAAATAAGAGTGATTGACACGACCTCTTCTGTTTGAAGAGGAAGGTATTCTACAGTGAAAAAGTAAAATAAAAATAAATAGGAAAACTGTATGCCGTATGTCTCGAGATGGCGCTTAGTTACTCCTACGTCATCGAGGCCTGGACGCCGGCAAAATCGTTACGGTCACCGTAAAGTACGGTTCATTCAACTGTGTTTTAGAAGGTAACTCACGTGCCATTCACAATTAACAACGACGAAGCGTCTCAGGATATATGACAATGCTCCTATTTGCCAGAAGCCTAAATATCGTGGTACTTTCGCTTACCAATACATCTCAGTGCCTAATTATCGAATCACATGAAACATCGAGCTTTTTTATGCTAGAGCAACAAGTGAGACAGAGACAAAAAGACCGATGAATGGAAACGTACCACATTCTATTTTGAGTTTTACATTGCATCTTGCATGTGCGCGCATTCACCTGTTGCCATGGGAACACGCCGACGCGAGCAAAAGGAAAAATTTAGAGGACGCTTAACGTTCGCCTTCAAGAGTGGAACGCGATAGCATTCAAAGATCCCTGACTGCTTACCACGCTTCCCGGCAACTGCAGTTTATGTAACCGTAATGTTTACCGGGAACCGTTGGCGGTGAACAGTATGCACGAAGGCAAGCTTTCTGGTAGAAACGCGGCCTCTTGCGCGGGTGAATCTGCTGTCATTGTTTCGTACTTTTAATATTTCAGTCTCAGAAGAGCTAACATAAAGGATATGCGCTGTCGGTGTTTTTTCTTTCCGTTACATTTGTTTGTTGGCTGCCGTTCTCAACATTCTGAGGATCGAATAACTTTGCGAAGAATGAAAGACTAGGTATGAGCAACTTTGTGGGATGAAGAGTGGTTGGGTCTAGCTGCGTGGTGCGGAATTCGGCTCGAAATTCATTTTGCCAAAGCGACGTCCGACTTCGGGCATGGGACGCCGACGCCGGATTTTCTGCGACAAGGATCCCCTAACGCTATCGCGTTAAAACTCGGCCACTGCCAGATGCGACAGAAGGTCGCAAAAAAAAAAAAGGGAAAGCACTGACGTTGCGGCAATATTCGTCAAGGATCTATTACATTCGCTAAGTTCAGTACACATACTAGACCGACTGTCACCGTTCTGCCGGATTTCCAGGGAGTCGCAGTGAGCCTCGCCTTTCGTTAATGCGTCGCCAGGCTCGTGCAGCGGGCGGTCGCACACGCACGCCGGAATGTCGCGCGCAGCCGGACACGCTCGAACGCCGCCAGGTCGATTAAAGAAAAAAAAAGATAAAAGAGACAGAACACTTGGCGACACACTCTCTCGCCCCGTGTGCAGGAGGTTCTTTCGCAAGCCCGTGTATACAGACGGCCTCGTCGCTCGCAGCAGCTGAAGCTGCACGCAATATCAAAGCGAGACGAGTTTGGATTGGAAATGTTCGAGTCAGTGACGGTCGCTAATCTCTCCCGTACGCCTTGAAGACGGACGGATAAGGGGAGGGATTCGAGGGTCTCGTTTTTATTGTCTTTTTGTTAGTCCCAACCACACCACGTCGTACAGACAACGAAGCCAGTCTCCCTCCCATTGCGAGGCGTGTAAACCAAGTTTCCCAGAACCACGCTCAATCTACGCCACGCGCACTTCATGTCGTCCCACGCACGGAGAGAATTTGCAAGCGCCGATGGCGCCACCTACGCAGGACACGGGAGTCGTTCCCTCTCTCGGTGCTGTCCACCGATACTCTGCGGCCGGCGATGAATCGGCGAATCGATCACGATTGCGGCGGAGATTAGCGGCTGCGTACGCGTGTGTACACGCACGTCGGGAGGGCTCGCTACCCGCGCCCCTTGGGCTGCCGCGTTTCGTCCTATAGGCCCGCTTCGTTGCTGGGCCAATTATTAGTCGTGTACCATGGGAGGAGGTACAGTGCGTGTACCGTTGACTCAACGCTGCGTGAACGGAGCTCGCGCACACACCTGAACGCTGACGTTTATATACTGTCTCCATGGCGCGACGCGAACTCTCGTAGCTGTTGCAATACGTCTCTACATGTCGAATGTCCATTTGTCGCTCGACTCCATCTACGGCTGAGCGATGATTGACGATGATCGCCAATGGCGTCCGCGTTTAATCGGGCCGGAGACAGTCGCGCAGCCTGCGTTAGCTAACTTGGTACTCCTAAATGTCTATCGCAACCTAGCGTTGTGCCTGTCTCGTAATGAATTGTCTGTGCCTGTGACGACTTCGCCCTTATCTCTTCTCTGTTTCTTTTTATCAATATGTAATTGAAGGAGAGGTTGGCACGATAGTGGGACAATAGTGGAGCGCAATCTTTGCTTCGGACGATGTGTGGCGCTGGGTTCTGCTCGGTGGAAAAAAATCGGGAGCGGTGTATACCTGTGCGCTAACGCAAAAGGCAGTTCCTTGCTATTTGCTGTTTCATGCCCGCGCTGGCTGTCCGAGGAAAAAAAAAACATACCGGAGCAAGAACTCGAGAAAGGATGAAGCATGTGTCTGCTTCAGCAAAACTCCGAAAGTGATTCAGCCCATCGTAATGGTGCGGCGCGATATTAACCCAGCCAGACCCCTGGGAAACGTACACCTTCCAGAAGTACTGGGATTCAAAGCAGACGGGCAGAATTAACCGATCAGCAGTCGAAATAAGCAAGAGACGTTCATACAGCATCGGTGGAAAAAGAAATAATAATGAAAGAGATCGATCGAACCGCAGCCGTTACATGTAGGCACAGGTAACTGTACATCATAGAAATAGCGGTTTTAATGAAGATAAAAAAAAGAAAAGAAACAAGGAGAGACAGGGAAAATGCTATACAGCGATACGCTTATATAGTAAAGCGTGATTACATCAAGCAGGCTAGGTGACTATTTGTCGCCGCCCCGTTGGAAAGGGGATGCCATTTAAAATCATCTTCATTTTGAATCCGAGGAAGAGCGTCGAACCACGGCCCGTTTGTGAGTGTACCGTGGAGAGCTACTTAGGCTTGTATAATACTTCTTTGTTCATTGTCGCTTTCGTGGACACTTCTGCGAATTTCGGCTTCTGTCGCGCTGATCGGATCGAGCAGCGCATACCTATGTGGGAGGCGAAACACTGAAACGCTTGTGCGCTGCCACGCCTTGGGTGCACGTGAATGCGACCGAAGTGGTCAAAATTAATCCGAAGCTCCCCCCCCCTTTCGGCCCCCAACCCTCTGACCCCCGATCCCCCGACTACGGCGTCTTTCAGTGCCAGAGACGAGTTGATGTTCATATGGCAAATATCCAGATTTACGGAGTTTTACGGTTTTACAGAGTTTTACGGTTGTAGATAAGCCGGCGACGTATTCGGTGTCGATATATTTCTGATAGCGCAGACAAAAAAATCGAGCGACCTCCCAGTCCCCCTTTGTGACCAGAGGCCGAGAAGTGTGCGAAGCAGAACGCGATAGTGGACGCGAACGCGGCTTTTTGCGCACAAGGCGAGGACGAGGCTGAGACGTGCGAGCGCAGACACATACTGTTCTCGTGTGTCTCAGCCTCTTCCTCGTCCTCGTCTTGCGCGCAAGAAAGCTGCATTCGTGCCCAACCGACGTGCCCAAACAGTCACCTTAGGAACAGTGGAGTGTGCTCGATCTTACATCGGGTCGAATCGGAATGTCAGCCCGCGACGTCGTCGTGAAGAAACGCACGCGACAGCGCGGCAAAATCGAATTCGATCTGTTTGGGAACGAGATCGAGCGCGGCCGCGGACGGTGGGGGGGGGGGGGGGGGGGGCGGCACGCGTCTCAACCGGTGAGAGACGCGGAAATCGATTTTTCCCCGTTCCGGTTTCCCTCCGGTCACGGACAATACTGGGTGCCCAGAACGATTCATTTCCGAGTCTGACTGTCGTGCGGACCGGCTTCGAGGTATAATGTATAGGATCGGTGTGCGCTCACGTGATTCGCGGCTACCGAATTTAAAGGGGGGGGGGGGGGGTCTCCGCGCAGCGTGGCGAGCAAGAAAAGACCCGAACGGTGCATGCTATATAAGCTCTTGAATGTGCGCTTCTGATTTATCGACGTCGGGCCGCTTGGAAACCAGCTAGACACGAATTTTTCTGCGCCTTATTCGCGCACTGCGTCTGTCTTACAATAGGCAACGATCACGAAGTGGACGTGGATCGGACCTGCTTTATGCAATTTCTGGTCAAGGTCGATATCCGATGGGTATATACGGGGGCCGCCCATACTGAGGACGACTCATCGGGTAGGTAATAAAGAAGCCTGGCCGTGCTTTGGTAATTCGCTTTCACATATAGAATTCGCTGGCATAGACGAGCCCGAAAACACGCATGCACGTACACGTTAAGATGGCGTATATTCCGCTGTATTCTTTCACAAGCGAGCATGCTCACACACGCTGCGCTTTGGATATCGCGTTTCCAAAAGTTTCCTCGTGCCTGAAATCCAATAGCAGTAGTTCCTGAGTGGTTAAAGGATTCCAGTGCTCAGATCGCAGGAATATGGGTTGGTATGAACAACTTTCCCTTGAGAAACGAATAAATTGAAGCTCATTTGGCAGTTGCAAACTTGCGAGAAAAACTGAAGCACATTCTGCGGGGATTCTTCCTTGAAAGCATCTGTTACGTTTCGCCTACAACGCGCGGTAATGCCGGCGCGGATGCAACGGACGCCGGGGCTTTGTTCAAAGCGGCGGACATTTTGGCCCGTCCGACGCCGCCGCAACGCCTACCCGCCAAGCGTGTCCAGGCGTGTTTCAGTGCCACGTGTCTTCGTGTGTGTGTGTGTGTGTGTGTGCCCACGCTTGTCAAAGCGCGGCATCAGGGGAGCGGAGCTCCCCAAGTGAAGGTTGGCGATGCGTCACTACACTCGGTTCAGCAGGTCTCTCGGCTCGACAGTTCGCGCCGTCGTGGGGTCATGCTCCGCCGTCCCGTGACCTTCATCCCGTGACCTTCATCCCGTGACCTTCTCTTTTGGACCGCGACGCCGAGGGTATAAGAGCAGCTGCCCCCGGACGCCAGGAGAGAGGCTCCGATTTGTACTGTTGAGTTACGTGCTCTCCCGTCTCTCCACTTCGGTCGACCTGACCGGCCGCTCTTTTGCTATGTTAGAATAAACAAGTTGTTCTGTTACCAGCCTTCTCTTGCTTTGCCGGGACCTTCGGATGCTTCCAGTGCCCCAGGCCGCCAGGCCAACGCTACCCTTGGGGCTTGCGACCCATTGGCAATAACGGGCGTCAGCACCGAGACCCCAACAACTCGTGCCAGCGGTGCGATTCCTACATCTGGTTGCCAGCGGTGAGATCGCGACAACGGAGGCCAGCAGCGAAGAGATGCGGTTGACTGTATGCTGAGCAGCACAACGACCGTCCGGGAGCAGCGCAACGAGCCCTGTGTGATGACTGGTTGCCTGCAGCGGAACGACTGCGCGGAAGTCTTGGCTGCAAGGTTTGGTGAGTGCGGGACTTTCTTCTTCTGAGTTTTGCCAGGCTTTTGTTAGTGTTAGAAACAGAGCTGGTAATTGTGGTTGTCGTTGCTACCGGGTTAGTTTGCGGCAAGACAATAGTAGGCAGTAGAGAAAGCAGCATTCAGAGCAGCCATGGATTTGAAGTCGTTGCGCAAACCGAAATTGCTGGAGCTTGCGAGAGAGTTGGGTCTGGATGTCTCAGACAAACTCAGAAAACCAGAACTGCTAAGGGCTATTCTTGAGTTAGAAGCTGAGGATGACGAGCTGTCGGAATGCCTTGAGACCATTGAGGAGAGGGAGACGGCAAAAAGACAGGAGCGTGAACTTAAAGAACAGAAAGAGAAAGATGAGCGTGAACGAAAAGAACAGAAAGAGAAAGATGAGCGCGAACTTAAAGAACAAAAAGAGAAAGAAAAAGAAGAGCGCGACCGTCAACACGCTTTGGAAATGAAGCGTCTCGAGTTAGAGATGGAACGCGCTCGTAATGGAAGTCAGGCACACGGTGCAGGAGAACGAGTATTGTTCAAAATGACTGACCTGATGCGGCCGTTTAAGCTTGGAGAGGACATTGGTTTGTTCCTGGTTAACTTTGAGCGAACGTGCGAGAAGCAGGGGTTCTCTCGGGAAACGTGGCCACAGCGCTTGCTCACTTTGCTACCCGGCGAGGCGGCCGACGTAGTCGCTCGCTTGGAGAGAGAGGAGGCAGAGGATTTCGACAAAGTGAAATCGAGTCTGCTAAAAAAGTACCGGCTGTCAGCGGAGGCGTTCCGTCGGAAGTTTCGGGAAAATGAGAAAGGCAAAAGTGAGTCATATACAGAGTTTGCGTACAGGCTTATGTCAAACATGCAGGAGTGGCTCAAAGAAGAGAAAGCGTTTGGTGACCACGAGAAAGTTCTGCAGTGTTTCGGGCTAGAACAGTTTTATAGTCGGTTACCTGAGAACGTGCGGTACTGGGTCTTGGATAGGCCAGACGTTAGTACGGTGGCTAGAGCCGCTGAGCTAGCCGAGGAGTTTGTGACGCGTCGGGCTCGCGGAGCTAAGGACGGTCAAAAGGGTGAATTTGGCTCCAAGTTTGAGAGGCCAAAGTTCACGCCCATGAGAAAGCGGTTCGAGACGAGGCGAGCGCGCGTGTGTTATACGTGCCAGAAGCCGGGTCACTTTTCGGCGCAGTGTCCGACCGAACGTGAGGAGACGGCGGCAGCCGAAGCCGAACGCAGAAAGCGGTTCGAGATGAGGCAAGTGCGCGTGTGTTATACGTGCCAGAAGCCGAAACACTTTTCGGCGCAGTGTCCAGAAACAAAAACAAAAGTCGTGTTTTTGTCTATATGCAGCACTGACGAGAACATGAAGCTTCTCGAGCCTTACATGCGAGACCTCCTCGTGAACGGGAAAGAGTGCCGAGTGCTTCGCGATTCCGCAGCTACGATGGATGTAGTTCACCCCTCTTACGTAGAACCCGATATGTTCACGGGCGAGTGCGCATGGATTAAGCAAGCAGTGGAAGCTCATAGCGTGTGTCTGCCGGTAGCAAAAGTGCTTATCGAAGGACCTTTCGGAGCACTTGAGACGGAGGCTGCAGTGTCATCTATGCTGCCCCCCCCAGTACCCGTACCTATTTTCGAACAGGTCCGATCACCTCCTGCGCGAGAAGGGGCTTTTGTTTGGTGAGGCTAGCGTTCAGGCCTTAACCAGATCGAAGGTTCGGGAGCTCGCTGCCAAGGCGGTAGTTGCGGGGCCGACGTTGTTGAACGATGAGAAAGGGTCAGAGGCGCAGCAAGCTGGTATTCAGAGCACGCCCGAACGGGATAAAATTGAGCCTGTAGCGTTAAAGGCACCAGATACTGGAGAGGAAATTCCCGATGCGGGAAAGTTAGAAGAGCTTCCGGTCGAGCTTCCGGGACTAGGCTCAGTGACGAACAGGAAAGACACCGATCAAGTCATTAGTGACTTAATAAGTAAAGCATCGCTGTCGCCTGGGCAGAAAACCGAACTACACCAGCTCTTACAAGAGTTTCAAGGTCTGTTCTCTGAGAGGCCTGGTAGGACTTCTGTCCTTACTCATGACATAGAACTTACCTCCCCAGAGCCAGTACGATCCAAGGCGTACCGGGTGTCACCCCGCCAGAGCGATATTATGGAGGCTGAGGTAAAGAAAATGCTACAGCTCGGTGTTATTGAAGCGGGTGAGAGTGATTATACCTCCCCTTTGATTTTAGTTGAGGTACCGGGCAAGGAACCTCGTCCTTGCGTCGACTACCGCAGGCTTAATTCCATCACTAAGGATCAAATTTATCCGATCCCTAACATCGAGGAGCGCCTTGAGAGAGTGAGTAGCGCTCAGTATATTTCCACCCTAGATCTTGTCAGGGGTTATTGGCAGGTTCCACTTACAGAAGAGGCTAGTAGGTATGCGGCGTTCATTTCACCAATGGGAACATTCCGTCCTAAAGTTTTGAGTTTTGGTTTGAAGAACGCGCCATACTGCTTTTCAAGCCTCATGGATAAAGTGTTGCGGGGACAGCGAGAATTCGCTTTACCGTATCTAGACGACGTAGCGATATTCTCCGCATCCTGGCCTGAGCATATGGCGCACTTGCGGGCAGTGCTAACCCGCCTGCGCGATGCGGGCTTGACAGTCAAGGCTCCCAAGTGCCAGTTAGCACAGGCCGAGGTTGTCTACCTCGGACACGTGATTGGTCGGGGTCGTCGCCGCCCCTCTGAAATAAAGGTGGCCGCTGTGCGAGACTTCCCGCAACCGCGTACGAAGACCGATATTCGGTCGTTCTTAGGTGTCGCCGGCTACTATCAGAGGTACATCCCCAGGTACTCTGATATCGCGGCTCCCTTGACGGATGCTCTAAGAAAGACAGAGCCGCAAACAGTCGTCTGGGATGAGACGAAGGAAAGAGCTTTTAGCGCCCTAAAGAGCGCCCTAACAAGCCAGCCTGTGCTACGATCGCCCGACTACACAAAAGGGTTCGTTGTTCAGTGTGATGCTAGTGAGCGAGGCATGGGCGTTGTACTGTGCCAACGGGAAAATGGAGAAGTAGAACACCCCGTCCTGTATGCTAGTCGTAAGCTGACCAGTCGTGAGCAGGCGTATAGCGCCACCGAGAAAGAGTGTGCGTGTATCGTGTGGGCCGTTCAGAAATTGTCATGTTACCTAGCTGGCCCGAGGTTTATCATTGAGACGGATCACTGCCCTCTCCAATGGCTGCAGACCATCTCTCCCAAAAATGGCCGCCTCCTGCGCTGGAGCCTCGCTTTGCAACAATATTCCTTTGAGGTGCGTTACAAAAAGGGGAGTCTCAACGGTAACGCCGATGGCTTAAGTCGAAGCCCCTAACGTGGGAATCAGCCTCAAAATTGCTTGTTACTGATGTTTTTCTTCCTGAGGCAGGATTTTTTTAACCTATTGCTTTTGTATAGTGTTTCAAAGTGATGATGTGCTTTTTAGTGCAATTTTTCCGATTTGTGGACGCGTTCTGAGTGCTGCTAAACTACTGTAAGGAACTAGGCAGCAGTATAAAAGGGGGAAGAGCCTGGCAGGGCTTAGTGAGGGTTGTGCCGTGCTTGCTGACTGAGCGGTTGACTTTTGGCGTGGTTCTAACGCTTGCCGGAAACGAGAACAAAAATGTCAACTCTCCCGAAGTCACTTTGCAGTGTCCTGTGTGCACCTGAACGTGAGAACGAGGCCTTCTCTGTGCGCTGCGCTCAAGAAACGCCCAAGGACGCCCAACTTCGGTTATGAGCATCATCGAGCGACATCCCTCCGGACAGCGGATGCAGTCCCCTGACCATCGGGATCTCCTTCCCCCGGCGGGGCGGTCTGTTACGTTTCGCCTACAACGCGCGGTAATGCCGGCGCGGATGCAACGGACGCCGGGGCTTTGTTCAAAGCGGCGGACATTTTGGCCCGTCCGACGCCGCCGCAACGCCTACCCGCCAAGCGTGTCCAGGCGTGTTTCAGTGCCACGTGTCTTCGTGTGTGTGTGTGTGTGTGTGCCCACGCTTGTCAAAGCGCGGCATCAGGGGAGCGGAGCTCCCCAAGTGAAGGTTGGCGATGCGTCACTACACTCGGTTCAGCAGGTCTCTCGGCTCGACAGTTCGCGCCGTCGTGGGGTCATGCTCCGCCGTCCCGTGACCTTCATCCCGTGACCTTCATCCCGTGACCTTCTCTTTTGGACCGCGACGCCGAGGGTATAAGAGCAGCTGCCCCCGGACGCCAGGAGAGAGGCTCCGATTTGTACTGTTGAGTTACGTGCTCTCCCGTCTCTCCACTTCGGTCGACCTGACCGGCCGCTCTTTTGCTATGTTAGAATAAACAAGTTGTTCTGTTACCAGTCTTCTCTTGCTTTGCCGGGACCTTCGGATGCTTCCAGTGCCCCAGGCCGCCAGGCCAACGCTACCCTTGGGGCTTGCGACCCATTGGCAATAACGGGCGTCAGCACCGAGACCCCAACAACTCGTGCCAGCGGTGCGATTACAACACATCGATCAGCTGCAGTTAGGTATACTTTCTCCCGCGACAGCAGCTCCAATCAGAGGGTTCAAAAGTCGCGAACCCAACTGCGCAAACGTGTGAACAGAATGCCGGAAGGCATAACGACGACTGGGAGCGTCGCAAAAAAAGCCGCTCCTTCGTTTGACGCAAGCACGCGCCAATTAGGAGTCGTAATTAACGCACCAGCGCGAACTTGCGCAGCCAGCGATGCGATTTTCATGACAACGCAACTGCTTCAACGACCTTGAGCCTTCGGACACGCCGGGCAGAAAAGTACGAATCTCTCGACCGCGTTCACAATGACACATAGCCAGAAAATTCTCTACACGTCCGTATAATTATTCGGCTCCGTGAAATTCCGTGAGGTTTCGGCAACTGGTCTACGGCCGTGGTTTCGCTGACGACAAACCGAAGCCGACACTGAAGCCAACTCGAGCCGTCGCTCGAGTCAACGCGTCGCGTCTCCTTCCTGATGTCTATACGTGTAAGCACTATAGACTACAGCCATGCTACAGCCGAAAGAAACGCCTGCGGTGTCGTGATTCGACTGGATAACTAATCGGCGCCGAGGATCTCTTCCGTCAACCGACGGCGTGTCCCCGTTTTGTAAGTTAGCTCGCCTGTGAAAGTAACCGCGCCGTGGCCTTGCGACCGACGCACTTTTTTTTTTCTTTTCCGTGGTTCGTTTGTATAAGGACTCGCGTAGTTCCCGCAGCAGCAAGCAGCACCGGGCACGCGCCAGTATTTCGCGTTTCGCACATTCTGATTCTTTTCGCATCGCCGCGGCATGGACGAGGGTCACGTCCACGCAGGCAGGCCGGGGCGTGCTCTGGCGTCTCGCTGTAGTTTGTGTTACAGACAACTGGGGGCGTAAGTCTATTCTAGACACGTCGGAGTTAACGCTGTTCTTGCGGCTACGTATCCATGCCGTCGACGCTGCGCGACGAGCGATAGGGACTCGGGACATGCGAGACAAGAATGCGTGACTCTGCTGTCGCAACGGGTCCACAGGTATGCATGGTGACCTTGCGTGCGCGACTGTATATACGGGACGGCGTTCCCGTATAACCGTAGAACGGCGCAGCCTCGCGAAGTGACGCTACCGGGTACGGCCACGTTCGCAGTGTCAATATAATGCCCATTCTCCGTAATACTGCGCGATATGAACCTCAGGCCCGATGGGAGTCGTGTGCTGTCTTTCACACTGACGTTGTTGTAGTCGTCATGCTAGTGCACGGGCACGGTGATAAGCTGGGCCCGTGACGTCACCCGAAAGCTATCAATCGATATAGTTTCGACGCGATGTCGCGGCTAACCCGAACATGGTGGTAATGATGACGTCAGTTCGCTGCATACTATGATGCGTGCATTGTCTGGATATATATATATATATATATATTTTGACGATGACCGTTTTTCACCGCATTATCACCGTTGCCGATTTGGCGCTAGGCGCAAAATGCGCCTGCCGTGCTGCAGCGCACCTTTCCTGTTTACGCAGCTTTTCGACGTTCTATAGCAACCCGAGATGAACGCGGCGATGACGTCAACACAAATCATCTACATCTGTTCTGTCCTGCATCCCCGGCTTCACGCTATGCCGAGTCATTATCGTTAACCAACTAGCTCACAGGAAACTCGCGTTGGCGTCAGGTGGTTCTCAAGACTTCCAAGAAAAAGGGATCGTAACAACGTGCCAGCGTTTCCGTGTGCCCTGTATCTGCGCTCCCACTCAGCTATATACCCTCGCGTCAACCTGTGACACCTTCGTGAGGACCTCCGAGTCACAGTTGACACTGGTCTCGAAAGCTTAAACGAGTGTGCGTATATAGCCCGGCCATGCCAAATTTCCGCTGTGGCTTCCGGCCTCAAGTGGCCGGTATAGCAGGACCTCTCAGAAACATCAGGAAGGAAAGAACAAACGCGCGCCTCACGTTCGCACTTTCACCGAGTTTGCGGAAGTTATTATCCCGAGAAGGGACGCTTCAAATGTGTAACGTGGGGTGCCGCCCATGATCGGCACTCGAACTCTGTGTGTACCGTAGGATCGACCCCCGGCAGGCTGTCGACACGCGAGGATCCTATAATAACACGTCTTCCGAGACACCCTGCAGCCCAGTCGCCGTTGGGCAAACCTCTTTAACGTCCTTTAAGCGGCGTGTCGGCCTGTATATGGAGACGGCGCGTACGGCAAGGCTGTTGACGATTCTGGACCAGAGAGAGCCGCTTTGACAGCCGCCTGTATGGCATATATCCGGGTCGACACGCTGCTTGCACCTCTGGCGCTGACTTTATCCAGTTGTAGCGGGCGAGCAGCCATTGCGGAGGGCTAGATTGTTCTTATTTCGTGTTTCGTCCTTTCCATAACTATACTGTCACGGCTATTATACGCGCTTCCTGGACGTGACCGAGCTTCCCCGATACAATTCACGCGCCGATCTCTTCAATCATTCTTATGTCGGTTACACGCTCCGGGATAGTTTCGTATTCAACGGAGCGGGCTTCACTTCTGGTTGTCAGCCGCGGCATCTGCAGAACCGACTGCGTTTTACCCTGTGAAACAGGCCCGTCGCATTCTTTTCTTTTGCTGTGCCTTTTTTTTTTCTTCTTTCTTCGTCCCCATGAGTTCATCGTCAGTGAAAACTCCTATTACGCGGTGTTACGCGGCCCTTCTGGCTTTGCTGGTTCTTGTCTCATTTCTGTGTCCACGCCAGACGTCAGTTCTCGAAAGACTTCTGACTTTTATAGTGGTAGTTGGTGACGAAGTTTTTGTTGCTGCTTCTGCTTTTGCTGCAAGGCCTACAGGTCACTCGGTACTTTATACAGCTATCTAGCGCGTCCCACTTATTTTTGCTCGCGTTTTCCTTTCTTCCTTCTTTTTCTTTCTTTCTTTTAAAATGTTTCTACTACCGCAGACGACGTCAAGTTATGATTCTTTCCTTCTTTTTTGACGTGCTGGAATTGCGCATTCAGACATCCGCATCGAGTCTGCTGGCCGAATGCGAAATTATCGATTTATGCGAGCGCCTCGAGGGCCACTTCGTCGCTCGCTTCGACGCCGCGCGAGGCGTCGCGTACGCAACTCGGCGCGGCTGTCTGTTTCTATTCCGCATCGTCGCGAATGTAGGTCGACCGGAGCAGCGACAGAATGCCTTGCGCGTTAAAATTTAGTCGGACGCGGCGCGGTTTTCGGTGTCGGAAGGGAAACGGGCGCCGCGAAAATGATTTCCGCAAACTGAGTATACGTACGCGCGCTGAAGACGTTGGCCTGTAGTCCTCGATCGCTCGCCGGGAAGCTGCTTGTATTACATAGACGTGAGACAGGCATGACGTGCGTGTTGGATCAGAATCGCGTCGCCGGGTCTTGGGCGTCTATAGGCGTCAGTGTGGATGCTGCAAACAGCGAAGGCGGAGCGTTCTACCTCCGCGATAGAGTGCAGGAATGTTTGTTCGCATCGTAATTACAATGACGGATTCTGAACTGGACAGAAGCTCGCAGGAAGGTGGAGGCCCGAAGCGATACTCGAAGCAGGGGCTCGAGCAAGGAATGTCGCGGGAGCCAACACTTCGAAGAGGCGGGTCTTGTCTTCGGCAGGACAAAACGTGAAGCATTTAGGTGATACTTTCACATGGCTCCTTTTGAACAGAGCATCCTTCCGTAAACATTGCAGTATAAGACCAGCACTCTGCTTAGATGTTGAGATAGCGCGCGCGGGACATTCGTTGCAAGACAGCTGCTGACGACCTGCAGTGGAGGGCGTTCTACGAGAGATACAACGCAGGGCTTACGGCAATCTGATTTTGGCCGGGCGGGCCGCAGGACGTCACGCACATCATAATTTCAGTGCAAAATAGGCGAAGGCGGAAGTGACGACAAAGCGAGCTTCGTTGTCTTCGCCTTAGTCTATGTGTTTCGCTGAAGCTGAAAGGCCCTGCAACTCGTCCAACCGCCGGTTCCGTCACGTGACGTATTTTGAGAGTTCTCACGGTGACCGCGCGACTTGAAGGCGTGTATGGCGGGTCGGGGTAGCGATGTGTCAATCCCATGAAATGTCTTAACAGCAATGTCTTATATAGCATAATATGTGGCCACATGCTATAAGTGTGGATGGCCATCACAGACGAACTTCGTCCGTGTAAGCTACGCTCTGAGCGTGGACCCTATAACAGTTCATAGTATATGACAAACACGCTACGTCCGGGACTTCGGCTACAGGCGACCGCAAGTCGCTTGCGTTGATTCCGCAAAGTCCGCATGCGTTAGCGCACGAAGCCTACGAGCACGCACGACCTCGAAGGGTGTCAAATAGCACGCGCTCTGCGCACCCACGAGTTCAGTGCATTCTTCTTTGTACTGTGGATGGGTGCGCTCAGTCACTCATATTTTGCTTCCTCCGTCCATTCTTCGAGACAAACAAATTCGCACATCTTTTTGAATGACTATTTTTTGTTGCTGTCACTGCAGTGTTACTACTAAACTTTTTGAAACGGCAACCCGCATAAAGAAACTCGCATGGAACATCGTAACTGACCCAATGGGCGCTCGGTACGGAAGTGCGGTCCCACGTTGCGATATGCCGTCTTTTCATCACTTGTCAGTGTAGCAGGCCTGCGTGCGTGCGTGTGTGTTTCTTACCCATCGTAGCGCATATGGCGCTCTACTGCTGAGCGCGAGGTCACGGGTTAGATTGCCAGTTGCATTTACACGGCGGCGGAATGCTAAAACGCTCGCGTACGTAGCTTAAGGCGCGCGTAAGAACACGAAGCGGTCAAAGCCATCCCGGAGCTCTCCACTACGGCGTCTCCGATAACCCCAGTGTAGCATTGGGACCTTAAACTATGTGTGTGTGAATAATTTTTTTGTTTCCGCGCGTGCCATGCAACGTCCACGCAACATGGAGTGCGAAAGTGTTCGAGCTCACTGTGCCTTTCGTTGCTGCAAAAAGCTACAGCCTGCTTTGAGGCGGAAAGCAACGCTCGCCTTTCACGCTCCTCAACGGGCGCTGCAGCGGCATCGTCCTCTCTCCGAAGGCAGAGACGGCGTCGTGTTTTCTGCGCCTTGTACACGTATAGCACACAGACACAAACGACATCGGCACAAGACGACGAGTCGCGAGCAAGTCATTATGCTGATTGTCCCTATACGGCGCCGCCACAACTCTCGCTCGCTCGCCGCGTCAGTCTGTATGTCTTCGATGAGGGCTGCGGCGGCAAGCTGAAACACAAAGAGAGAGGTCCCGTTCGCGACGGAAGCGCCGCATCGGCGTCGTCCTTTGTTTGACGCCACCGCAGAACGCCGCTGTATCGGAGACCGTGCAGTCGCTTCCGCCGCTGCTTCCGGTTCTTTTTCTTACGGGCGCCTCGTTTTTGTCATCTTCCTTCTTTTGCCGTTTTCTTCTTTTTGTGGGGGGAGGAGACTCACACTCTCCGCTCCCCTCGGTAGGAGCACGTATTCCAGAGTCAACGCCGCTGCGGAAGTTTTTTTTTTTTTTCTTTTTTTTTTTTGGGGGGGGGGGGGGGGGGGGTCCTTCGACGTCGACTGCGCGAGGATCTGCGAACGGAGGCGGCCCGCGCGCGCGACCCGGAAGGATTGACGCTCGCGGCCGAAAATTGGCTGCCGTGATATCTGCGCAGCCCCGTGGGAACGTCGGCGTTATCGCGGTGGCCGCGGTGGGTGCACCGCCATTCGTCTGCGCCCTCTCCCTGTTTTCACTGACGAGAGGCGGCGGGAATACGCGCGACATCGAATCTGGTTCGCGAGCGTACGCCTTCGAAGTGAAAAAAAAAAAAAAATGTATACCCTGGGAGTGCGTCACGATCGTATTTATAAATTTTATTCGAACCGAGTAGCCTGTGCCTTTTTTTTCTATCTTCCGTTGTCAGTAGGTTGCTGCGGGGAGAGCGAGGGGCGCAAGATTTCTCGGCTGCTTCATTCCTCTGTGTTCAGAAATAAATAAATAAATACCAAACGAGAATCCTCGAATTCTTTTCATCGATGAACTCAGTAATTGGTCACGCTGACTGAGTGGCTATGGCCTAGTGCCGTCGCGAGCACGAAGTCACGCAGTCGACTTACGGCCGCGGCGACCGCATTTCTATAGGAGCGTAATGTAAAAGAGAGAGAAGGCTCGTCAACTGAACTTTGAGTGCACACAGAAGAGCATCAAGTATTGGCATAGTCAACACCCTCCGAGATCGATTGAACAATCGATTGATCGAATCACCAATTTGATGATTGGTCAATCGCCAATTGACCAATCGGTTAATCGTTCATTCAGTTGATTCATCAAAACGAACTCTACTGAGAACGCGACTCCAAGCGCCATCGTGTGCCCCTCTATCATCCTCGATCTAAAATCAAGAGTTGTCGACCACTCTTCCATCTCGCATCTACATAAGCGGTACGTACCGCTCCGTCATGTAATAAGCTTCTATTCAAGCAATCCGCAAATTAAACGTGAATAAATATTGAGCACGAGCGAGAATCGGCCTGCGTAGAAAGTTCTGCAAGTCACCGGAGTGCAGGCGAGTATTTCCCAATGTATCGCCCAATCAAACCAAATGAGGCGTCGATATTTGACCCGAAGCTAATACCGATTACCCTTCTTATAAGTTATCCAAGTAGTTATCAGGTGGCTGAGTTTTCAGTGCGTTCTCTGAGATTTACATATTTCCAGGGGAAAAAAAGAAAAGAGAAAGGAACATGGGGCCGATGGCAACTGCTTTCTGGTATGAGCGATAGACCGGGATGTTGCGATAAATTCTGCTCTCCGATTCCTGGCTTCTAAATACCTCTTTTTTCTGGAATTGAATTAATTTCCGTGTGTAACGCACACGCTTCCCGTTACAAATTTCTTGCCGACGAATAAATCTCCTCGACTGAAATCTACAGAATCTCAGCAACATTCTCATTGTTGCCGTCACGAACATTCTTTATTGTCGCTCGAAAAGGCAGCTGCATAGCTGCATTCGCGCTTCTCAAATCACTTTTCTTACCGTATGAAGCAGTTATAGCCACAATAGTAATTGGCTAAGGTGTGCTTCCTAGCCAACATGCCCATTCACCAGGATTTCGGAGAAAGAATTAAGCATGTTGTCGAGCCCCGTTGTGAACCACAAACCTCATTTGCGTCTTCTCACCTTCTGCTGTCTCGTGTTCTTTCTCATGATATATTACAATCCCTTAAGGCACCAAGGAGTTAGGGCAGTGGAAGTAAGTCCCCCCCCCCACACCCCCTCTTCCGTGCCCTCCGGGTAGATACGCCTATGGTTCAAGTTATGTGAAACACCCTGTGTATGTTATGCCCACACGTCACAAAGTACACTGTCTGTCGTGAAGAGACTCAAGAACAAGGCACAATATTTCTTTTCCAACGATCTGTTACACTTCTGAAAACACTAAACACTGTACACACAAATGCTGTCCTCTGATGGTCATCAGGTAATATATTTTTTTCTCTCGGAAGTATAATAACGCCGGCAGGACCACATCGAGTGCTCCGTGTCGCCCAACTCGCCGGAATCAGCACACGGCGGGAAAAGCGCTGACGCAGTCTTGAACGGCGAAACTGACTTCTATGCTTAACGGTGGTGAAACCGTGCTCGCGGCAAAAAAGTAGCGCGACATCCGGACGGAAAAGAACTTGGTCTTTTTCCAATTTCCATTCGCATATAGTCTAAACGTTTCGCCGCCCGTCCAATTTACGAGCTCGCCTGCTCCGACCGACTCAAGAAAAAGAAGCGATACTATATAGCGTAACAGAATTTTCCACCGAGCCCAAAACGACACCCCAATGTCTCGTAATGATTGACCTTAACAGAAATTGCGCAGAAAGAGAATCGAAACTTTATGGCGCAGCGTCGCGCTGCTGTTCCCTTTCCTCGCGGTAATCTTCGCGGTAATACCCTTTCCTCGCGGTAATCTTCGCGGTAATTCCCTTTCCTCGCGGTAATCGTCTCGCTCGCGGTGCCCGATTGAACCGGCGCGGTTGGATTTGAAATTCATGCGAGGCGCTCGTTATAGAGGCCCCGCGGCCGACCGGCTGCGATTCCGCGCGCTCATCCCGGCGACGTTTATACAAGAGCGGCGCTCCGCTTACATCTGGGTCACGGGAACCTCGCACGCTTTCACTGCACTATACGTACACGTGCGTATACCACGCACGGCCGGCGCGGATTCTATGGTCCATTTGTCACGCGTAAACGCGCCGCACGCGAGTGTGCATTGCTGACAGACAGCGCTCGAGGAGCGGGGTTCCTACCGACCTTATAGTATACCTGCCTCGCGCGAATCGCCGCTGCTCGTTTGCGTCGATCTCCGCGAGATGGGAAGCGACGCTGATAGCCGGGTACTCGCAAACACGGGTCATTATTTCTTAAAAGTACTACAACGTAGCTGGCTAAGAGGGCTGCACTACGTGCGAAAGGCCCCGCTGTGATTTGAGAGATAGGCATCCGCGGCGTCCCTCGGGCCCTCTGAAATGTGACGGATGGAGCGATGCATGCGCGGGGCTTGCTTCTTTCTTTTTTGTCGTCATTTGCGACGACCGTCGTGCCTTTCTCGCGGGCTGTAATTATTCTCTTCGCTTCTTGGAGAGCTTTTCAAATTGAGCCGGTGTGCCGCAGTTGCTGTTTTCCGGAGGATGTCTGGGCTTAAGCAGTGCCTTCGAAGTAGTTACAGTATAGTTAAGGTTCATGAGTGGCACGCACGCACGCACGCACGCACCTACACACATAAATGGAGAGAGAGGAAAGGCGAACAGACCTAGTTTAAGACGGGGCAGTGTGTTGCCCTTGGCCCACTTAGACACGGCAGCTTAAGCATTACGCCTTCGTGCGTTATGGTCGCTTTCCGAAGGTCGCAACTTGTCGAATAAATACAACGTTAAATTTACTGTCGGTGATAAGCCACGTGAGCTGGAAGAAAGGAAAGCGATGCGCTATAGAAAATGCAGTACGGCTGGAAGTCGCGCGGAGGAGGAAGAGGAGAAGGAGGAGGAGGAGCAGAGATTATTCTTTAACAAGACGCTGAAGATGCTATAGCCTGGCAAACAGACTGGTGTGCCATTGCGTGTGGAACTGGATGACACATATCACGTACGCACGACGACCTAAACCAGCACGAGCGCTCGCACACGCGTTAAATGCATTCGCAGAGCGTCGTTGATACTTTTAGACCCAACGAAGGCTATCGAAGCGATTTCGTTGCGAGCAACGCGCTGGCGTCTGCTTCTCCGTCGGCTGTGAACGTCCAACTCTTGAAGGCGCAAGTCGTAATCAGAGTTCAGCGCAGTCTTCGGAGGCGGTCTGTAAAGTAACAGCTGCGGTAACACACAGCGTGTCTATAGCGCTCGTCCCTGTAGCGCTGTTAGCTTGCTTCGCAATGCCAGTGACTAACTCGCCCAGCTTTCACCAGTGCTGCAAGTCCTCAGGAACCTTGCCCTTCGAACACGTTGGTGAGCCTGTCCGCTGTGTTCTATACCCAGAAAGAACTTATAGCACGATAGAAAGATAGACGACACGTATATAGTGTTCTTACTATAAGCGGTGTGCCTGTCGGGCATGATTCCGTAATGCTGCCGCCGTCCAGAGGATTTCCCGCCACGGGGAGGAGCGATCTTCGCAGCTCTCTTTGCCTGTATAGGTTGGCACGAAGGAAAGCTCCACGCAAAGAGCTGTCTCGTGTGCATTTCCTGCATCGCGCTGTAGCACTACGCGGAACTCTGCAGGCGCCAGCCCGGTTTGAATAATCCGATATAACGTGGGCAGATTGTAGTCGCGGGGGCCTCGTAGAACTTCGAATAAAGCGATATTTCGAATAAAGCCATTTTTGTTTTAACGAGGGTTTGCTGTATTTGGTCGGTTTCACTTCAGGGACTGTGGGTAACATTGAGGCAGGCTAACATTTAGATATAAATTGGATACTTATTGGACGAGTCGCTTGTACTTGCATTACAGAGGGACAGCCCTCCGTCCTCCCCTTCTCGTTTCTCTTCCGAAACCCCGAAGACAAATAAGACGTGAGCGACGCCACAGTCCTTTCGTCTGTTTCTTCTATCAAACGATACCGTTCAGAATACGGCAACACGAACGACATGCCAAACAAAGTGTTGGATGCCTCCTGTCTTGTCGTGTGACAACTTATTGGAGCAAGGACACGCCCTTGTCTTAAAGATAACCACGTGCTGCCCCATTGTAGGTCTAGAGACTCCGGCAGGTATAGTACACTGCATTTCTTGATTTATGCTCACGTGCGCCTCGGTGTGCTCGCTACGCCCTATGACCTCGGCAGTATTCAGTGCGAGTCTCGTTAGGGCAGCAGAATCCGCGGGGGAGGCGGGGGGGATAAGCCAAGGCCGCCGATTTGAAGGAGGCGATCATCATCATCGACACACTCGCTAGCTCTCCGCCGGTCAAGGTCGTACTCGTTAAGCGAGACGCTGCCTATAAGCGTATAGTGCGCGATACTGAACGAGCCGTGAAGCGAGGTTCTTGTATAAAGCCCCCCCCCCCCCCCCTGCCAGTCCCCAACCCCCCTCGATGCTTGCGCGACCGCTTGTATAGTAGTTGCTGCAACGAGATAACCGAACGTCTCGTATATAGATGATTCTGGCTTCGGTCCAGCATGAACACGTCACCTTGGCCAATATTTTCTCGACGCGATTTTCTCACTTGTGTTGGCTCTGAGGTCAAGTGAGAAGAAAGGGGAAGTGACGGGGGGAGGAGGGGGAGTTACGAGACCTAATGCAAACATCCCGTATGTGACAACTAATAAAAAAAGAGGAATCAAGAAAGGGGTCACGCAAGGAGACAATTTATTCACTGATATTCACTGCATGTTTAGAAGAACTACTCTAGCTCTGAGAGGGGGAAGGCTTATGAGTGAGGATCAATGGCGAATATCTCAACAATCTTCGGCTTGCAGATGGCGTTGTGCTGCTCAGCAACACTGGCAATGAATTGCAATGAATGATTGAAATGATCGTCCTGGGGCAGTGGACGTAAAAATAGGATGATGCTCCTGCTGCTGCTGCTACTGATGATGATGATGATGATGATGATGATGATGATGATGATGAAAGATGATGAACAAGCACAAGTGGCATCATAACTCCCGACGAGTCGTTTAGCATGAAACTGCCGAACAACTAAATATTTAAGGTTTCTTCAACTGTGCTTAAAAGCGCCGCCTAGGCGAAGAAATTGACGGCAATCCCGCGCCCTCCACTCCTGCCGGCCTCGCACGGGACTATGTAGTCCGTCACACCAACTTCGAACTGTGCAGCGAAACCTACGGGGTGCGTCAGCCAACTCGACGAGGTTCCCGCTGCGGTCTTGGAATTCGAGACCATCGCTTGTATATTTGTTTATGTTGCATGCTGTGAGCCTGATGTGTAATAATGTTGCTTTATTGATAGATTAATTGATTGATTGAAAAGAGAACTAGAAGGTCTCCTATCAACCCCCACTCGACGCCGACTGAATGGAAGACTTCACGGAATGATTAGTGACGCACAATGGGGCATACCTTCCTCCCTTCTCAGAGCGCACAGTCGGCTCTCGTTTCGGATTGGCCGACACAAGCCCTAGCCTTGGCTGTGCTGCACGGAACTGCTGAGATGGAGCATAGATAGCTCCGACAGTAACCGACAACGTCATCCACCTCAGGACTGCCGGATCATTGTGCTTTTACGGTAAACATCTGAAATAGCGGCCAGCTGGCACGAATGTGTATACCTCCAACGACGCGCTACACCCGTAAACGGCTGCGGCCGCCTTTCAATTCTGAGTGCGCTGATTGATCTGTGCAGCATATGCGCGCAGATCGTGAACGAAGGTGGCCGGGACGGTAGCGTTAACAGCACTCGACACACGGCTTGTATCCTATGCCACTCCAATTACTTCCACGGAGAGCAAAAAAAAAAAAAAAAGAAAGATAGTATCGTTTGCTGTCCTTTCTCTCTCCTTCATAGTTCTCTTCACTTTTAACGATTCATTCCCTCCTTCTTCTCGTGCGATGTTTTCTCACGGTCTCCGCGTGGGGTTTGTGCTTTCGACCTGTTTCAGCTGACCGATATCCCTACTATGCACGAGGCCCCGCAGAATCATTCAGAGAACGCATTCACAGCTGATGACGGGAACGTATCGATCGTCGCGAGGCCGGTGAAAAGGAGGAATAATAATAAAATAAAAAAAGGAAAGGAACGCGTCGCGAAGAATGGGTCTCGCGAAGCCATCTTTCTTCGAAGCAGCCTCCAGGAAGTGTCCGCTGGACGACCCTCTCACGCCCCCCCCCCCCCTCACTCTCCTTCCCGCTACATTGTTCCTTTCTTTTTTTCTTCGCACCTTTCCCACGTGCTCCGGGGCACCGGTATACGCACGCGGGCGCGTATAATACGCGCGTGTAACGCGTGCATCCTGGCCATGCCAGCCCCCGAGTCACGACGGTGCAGCCTCGTTTGCGGCTTAACGCAAGGGCGTCGAAAAGCGTGCAGCGTCTGAGAGGAGGATGGAGAGGGAGAGAGGAGGGGGAGCATTCGGGAGGAGTGAGCGCCTGACCGAGTTTCTTTTGTTTCTTCTCGACCGGGGTCGTGATCGCGCTGTCATCTCCGCTCGGCACGCTCCTTCGCTGCTCTCTCTATTCACCGAAGCCGCGCGAACGAAAGGAAGAGTTATTGCGGGAACCGAAAGAGTGGCATTCGGGCGGGGAAGAGGGAAGGGGAGGAGTGGGGGGGGGGGGCGGATTAGCCGCGAGAACGAACAGATCCGAGGGGTAGTGGACGACCCGAACGCAGCGCGCGGGCGCCTGCCTCTGGAATGTGCAGGTCAGGTGATCTGGGTAACAGGCGCTTTGCTGTGAACTCCGGAGAGGGATAAAATGGAAAAGAAGTGAAACGGGGAAGGCAGAGATGCTAATTAGGCCCAGCTTGATTGGCTGCCCTGCACTAGAAGAGGTGAGACAAGGAGAATGAAAGATGAGAATAAGGAGATAATTGTGCACAGTATGCGTGCTCACACGCGCGCAATGAAGCGTTAACCGTTCGATTGGTAACGAGCGATTGAGACGTCCAAGCCTTATGAGACTTGCACATCTGAAGAAACGCAGCAGTGCTTTTGTTGCGTTGCGCATCGAACACGCGTGAGGTCATGGTCCCACTTGTGGCACAAGTTTCCTCTATGTCAACTCGAAACATTTCAGCGGGATTGGGGGGTATGCTCGTTCCCGCCACAGGTCATGCGGACGGCTCTTTTAGTCCCGGCTGAATTGAGGTGGCTGGAAATGAACATTCCTAAACATTGAAAATTCGGCAACATTGTCCGTGCTGTGAGGTTTTGCGTCGATGTTAACGGTGGACCCTGCAAATCGTGCGGTTTAACGGCGGGTGGCGCTCGCAATCAGATTAAAGGCCAACTGAAACGCGTTCCACGCGGTTGACACTTTCTTCAGGCCTCGGCGCGTCTGCTGAGCGGACAGACGGGCCTTCTTGGTTCGTTCCACCCTATCGCTAACAACGCGAATCCTTTCTTTTTCTCGACCCTTCGGAAAGCAAAGTCGACGCATTACGCCGTATATATATATATATAGTTGACAAATTCAGGGAACGCCTCAGCTTCGCATTCGCGTTGAAGGCGTGGAAGTAAAGGCAACGACGTCAGTCGCCTCGCTGGTTTCGACGCTTCCGCGACGCAGGTACACCCGAATAAACACCTAAAGTTACTCGAGTGGTGAGAAAAAACAAAGAAAGGGAGCTTGTCACTTGTTTCCACACGGATGTACAAACGCTGTCGGTGCACCTACTTTATGAGGCCGAGATGTTGTACTATACCGAAGAGAGAGTTCGCCTCGCGTCATGGTCTCGGGGGTCGGACGGTCTGGGTAATTAATTATGTGACTTTATGGGACAAGTCGTGTTCGCGGCTTCGCCCCATGGACTCTGAACTGCAGGCGTTCTGGGGAAAAAAGAAGAAAGGAAAAAGAAATAAGATGAAAGGGTGTGAAGGAAACGGAGAAAGAAAGCCAGGAAAGCAAGGAAACCACGGAAGCAGACACAGTCCGAGATCGACCTTCGGTCAGGCCGAGCTAGGTGTATAAGCATATAATGACTGTGCCTCGGCGGCTTATACTTCCGAGCGCTGCACGCAATCTCGAACGGCATCGCTCGAGCGCGCGTGGGCGAATAATTAGACGAGTGGGCGATTCGGCGAAGGAGGCGCGTGCAGTGCAGGCGTCGGGAGTTGTGCGCAGCAGAGCCCGAGGTGAGGCCATGGTGTGACGCTGGCTATGCTTTGCTTTAATAGGTGTGAAACGAGGCAAGTTTGGCCAGAGTAAAGGTCCGCTATCTCAAAGTCATAGCCAAGAAAAATTAAACGTGAAAGAATACGGAACACAGTCAAAAGTCTACAACGAAGCAACGGCACGCTAAAGTTTAACCTTGTTGAGCTTGTCGTTGAGCTTGTTGGACATAATTTAAGCTTGCTGAGAGTGATCAGTACACGACGTTTGTGGGAAACTGTTGTCACGTCGTCCGCGAACGACGACAGAAAAAGTGAGAGCAACATCACGAAGAAGAGGAGGAAGATCAGAATAAGGAAAGATCGTCGCGACCCGAAAGAGCTAGCCATGGTTCCGACCCTGGACTTCCCCACAGGTTGATCGTTCTAAATCAGCACAAGGGCTATGGGAAAATCAGTAATGGGAGGATCCAGAATTGTTTCGACCTCTTACGATTCTTCAACACGGACCCAACTCTCAGTATACACGGGCATTTGGGGGCAGTGCGCACCGTGATTGAGTCACCTTATCATCGCAACGCGATTAGTGTAAGCAGTGAAATGAAGGAAGTGAGAAGAAAAACACGCTATGCAGATCCAGTGCATACATGTTGGGTGCCATGTGAAGCGAAGCTTCATAGTGACGGCGTTACTCAAATTCCACGCAACTAAATGCGACATGTACAATTGCGTTTACTTTACCCTCTCCAGAAGGAAATGAGAATATAATTCGCTTTAAAAGTAAAGGTTGCATTCGTATACGCGCGATATTCCGAGCCCAGTCGCTAAAGGCGTTTCGCGGGACTTTGAGAAGACACGCATAGCGATGCCGTTCCTGCAGCCCGTCTAAACAACCCTCGGAAACGCGCCCGCATTTGAGCAGCAGGCAGGACGAGCGGTGACCTTAAGGTGGTGCGCGGGCGATTCGGCGGGGGCTAAAAGAAGGACCACCATATCCAGCCCGCGGTGAGCGATTAATTGCCGCCGCCGCCTTCACTGCAATTCCTAGGCGACGCCCGTCGTGGCGGAGACCCTGGCGACTCCTCAAACAACGCGTCTGCAGAAGCCGAAATCGCGCGTGCACACTCAAACGTGCGTCGTTATAAAAAAGAAAAAAGGACTCCAATGCCAAGAACCGAACCACGAGGCTCGTGAGGTCTTTCGTCCCACTCGGAAGAAAGATCCTTCCCTGCGCGCGCTCATCATGGTCTTTCTTTTTTTTTTCTTCTTCTTTCCGCTTCCGCTTTTCACCTGAGCTTTACAGGAGCGCGCTGGCATTTGTTCCTCGGCCTCTCTCCCGTTCGCTCATTAAAGTCTGGCTTCGTCCAGGGCCGCTGGCGCGGGGTCCCGTATTAGCGTGTCTGCACTCAGGCGCATTCATTCGAATGTACGCGCTCCTCGCGGTTGGGCAAGGACATCTGTGCAGGCCAGCGTGGGCGTCCGAGCGTGTGTGTATATACGGTATATACGTATACGGTCTCCGCTTTGCAAGACGGACGACAGCGGACGCAGAACGGCAAGGGTAGTCGCTCATTAAGGTTTTTCTTACTCCGCTGTCCCTCTGCATCTTTCTTTCTTTCTTTCTTTCTTTCTTTCTTTCTTTCTTTCTTTCTTTCTTTCTTTCTTTGCTCGTTGTCTTCGCGCTAACTCTAACGGGTGGAGAGTGACTGCGGAGAGCGCTTTGTAGGTCCGTCTGGCGACAAGCGTTTCGTGCTAGCGACTGGGTCCGCGCGGTGAGTGGGTAAAGGCGCCGACACTTTGCAACCGATTCCGGCGACACCCCGGAATGCCGTCTTTATCGCAACGTAACTCGGATTCGCTCCTCTCTATAGTTTCTGTTTTACAGTCGATGTCGACGTTCCGTGACGGCTGATGTCGTGACGGTTTTTTTTTTTTTAAAGCGACGCTGTATCGTGAAGGACGTCCAGAGATGCGGGACACGATGCGCGCGAGACGCCTACCCGACGAGGTGATTGATGGTCGATATTCTATAACACAAATTCTACACATGGATAAGCAATCAGACATTGGGCACTAGGAAAAAGGAACATAAATTCAAAAATTCAGACACTGCTATGCTAGTTAAGACGCCGAGTTAAAAAATAAATAAATATGAGTGTAAGGTTTTGAACGATTTTGCGATATGTTGGTCATCGAGCTAGAACAGAGACACGGGAAAAAAGCACACTTGAATTCGAGAAAATGTCACTCTTCGGTAGAGTTATACGCGACTAAACGCGGCACTTAATTGCACGGCGCCGCGCTTAGCGAGCGGAAGGACGTCGCGCCGGCGCCGAAACGTCTCTCGCTACCACCGCGTCGCCGTCAAAGCGTCCCGTTTGTGCGTGTGTGTATAAAAGACCGAGGAGAGATTTAGAGGTGGGATGGGGAGGGGGAGGGAGCCTATAAAGCCAGGGACGCTGGGCACCGCCCGCCGCTAACGCGAGGTTGTCTGCCGTCCGGCTGACTCTCTTTCGGGGAGGCCGCCATGGTGTGTGTCCTGTGGCTTTCCAGACACGTCAGCCGCTGCACTAAAGATGGCAGAGGAAAAAAAAAAAAACAGTACATAGTGCGGATTGTGGAATAAGATTTTAACGATTCGCCATATCAACGCGGGAGAGCGTGGAGAACGGCTGGTTTTGCGGGTTAATGACGCGTCTCCCTCAGTGAAGGCCCTTTTTTTCTTTTTCGGACTGCGCCACTTCAAGCGGCGAGGTGACTTTCTGTTTTCTTTTTTTTTATTCTTGAGTGCGGTTATTACAAGGGGTGGTGTGCCTTACTGACTTGTCGTCAGAGGGCGCAAGCAAAGAGTGTGGAGTGTAAACAGAGTAGCAAACGCTAGGTGGTCCGCGGGTTACGCAGACCGTAACCTAACTACAAGATGCCTTACAAGCATGTACTAGTTTCTTTCGCAATCACTCTAGAATTTTCTGTAACAGTCGTCGGTACTCTTAGTGATGCCTCTGTGCGTCCATTAAGACAGCAATTAGGTACAGTGAAAAACGCGCGCGTTCTGTAGACCGCTCGTGCAGTAGGTTACTATGCTGTACGTACAAATTGCTGAAGCCATAAGAAAAGTGCGTCAAATGGTGGTCAAACGATGCTTCCGAGGTTTTCTTTGTTTAATAACTCTAAACGAATGATAGACTGAGCTACATTCGGAGCCAAATAACGAAAGACATAGTTAAGGTATTCAGGTTTCCCCATATAACACGCACCCATGTATACAAAGACGCCCATATTTTAGGCCTACTCGAACCAAAGTTCACTTTGGCCAAATTGCTTGTAAATGAGGTGTATGTGCTAACGAAGCAATCTTGGCGAAGCTGCAGTGCTATTAGTTGTCTAATTTTCTTATTATTGCATTAATAAGGTAATTAGACAACTGACAGCCGTGTTGCTGAAGTTTTAAGCAACATCTAAGGAGTCCACGCGTCCACCAGGAGGTCAGGGCGTACGACTCAAAGCCCAGCACGTCACCCCCACCCCTCCCCCCGATCTTCCATCGTGCTGCAGGCGCCTGCATCCCTCGGAGCCGTGAATCCGAAGAGCGGAGCTGCAGTATTCGATGCTATGCGTCAGCCGTGTAATGGCGGCGTTTCTATTGAGTTTCGGTGTCAAAAACGCCTCTTTTTTTGCTAGCATTTTTTTCTCACGTCCGTTCATATTTAAACCCTAAAACTTTGCACGGAGGCCGCTCTGTCTGAAAGTTCTTTTTTTTTTAACGCGGTCCGGAATTTAGCTGCAGTTGGCCTGTAAGGTTTAAGGCTTCCTGTGTCCCGCGTCACCAGAGGGCTAGAGTGTGGCGTCCGTGCACCTAAAGACAACATCGAAAAAAAAAAAGAAGAGAGATAAATAAATGAAGACGTCCGTAGTGTAGCGTGCGATTCTTCGGAAGTATTGCTGCGACATTCGCCACTGCAACGCGCGAAAGCTGGAGATCGTTGGTTGTACGCTCAGACTTTAAAAAAAAAATAGAAATAAGGATAACAAAAGGCAGCCACGAGCAGAGATAGGGCGAGAGCGGTGCTGCAGTGGGGACGAAGTAATGAAAATGGATACTTTGAAGCAGAGTGACCAAAGGCCAATACAGAGCCTAGATATATGAGGAAAGAGGGGAAGGGGTCCCTCCCCTTTCCCCTCTCTCCTCGAGAAGGCGGACTGAGGCCGGCTGGCGTAACAGCGTAGCGTCACCGACGTCCTGTTGCCCCGCGCGAGCGGGCGGAGGATCGTCGAGCTGCCCATAACGGGCCAGGTGGTCGCGTCTTGGCTCGCTCTGTCGACGCGCAGCCCACGGTGGTGTCTCCGCTCGAAGGGAAGCACGACTCGACGAGTGCTGGGCGGGGGCGCCAAGCGTGCCGAAATGCGGTGACGCCGAGCGAGCGGGAAATGCTGGCGCAACTGCCGACGTATACGTGCGTCCAGAGGGAAAGCCCATACACGCAAGGGCGGCAACGGCTATCGCCGCCCGTGGGATCGTGATCTGACTGTTCTTTTTAGCGCGATTGTGACTGGACACGAGAAAACACGCAGGGCGCTGTGTGTGTCTTCTTGTGGTCAGTCTTATCCGTGATAAAAGAAGAAAGAGACTCGTATCAAGATGGCCTACCAACAACAGCCTGCATTGCCAGCCCGGTCACCCGTGGGAACCGCGTCGGTGAGGGATTCGCTCCGTATGTGCGCCAAAATGACCGTGCGTTTGTACGCAGGTGTTCCGGCAGCGCTGCAGCCTTGGGAAGCGGGCTAACGTTGATCGAACGGGGCTTGCAGTGGAAGATGACCATGTGCAAATCTGTTGTCACTTTGATTTATTCGGCCCAACAGGGCTAGTAAACCACAAGAAGTTTACGAACCGCGGGATCTCAGCAAAACGTTCAATTTCGGAGCAGCCCGTAACAGTGGTCGGTAAGACCCAACATCACGATGTTCCTCACGTATGTACCGGTAGAGGTTGTAAATGTGAATGCTGGGCTGCGTTGTGAGGCTGCGCGGATATTCGGCTTTTTTCTCAGATTTTGTGTTCCGTAAAATTTTGAGGTTGACTGTATATTTTGGGGTGGGGGGGATATGAGGTTTGGGATTAATTGATTTGTAATTGAAGTTACAGTTAAGCGTACTGACTCATTGATTCACGGGATTCAACGTCCTAAAGCAAAATGTAGTGTTACGAGGGAACGCCATAGTGGAGGGCTCCGCGGTAATTTTTGACCACCTCGGGTTTCTTAACGCTCCGCCCTCACCGAAATGCGGCCGCCTTGGCCGGGATTCGAACCCACGACCTTCGAGCTCGGCAGCAGGACGTCGTACACCCGGTGATCCACCGCGCAGGGTTACGCGGGTGCCTGTAGATGAATCATGTGGACTAAGATTGGTTCTTTTCCTCTCTCAATTCGAGCGCGTTTCTCTACTGCTGGCGTAAAATGTTCACGAAATGCAGTATTTGCGAAAGTAAAGCTGAATTCTCTCAAAGCGTGCGTATATACTGCGTAGCGGAACGCAGTATATTTGATTTCAAGCAACCATGACTGGGGAAATGCGAATTCCGAGCTCGCGTGAGATTATGATCCCAACTTTGCTGTTTAACATACATAAAAACCACTTGAATATTGAAGCCTCTGTCGCCGCTGGGATGCAAACAGAGACCCTAGAAGTCATCTTGCTCGTGGGGGTATGTATGCCTATATATACATAGATTAAATTATGGAGTTTTACCTGCTAAAGTCACTTTCTGATGATGTGACACGAGGAAGCGGGGAACTGCGGAAATTTCGACCACCTGGGATTCTTTAACGTGCACCTAAATCCAAGTGCACGGGTGTTTTCGCATTTCGCCCTCATCGAAATGCGTTTAGATTCCGCGTTGCGAAACCTTTTGTCGTCCACTGTACATCCGGTTTCCGAATCCAGACACGATTGTGCACCATATATACATAAATATGTAGCGAGATGCCACGTTCCGAAAACTTTTGACGTCGAGTGTACATCCGGTTTCTGCCTCCAGACACGATCGTGCTCCGTAATTGAGGCACCTGAATGAAAAGTTTGTGCCCTTCCTCGCGGAGAAGGTGAAAGAGGAAATATTTGACAGCTTCATTGGCGTAACACGGTCAGCTCAGTAAGAAGTAAATGAGTTTCGATGAACAAATACGTAAACTTATGTGTAATCTCTATGTCAGCAAGCGGCCGTCAATCGCAGCAGTGCCGTGTTCGTTAAAACATTGAACAGGCACGTTATCTATCCGATCTCGACATGATCTTGGTTTGCCACCTAATCGAGGAATCGCTACGCTCATGCAGAAATGCAACTCCATCCGAGCCCATTGTACACGAGATCCTTTTTCTTATGGGAGACGTTGGCACAAACACGGCATTGCGAGCAGGATATGCGCCACGTGTGGTGACTTTGGCATCGACCAGCAGGAAAGCACGCGATTGTAAGAAGGTACTTGCGCAGGTGTGGCGGAACGTGCATGCAGCGTTGTTCATTCTTCCCGTCCGGGACGCTCCCCGCGACGTAATCTGCGTTAACGTCTTATTTTCTGTCGCTGCGTCGTCAAACCGCCTTCCTGGACGGTACCACCCGGATCGCTATCCCGCCGCCGCCGCCAAATACGGGCAAACGCCAAGCGCCAAGCAACGGCAGTACAGGTGCGTAGCCGTATACACGCGCGCACGCTACACCGACGGCCGCGTTTCATCCAGCTGGCTCGCCTCCTCCCCCTCTTCTCCGATTCAGGAGTAAAGTTGGTGAAGTTGCGTGACGTCGTAACGGGCCGCGGTGACATCACCCAAGCGACGCGCAGCTGCCTGTGACGTCGCGCGACCTTGATGACCGCCCGCCGTCGTCTGCCCGCGCTTTTGTCGAAACGCGTCGGCTCGCGTGGTTTCCCAGAGAATGCTCGCGCTTTGGGCGTCGTCGAGTCTCCCAGTGGGAGGCAAAGAGAAAAGAAAAGGTTTCGGGCCGGCATTTGGAGAAAAGCCGCTGTTGTTTATTGCTTGCTTTTTTTTTCTTTTTTTTTTTCTTTACAACGCGTTCGCGTTCTCACCGTCTCCTAATCTCTAGCATTGAAATCGGGAAGTACGCGGACGAAGAAGGAATGTGTAGTGCGCACGGCGTATAGTTCGCGCTACGCTGTCTGCGCTCGCCCAATGTCGTCTGCTGCTACCGTCGTCTGCTGCGAAACATTAGCGTGGCTTCTCGCTTCTACTCCCCTCACCTCTTATCCATTACATTCAATTGCAGCATGTTGTGCGGGCGACTGCGAGCCGGAACGGGCGGCACATTCAAGGTGTTTCTTTGATCGTTCTTCTCTCTGCGTCCCTTGCTTGATGCAGCTGCGTGTTTATACTTTTGCTTCTTACGCCTTTCCTATAGTGGATGAGGCTTTCTCTTTGGTTTTGAGTTGTCTGCTCAAGCGTCTGGAAATCTACTGGATTCTAGGACACCCCTCGCCGACGAATGAAAGAGCGAAAGGATGCGTAAATGCAGAAGGTTAGCCTACTGCCCGACGAGCTGTGTTCATTGCAGATGCATGACGCAGGCTGCAGACATTCGCGTGAGCTTTGAGGAAAGAGGTGTGTTTGCACCGTTTTGTAGGGAAGCTACAGAAAATTGAACTGAATTGCTAAATTTTAAACTTCTAAAGTAGCAAAAAGATCCGTCTTCCCGTTATCGGTAGGCAACAGAACCCACGAAAAACGAAAAGACGCCTGACGACGCACCTTTTAAGGTCCTGTAACCCATAACGTTTCTTGTTTTTTTATTTTTTGACGTCACGCAATTCAACTGAGTTTGCTGGAGTCTAAAATATTTGTTTGTCAATATGACAGCAATTAGTATTCATTCTATAGAAACGAAGGACTGCACCTAGCGACATTTGAGATTATTTTTGGCTCAGAAACGGCCCTGAACGCGCAAAGACATTTTCAAATCCATGACGTCACTGTGACATGTCGGCCGTGCTGTTTGGGCGTGAAACTCAAAGCATTGAACTTTGGACTTCGATCAGTTCCTTAAAAAAATCATGGGGTTTTACGTGCCAGGATAGATTCTGAACACTCACAGTCGTGCCCCAAATGTGGTCATGACTCATGCTCCTTTGACCACATGCTCTGGCTGTGCCCAGCCCTTAACGCCTCTCCACCCATCACGAAAGAACAATGGCAGCACTCTCTCAAGAGCAGCAATCTCAACATTCAACTCCAGGCTGTCCAGAGGGCCCACGACATTGCCGCGGGACTTGATCTCCCGGTTCCATCGTGGGCGGAGCCACCGACTTGATCTTCGGGAGCCTTCGGTTTGGCTCCCCGAGGTCTCAGTCCCTCAGGACTCAAATAAAGTTCTTGTCATGTCATGTTTACGTGCCAAAACCACTTTCTGATTATGAGGCACGCCGTAGTGGAGGACTCTGGAAATTTCGACCACCTGGGGTTCTTTAACGTGCACCTAAATCTAAGTACACGGGTGTTTTTCGCCCCCATCGAAATGCGGCCGCCGTGGTCGGGATTTGATCCCGCGACCTCGTGCTCAGCAGTCTAACACCATAGCCACTGAGCAACCACGGCTGGTTGATCAGTTCCTTGATAACGCAACATTATTTTTCAGGCCAAACATACGCAAACAGAATATTATCAGAATACTTTAGACGTCGAAACCGGCTTGGTGTCAATCTTTGGTGTTCCAAACTTACTGACCGCGTTCGACGGAAGTGCACTAAAATTTGTTTGTATTACACTTTTGGCACGATAACGTTATCACTTATGGTACGCCCGTGTTGAGCGTTTGGCTTGATTCAGTCACCGCATCTGGTTGCATTTAGAGACACAGGAAGAAACTAAACGGCTTTCGAGAAAGTGTGCTCTGTATAATGTCTATTAGACAAACAAGTCAACAAATATTGGCGGGCAATCAGATGGCTGAGCTACTGAACCGCGTGAAAGTATTTCCGTGTTTTTGAACAAGTGCAAAGCTATAGCTAGCACGATTAAAAGCTTGTGAAATGTGGTCTTTTTAACGTTTCATAATTATTAACGATGGGCTTTAAGAGGAAGCTTTAGACCAAGGGCTGCTACCTAAACACATGAGAAAGGAGAAATAGTTTTTCTCGGCAACCAGTGCACCAAATTTGATGGGGTTTGTTGTACTTAAAAGAAAAAATTAAAATCTAGTGACTGTTGCAGAGAATTCTTGGTTTAGGGCGTCAAAATTTTGTGGAAATTGTTGAAAATAGCAAATCTCCTGAAAACGAAACTATGAAGTTTACAACTTTGTAACTCGGCAGTGAAAACCATATTACAATTCTATAAATGGTATCTAATAGTTCATCTGAAGCGGACAAAATTGATGTATTATATATGGCTCTCAAACGGACTACTAATGTGTGAGTAGGTCTTTTTCAAAACTCTTGGAAACTATGCGACAAATTCATGTAAAATAGAAATTGGTACATTAAGTTTGTCCGCTTTGGATGCTCTAACTGATGCAGTTTACAGAACTGCGATATCTAGAGCTACGAATATGTCCACTTCGTGCTTCCATTTATCTCGAACTTACCTATTTTTGAAAGTTCCTCCTAAAAAATTCGCGCTCTAGATGAAAGTTGCGTTTCCAACAGTCACTAGAATTTATAATTCTCTCTAAATGCAACAAAGTTCATTAAAATTGACCCAGTGGTTATTTAAAGAAAAGCATTTCTGCGTTTTACACGTATTTGAATGAGCGTCACCGGAGTTGGGCCCGAGCTAAAGCTAAAAAATTAAAGGCTTTAATTGTAGTTACTCCAGCATCCAGCAATTAGTACTACTCCATGGTCCTATCCTGTACTTGTTCGCGATTCTTTGTTTAACCTCTTCCTCTGTATCCACGCTTTTCAAATACAGATATTTGTGCACTTTAGCCGCCCTATTATCTTGTAAATGTTGCTGAGTATTTCTTCAAAACTAATTCTGCTCTGCGCTTCTCTGACTTCATACGAGGTCCAACTGATCTCACCCTGTACTGCCTCATTCGTGTATTTGGCATGGGCTCCCAAAGCAAGCCGGCCTACCGATCTTTATTTAACCGCCAACCTCGACATGTTTCCTTCTTTTACGGATACGCCGGTGTGTGTATATTGCTTGACTATGGGTATGACTTGCTGTTGCATTGACACCACGTAATTACTCGTCTCTTAATTAAAGATAATTCCTGATTTCTCTGTGCTAAACTTAACGCCTGGATATGTCGCTGCGTTGCCACACATACTCGCAAGTGTCTAAATTTCTTGCATTGTCGGCTAGTAGCGCTATGCCGTCCGCACACATCAGTCCGGGGACCTTCTGTTGCACCATTTGTCCATTACGCAGGTAGCATAAACCAAACACTAATTCACTGTTTTCCAGTAGTCTTTCTATGTCCTTAACATAAAGCGAGAACAACAATAGAGACAGATGGCATCCTTGCTACTGTCCTTGGTGAATTCTCCACCGCTTCATTACGTTCTCGGTCTCCCCATTCAATTTGAACTCAACTATACATCTGTAATATTATATCTATCTATATATATATATATATATATATATATATATATATATATATATATATATATATATATATATATATATATGCCTTCGTGCACGCGTGATCAGTCGCGTTGGTGGCCCATCTCGTGGCGCTGACTTTACGTCGATAAGACACATGACTCCAACTTGTTACTTTTTCTATGCTGCAAGACGTGAAGAGCGAAGTAATCAGTAACAGAAAGCCTGTTATTTTCCTTCGGTAAGAACGCCATCGCAACAAAATAAATTCTAGCGTGTTGTGGTCGTAGAAAGCGTCACTAGATGTCACTACCGGCGTTCCTACTGCCGTCTACGCCTGCGGTAACCCTGTATTCTTTGGACCAATAAGCTATTTAGAGAGCTTTAGCTTGTCTGTAAACTTCCTACTGTTTTTATGGATGATCGGACTACCGGAGATACGGACAGAAGTAACAGTGACTAAGCTAACAGCGACACCCTGTCCCGCTTTGTCGAAATACAACGCGTATCGGACATTTTTGTGTTGCGTGGTTGTTCTCGTCGAAGAAAAATTATAGAACGAATGCAGGCTAACGGGGAGGTCACGATTAAGATTTCCCACGAGCAGGTAACTCGCTGTAGTATTAGTTTTGTGCGCTATCTGGTTAAACTCTGCGTCACAATATGCCGCGTTGCCAGCTCGGTGGCATCGGCCATTCCTCCGTTTCAAAAGGCACGTTCTTAATGTCTTATAGGTCTCTAGCTCTCGCTCTCTCTCTCTCACACACACACACGCAAGACGGTATTCCGCAAACGGTGATGCGTTTATAGACGAGCTAACCACTCCGCGATGCTCCCTATAAAGTACTTAATCTCTTCGTTACCGCGCGGTCATGACCGTCTTCATTGTTCTCGGGGAGCCCCTTTGTAACAGTGCCTGGGGCTGCCTCCTTCGGGCTCGCTTCCAAGTGCAAGTTTTCCCCGCGCAGTTGCTCGTCCACGGCCAGTGAGGAAACAGGCAGCTAACGGACGACCGCAGAGCCGATCGCGCCGATCGCGTTGCGGGCACCTATAATGCGTTTTGCCGGTTCTGCCCACATAGTGAGTGCTTGAAAGCCTGACAACGTGTAATTACCGAGAACGCCTCGCCATATGCGCTGTTGCCGCGGCGTCCTAGCTTGCCACCGATCGTGGATGTCGGCGCGGGTTATGCGGGCCCCTCGGCCGTCTCCGCGGCAGGGCACTCTGCGTATTCCTGCGGTTCCTGGCGTCGAGTGCCTTCCTTGTTTCGTGCGATCCGCCAGCGATCGGAAAGTCGACGAGACGCCGACAGTGTAGCGACAATCGTCCTTGTGTGTGCGTCGCAGCACGTGTCCTGCTTTCGCTTCGTATTCTGCCCCGCGTCGTCTTTGGCGACCGTCTAATCCATAACTGCTGAGTTGGACTGTATAAATGACGTGTCTGCAGTTTATTTTATCATTGTTTGTGTTATTTGCACCAATTATCGTCTCGGAGAAGAGGAGTATAGCTTTCGCCGCCAATATTCGCGCACATACACTTACACATACACTTACACATACACTTACACATGCACTCACACACACGCACGCACCCATGAAAAAAAACAAAAAACAAAAAAACAGAACCAACAAAAACGATCAGTGAAGGTAACCAAGCGGACGTAATCATTCGTCTCAAGGTGTTCGCTGCGTGCTGTCGTTAACTTTTTGTGTGTGTGGTGAGCTTATTTTAAACAAATGACTGGGGTATATTGGTCCACTGTTCTTGTTTGTGGATCGCTACACGTTTTGTGCCAGTGCTTACGAGCATAGTCGGAAGGCGGATTTGATGCGACACGCAACGACACCACATGAGAAAAAAACCCAAGGAAGTCAGCGTTTCGAGATTCGGACACGCACATTTAAGGTATACGCATGTTTAACATTTCCGTTACGTGAGAAATAAGAGTAATAGAGATGGATAAGGAGATGAAACGCTTCCAATTGGCTCGAGCGGTGGGCTTTCTGGGGTCGTCCTTGCGCGCGCGAAGGACGCGATCCGTGGAATGCACGTGCCAACCGACTCTGCACGAGTTGGTCGGCCCAAAGTGTGGCCGCGTTAATTGCCTTCTCCTCCCAGAGAGATGAACGACCTCCTCCTCCCCCGTTCCTGTGTCTCGTGCCAACTCACTCCGTAGAAACAAGCACCTAACGGAACCCAACTATACTCTGGCGGTTGCGTGGGTTTCGGCATGATCGCTATATCACTTCACTCCACGTATGCTCGCTTTGTTCTTTTATACTCAGTTCCCCCCCCCCCCCCTTCCCCCTACTAAGAACGGCGTCTTTAGGAGACGTGTATACAGCAATCGTAGAAATAAGCGACGCCGCTTCAAGCGTTGGTGTTCCCGAGTCCTGCCCATACGTCGCATCGTGCTAAACTGTTCTAAACAAGCCTATAGAACGGGATGAAGACTTGAACAGTGGTCACGGCTAAACCATACTGTGGCTGCATACTCCCGCACCTCGTTAGGACAAAGCTTCTTCGAAACATCTTTTTTTTCCCTATAGCACCGCTGAGAAATGTAATTCTCCCTCTTTGTCTGTTATACTATGTAATAATGTCTCATTTCTTGAAGAGTGTTTACAGATGTACCTTGTGTAACCTCTCCTGCTTGGGCAGCGTAGCTGCTTGTAGTCTTGCGAAATAAATAAATAAATAAATAAATAAATAAATAAATAAATAAATAAATAAATAAATAAATAAATATCCTTGAGGAACGGCAAGGTGAGGGTTCTGCTCCGTTCTCCGGAGCCCGTATTCACAACACTTCTGCTGCGTTAGAATGCTCCGTGGGTCATTCCAAGGCCGGCGTTCCAATACCCAACCAGTCGAGATAGCGATCGGCGTGATAACAACCACGGTGTTGGGTCAATGTTAGAAGGAACTCACAAAAGAGAATTCTTGTCAATGTCGAGCAGCGCTCTGCTCGAACTGATTTCGAGCAGTGTTGATTGTACGCGGGGCACCGACGGCCTCTTGTGTGATGCGTTAACATTGACGTAAATTGCTCCACTGTGTGTTTGGGGACACAGCCTTTCTTTCTCTTACCTATATCGGGCTCTGACACCTCTGTAAGAATAGGGCAATGGAAGCGGCCAAGTCTGAAGCTCTACACAGTCAAAATGAAGCGGAAGGAGTAGTTGACGCTTAACGTAAAACTACACTCTAAGAAAAAAAGGACTAAAAGGGGTAGGGAGGTTAGTCCTTTTGGGGACTAACTGATTTGCCACAACCATTAGTCCTTTTGGGGATGAACTGACATGGGATGAACTGTTACTCCCCATGCGCTTACTCCTTCGGGGACTAACAGTTGCCCCTGCCCGATGGTCCTCAAGGGAGTAACGGTAATTCGTTCCGATGCTCCGGAAAGGTGGAATTAATTAAATTAGGCATTTATATCCTCATAAAAAAAATTAAAGAGCTGAAAAAAGAACACGCCTGAGAGCAGGATTCGAACTCACGTCCTCGCGCTCACAAGTCAGGTACTCTAACCACTTCACCACGCCGCTTTTTTTTTTTTTCTTACATGGTATTTATTACAGTAGCAACAACCCGATATTCACCAGTTGTGCATAGTCAGAGAATGGAGAGCACACTGACAGTCACTCAGAGAAAAGGCATCGTGCATACTGTGGGTAGAAATGTGGTTCCACTTTAGAAGGGTGGTAAGGATAGGCACCTCACCAAAATGGGGTACCAGTCCGGCTGGGTATCAAGTTCATCATAAACCTGCTTTAGGTGTAGGGTCATTTGGATGAAATTCACCCTTGTAGGTACAACCGTTTCGGCGTTTCTGTCCATCATTCGCGTTTTCCACAAACTGTGCATTCCGATGAGAAAAAACATATCAAAAGGGGCACTATTATCAGCGGTCGGCAGCAGGTATCGCACAGTATGAGCGTTGATGTCAAAGTCTTTTTGTGAAGTCCGTTGGAGGACATCCAAAAATAGTATGGCGTCAGTGCAGCTAATAAAACAATGTTCAATTGTCTCTGGCACGTCACAAAGGCGACAGTTAACAGAAGAGACAAAGATACCCTTTTTCTGTAGCCATGTTTTAACCGGTATGGTTTCACTATGAAGTTTATAAAAGAACGTTTTGCAGCAAGGGGATACATACATTTTACGAACTCGCTTTAGAACATCGTGACCTGGCCATTGAATGTATAGTGATCGGTAAAATGGAGGCGGAAAAAGCATGCACAATAGATCTTTGTATAACTTTTTACGCGACGCAGAGTACAAGTATTCAGTGGAAAACCGAACTGTCAGGAAACGAATCGCCAAGTAAACTTCTTGCATGAATCCCCACAAGCATAAACGCGAAGAAAAAATCGAAGAAACAATTAAGGCGGGTAACGCATTAACAAGTGTGACTTGCATGAATGACCGAAGTATAGGATGCGATGTATCGCGAAAAAAGAAGAAACGAGACACTATTTGCCGCACATAAAGATGCACAAAACCCAGCCCACCTTCACTAACGGGCCTGAAAATATTGTCTCGCCTCATGGGCTCAAAAGTTGAAGACCATACGAAGGTTGCAAAGATTCGGTGAAAGCGTTGGATGTAGAGCCTGGCACAATGTATAACTTGCAATACATAGTAAATTTTTGTTGCCAAGAACTTATTGCAGGCCTCGGCTTTCCCAAAAATAGAAAGTCGGTGTGGAACGAATGTCTGGGCGTAACTTTGCAGGGACGAAACTTGTTCTTTCCAATAGTGTGCGCTTAATTTATATGCGTCTAGCGGCACGCCGAGATACTTTGGCGGGACACCGGTCCAATTAACGCCTGCAAACTGTTCTGGTGTATAGCACCATGAGCCAAACCATAAGCCTAAGCTTTTTGCTGAGTTCATTCGTGCTCCTGATACGCTGCCAAATTCCTTTATTGTTGATACTACCTTTTCAACACTCGACTTATCCGTGCAGAAGAACGCTAAATCATCTGCATAAGCTAAGACTTTTACTTCATGACCCAGTATATTGAAGCCATGGATGTAACTCGACTGAATAACGCTTAAGCATAGCGGTTCCAGATAAAGGGCGAATAGTAATGGGGACATAGGGCATCCTTGTTTTACCGAAGAGCAAATGGAAACGGGTTTAGAGAGTTGGCCATTAATAACTAAACGAGTAGTACAACACGTATAACAAAGCTTAACGCCTTTAAGCACAACGGAGCCAACATTGGCATGCTCCAGAAGAGTAAATAAATAGGAGTGACTGACACGATCAAAAGCTTTAGCAAGGTCTACCTGGAGCATTGCAAGCTGCTCAGTGGAACCGTAACAGTATTGAAGGAGTGTACGGGCGATATGTATGTTGGTTTGAATGGATCGGCCCCTAATTCCACACGTCTGATGGGAACCAATGAGAATTGACATCGCAAATTGCAATCTATTCGATAAAACTTTTGCAAAAATTTTATAATCCACGTTTGACAATGTGATTGGTCGGTAGCTTTCAACAGAACGCAGTTTCTCCTTATCTGCACTTTTTGGAATTAAAACTGTGTGGGTTTTGCAAAAAGATTGCGGAAGGGCGTCTACCTCTAAACTTGTAATAAAAATGTCCAATAATATGGGGCTGATAATTGGTTTGAAAGCTTTGTAAAATTCACAGGAAAGTCCATCAGGGCCGGGCGTTTTCGACATAGGCAGCTGATCAATAGCTAGTTCAATTTCTTGGATCGTAAGGCTACCACTCATAACTGCACATTCATCATCCTGTAATGGTTTTACAAGAGATACAAAACTCTCTAAAACTTTTGCATCGTGATCATCCGGAGGGGCACTAAACAACATAGTGTAGAAAGTTTCGAACTGAGAAATTACGTCATTAGTATTTGTTAGAAGACTACCTTCGGAGTATATTTCCGGAATTACTTTGGAAACAGCGTGACGTCGCTCGTCAAGTAAAGCTTGACGTGTTGGTTGCTCAGATTGCAGAGCGCGCATGTTTCGAGATCGAATTCGCGCACCTCTGTAACACAGTGCGTCATACTTTTGCAACTCACATTTAAGATTTTCTATGTCAACAATGTAAGTGCCTGGCATTTCGCATTCCATCTGATAAAGGTTGTGTAGGCTTTTAAGAAGTATTGTTTCTTCATTCTTTCATTCTTTCTTCATTCATTCACCACGCCGCTTGGTTGATAAGACGGGATATTTAGACAAGGTTAAGCATGGGAACACAAGTGCGGCAATATAAAAGTGGCTCCGTGTTTGTGCAAGCTATGCAGTGAGAGTCTAACGTTGAGTGTACTTGCAACCATAAGCGACTGCGAAAAGAAATCAGCCCGAGTATTCTTAGGGTGATTTAAACTGAGGCACTACGCCATGTATACGTGTAGCGAGCTCAAACGGGGCACCGAAGACGACAGAGAAGGACAATTTCTTTGTCGCTTAGCGTGTGCCGCTTGGGCAATATACACATCGCTTCAGTTCGCAACCTCCTTGGAACGGAAGGAACTTGGGTACTATTGACCAAGAAAATCTAGCCGTCTATCGTTATTGTGTATCGCTCACTTATGGGGTGCACACGAAGGGCATGCCTCTTCACATTCCAGTTTTAAGTTTCACGTAATTTTCTCACGAAGAGGCAAGGTGCTGATTTGCATGTAGTTCAATAGACAATGCACGAACTTCGAACCACTCACGATTTATAGACAATACCGTTTTCGCCACATCGCTCCATGACACGGACGAAAACAGCGAAGTGCCTGGGGAGTAACTGTTGCCGTTCGTCCTCCCATTGCTCTCTTTCCGAGCAGGGACTAAACACTTACTCTCCGAAATTTGCACACGGCACGCACATTCATGCAGTTAGTCCTTTGAAGGACGAAAGCGCCCTTTTTAGGACTAACGGCGCAGTTACTCCCGTTTTCCCCGGGATTTTTCTTAGAGTGTAGGAGCTAAGAAAGAGAATCCCCGTGCGAGTACTTTATCACGATACATTTCGCCGCTAAGTGAAAATGCTTTGTTGCACCGCTGTACTACAGAAACGATTGCCCGCCATCGAAAGCGTATCCCTAGTCGGCCGTTTCACCAGTTCTGGAGGACACGATTCCAAACTCGCGAACGAAGGCATTATCCTGATCGGCATTCGCCTTTCAAACTTGTGAACCGAGCCGTAGCAGCGCGAGAACTACGTGCGAACCCCAGAAACAAAAGAGGTGAGAAAGAAAGAAAGAACTCAAGACGGGTGGCAGCAAGAGGAAGAGCGGCAGTTCGTGGGAGTGGGGGGGGGGGAGGGTAGGATCAGCGCGAGTGTAAGAAGACGTCTCGGTCAAGACACGCAGACACACGTGACTGTCGTCAGCGGAGGGGCGCTTTTATACCCCGCTGCCGGGCTACCGGCAGGCCGGGGGTGCTGTCGATCTAAAATGGGTCGACGGCCGCCGTCGCCGAACTTGCTTCTTTCGTATAGACCGCAGCTCTTCTATTTTTTTTTCTTTCTCGGTGCCGTATATGCCGATCTTCCACCACCGCCGATTGACCGAACGGTCGCCCTCGCTTTGTTTCTGAGCGCTCTCGAAGAAGGCTCGACGCTTATCCTCGTGCGCCGCCATGATCCGTATCCTCGCGCGCGGCTGTTGTTCTCGGGTCTGATTCCTCGATACGCATCTGTAGCCTGAATTACCCGCATAGGGCATTGGCGTTACCCTGGTATGTTGTTGACGCAGGCTGCGTTAGACGTATGGGAATTCACTGCCGGCAACCATATGAGGGCGAAGACAGCGACATTCCGGCAACAGTCCGGCAACATTCGCACCGCGTGTAAATGTTGCCGGACGGAGCGTATACCTCAGATGGTGCCTCTGTAAGGGACTTGGCCAAAGCTCGCTGGTAGAACTGCAGGAAATATTTTAGAGGGAACGAGAAACTTCGGATGCGAGCGCGTTGGCCATGCTGCCCTTAGAAATGACGTCAACGAACGTGTGAAGGAACGAACACTGGTTTCTCCATGCGCTGAAGCTTTGGTGGTAACTTTAGTGCTACCCGCACGTTAGATAAACGCGTGTAGTTAAAGACACTTGCATACAGCGAGACGCACAAATAGCTGCTACGAGCCCATTTGGCGACGCATGCGCAAAGCAGGTTCTTTCCAACGAGTCGCGTATACGGCGCAAACGCACTTCTGACGGGCTGGCACTCCCGCGTACTCTAAGAGCGTGTCGGAGCAGGAAAGGAGAAGGGTCGTTATGCAGCTTTCGAATTTATTTCGTCCCTCGACATGCATCGACGTGCAGCTGCTGAGATGAACTTTTCTTTGCTTTCGTACAGACTTTGTAGCGTGTCTCGTAGTGCCGTCTCTCGCCCAGCAGCGTCACACACGCAATCAACGTTCGCTCTAATGACGCCACTGTCAGGTTACAAATAAACAACATCCAAGATGCATTACCAAGGGCGCCACACAGGTGCGAATGAAAGTGAGCGTCGAGTGTCTTATCGAGTCAAAAACACGCCGGTATAAGGCGATACGAAGCTTAAAAAAAAAAGAAACATTGAACAACGTTTTTGCCTCGGCTAGTTTTTTTTTTTTGTTATGCCTTTTTTTCTGGGTGGCGCCGAGGTCGTGCACCACGGCCGGTGCGCAATTGTCCGTCATTCGTCAGCGGCAACTAAGCGCTCGCGTTAGTCATCGCCACGTCGTCGACGCGTTGCATTCTGTCACCGCGTCGCTATATGCCGTTCCCAAAAGAGTCACACCTACAAAATACGCTCGCAAACGGGCCGCGCTGTCTCGGCAACAAATTGACTACGCCCATGCGCGCGCGCGCGAGTGCAATGACAGTGCTTTCGACACACGTCGTTTGCCGCGTGACAAGCTTGCGAAACGCAAACGATCGAACTCTCGACATTATTCGGCGCATCACTAACCCTCCGAACCTTAGTTTCCTGCAAAAAAAAAAAAAAAAAAACGTCGGAGGCAGCTTTGGTGTAGTGCGACTGTGTATATTTTTTTTAGTCGCCCTGCTATAAATATGTACATAGTTCTCCTTGACTTTATCCTCTCTGGTACCCTCTCCGCCTAATCGTTTACTGCCACGTAGAATTAATGGGGATGCTCCTAGTGAGCCGCGGTTATTTTGACGTCGCTGCTTTCGTCACGCAGGGCTTTGCAATGAAAATTTCGGGCCTATAGTAGCATGGCGCCATAAATCAGCATGTTAGGGATCCATCTAGATGGCATTGGCTGAAACCCCAAATTTGCATCTCCCGTATACCGCTACCTGCATAGTACCGAATTAAGTCCCCTCAGTAATTGTTGTAGGAAGCTGCATGACTCAGACAAGGCGCACGAGAAATGAAATCGAAAAAAAAGGCGTTTGTGCAGAAACTCTTAGTTTTTTAAGTGTACGTAAGCATTGTGCCACTTGCTCACCTTCCCGCAGCTCGGTGTTATTATCAATGTTGTGAAACTTGATCCGACCACTGCAAACAACCGCACTGCGGCGACACGAACTGCTACGGACGGCAGCGCAAGATAAATTCATGAGGCAAGTAAATAACTACAGGTAGCGGCGCCAGGTGGACTGATGGCGTTCCGATCGTTATAAGTCGTTATCGCTCTTTAGTGAATTATCCATCCGTGTTGAACCATTATCAACCGTGACCAACCGTACTACAACGGCGGCTGTGTATGGTGCGGCTGCTCGGCCCCCTATCTTGAAAGCGATCTGCGATGGGGACACAGTGCGCCGAGTACTGTTAGCTTCGTGCGCGATGTGTTCTCGCCGCTTAGTTCGTGTCGAAGCGAGAAGCAGAACGAAGGCAAATTCTCTGACTGCTGCGGGCGCTATCTTGAAAGGGATCTGCGATGGGGACACAGTGCGCCGAGTGCTGTTAGCTTCGTGTGCGTCGCGCCGCTTAGTTAACGTCGGAGAAGCAGCACGAAGGTCAATTCACTCGGCGCTGCGGGCCTTATCTTGAAAGCGATCTGCAATGGGGCTAGTGCGGCGAGTGCTGTTAGCTTCGTGCGCCCTGTGTTCTCGCCGCTTAGTTGGCGTTGAAGCGACAGACAGCACGAAGGTCAATTCGATCGCTGCTGTGGGCCCTATCTTGAAAGCGATCGTCTTACTTGACGGATGGACGGACGGACGGACGGACGTTTTTCCTCGTTCGGTAAGCATACAAATGCTGGCACATTTAAGGAAACAGAGGAAAGAAGACAAATTCCAGCGGCGATAAAGCGGCGAAGAGCGGTGTCGGCAACCGCGAGATTACTGCCGCGTCAGCGGCGGCTACGCCTCGCATTGCGCCACGTCTTTCGCGCCGCCTAACCATCTTCATCTACGCGAGAGGCGCCAATTCGGGCGCGGGCGCGCGAAGTGCGACAACGCCCATCGCGGAGGTCTCGGGGAGAGTTGGGCTTTATGAATAGTGTAATGCGTTCGCGCGCCGGATAACGACTGCGGCGCAAAGACGGCGAATCTGCAGTGTTCGCCGGCGCGCTCTGCAGTCGCGAGGAAAGACTTATATATGGGCATGTGCGCGTAGCGTGACTACGTGTTTCGTATATGTGTACCCGAAGACGCCGGCGCCCTTGTAATGTGGATTCTCGACTCAGTGCATGCAGTGCATGCGTGCCGTGACGAGAGCCGAGCGCAGATATGTAGCGAAAGGCGCACTGCAATCACGTGGTGTGTAGCGCATGATCTATGCAAGAGCATGGGCGATCTTTCTTGGGCTCCGCATAAGGACTTGCTCGGTACTTGTTAGGCATTCCGAAGGCGTTGACAGTGCAGGTTTCTGCAGAGCATCTCCGCGTTTCGCGCTTCGGGTGTCTCGAAAACTATTCGAGCGAGGCAGCAAAGTGAAAGCTCGCTGTAACCCTGGCTTGCAACATCATATCTCCTGGACCTTGCGTGTGGGCAGATGAATGCTTAATCTATATCGAGCTAGGCGAGGCGCATACGAACGTCAACATTCGTTATACACATTGCCTTAGGGTCCCATGCAATTTCGCTTTGCTGAATTCTTGAGAGAAAGAATCAAGTTGTTAAAAAAGTTATTTTGATCCCACAATATGTGTGAATCGTCTATAACAGAAGTTTCCTATGATGTGTACTAAAGTGTGCTCACTTCTACTCCTTCGATTCTGTTTAGTGCAACGTTACCCGTTTCTCAATGCACACTCGGTTTCCATTTTGTTCACTTCATGTCTCCCTACCCGCTCGGCTACTTCTGTGGCCGACTTCCTCGAATTTCTGTGGTCGCCGTCTTCACTTCCCGCCTCTTGTAGTGCTTGCCTGATGGGGCACTTACCAAGTGGTACATACCCATTCTGCGGAATTGGCCAAGAATGTTCACATACCCATAGTGACACTTGCCCAAGTTGTTGTATACAAGGCAAGGAAGCAGACAACAGCTAGTAGCTAGGAGCCTGTACCCAGCGCACGCAAACAGGAAGAGGCAATGAAAGTTTCCCTATGAAATTGGCGGCAAATGGGCCTCTGTGGTGAAGAAGGAGGTAATGGGCTAACTTCGAATGCTCGCTTGCGATGGTCTCTACTGCAGGCACGCTGCTCGCTTTATCCCTTTCCGGACATATCAAGCCTTCATATGAGCCCACTACCGATGAAATGTGCCCTTTGTGGCCTGTTCCTGTTTTCTAGACCCCCATATATGATCATCGGTAGAGATATCCTGGTCAGCTGAGCACGTGTTTGAACGCGCGTTTCCGACCTCCATCTTCCTCCCCACTTTTTGTAACTCTCAATTCTCCTTTCGCTTAACAGAACACTGCGCTCTAACCTTTCAAAATCTGCTCAGTGGCTATGGTGTTGGGCTGCTGAGCACGAGGTCGCGGGATCGAATCCCGGCCACGGCGGCCGCATTTCGATGGGGGCGAAATGCGAAAACACCCGTGTGCGACTTCGAGATTGATTTAGGTGCACGTTAAAAAACCCCAGGTGGTCCAAATTTCCGGAGTCCCCCACTACGGCGTGCCTCATAATCAAAAGTGGTTTTGGCACGTAAAACCGCATAATTTTTAACCTTTCCAAATCGAAGTTTTCTTAGCCCTCCATTCTGCGAGCACTGCTGTACTGCCTTGTAGACGACAGCTTGGAGCACTGCAGTTATTTGTCTCCCGGGTACGCGGCCAAACGGACAACTTGCTGCGGACTACTTGTCTTGCCGAGCATGGTGATTCCCGAGTCAACAAAAGAGGCCACTGCGTCACTCATGGCGTATAGAAGGCTTCAATTTATTTGCTTTATACTCTGCATCTTCCCGCATCCCAGCGTAGGACACAGAGCCATTCCTTTCTTAATACAATTTCTTAATTCATTCATCCGCTTATGTGCTCTGTGCATGCATTTTTCATCAGCATTCTTCCCTTGATAAGCATCATGCATCGCCTTGGTCGCAAAGAGAGCTAGCAGATACAGGCGACGAAGTCATACGCGTTTATTCCACCATCGCTGTTGCTCGCTAACTGAAACAAGCTTCGCGTCGTTTAGACTCCAACATTGCGCTTAATCTGCTGTTTAGAGAGCAGCTCTTAGGCGCCCGTTCCTGCGTTTAGCGTCTCGACGTCGTCCCTCGGCGTAACCGAGAAAACGAACACAGCGAAGGATGAAAGAGCGAACGTGGAGCGCAGCGGGGGATGAAAGACAGTGACAGCGAAGAGAGCGCGATGAAGAAAGCGGAGCAAAAGGAGGGTATGGCGAAAGCGTGAGAAGAAAAGCGTAGTTTTGCGCAAGACGGGCTCTGCGGTGACGACCGCTGCGAGATGGCGCCAGAGTAGCGCGCCGTCGTCTGTTCATCGACGGAACGCGGCGAGCGCCTCGCCTCCTCCGATACCACATACGGAAACAAAGCGCTGCATGAGCACACGGTCTGTCAGCGGCGGCTGCTGTGAATCGCGCCCACGCGTCACCCTCGAGCTGCCTCTCGCGCTCTCCCGATTAACGCGACAGTCGCGCCACTCTTCGCTCTGTTTGCAATGTGCCGCACGAGCCAGAGTGTCTGCGCCAGTCAATATGTCGTGAAATGAAAATGCATATAGAGCTGCGGTCAAATTTGGCATTAGGGAATATCGTAATCGTCGGTGCACATTTTTCTACCCCCCTCCCTTTTTTTTTACTGCCAATTATACACATGAGTCCCACGCCCGGTTGTATACCACGGTGCTTCGGCTGTGCGACTTCGAGATTGATCTGTTCGAGGTTGGTTGTTTATCACGTGCCGAGTGCGGGCTACAGTCCTGAAGATGCGGCGCGGTTTCCTCGCGAGGATCATTACTGGATCGAGCAGGTCACCAAGGTAAGTATGTGGCTGCTGGACAACGTATGATGCGTTCTGCAAGAGTTCGTGCGCCCACCATCGAAGTGCGACAACGGCAGTGCGGGTAATGTGCGAATGAAGAGTATGTAGACGTCATTCCGGTTGATTAGACGCGTTTATGGGAGCTATCAGTTCTAAGCCTCGCCTGTCGAACATCATTGTGTCAGTCTAATCGAGGACACGCTGACACGCTTTTTCCACCTTTACGAACAGCTTATACAAGTGTGGAACACATTTTCACTGTAGTTCACGGGACATAACACATTTGTCTTTCGGAAAAAGAAAATTAAACATCGGTATGCGGAGACGGTCTTACGAGGTGTAGAACGGCCACTTCCAAAAATAAAGGTAGCGTGGTTCTCGTAATGTGTTCTCCGAGTGCGAAAACTTGGGTCCACCGACCAGAATAGTGAGGAATAAAGACGCTCCCTCTTAACGACCCATCGCTTTCGTGACTCCCAGCTCCCATCGATGTGGACTGTAACGGCCCGACTTCACCGTGGCCTAAACCCTTCGCATGTTGCGGGAGGGAGGAAGCCTCACTGGGTGGTCTCGATGTTGAGCGTAATTCGCTCGCGATGAGCTGCGTTCCATTGCTCCGAGGAAACGCGGCCACCGCGATCAAGTTCGCGTTTTACGAGTTGCACGCTAGTCGAAACGGGCCATTGCCACCGAACAGGAGCAGCAGCGTAGCAACGGCACCCGCAATATAGAAACAATGGCGTCTTCTTGATGCCGACGTCTTCCAGACGACTCGGCGGTTGGGGCGCCCAATTCGGCAGCCATTTCTCGGACGTTAAACCCAGAACTGCCAGGCGGCCCTTTCACGCTCTCATTTTCTGGCCTATACGCGAGACGACCGCATATTTCGCGCCTTTCGCGAAGCTAAAGCGCAGTAGCGGCCCCCGCCTCGTCTTCCCGCTTTCAATTTCGACGTCATGAAAGGGCGCACGCGCGCTTTTACAGAGCGCGCGCGACGACATCTCGTCGCCGTCGTCACTCAAGACGCCGCGAAACACGGGAGTTCCCCCCCCCCCCCCCCCCTTTATTTCCTTCTTCACGCGAAAGGCGCTACGCCTCCATATATCATTCTCGTCTTTCTTTCTTTCTTTCTTTCTTTCTTTCTTTCTTTCTTTCTTTCTTTCTTTCTTTCTTTCTTTCTTTCTTTCTTTCCCATTCTGCGCGGTGGATTGACGCGCCGCGGCCCTCCATCTCGGAGGCCAGCCGTATACAGATACGTCTCCGCGCACGTGCCGGGATTTCCCTACTCGCCGCCGTATATGTATATACAGTGCGTATACTGCACTGCGAGCTGAGCGCGTGTCGACGCGCGTACACAGCGGCGCGATGCATGTATGCATGTCGTCGTCGACTTGCGTTCCCCGCGTATACAGCGTGCGAGACGCGTGGGAGTTGACACGCCCGCGCTCCTAAGCTGCTCGCATACGGGAGGTGAAAAAAAAAAAAAAAAAAAGCTAAAGCGGATTTGTCCGTTGGCTTATGTACAGCTCGGCCCGGTGGCGTACGCGCATGACGTACTACCCGTGTGTACGACTACAACAGCGTTATTATGCCATCTGTTTGGGGCTTGCACGCAGCAATATCTGCGCTTGTGCGTGCTCGGATATATGACTAAGGTTACTGCATGCTGATGGGGGTGCAATATGTAAGTACGTGAGATGGGGGGAATCACGCGAACGTGTTTAGCCGGGAACTGCTGAAAGAAATGTGTTATGCTTACGGCAGAGTCCCGTATAAGGCGTGATGGGACGGTCTCACGCTGACGCTTAATAATTTCTGAGAAACCTCCGAGTCGGGTCACGAAGCGTATACTGGACGTATACAGGGATGACGTTGCCGTTCCTCTGTCATATTTCGTTTTTCATTCAATCTCCCGGCTTCGGGAGATCACTATAGAACGTAGAGGTACAGACAGGGGAACAGAAAAGTCGGTGTGAGAGATTCATTTGCCGAGAAAACCATGCCGGATTTCAGCATCCCCGAAGGTGGCATATATAGGCCGCGACACAGCCTGAGGCAATAGGCGACATTATAAGTCAGCAACTAGGCCTTTTGTATAGGGGTGCAAGCTGTGGGTGTGCGTGCGTGTGTGCGCGTGTTTATAAGCGGCATCGCGCTTGCTTGTTTATATACGTGGGTGGTTGCGTGTGTGTTTTTTTTTTTCGTTTGTGCGCGCGTGCTTTGAGTTTAGGTGGCGATAAAAAAAAGCCCGGCTCGCCTGTGCGCCCGTTCGGAAGGTCTCGTACGCCTACGCGAGTGCGGCAGCCGTATATAGGGCTGGCTGTATACGTGCTCTGAACGTACTATAACGGCGCCGCCCCGTTAAGGATAGCGCTCTCCTTCATGTTCCTGTCGAGGCGCCCGATCAGACTGGATTGATCGAACTGGGAAAGGTCTTTTCATGCTTTTCGCCAACTTCGAGCGCGTTAGCAAGTTATGGGTCTTTTCTTTTTTAGCTGGCGTCTGCGGTTCCGCGGTAGGAGCGAAAGCCGTGCTAGATGAGGGATGTTTTTCACTGTTTTTATTTCTGCGACAACTGTCCAAGGAATAAGTTGTCTCAGCTTGGAATCGCTACCGGTGACCCAGCGTCGGTATACCCTAAACGCTGTGCCGTATTTGAATATCGCTTAGGGGTAGTGCGTTCTTCACAAGTGGATTTTTCATTTTTTTTCTTTTTTTTTCTTCATGCAACTACATGCCCGCTCCGTCGCTCGTTCGTTCACTGGCGCGCTCACTCAACCGCTGGCTCATTTACACGCTGTCTCACTCGCTCTCATTATTCACTCGTTCAGTCGCTTTCACAGTTGTCCATTTACTCAATCGCTCACTGATACATTCGCTTAGACACTCATTGGATCACTCGCTCAATGAATCACTCACTGTTCCTCAACGTACACACTCACTCGCTCATTCATTCCAACCTTAACCGCGCATTCATTCGCTTCCTCGCTTGTTCGCGCTCTCACTCACTCACTCACTCACTCACTCACTCACTCACTCACTCACTCACTCACTCACTCACTCACTCACTCACTCACTCACTCACTCACTCACTCACTCACTCACTCACTCACTCACTCACTCACTCACTCGCAGCTGCTCTTTCACTCTTCCAATCGCCTTCTCAGCATTCACAACAAATGATTCGGATTACATTGTCCTCACTGCGCTACTATCGACACCAGTTCAGTATGTTAGCATTATGTTCCCGCCGCGCATTATTGACAATGGAGGCCGCTTCGTGCAATTCGATCGAGCTGGGTGTGTCGGGGTCTTGAGCCTTCGGGAACCTTATGACGCTGCGCCTTCGTGCGAGCTGTAGACCAGGTTAAAGACGAAGGCACCATGTTCGCACATAGCACGATGCGCCGCGCGTTTGCCCTACGGGTCGGTATAGGCTGCGCCCGCAGGCGCGCCTCAGCGCGAGCGGTGATCGACGCGGCGATCAACGAACAGAAGGCGCGCGAGAAAGAAAGACAAAGCGGCAATCGGAAACAATGAAGCCGAACTCTCGTCTTCCACTCGAAGGTGAGAAAGCTCATCGAGACGCACTCTTTTGTTTCAGCAGCGACAGACCGCGCAAACGGAGAGGCTCCCGCACATCCGACCGCGGTCGAAAACAATGCGGTTCGTTTTTTTTTTTTATTTTTACGAGAGCGCGCTTGGCGATAAAACGGCAGCCGGCTTTGAGAGCTCCGAGCACGCGCCGTTACCGGTCTATTGCCCCCGGGCCAACAACGGCGGCACAATGGCCTTTTTAAGTGTCTTGTGGCGGTTGCGTAACGCGGTAGCGCCTCGGAGTCGTCGCGCCAAAATCGCTTTTGTTTTCCATCCAGCGAGTACGTTCTGCGCTGCTTTCTCTCTCTCTCTCTCTCTCTCCGAGTCGACTCTTTCTGACACGTTCATCGCACTCTGCCCGTCGACGAGACGACGATGTCGACAGACACATTGATCTGGCGCCCTCGTCGGGCTTTGCGAGCTAGACTACAGACTCATGTCGCAACCGAGCTCATTGATTGAGGCGCTTCTGTCATTTTCCATGTAGGCGACCCCCGTCCGTCTACAACATTCTCCTCGATTTGCTTTCTTCTTCTTCGTTTGGTCGGGTTCTTCTTGCCGTTCGTTCATTCCTGTGTCTTTCTTTTTGTATTTCTTTCTTTTCTTTTTCTAGTTTCTTTATTTTTGACGACGGGACGCTCTATCGCTCAACGCCTTGGGGTGTACATACACTTCGAGGTAACGATGCGAGTGTATGACGGCGGCGACGGCGACTTATTGTTGTTGGGAAAGCGTTATCGCCGGCGCGCGAAGAGGCGGAGGCTTACGTGACCATTAGGCGTTGCGAAGTAACGATGCCTGATGATTATTTATTTGCACAAAACGCACCGACTTTGATCGCCGTGGGGTCACAATGGCTGCTCATCACTCGTGTGGCCCTAGTGTATGTGCCACGAAAAAAAAGAAAGCTACATATATATACATATATATATCGCTGAAGGCGACGCACTGAAGTATAGGATCAGCAAAATATTCATCTCTGTAGCCCGGCCCAATCCTCATGACGCGTACTTTGTCATTGTTAAACGCAGTGCTGCCGTGAGATAACGCAGTAAGGGTGGATGAGAAGGGAGGGCACCCGCATCTCTCCCATCCTCTTAGAGAAGGAGGGAATGAAAGGCCGGGAGGCTAATGAGGCTAAGTTCAGTTTGCTATCCTACACGTCGGGGATGAGAAAAGAAAGAAAGGAGAAAATACATTAATCTTGACTGCACTTTCACATGCCCTGATTTACGGGCACCATGTCTACAGCCGGGCACTGAAATCTGTCGCCTTCAGGTTCTGAAGAAGCACTCGAATAGCTTTCTGGGCTAACGAACTGTGAGGCCGGGCTCCCCGGACCTTGGCTTCTGTAAATGGCCTGTCGTCCAGTCTCATCGGGACACACTGGATAGTCTGTCGTTGATTATCGAAGCGAGAACAGTGGCGTAGGAGATGATTGATCGTTTCTCTTCACACTTGCACTTAGCGCACATGGGCGAGTCCGCCAATCCAGTACGATAGTTGTAGTAGTTAGCGAAGGCCACATCTACCCACAGCTGACACAGCAGTCTTGCATCACGTCGTGGAAGGGTTGTTGGTAATTTCAGCTTCAGTGATGGGTCGAAGCTGTGTAATCCACAGTTAGAGTTCTGCGGAGTATGTCAGTAACTCAACGTGATGGTAAGCGGGAGATTGCGAAGCTCTCTTGCAGCGTCTACTTTCGATAAAAAACATAAGGAGTGTCGGCGCATCAGCCTTTGAACGTCGGGCAGCATCATCGGCGAGATGATTACCAATGACGCCACAATGTCCCGGCAGCCACTGATAGATTATGTCATATGTCCTCGTTCAGAAGCACATTGGCAAATTTCGTTGATTTGGGACACCAGCTGGTCGTAATTGCCACGTCGGATACCTTGCCAAATTTGGAGGGCTGCTTTCGAATCACAAAATATTGCCCATTTGCTGGGTGGTTCTTTTTTAATGTTTTCGACAGCAGCGCGAAGAGCGGCCAGTTCGGAACCTGTAGACCTGGTTGTGCGTGAAGTCTTAAACTTGATGACGACCGATTGAGATGGTATAACAATGGCGCCCGTCGAACTTTCAGAGACCGAACCGTCCGTGTAAACATGGATTCGGTTAGCGTACGAACAATGCAAAAGTTCCAGTGTGATCTGCTTGAGAGCCGCGGTGGTCAGGCTAGCCTTCTTCGCAATTCCTGGAACAGGAATTGCGAATATGGTGGTCGAGCAAGATGGTGGTGAAAGATGGTGGCGAGCAAGATGGTGGTCAGGAAGTCTGGATATATGGCGAACACGCGCCCGCAGTGCGTCGACAGTTATATAAGTCACTATTGGAGAGCGTCCTGGATATCGAAGCATAGATGCCACGGATGTGCCGCATGTTTTGCCGGCAAGAAACCTTAGTATGTGGGCGATAGAGGTAAGCTCAAATAAGAGATGGGGGGGGGGGGGGGGGGGGGCTCCGCGAAAGGTTCTTTTTCAATAATAACGCCTAGGAATCGGTGAGATATTGCGTAAGGAATTGTTTGGTGGTCAATAGAAATGGGGCGCTAAGTCACGGGCTTGTGGGCAAAAGCGACTAAGGCGCACTTCTCGGTCGAAATGCTGAGCACGCAGATACGGCGGTGTCAGGGTCACTGCTTTTTGGAGCCACGCCCGCACCCAGGGACGTGTAACTGCCGAGGCCCAGATGCATATATGTCGTCACCAATATGCGGAAAGGTTGACTGTACGTGGTAGAACCTCGACGACTCCAAGGATTGCAAGATTGAACAAAGTAGGGCTGAGAACCTCGCCCTGCGGGATGCCACAGCAAGTGTAAGGGTCAGCGGTTCGGCCCTTCGCACTTTACACAGGGAAGGATCTTTTGAATACCTAGCTCCGAATCTACCGAAACATTCGTCCGCCAATTCCGTTATTTTTTAGGGCATCTAGGATGGCTTCATGTGTTACATCATCAAGAGAGAGAGAGAAAGAGAGAGAGAGAGAGAAATGATGCATGAAAAGGCGAGGAAATTAACCAGAGGTAGTTCCGGTTGGCTACCCTGCGTGGGGGGAAGGGTGTAACGGGGATAAAAAGCGAAAGATCGAGCAAAGGAGAGAGAGAGAGAGAGAGAGAGCGAGAGAGAGAGAGAGAGAGAGAGAGAGAGAGAGACGAGCACACATGAAGCCCCGTAGAACACAGGAACCTTAGTAACGCTAGTAAGGCCTTTAGCGCGGATGTTCTTTGGGGACACTGACCTAAAGTTTTTAATTTTGATAGTGGACGATTGTCCACTATCTGTGTCTTGCCCGCTATGTAGTGCCCAGAGAGAAGTGATGTGAAGAGTGCTGGGCATTGTCAAAGGAGAGCAACTAGCTATGACGACGGCTAGCGCCTTGCACATGCTATGGCAGAGACTACGAGGCGACCAATGTATCGCCAGCGCATTTCGCGGACACCACCCGGGTGACATTATATTCGAAGAGAAGCTTGCTTCGCAGGAGCCTGTTTGACGATGCAATATCGTCTCGCTCTTTGCTTGTTTGGCGAACATGAAGACCACTGAATCAGTATGCAGTCACGAAAAAATTGATTGATTGATTGATTGATTGATTGATTGATTGATTGATTGATTGATTGATTGATTGATTGATTGATCGATCGATCGATCGGTGAACTCATTCATTCACTCAATTTCACGTCCAGGAGCCAAGCAGTGTACTACAGGCGACGCTGTAGTAGATGGCTCTGGGTCACTTTTGGCCACATAGTGTTCTTCAATTTGCATGTAAAATCTATTTACCGCGGCAGCTTAGTGGCTATGGCGTTGCGCTGCTAAGCTCGGCGGATTTCCGTTTCGTCAATGACGCAGTCACGTGACAGCTGGGCCGCCTTCGCCCGACGCTTGTGTGCCTAGATTCCGGTGTCCTTTAAGGAGCCTCAGGTGGTCCTGAGTGCCCTACTACGCCGTGGTTCACAATCTCGTCGTCGTTTTGGCACGCAAAACGCCAAAATTAATAGTACTTTAATTCGCGCATAAACATAAAATAACGGACAATATTACATTCAGCTCCCGTTCATGTGTGATTTCCGGGACAGGGAATCGAATCCTTGACCTCGTGGCATCTAACACTGAACCAATCAAGCATTTTTTCAATGTGTGCGAGAGTCTTTCAAGGTGGGGGTAATGCTAGAGTAAAACTTTGAGGTTTCTTTTGTACTCCGCAACCTGCAAAGGCTTTTTTCTATATGATAGGTCATAATAACGCATTTCACGCAACTTAATCGTGTTTTTTTTTTCATCTGCAGCCAGCCCCGCGTCTCGTAAGCGCAGGCGCCGACAAGGGTGCTTAATAATGCCTAAATAATAGTGGGCAGATAATGTTGGTAGGTCGCTTTTTAGAGCCACGAGAACAAAAGGGCCAGGGTCACGCTCAAAAGAGGGCATTGTTACGTTTCGCCTACAACGCGCGGTAATGCCGGCGCGGATGCAACGGACGCCGGGGCTTCGTTCAAAGCGGCGGACATTTTGGCCCGTGCGACGCCGCCGCAACGCTTCCCCGCCAAGCGTGTCCAGGCGTGTTTCAGTGCCACGTGTCTTCGTGTGTGCGTGTGTGTGTGTGTGCCCTCGCTTGTCAAAGCGCGGCAGCCGGGGAGCGGAGTTCCCCGAATGAGGCGCCTGGAGGTCTCTCGGCTCAACCGTTCGCGCCGTCGTGTGGGCGGGTTGGCGATGCGTCACTGCACTCGGTTCAGCAGGTCTCTCGGCTCGACCGTGCGCGCCGTCGTGGGCTCATGCTCCGCCGTCCCGTGACCTTCATCCCGTGACCTTCATCCCGTGACCTTCCCTTTTGGACCGCGACGCCGAGAGTATAAGAGCAGCTGCCCCCGGACGCCAGGGGAGAGGCTCCGATTTGTACTGTTGAGTTACGTGCTCTCCCGTCTCTCCAATTCGGTCGACCTGACCGGCCGCTCTTTTGCTATGTTAGAATAAACAAGTTGTTCTGTTACCAGTCTTCTCTTGCTTTGCCGGGACCTTCGGATGCTTCCAGTGCCCCAGGCCGCCAGGCCAACGCTACCCTTGGGGCTTGCGACCCATTGGCAATAACGGGCGTCAGCACCGAGACCCCAACAACTCGTGCCAGCGGTGCGATTCCAACATCTGGTTGCCAGCGGTGAGATCGCGACAACGGAGGCCAGCAGCGAAGAGATGCGGTTGACTGTATGCTGAGCAGCACAACGACCATCCGAGAGCAGCGCAACGAGCCCTGTGTGATGACTGGTTGCCTGCAGCGGAACGACTGCGCTGAAGTCTTGGCTGCAAGGTTTGGTGAGTGCGGGACTTTCTTCTTCTGAGTTTTGCCAGGCTTTTGTTAGTGTTAGAAACAGAGCTGGTAATTGTGGTTGTCGTTGCTACCGGGTTAGTTTGCGGCAAGACAATAGTAGGCAGTAGAGAAAGCAGCATTCGGAGCAGCCATGGATTTGAAGTCGTTGCGCAAACCGAAATTGCTGGAGCTTGCGAGAGAGTTGGGTCTGGATGTCTCAGACAAACTCAGAAAACCAGAACTGCTAAGGGCTATTCTTGAGTTAGAAGCTGAGGATGACGAGCTGTCGGAATGCCTTGAGACCATTGAGGAGAGGGAGACGGCAAAAAGACAGGAGCGCGAACTTAAAGAGCAAAAAGAGAAACAGGAGCGTGAACTTAAAGAACAAAAAGAGAAAGAAAAAGAAGAGCGCGACCGTCAACACGCTTTGGAAATGAAGCGTCTCGAGTTAGAGATGGAACGCGCTCGTAATGGAAGTCAGGCACACGGTGCAGGAGAACGAGTATTGTTCAAAATGACTGACCTGATGCGGCCGTTTAAGCTTGGAGAGGACATTGGTTTGTTCCTGGTTAACTTTGAGCGAACGTGCGAGAAGCAGGGGTTCTCTCGGGAAACGTGGCCACAGCGCTTGCTCACTTTGCTACCCGGCGAGGCGGCCGACGTAGTCGCTCGCTTGGAGAGAGAGGAGGCAGAGGATTTCGACAAAGTGAAATCGAGTCTGCTAAAAAAGTACCGGCTGTCAGCGGAGGCGTTCCGTCGGAAGTTTCGGGAAAACGAGAAAGGCAGAAGTGAGTCATATACAGAGTTTGCGTACAGGCTTATGTCAAACATGCAGGAGTGGCTCAAAGAAGAGAAAGCGTTTGGTGACCACGAGAAAGTTCTGCAGTGTTTCGGGCTAGAACAGTTTTATAGTCGGTTACCTGAGAACGTGCGGTACTGGGTCTTGGATAGGCCAGACGTTAGTACGGTGGCTCGAGCCGCTGAGCTAGCCGAGGAGTTTGTGACGCGTCGGGCTCGTGGAGCTAAGGACGGTCAAAAGGGTGAATTTGGCTCTAAGTTTGAGAGGCCGAAGTTCACGCCCATGAGAAAGCGGTTCGAGACGAGGCAAGCGCGCGTGTGTTATACGTGCCAGAAACCGGGTCACTTTTCGGCGCAGTGTCCGACCGAACGTGAGGAGACGGCGGCAGCCGAAGCCGAACGCGGAAAGCGGTTCGAGATGAGGCAAGTGCGCGTGTGTTATACGTGCCAGAAGCCGGGTCACTTTTCGGCGCAGTGTCCAGAAACAAAAACACAAGTCGTGTTTTTGTCTATATGCAGCACTGACGAGAACATGAAGCTTCTCGAGCCTTACATGCGAGACCTCCTCGTGAACGGGAAAGAGTGCCGAGTGCTTCGCGATTCCGCAGCTACAATGGATGTAGTTCACCCCTCTTACGTAGAACCCGATATGTTCACGGGCGAGTGCGCATGGATCAAGCAAGCAGTGGAAGCTCATAGCGTGTGTCTGCCGGTAGCAAAAGTGCTTATTGAAGGACCTTTCGGAGCACTTGAGACGGAGGCCGCAGTGTCATCTATGCTGCCCCCCCAGTACCCGTACCTATTTTCGAACAGGTCCGATCACCTCCTGCGCGAGAAGGGGCTTTTGTTTGGTGAGGCTAGCGTTCAGGCCTTAACCAGATCGAAGGTTCGGGAGCTCGCTGAAAAGGCGGTAGTTGCGGGGCCGACGTTGTTGAACGATGAGAAAGGGTCAGAGGCGCAGCAAGCTGGTATTCAGAGCACGCCCGAACGGGATAAAATTGAGCCTGTAGCGTTAAAGGCACCAGATACTGGAGAGGAAATTCCCGATGCGGGAAAGTTAGAAGAGCTTCCGGTCGAGCTTCCGGGACTAGGCTCAGTGACGAACAGGAATGACACCGATCAAGTCATTAGTGACTTAATAAGTAAAGCATCGCTGTCGCCTGAGCAGAAAACAGAACTACACCAGCTCTTACAAGAGTTTCAAGGTCTGTTCTCTGAGAGGCCTGGTAGGACTTCTGTCCTTACTCATGACATAGAACTTACCTCCCCAGAGCCAGTACGATCCAAGGCGTACCGGGTGTCACCCCGCCAGAGCGATATTATGGAGGCTGAGGTAAAGAAAATGCTACAGCTCGGTGTTATTGAAGCGGGTGAGAGTGATTATACCTCCCCTTTGATTTTAGTTGAGGTACCGGGCAAGGAACCTCGTCCTTGCGTCGACTACCGCAGGCTTAATTCCATCACTAAGGATCAAATTTATCCGATCCCTAACATCGAGGAGCGCCTTGAGAGAGTGAGTAGCGCTCAGTTTATTTCCACCCTAGATCTCGTCAGGGGTTATTGGCAGGTTCCACTTACAGAGGAGGCTAGTAGGTATGCGGCGTTCATTTCACCAATGGGGACATTCCGTCCTAAAGTTTTGAGTTTTGGTTTGAAGAACGCGCCATACTGCTTTTCAAGCCTCATGGATAAAGTGTTGCGGGGACAGCAAGAATTCGCTTTACCGTATCTAGACGACGTAGCGATATTCTCCGCGTCCTGGCCTGAGCATATGGCGCACTTGCGGGCAGTGCTAACCCGCCTGCGCGATGCGGGCTTGACAGTCAAGGCTCCCAAGTGCCAGTTAGCACAAGCCGAGGTTGTCTACCTCGGACACGTGATTGGTCGGGGTCGTCGCCGCCCCTCTGAAATAAAGGTGGCCGCTGTGCGAGACTTCCCGCAACCGCGCACGAAGACCGATATTCGGTCGTTCTTAGGTGTCGCCGGCTACTATCAGAGGTACATCCCCAGGTACTCTGATATCGCGGCTCCCTTGACGGATGCTCTAAGAAAGACAGAGCCGCAAACAGTCGTCTGGGATGAGACGAAGGAAAGAGCTTTTAGCGCCCTAAAGAGCGCCCTAACAAGCCAGCCTGTGCTACGATCGCCCGACTACACAAAAGGGTTCGTTGTTCAGTGTGATGCTAGTGAGCGAGGCATGGGCGTTGTACTATGCCAACGGGAACATGGAGAAGTAGAACACCCCGTCCTGTATGCTAGTCGTAAGCTGACGAGTCGTGAGCAGGCGTATAGCGCCACCGAGAAAGAGTGTGCGTGTATCGTGTGGGCCGTTCAGAAATTGTCATGTTACCTAGCTGGCTCGAGGTTTATCATTGAAACGGATCACTGCCCTCTCCAATGGCTGCAGACCATCTCTCCCAAAAATGGCCGCCTCCTGCGCTGGAGCCTCGCTTTGCAACAATATTCCTTTGAGGTGCGTTACAAAAAGGGGAGTCTCAACGGTAACGCCGATGGCTTAAGTCGAAGCCCCTAACGTGGGAATCAGCCTCAAAATTGCTTGTTACTGATGTTTTTCTTCCTGAGGCAGGATTTTTAACCTATTGCTTCTGTGTAGTGTTTCAAAGTGATGATGTGCTTTTTAGTGCAATTTTTCCGATTTGTGGACGCGTTCTGAGTGCTGCTAAACTACTGTAAGGAACTAGGCAGCAGTATAAAAGGGGAAAGAGCCTGGCAGGGCTTAGTGAGGGTTGTGCCGTGCTTGCTGACTGAGCGGTTGACTTTCGGCGTAGTTCTAACGCTTGCCGGAAACGACAACAAAAATGTCAACTCTCCCGAAGTCACTTTGCAGTGTCCTGTGTGCACCTGAACGTGAGAACGAGGCCTTCTCTGTGCGCTGCGCTCAAGAAACGCCAAAGGACGCCCGACTACGGTTATGAGCATCATCGAGCGACATCCCTCCGGACAGCGGATGCAGTCCCCTGACCATCGGGATCTCCTTCCCCCGGCGGGGCGGTCTGTTACGTTTCGCCTACAACGCGCGGTAATGCCGGCGCGGATGCAACGGACGCCGGGGCTTCGTTCAAAGCGGCGGACATTTTGGCCCGTGCGACGCCGCCGCAACGCTTCCCCGCCAAGCGTGTCCAGGCGTGTTTCAGTGCCACGTGTCTTCGTGTGTGCGTGTGTGTGTGTGTGCCCTCGCTTGTCAAAGCGCGGCAGCCGGGGAGCGGAGTTCCCCGAATGAGGCGCCTGGAGGTCTCTCGGCTCAACCGTTCGCGCCGTCGTGTGGGCGGGTTGGCGATGCGTCACTGCACTCGGTTCAGCAGGTCTCTCGGCTCGACCATGCGCGCCGTCGTGGGCTCATGCTCCGCCGTCCCGTGACCTTCATCCCGTGACCTTCATCCCGTGACCTTCCCTTTTGGACCGCGACGCCGAGAGTATAAGAGCAGCTGCCCCCGGACGCCAGGGGAGAGGCTCCGATTTGTACTGTTGAGTTACGTGCTCTCCCGTCTCTCCACTTCGGTCGACCTGACCGGCCGCTCTTTTGCTATGTTAGAATAAACAAGTTGTTCTGTTACCAGTCTTCTCTTGCTTTGCCGGGACCTTCGGATGCTTCCAGTGCCCCAGGCCGCCAGGCCAACGCTACCCTTGGGGCTTGCGACCCATTGGCAATAACGGGCGTCAGCACCGAGACCCCAACAACTCGTGCCAGCGGTGCGATTCCAACAGCATGGACAATTAAGCGGGCATGGGCGAAAGTCAGGGCTATCGAAGGATCTCTGCTCTGTTTCCTTTCCTTTCGTTCTTTCTTTTTCATACATTTCAAGGTGTGGCCGAGATGACCTTAGGCGCCGTCGCGTAGCCGTTCTACACGGCTAGGATAAAGGGAACAGTTTGAAAAGCTTTTTGATAAAGTTTTTCCTTCTTCTTCTTCTTCTTTATGAAATGCCCCAAGTAGAAACATTGAAGACTGTCTAAGACCACTCATGCAAATTTCCGCGCACGAATAACGCAAACGCACAAAATGCGTGTACAGGCACAGTTTCACAGGTAAGTCCGCAAAGCAGACGCAGACTTGCAGAGCTTTGCAGATGAGTGGGCCAACACAAACACACCCAAGTGTACGTGATCATACGTGACTACATATTCGCGAACTTAAACGTGCGTGACACATTTCTAACCCGCATTGTCCATGCTGAACTCCAAAGTCCGTCACGCTCATCCGGAAGATGACAGTTGAGGACACGTAACGGCTTCCTTCATCCATGCAGGCACATACGAGACGTTATGTAATTAAGCTGCTCACGAATATTCATCGTGATCGAGACCGACTTGGATTGTGAGCCTGTTCTCTCTATATCCAAAGTCCGTCACACTCATCCGGAGGATGACCAGCGTGGTCACTGCAGCCGGGCACTGCAAGAGACGTCAGAATAACCCACTCCACAAACACTACACACTTACTACGAAATACTCCAGCACTACCGCGTTTCGAGAAGAACGATACCGCCACCTCACCCCCATCTCTCACCGAAGCTGAAGCCACGGCTTGGAGGTAACTCCAGACCAACACCCATCCTCACCTCACGCTATTCGATCCGATGTACCCCGCCCTTTATCAACCCCTTTGTCCTTTCCGCACAGAGTGAGCTACCTTATACCGCACCACATGGGCCTGCCAGAAAATTTCGAATACCCCCCGCCCCCCCAAGCGTAACGCAATGCACGAGCAGAGATCAGCTCGGCATTTGAGGATCAGCGAAAGCTGACGGCCAGAGCCGTAAGTGCTGCCACCGTCGCTGGGGCCTTGGACTGAAGGCTCCACCCATAACGGGGATCCACCCCTCTCCGTGCCCCATCAAAATCTCTCTCTCTCTCTCTCTCTCTCGATACATATATATCGCTCTCGTCTCATTCGCTGCTACGTCGTTTTCAACATTACCATCATTTTGGGCAGTGTTCTGACCTTCTTCGTAATCTATTTCTTGGAATAGCGCACTCATTAAAATTAACAAGACTGATGTTGCTGTTCCAACGCGAAGACAACCTCGTCTTTCCTCCTCGGCTACACCCACCTACCTTCAGATGAGTTGACGGCGGACCGATCGGTCACTCGTGTAAACAGAGGCGTGAAATTAAATACACGTGAAATGTTGCGTTTTCGTTTTCAATAGTGTACGTGACATCGAGATCAAACGCAATTATACCCCGAAATTTGTAAGTAATCCCGGGCACCCAGCAGCACCACGTGGCCAGCTTCCAGTTATGTAATCACAAGGTAAGGCGGATAGCTATCATTTGTACCGTACCGTATTCGCAGTCCCGGTCACGCTGCACTTTAGGTGTACTTTTTCCCAACGCGTGAAACTCTTAAAAAGTTCGAAATCTTTAGGTGGCTCGTGAGTAGAAAAATTGACCGTCCGGCGTTATTGCACCAAAATTCAATGGCAGCAAAACGGGGGGTCGAACCCACGACCTTTGATGTTAATTAAGGCAAGGATAATTAAGGCACTCGAACACACGACCTTTGGTGGGAGAAAACAATAGGAAGTAACAACGCATTCGAATGTGAATGTCAAGTAACGCAATGAATGTCTCGCGAGCGGGCAGGATTTAACCTTCATCTTCTTTAGCGTACGGTAAAGCGACAGTCAACTTTCCCTACAGTCGATATGCAGAGGTTCGCAGTGGATATGCATGTGCGCAGAAACCTGCTCGCTTCGTGTGCTTCGAAAAAAATGTCATTGCTCGGCAGTTAAGATAGACAAGGCGTACACCAAATAACGGTGCAAAAATGTGCGAAGACAAGAGCGCGAATATTGTTTGACAAATCCATGCGCCAGCCATCATTCATATTGTAAGCGTTCCGTATAAGACTCGAAATGTGGCCTCTGAGATTATAACGGCGCACCTGCGCGCTCGTGCCATCTCGGAAGCCACGCCCGAACTGAAAGGCGCATCGAAACAACGCCTCAACTCGGCGCTCGCGCGCAATCTCCCGTCCGAGGTTCGCGCGGAGAACACTTACCACATTCGACTGTCCGTTCCTGAAACGCTTCCTGCGAAGCTTCGAAGGTCGTTTAAGAATCTAACCAAGCTTAGCGTTAAAGAATCGGCACTATGTAATGCCACCAAGGTCATTTGTCTCCCTAATACAGCTTTGTTTTCATTTTACGCGACCATCGGAGCGCTTAAAAAGACGCGATCCGAAGAAAGCACAGTCGAATGTGCCAGCAGCCGCGCACGTGCCGTGTATAAAGCTTATCTCCCTATAATCACGAGGGGCGCGAAATGGCAAATTGGCGCGATGTTCTTGCGGAAGCCTCCGTGGTGTATTATCGCATCGACCACGCAGCGAGCCGCGCTACATAGAACGCCGCAAACGAAACGAAACAATCGAGAGAAAGTTCCGTCTGTCGGAATGGCGTCATTATATATATATATATATATATATATATATATATATATATATATATACGCACGCACACACAAACCTCGCACGGCCAGGCGCGGCCGTTAATACGGCCCTCGATGGGACACGCGCGCCATGGATCGATGCATTACACGCACCGGTCGCGTACAAATTTCCCGCGCACGTTCGATCCGTTCTGGCGCAAGGTTATCGCAAGAAGGCAACGCGGTGGGTTGTATGCGCGTCCTCTAATCGCGGCTTCATATCGGATGCCGGCACGTGCGCGAAATTCGAGCCGCACCGTAACGGGAAGGCCGCACAGAAAGAACGGGAAGAGCGCGTAATGATGATGGTCATCCGGGGGGCTGATTGAGGCTCGAGCCGTGACGCGAACGCGCACGCGTCTCGTCGGTGTGCAGTGCAGGCGAGTCATCGGAAGGGATTGCGAGGGCCGATAATGAGGAGGAGGCCTCTTTATCGCATAATACGTACCTGATATAACCGAAAGGGGCCATAAGTGCGTGAAACTGCGGTGTCGCGTGTTTTTTTTTTTTTTTTTTTTGATATACGGAGCTCACGTTTTCGGAAAGAGCACATAGAGAAAGAGGGGAGGGGAGAGAGAGAGTGAGAGAGAGAGACGTATAGGCACGCAACCACACGCGATCGTGCGTGCTGCTACGTACCGGCTCGAAACGGTATGCTACAACTGCTGCTGCGGCCAGGGCACGTTCGACGCGTTCGCGACGCAGCGCGCAATCGCGGTGAACTACCGGCGTTTCCGAGAGGTTGTACGGACGCCCACGTGATCACCAGGTCAGGTCGGAATAGTATATAGTAGGCCGACGCTGCGGGCGGGCGACGAACCGAAAATAACGTCACCCACACCGCCAAGACGTGGGCTGGGATATCGGTAGGAAGAAAGACGAGACGAAGTCAAATTGGCTGGGCGTGGGAAGAAACTCGTTTATCGTGCTGCTGTAGTCGGTGACAACCTAAGAGTAAAAGGTTACACATGCACACTGTCCAACTCAAACGCAATTGGCATAGGTGAACCAGCCAATTAGGGTCGCCAATTTCCCTGACGTCAAGCGGCTCTTTTTTTTCTCCTTATAGATCTGTACCTCTTTGTGTCACTGGTTTTATGGTGGTAGCTGAACGCCTTGGCAAGTTTTATTGGCAATTCTAGTGTCAGTGCACAAAGAAAGATAATATTTTAGCTTGAGACAACGACCTTCTATTTTTTTTTAAATTTAACTTGACATTTACACTAGCAAAGTCATTAAACTGCGACGGATCTCCAGTTGGCTCGGCGCACTTTCAGAGCTGCAGGAATGGGCACTGCGTTATTGTGGGCGTAGCTCGTAATCAATCTTGTGCTTGTCATCGACTGTAATCTCCTTCACAATGCACAATCCCATTCCTAAATTTTCTTTTAAGCCTCTCTCCCTTTTCCCTCCAAACCGCCGCTTACCGTCCCGTGACTGCTGGCGGGGACGTTTCAAGTGTTCGCGTATAAACACGAGACAGGTACAATCCCCGTGGCTAACCTCATCCTGCATGCACTGGAACAATAAACTACTGCCGCATTGCTCCTGTCACAAGGGTGTACTAGGCAGAAATAAAATCTGGCGCTCACCCCGTTCTTATAACACACACCATCCCTCATTCACGCCGGCACTACCGAAGACTATACTTCAGAGTTGCCAACATCATTGAATCGCTGGGCTGTTAAGTCTCTTGAAGACATTCACTTCGCGGTAGCGTAACACGAGTCCAACTTTCTAATAACGGCGAGCGCAGCATTTCATTCTTTCCGATTACTGGCGCGAGTCCACCCAGGTCAATGCTATTCATGCCTCGCTGTGGGTGCCGTAGGCATCCGCGTGCCAAGGAAGGTCACGAGTCAATAGTCGGATGGTCCTTGTACTCTGACCCGAGTAGCGTTCATCTGAAAAATCTTTGGCAGCGAGACGGTGGATCGGGCGATACGGTACATACGCGCGCCTATCTCGGGAACTGGTCCCGATAGGGGCCACAGGGGTCGACACCCCTTCCTCTCACGCCTCGTGGCTGACAACGAACGTGTTCACGCGGGGATAAGAAAGAGTTTGTCTTCCTTTTTCGCGGGAATTTGGAGTTTTGCGCCCGCGCACAATCAATCAAACAAACAAACAAACAAACAAGCAAAGGTCTATGTTAAACAGAAACAAAACGAAACAAACAAAAAGGCATCGAGTATGAATTTCACGCCATCCTATAATATCATTTTGATACGCTGGAGGAAGTTCTCATTTGTGAACAATTCAGCAAACTATATTGGGCAATTAATAAACAACTTACTAAACGTTCTTTCTTTGTTCTCAAATATATTTGTCTTTTTTTCTTTCCACGAATGTGCTCATGCCAAGAAATAAAGGTGAACTGCTTGACCTAATCTTCCTTCATGTGGAGCGCATGCTGATCGGACTTCCTGAAGTAAAGGTGCGAAAGGTGCCTGGAAGCATGCCGATCGCGTGTCGGTCTAGGGATACTAAATATTTTGAAAAAAAAAAGAATCCCGCTACACAGAGATATATTTTTCCAGCTGCTTTCAATCGTAACACAAAATGTCAGTTGTGAAGGCCAGCTATGCCTTGTATGGCAGATTTGCTAACGAGGTAAAGGAAACTGTTTATACAAACGCGAAGGGCTCGGTGAAGTGAACAATCGAAGTGTAAAATGTCATTCCCAGTTGCCCATTGGGACGATAAGGTTTTCTTTCAAGATATTATCAAGATCACGGCTGTATTCTCCGGATGTCTGCATTATTTAAACAGGCGCCTTTTGGCGGGCCGGCTTTGCATCATCACAGTATCGCTCCACCAGCCACGTAAGAATACGTATAATAAGGCATAATCTTTAGTTAGGACGTTACTTTCTCTTTTAACGTTGAGGGATCAGTGATGATTGCTTCCAACGTTGATGTATTGCGATTTCCTTGGCAAAATCAGCCCGATCTGTCGCTTCCCATAGACAAGACAACGGGCCCGAAACCAACGAGAGCACTTTCTCATTGCCGGGCGAAAGAAGTCCAACTGGAGAGCCTACGGAAATCCTTGTTATCCTTCGGTCTAGCTTTGCCACACTGACACTTTAAGAGGGAGCTTTTATCTGTCTCACTTTCAGTGCGAAATAATGAGAGCATCACTGCCGAAGACGTCCTAGCGCAAGAATGGAATGATGTCGTCACAGTCCTCCATGAAATTATGTTTCCGGCTAAAAAATAAAAATGTAGACAATCAGTGGCGAAAGATCTAGATGCCCAATATCCGACACGATTTCGTGTAAAGCAGTAGAACCAAGACATCACACAGCGAGTGGCCATCTGAGTCTACCTTCAAATAATAATAATAATAATAATAATGTAAAAGAAAACCTACGAAGCCTACGCGTACTCACGTTTCCAGGCCCTGCTGCAGCGCCCAGTCCATAAGATTTCGATCCACCCGAGGGACGGGCACGCTCGCCGTGGTCGAACGCTGCGCCGCCGACAATCCAGCGCACGAAGCGAACACCAGGAGCACCGACGGGACCATCATCGTCGACGCGGTATAGCCGCACTAGCGCGCCTACACTTTTACTGCTCTCCGGGAGCCACCGGACGCGAAAGGCGAGCTCGGAGTTGACTCCCCTCGAAAGGGAGTAAAGCGGTGTCCGGAGTAGCGAGGTGTCTCGCGACGGGAGTGCGGCGACGGCTCTCGTCACGCGGCAGCACGCGCGCACACACACACACACCTTCGGCGACTCGCGTTGCCGGCGAGCGGTGAGGTTGAGCGGAAAGGCGGCTGGCGACGGAGCGGGGTGCGAACCGGTCGACGCACGGCGCTCCACTGAGACGCCGGCCGCGCTACGCCGGGAGGCTTATAACGCGCCAGGACCTTGACCGGCTCTCCCCGCTTCGGCAGACGATGCCTCGCCGCAGCTTGCTGCTCTTCGCCGACGTCGGAGGAGGCGGCGCCGCCGCGGTGAGATTCCTTCTTCCCCTTCCACGCGTTCTCCCGCCGGACGTCGGTGCGCGGTGGCGAAGACCACTGTAAAGGGGCGGGTAATTGAGACGTGATCTGTCCGCGAGTGTACGCATCCTCCTTCGTCGAGATCGCGGCTCTCAGGGGCTTCTGCGGGGCGGTCCAGCAGGGCTCTCGTAGCTGTCCCGCCGTCCTGAAGCTCGGAGAGTCAGGGATGACAGCCTAAATACGTGTCCGGAGCTTTTGAATACTGGCGATGCGTACAGCCTGAACTAAGGTGTGGTCCGTCGTCACCTCTGATTGCGCCTTCCGTGGTCTTACAACTTTTGCGAAAGGTGCTCGTAGCACAGAACTGCACCATAGTTGTAATTAGGAGCTGCGAAGCTCCCGTACTCAATCTTTGCTGTGTATTAGTGATGGTAGCTATAGTTAGCTGGCTTGCCGTTTGTTTTCCTTTCATTTGTCCTCAGCGGTTATTTCTAACGTGTTGTCCTCAAGCGCAGGTTCTGATCACTTGGCTACCAAGTTTTGAAGGCATCTATGCCTTGATAATACAGGGGCGATGCTGAACTGCACGGGCAAGGCCCCTGGTTAAGGGAAATGGGCTGTCCACTGAATTATGCTGCAAGAACGGAAAAAAAGAGAGACTGTACGTAATATCGCTCCTGTCACAACTTCTTCGATGGGTGAATTGTTCAACTAGAGAATTCATTTTTATCAGACACTCTTCAGAAATTTATACGCTAACGCGCCCTGCCAATCAGCAGAAGGTCACAGGTTCGACTCGTACCAGCGGAGGACGCATTGCGATGATGCCGGAACGCAGAAACGCTCTTTTAGCTAGATCAAGTTAACATTAAAGAGACTCAAGTGGCAAACTTTAATCAGAACCATCCACAGCAGCACTTTCATGAGTTGCATTATGGCTGTATACGTAGGTCTCCCCCCCCCCCCCCCCCCCCCGCGCGTTTTTCGTGATATTTTTTAGCCATCCTAACCATTCTCGGGCTAGTGAATACGGGGTGTTTTATTTGAGTCGTTAACATAATTTTTAAGAACCTTCCCGTGACACGCAGCACAACTCCACTACTTGTGCTAGGTTACTCTCAGAGGCAGACAGTATTCGCGCACAATTGAGAGTAAATATTTAGGTAATTAACATCTTCTTGCTAACCAACTTTTAAACGAATTACTTTACACCACATATTCAAAGTTACGAATTGTAGCCGGTGACATTAGTCATATCCACTCGGAACAAAGTCTAAGAATGACACCACTTTCGAGATATATGTTCCCAAAGTTTGTGATGAAATGCACTGGCGTTCCAGTAGGTTTAGAGCTTCGGTGCATATAAGAGGCGTTTTGCTAAAAAAGAAGTAGGTTAGTGGAACAACAGCGCATATTTGCGGCAAGTTTGACTCCACTCATCTCAAAAGTCGTGCTGGCTTCAAAATTTGTTTCAAGTAAATGTACCTTGTGAAATCGATGGCTTTAATTGGTTTGTTGCAATATGTGCGTTAAAATGTTTAGTAGAAAAGTTCATTAGCAAAATTTTGTTCATTAGACGATTGTGCGTACTGATTTCCCATATAGCTAGGTAAAGTACAACTCTTCGAGTATTCGAGCTCAATATGTAGATTTGTGCTGAGTGCCACAGGTCATTTTTGAAAATTCTGTTAACGTTAATATGAAACACCTGGTATACGTTCTTTATTTCTTCACATAACCGCTAACTAACCGCTATCTTCATCAACCACTAACTTCATCAAACACTAACTGCGTCAACAACTCAGGATATGCTGATGCCAAAGAATGGTTACGGCTTTTCCCCTTAGAAAGAAAAAACAACAACAAAGAAAAGAACATGCTACTCATGCCCAGCAACATTGTGTGGTACATCAACTTGTAGATGCACGCATCGGGGTGCTGAAGCAACCTACGTTTGTCCTTAGTGGAATGTTGGCTCTTACGCATTTGGGAAATATGCTGTTTATTGAAAGGGGCGCTGTGAAAACGGTAAGCGACTGACATCTTTACAGAGCCGCTTACATATATGCCATATGCCACTTACAAATCTTACACGCTGACTTACCTACCTTACACTGTGGCCTAACGATCTTTCAAGAAGGGTAGCACGAAGAAGTCGTATCGAAATAAAGGTTACCGACGACTTCTCCGTTGTAATACTCCTTCCTTGCCTTCACTCTTGAGCTCATTAGCAGCCTGCGCGAAAAGAGCCATTCAGCGCCGCATTGTTAGCAAAACTGAAACAGTCAGAGATCCAAACTGCAGTCTATTATCGCTCGTCCAAGACAAAGTAAACCGTTCCTTAAAGTTTATTAACATTTTATGAAAGAAATGCTTGTGCAGATTCTGCATACGAGTCGTTTAGAACCGTACTACGATGAGTTTAGAAAAATAATTACGACGCGCAGGCCATCTTGATGATTTCGAGGGAGCAAAAATAACTCATTATCCTATGCAACGGCAGCTACGAAAACTGCTAGGTACATAGCGCTGGCAGGAATTATGAGCGTCATTTACTGACTTTATAATTGGCCCAAAATTATGGACCGTTCGGCCTTCTTAACGTGAGCTTGTAAAGTAACAATGTCCGTCCAGGGCCCTTGCTTTCGCTGAGGATGTGCGGGAGGCAGCCATCACGGATAAGTTTCACCAGCTCATTACACGGCCCCCGGTACAGCGCTGAGCTCACCCTGATGCATAAGCACTGTCTAATTCGTTAAAACGTCCGTCGATTCTGTCATCACTTGGCAGTATCCGAAACTAGATCAACCATTTGCTTTTGGTGAACTGAATAACGCACTCGTGTCACGTCGTCGGAAAACTGTATCACTGTAGCTGAACCTGATAGGAAGACCTTTGCTGGTTTGAAAAACGTGAGATCTTCGGGTACCAGTGTTTTGTTGAAAGTACTTAAATAACCGCATATACAAGAATGTATTGCTTCTTGCAAATTTCGTCAATTAATTTCTGAATAGCCGGGACCTTAGTTATTGTGTACTGTAGAAAGCGCAGAAAAATAAAGGCTGTATAAATGCCTTGTTAAACCTGACTTGTGTCCGCTTTCTTTAAGATTCCTTTCGTTCTGTGAGCCTTTCTAGTTGCCTGTGTGACGTAAAGACAATCGACGCGACAATGTCATGGAAACCAGAACGCAGTCAAGCACTTTCTGAAACCATGGTGGGCTTCTGCTAATTATGGATGGTATTTCGAATATTCTGATTTGGTAGAGCAGGTGCGAAGCTGTGGTGGGATCACAATTATTCCGTTTCTTGACACTAAGCAGGCATTTGACACAAAAAGCCACTCGCGTGTCTTTTGTAAATCTTGTTTCAATTAGGTATCGTCGCCCGAACATTGAAACGGATCACGGAGTTTGTAATTCATTGATACAGCTTATGCAAAAAAAAAGAATGAATGAATGGAATGCGAAGTCGTACTAAGTGACTCGCAAACGGCAGTGAAGAATTACGCCAAAAGGTCGAATTTCCAAGGAAGCCCTGTCCATTCTGGCCAAAGCGGGCAGATCCAAAATCGCGAACTCGAGGATCATATGGTTCCCCGCGCACGTCACCACGGAAGGCGACGCGCTCCCGAACCTAAACGAAACGGCGCACCGGACGGCGCGAGACATGACCCGCGTGCCGAACATGGCAACGCCTCTCGCAAGGTAGCGAACACTTCTCGAGCAGAACGGGACAGGCTCACCAGATACATCGACATAACCAGTGCATATTTGAACGCCAGAAGGATATACCCACCGCCTAGTCCTAAACTGATCAGGAGGCAGGCCGTCGCCTGGAGACAGCTCCAGACGAACACCTTCCCTAATCCATTCCGTCTGAAACGTATCTTCCCAGATAAGCACCAGGACGGCACATGGAAATTGTGCCAGGAAGGACCAGCAACACTCAAACACATGCTGTGGGAGTGCAATGTAGTTATAGGAGGGATGGAAGCTACTCCGGAGACCCTGTCGTCGAAGTGGGCCGTCGCTCTGCGCAGCTCAGACCTCGGAATCCAGACGTGGGCAGTTCAGCAAGCCCGTGAGGCGGCGTTGTGGCAGGGCCTTGACGTTCCCCCGTGGGAGACCTGAGCCCGGGTCGCGTTAAACCTCGCCGCACGTAGAAGAAAGTTGTAGCCATCCATCCATCCATGAATGAATGAATGAATGTGTGGTGTTTAGTGGCGCAAGGGCCAGGTATGGTCAAAGAGCGCCATGGCAAGTTAGAAGACCTAGTTAGTAAAGAAGACCAACTTGGCCAAGGCGTTCCGAAAGGAAGTGTAGACAGTCTATTTATTTTCAGCTATGTAACCCATGAGTTGCCACATATCTTCCGCACTTTGCATCGTTCTCTTTAATGCAGACGACTTGTGCATGTAGGCATCTGGCTCAAGTGCTCATGTCATGCCGTGCATCTTAAAAACACTGCCGGGTAAGAATCTGTCACATTACATAACACCTTTGTCTTATCCCGAGATACGTGAGAATGCTCCGCGTCGAACTAGATTGCCGCTCGATACGGCTATGGTTGCAGCTCATGCGGCAGCACAAGTTTTTAGACGTTTCTCTTGACAAATCATGGCCTTCGTCTGCAAAAGCACTAGAATAGAAAATTAACAGTTTCTGATCAACAACTATTGTTCACTGTGCAGATATGGGACGGAGCAGCAGGCCCTCCTATTTAATACGCGTTCAGTGTGCAATTATTGCACAAACGACAGCATATTCTTCTCCTGCATCTCGAGCCCTATCACGTAGTTCAGGAAGCGCCCCCAAACATCTGATCGTACCGCGGGTTGCTGCCAGAGTCACGGTAATTGTGACGTCTCGTCAACCACCTTTTCAGACTGCACGTCTTGTGGCCACAGGTCGTCACTACTTTTCTTCGGACGCTCTCTACCTGCTAGTCATCCAAGCTGCTGCAAGCTGCTCAGAATCGAAACGCGCCACACTGGCATTAGGTTATAACGCAGCGCAGAAACCTTCAGTTCTTGCGCGTTCACCTTGCTGCGATGTCGTGCATGCCGGCATCACTCTAATCGGTCGTCGTCATCATCATTCATCCCGTCTTTTTTACCCTTTCCCCTCTTACCTCTGTGTGGAGCAGCAGGTTAGAGCAGGTCAGGCGGATCTCTCTTCCCTTAGTTCAATAAAACCTGTATATCTATCTCTTGAACTGCTTAAGTTTCGCATCCTGCGTTACTACTAAAATTTTTTGTATATGGTCACTTCCATTCCTGGACAAGCTCGTGAAATTGTGATGTGCCTGCGGTTGCAGCAAAACGTTCAATTTTGTCAGAAATTTACACTACGTACCGGGATTATACCTGCATAGAGAAAGACGGTTCCTGTCAGAATACAAATTTTACGTGCGCGTTCATTATGCCAACACACCAATAACGAAGAACATCTAAGCAGTGTCACTCTACGTCTACAACGGCAGAACTGTATACTGGGAGTTCGGGAATATTGTGCTTGTATTTGTGGCGCTCACAAGGGACGTGTTTTGAGAGTGCCCAGGAACGCAATTTTTTTCTTTGCATGGAAATTTTACATCTGATGTCACCGTATATATATATATTTTTTTTTCTCTCGTTCATCGTTTTGGGCGTATCTGTTAATTCATAGAAGAGAAAGCAGGCGGCGCAACCCAGTGGCGTCACCATTTCTTTAAGCACAGCTAAGCAAAGCTAATAAAGTATGACTTTTCTTTCTAGTCTTGCAGTACGCTTACAGTATTGTTTTCAACTGGGACACGTCCTTTAGTGGAAGGGCCTATCCACAGTATTGTACGATACGGTTGACGTCGTTGCGTACAGTTTGCGCTGGTTCGTTTTTTAAATTTTATTATATGATTTCTTTTGTGTGTGCTGTGCTGGACAGTTGACGACGTAACTGTGTCACTATCGCCCTGCTGTTTTTCTTGCAGTAGCAGGGACTACTGGACATTCTTTGGCTTGATTTTATCGGTGCTTGACCTTCCCCATTCTTTCCGTTTCTTTTTGTCCTTTGTTTATTTTTATATCTGTCATCTCCATCTGAGGTAACAATCCTTGTGCTAGCAGTAAAGGTTGTTCCTTCACTCTCTAATAATGTCTAAAGAAAGAAACAAAAGAGACGAGGAAGGCAGGGAGGTTAACCGGAAGATAGATATCCAGTTTTCTAGGTAAGGGGAGACAGAAAGATCTTTAAAGAAAGAGCGCACACACATGAAAAGAGTGGAAGAAGGGAAAGAAAGGAAGAATAAAAAAAAAAACACACGCACAGACAAAGACACAGTCGTGACACTCCTGTGTTCGTTTTGCGCTGTCATCTATGAGAAAGTTATCATAAACAGCAGGTTTGACCGCAAGCCCATCCGTGTGCATTGGCACGGCCAGCGAGTCACGTTTTGTGGTCACACCGCCAGATGGCGACTGTCGTCAGGTTAGCTTATATTTACGACGAGCGATAATTGAGGCAAACACGATCTGCCTGCCTGCCAGCAAAGCAGTACAGCTGCGGCACGTTTTCCCCACTGTGTGCGCGTGGGGCCGTGTAATTGCTGCCGGTTATGGAGATACAAGGCGGACCAGGACTGACTATTAGAAGCTCCGCTACTTCTATATACTCCTACGCCGCTAGCCTACGCGATGAGTGATTGTGGTCGTCGTAAAGGTAAAGGCAAAGGCAAAGGTAACGGCAGTAGCTTTTGTGACACGCATTTAGCCAATAATGTTTGCTCAAGGACACGAAAAAAATTGTTTTGATAGCGTGTTATCAAACCTCCTAACCTAGGCAGCGCTGCGAGACACTCACAAAGTTGATATTCATTCACACGAAATGGTAGAAATTATCCACTATCACGAATGTATGTCGTTTCTTAAATTTTAGTTTTAACTTTCTTGTTTTGGTATGGAACGTGTCTCGGCAAGCTATTTAAATTATACTCATTTTTTTTTTGTCCGCGCGCGTTGTTAATGTGCATTTATAAGCAGTTTTAGTGGCCCTGATAGAGGCGTAAGACATCATAACCTGACGGGAATAAAATAGGCATACACACTTGAACCCGAATATAGTCAACTGGTAGGACTGTGCGGTATAACAGGTAATGCGATACACGCAAACTCGCCTATAACAAACTTAACGATGTTTTGCGCTACCCCCGTATGCTCAGACGACCCTCTACTCGAAGCTCTCCCTCCACTCTATCGAGCCGAGCACAGCGCCGTCTCGCGACTGAGGACGAAGCCACTTTACGTTCACGGAAAGCGCGGTTGGCGGCCACTTTACTGCCGAAGGATTTTTATTTTGTCTCGGTCAATCCCAGATTGCCGTAGCCAGAATGGAGCGACAACTACTCGTTATCACCCTACACGAGCGCACCAAGCCTTTGTAGAGAGATAGTTACAATTAAGCTTTAATGACATGCCCGATACCGAGCCTTTAAGCCTTTAAACTTCCTGAAATCACAAGAGGCAGCAACGCCTGAACCATTCGCCCGTGCTTCGAGTGGTGAAAGACGTTGCAGTCTTTTTGCTATATACCCTTCATCTCACCTGGGCAGCGAAGTTCCGGGGTTATCGCGCCGATCACCTTGAGATTGGCTCTCGTTATCGTGGCTTAAAGGCCTTGCTTATGGCAGCACACGAACGGCGCTGCGACTCGCCATGCCACCTGCTTGGATTGGCTTGGCTTCATGCGCAGCGTTATACTGCGCCAACTTTAGGCACACAGTCGCGAGTGCGCCGAACCCACGGTGTCGCCTTCTTCCGTTGTTCCTTTTTGTCTGTCTGAGATGAAAATAAATGATTACTTGAATTCACATTCCGTTTACTGTTCTTTGTGCTCGTGACTATGCCTGGGCATTCTACAGCGTTGCTGGTTGCGAGCACAATGCGCATTGTCGATCCATCTTCTGACAGGCGGACGCCCAATACCCCCATACATCTTCCCAAGCTTTTCCATCTTCCAACATCGAGGCACACATAGGCAGAGAGACGGAAACGGGTTCAAACTAGCCGTGCTGACCACGAGGGTTGACTCTATGTCGGGCTGATGTGCAGTTTGAACACTTCTTTCTCTGTCTACTTGTACCAGCTTCGACTTTGGAAGATGGAAAGCTTTGGAAGATGTATGGAATTTAGCGTTGTCGTAAGTCACGAAATGTCGCGTTGCCCAGGTCTATATACAGCGCCTCGGCTGCACGTTAGAGCCTGCAAGCGTTGCCGCGCCGGACAAATGTGAGATAAAATTCGAGAAATGACACTGTGGGGACTTTTTTGGCGTTCGTCTTAGCTGTTACTGTTCTCCACTGCGTACTACGATACAGAAAGTATTCTCGAGTAGAAAAAGTAACCCACTCCGCCCAGCATCGTTCAAATTGCGATTGTGCATGACATGGCAGGATCGATAACAGGGAACTCTTGTTTAAGACGTGCTCACACACTCTAGGAGCAACTATCAAGTTTGCAACAACGTATTTGCCATTTGTTGCAGAAACTGAGACGAAACAGGAGGAAGGGTAACACCTCAACAATATTTTATTCAAAGTATGAGTCAAACGTACTCAATTCTAGCTACAGAACAAAACGAATACAGCAAAGTAGTTGCCCGTCATCTGTTCTCACGCTGCGCGGGAGCTTGAGCTCTGTGTAACTTTTCTTTTCCACGTAACTTTAACACAAGGAAAATTTCGGGGAAATTTATCTGCGGTTTCCATGCCTGTACCCACAGATGGGACACTAAGGGCTCAGTTCATGTTGAGGCTTCAGGCACGTTTTTTGCCGGGCAGACTGATCGAAAAGGAAAGCGTTTGTGCAGGGTCTCCTCATCGTCTTCGGCACGTGAAGGCCACGTGGGTGTGGCCGCTTCAACTGACAACGCCGTCCGCTCTGCGAAGCATCCCTATTAATATTCTGTATAGCGAAACCTTTCGTCCGTGTGGGCGGCGTACTCACCGGACGGTCTCGTGCACCGCATGTTCTATACGCAAGTGTGTCTTGACCAGCGCGTCATGCGCGCTGTCCGTGGGACGATGGGGCGCTGGAATGGGGCGGGGAGGGGAGGGCTTGCACGCGGCTTTCGTTCGTTGTGCACCGAGGTATGCGCGAAGGGGTTCGTTTTCTTTATTTGGCTCGTTTTCAACGTTCGGGGGTGCCGACGCGCTATGCCTCGATAGTGGCGTTGGACCTCGCCACCGTTCCGGCCGGCGAGGGTCCTGGCGCGGCCAGTCATCGACGCCTACCGGGCGTCGCGTGGTGTCCGGCGCCGGGACTTCGCAACGCGTCCACTGCGCGTGCCTCTCACCTGTTTTGGGCAGTCCGGTCTCGTCGGTGCGGCCTAGGCGTTGGTGGCGGCGTCGGCGGCTTCCTTCCTGGAGGCGCCGAGACGTAAACAGGAACCGGAGAAAGCGAGCGCAATTAGCGAGCTCACCTTGCGAGCACGTGGTAGCCGAGGGCGAAGGTTCTCCTTTTAATGAAACGAGACGCGACAGCGCGATTTATGCAGAAGCAAAGGACTCCGACGTGACTAAAATTATCTGTACTGGCGGAAAGGCACTGACGTTGTTAATCGTAAACATTGCTTAAGCGCACGCACAAAACATCTGTGGACAGGATCTCACGTAGCTAAGGCAACGATGTGGAGGGACACGACTCAGCATTTCATTGACAAAGGCTATGCGCGGTCACCGGTGCTGTGGAAACCGCGCAAGCTGTCATATGGTTGTGCGGAGAATGCAAATATATTTTAGTTTAAGGCTACCCTGAGTAATACTCGAAGTGGCATGATACTCGGCCGTTTGTCGCGCCATCTTGTCCGGAAAATATTCTCGCTCGGAGTTCTTGCCCTCTCCAACAAAATCCCATTAGCCCACGATCGTGTTAAGCGTATAAAACTTTCCGAACATGCGCCCGCATTATCGCTAAATAAAATCCATGATAATTATTCAATTCGAAGATTGGGCGCCGAGTGTAACGGTAACCTTTCAGCCTATAGGGCCGAGCACAATGGCCAAAGGACAGAGCGTCATGCTGTTAACAGTCCCACTGGTGTAGAGGTTAAGTACGTATGCAGACTTCCAAAACATGAGTCCCTAACGTCTTGCCGTGTGATTACCCCTTAGCACTTGAAATCGTTGTAAGTGTGTACGTAAGAAGTGACAATTAACGAAAGGTACTCCTTATAATGCCTCGAACTCCTGTCTGCTATGCATCCATATCTTTGACACTCCGTGTACCTTTAGCTGTTCTCTCCGGAGACGGCAATATAGAATATAGCAGCTAGCGCCTCGTCCCGAGAGTAGTTGCCTATTTGTTTCATTCCTAACAACTAATATCCGCACATTTTTTATGAGGGACATTGTATAAAGCAGCTGAGCGAGCTTGCCTGAAGCCACCAGTTTTCTGTTGAAGGCACAGCGGACGATGCTGATCCGCCTGCTGTCGGCCGAAAGTGCGCCATTTCAACCCTACAATGCACAAGAATAAAATCTGACACTGGCGTTATTTGTTTGATTCGTAGTCCGGGATGATACATCGACGTTATGCCGATCATATTTCTCTTCTCATTTTCTGTGTGATTAAAATGGCACTTCTCTTGCATTCTTGCCAGGATCAGCTGATCGTAAGCGGTGTCAGATAAGATAGAGATCATGTGAACTGACAGATACCCTTGCCCAATACCGGCCACATTCTCTCAATAGACCATCTAATCTGCAGGCTGCCACTATTTCGACATCGTCTTTTCAGTTTTATGGAATGTCTTTTGCATTGTCATGTTCGATTCATTTTCCTCATCTTGATAGTTCGTTCATCTACTAAATTATTTATTTGCTTTCGCTCCTTATTCCTGACCTGCCCTGAAGCGGGCGCTGTCTCACTTAATTTCTATCATCTTAATTTCTATCATCCTCTGCTGACTCGAAGATGCATTTGAGTTGTAAATTTTACTATGGCACGTTACGGAAGACAAAAGCTTACAAGAAACGAACTCCATGAACCATGAGCGTCGCAATTTCATGGCATCCATCTCGCTCAACCACGCGTTCCTTGAGCAGCCATGACAATGAAAGAGCCCTCCTTCACCACACAAAGATTTTGAGCCCTATATTAATCGCTTTGTGTAGATGCTTGTGAGAAAACGGCAAAAATATTGCAAGCTTGGCGCAGTTGAAGTGGCGTCAGAATATCCGACAACGATTTAGCCAACTGCTTTCTGAGCAGTGTGCTGCACAATATACTACAATGCAGCGCAATCCAGTACAATACAATACAATTAAACACAATTTTTGTTGCTGCGTTAGTGTACATTCAGATCAATTTGCTGGTTAGATTCAACACCAACGGTTTGTTCGCTAACTTGGCTGCTCGTGGACTCTTAACATCAATAAATCTAAACAAGACATAGGCTTCTTACTATGGCGTGTTACGGAAGACTAAAGCTTATAAGGAAAGAAATCCGCCAAGGCTGCACCCTACTGAAGGTATAGCTCTTACTTAAAGACAAATATTTGAATTTGTCAACAGTGAACAAGGCAAGCTTCAGCTTGGAGAGGACGTTTCGAGTGAAGCCCTCGTGTTCCTTCATTCTAAAACTGGTACAGCGCAATATAGAAAGGAAGAAACAAAGCCGAGTCGGCCAGATAAAGGTTCCTTTATCTGGCCGGCTGGGCATGTTTCTTCCTCTCTGTGTTGCGCTGTACCAGTTTGAGAGCCCAATACCAACTCGCCCAATCCTCAACCCTAGCGTCTTCCTTCAGCTACGTCTGACCAAGACGTGTCCTTCTGACGGAACGTTGACCCTTCCGGAGCTCGGCCAATGTCGATTAACGACGGTGGCGAATGCATGGACACGTGACAGTGCTCCACAGCGTAGCGACATTCTGCTACAGTGAACCACACTCGGCGACGCATAAGTTCAACCAAGCAGAGCAGGCGAAAGCCAAGCCGCCACGATCGAAGCGTGGTCGGCGTTAATCGCGCATGTAGGGTGCGGCGCGCGCCTCCAACGGCGGACGTGCCTTTGGAAGGAAACGCCCGTTTCATGCGTCCGCGGTTGTTTAGAGGCCATGCGCCGTGCGCTTGTTTTGTGCGGGCCACACTGCACGTGCAAACGCGAGTTCACGCTTCTCACAGCGATGACGATTTGGGGGGTAGTTAACGGGGACCGCCACGCCCTTAGGGACCACAGATAAAACACGCCTCCGCTTCTGCCAGTCAGTGGGAGCGCATCGCGAAGAGCAGTTGTAGTGGCTGCAGTTAGACCGAGTAACGTGACAGTTTGAACGAGGTGGTGGTTTTATTTGCCCCTTGCTTGAGATTTATGCAAGTGACGAGGGTTTTGCAAAGAGAAACGACAAGCGCGCGCGGTTACTTCCGACTTCACAATGACGGCGAGGTGAATAGAGCGACGTACGCTCACGCGACTGGTGAGGAGTACGCGGAGAACGAGTGCACTTGCTAACCCGACACGATACATGCTGCAAATAAAAGACACCGATTCAACGCAATGCTGACATCTATACGACGCTAAACTTGCTTGAGCTATCATTCGCGAATGACACGCGCACGGCGCCTATTGTCTTTCGCATTTGTCTCTCTGCGCCTCGAGAACAAAGGCAATGTGGGACGCTTGCCGAGAGTAGAGTGTTGATGAGAGCTGCCTGGGGGGCATACGTAAGTGCGACACAAGAGATCTAAGCCTTCTGTGTGCACCTCGTGTCACAGTGTTGCTGTTGTCGAAATTATTTTATTTGTAACAGACTTTGTTCGTAACAGACGTAACAGACGCAAGAGAAGACAAATGCATGACGTCGAAACAATGGCGATGACGGCACAACGATTAATTGTGGCACGCTGACGACGGGATGACCACAGCAGCGTAACGACGACTGTGATGGTTATTGAAAGACAACAACGGAGTGACGATGGAATGACGACCACCGAATAATGATAACGACGTCACAACGTAAAGCGTGATCACGACGAAATTACAGCGCACTGACGACGGCAGAGGGAAGACGCGGAACGATGACGACGATATGAATCGAAGGAATCATCACAACCAGTATGTAGGCGATCAGAAGGTCCACGACGGCGTGCTTGTGTCGCAGCTCACGTCCGCGCCTTACGTACAGTCAACGACAAAAGTTTACGCACCATGGAATCTCGGAAAACCTTCAATTTCCGAGCAGAATGAGCAGTAACAGAGTGGCCAGTCGCGCGGCGATGTCTAGCATTTGTATATTTTTAAAGTTTAGCTTATGTTACGTGCAACACCGTGTATATTGGTTGCGATCGGCCAAGAAGTGCGTTTGCGTGTTCTTCCACATTATTTCCACATTATTTCCACATTATGCCTCGTACCCACAACGGACGATCGGTCTAGAAGCGACCGATACATCTAAAATAAATAAATAAGAAAAAAGAAAGAAAAATAAGCCAATGTAATCTTTGTCCCATAACGTAGCAAGGATAAGTGAGAGCGCATGCGCGTGCCAGTTTTCTTTGCGCCAAAGAAGAAAGACCGAAATGAGAACATTTATAGTAATTCATTAACCGCTTCTCGCAAGCTTTGCTTCATCTATATATAGATTCAAACAAGTGCTTTGGATCTGTACAATAATTTTTCTTTTGTTGCTTTCGCAAAAAAAAAAATGCAAGTGAACTAATTATATGGGACTCCAGGCGTATTCCCGCCGTCGCCATCGCCGTGAGGTTCCGCATAATGTCCAAGGCCTTGCGCCGTATGCTGTATGTGCGAGTGAAAGCGTGCGAGGGTGAGCCGGCGATCTCGGCTCCTCGCGCATGCAAGGGAGGAAAGCGGAGAGCAAGCGCGTAGGCTTCCGTCGCATGCAAGGCTTCGGGGGGAGGGGAGGGGGGGCTTCTACGCCGGGCGGCCGCGCGTGCTCGGCAGGGCCATTGTATCTTGAAAGCCATCTGCGACGGGTACAGAGTCCGCGCTGCGCTGTGTTTTCGCGGCTTATTTCGCGTTGATGCGAGCGACAGCACGAAGGTCAATTCGCTCGCTGCTTCTGCCGCGTTTCCTCACTACAGCGTTTTGACAGCGAGTCTCCGCGCTCATCGAGTGCGATGTGTTCATGTTTGCTTGTGCGCGCGTGACACCATGGTTGTTAATTCAGTTAGTCTGCCTAAGTTTACAAGTTGATACAGACGATGAACAGCTGTGTCAATCGATACTCGTATGCTAATCGTAAGCTCATATTGCTAATCGTATGCTCGAATATGGCGTGTTCCCGGAAGCACTCAGGCTAACTAGAGTGTGTCTAGTACACATATGTGGTATAGATTACACTTTTAACAATTACGGACCCATATCGATATTACCAGTAATGTCAAAAAATTTTCAGACAATCATAAACGTCCGCCTTGAAAATTTTGTCCGAAAGTACTCTGTTATGTCGGATGTGCAGTATGAGTTTAAAACGGAAAGATCCTGGGAAGATGCATTTCTCGCTAATAACCGTTAAGTAATTAGCAACGTTGGACAAAGATTATACACGGTTGGTCTCTTTTTAGATCTCAGAAAACCTTTCGACTCTGTAAATCTTGCCATTTTGTTGACGAACATTTGAATATGGGATGAGAGGGACAGCATATGACTTAATTCGCAGTTGTTTACAAGACAGGTATCATTACATATCAATTAACAATTGTAAAACTCCGGAATTAAAGATATTACAAGGTGTGCCACAAGGGCCTATACGTGGATCTCTGTTATTTAACCTATATATCAATGATCTTTCTTTCATACGCACTTCTCGAAGTTTAATCATGTATGCTGATGACACGAATGTGTTTTTCTCAGGCAAGTCATTGCAAACGTTGCAGATTTCAATAAATAATTACCCAAATCTGCCGTTTTCATGGTTACATAGCAACAAATAACAATTAAATGTCAAGAAAACTACATATGAAATATTTGCATCAAATAATAAACCGATGTAGTTTAAGTAATCGATATATTTGGAGATGTGCAAATAGAACAAGTAGAAGCTCATAAGTTTCTGGGTATCTGGTTTAAAGATGGTATGTTCTGGAAGACACAAGTGGAAAAATTATCTACCGAACTTAGAAAAATTACGGCATGTTTTAACAGAATCAGGGATCTAATTACACTTGGCCTGAAAGAAGGCGAAGAATCGATCGCGATCGCCAATTAGCGGACGGCTATGTGAAGTAAGGATAGTGAAGATGAAGGTTTATCTTTGCTTTTATTGCAGAAACGGGAGCAGGAGCGAAGGGCTACAAAGACCTGACAAAGGCCTCCCGCTTCTGTTGGCGTTCAGCATTGAGGTACAGGTATATACATAATATGAAATACATTGGCCACATCACATCAATGTTCCGTGGGCAGTATAGAGGTAAAGATATTATCCAAATCATGTTGAACAGATGAGTAGCGTGAAATACAAAACAAATGCGTACATTCTATAATAATAATAGAGTTTGACTACAACTCTGCAACTACGATTTTCCGTTAGCAGTGTGTTTAAAGGGACTGGTTGGTTCATCTTTAGAATAAAAACAGAAACAGCGCGACACAGGACGAACAAGTGAAGAGCACAGGACGGAGCGCTGACTAGCAACCATATTCTTTATTTACAGAAGCAGCGTATAAAGAGATCTGATGTCTTCATAATATGATGTCTGATGTCTCTTGGGGCTACCGAGCACCTCCACCAGAATGCCACGGTGCTAAATTAGTGAAGCCTGGGTGTATTTACAAGTGTATGCAAGTTACAGCAACGCTGCATGCACAAGACGAGGACGACGACGACGACGATGATGATGATGATGCTGATGAAGAAGAAGAAGAAGAAGAAGAAGAAGAAGAAGAAGAAGAAGAAGAAGAAGAAGAAGAAGAAGCCTCAAATAATAAAGCAAAACCAGTGTTGCGGATAGGCCAAGAACCGGGTGATAACATGATTGATAAATGAAATAAATTAGTTTATAAGTAAATAAGTAATAAGAAGGAAAATAAATGAATATTCAAAGACGAAAAATGAATAAATGAAATAAAGCAGTGTGTAATAACTGTGTTTATATTAGAATTTTATAAATTTATAATGTATTGAAGAAGACATACATTAATAATAGTAAAAGCGGTATGTTAATAAGGCAATCTTTTTGTGTCACAGAAGTAAATTGTAAATGGCTCGGCAAACGTTCCTGTGTCTTTATCCTAATACCGCTGCTCCAAGTGAGAGTATAAAAGTACTGCATAAAAGCAGTCCTAGATTTCGAAGCGGAATTTCTAAACACGGTTTTCGGTGAGTAGAAAACCACCGACACGATAATAAAAAGTGATTGATGGATTCCGGCTAATAGCAGATGAAGCATAAAGGGGATACCGCCAGACCACATCTGTGCAAGCGAAAGTGAAGTTGTTGAATACGGCAACGGGCGGGGGGGGGGGGGGGGGGGAATTCTAAATGATACTTAGAATTGCCGGTCAGGACACCATTGTCGGTTCCAAGAATAATTGACATGCATAAAGTACGTATATTTTACTAATGAGAGCGATTTTCTTTTGTCCTCAGTCTGAGAAAACTGTCTATATCTGGCACAATATGGCTGCCCGAACCAGCCGCACGGTCTTCTCGACAAATCGTCGTCTTTGTTCATAGTCATACTATGTGTATGCCCCACTGCTCAGTGACAACACGATGAAACCAGCTATTCCGCTTCCCCACACGTGATATCTGATGACTCGCAAGGTGCTTATCTTGAGCGTACCAATCACCATTGTCTTGCCATGAAACTCTATCAATCATCAGACCACACGCACGATAATTATGCGTGCCGCCTCGAGTGAACTCGGTGACGTCACGCCAGGCGAGGCTGCTAGCTGTCGCCTGCGTTAAGAATGCGTAGGGAAAATACGCCCGTGCAATCTGTGTTCTTGCAAAGCTTTTCTCCTTTTTTTTTAACGACTCCACCGTGTCAGGGGCTCAGTACTTCCTACGTAAACACTGCGGGCACATACCCCAACGCCGAATACACGCTCTTGCGAGTTTTGCCACGCTATCCTCCCCTCCTTTCCATATTTAGAATATTTGCTTTTTCTTTCACGCGTCGTGGCCAGCTGTGATGACTCCAATTTATTTTAATCCCGCCGATGTTGCGTAGTGGCTATGACGTTGAGCCGCTGAGAACGAGCCTACTGGTTCGATCCCGGCCTTGGCGACCGCATTTCGAAGGGGGCGGATTGCAGGAAACGCCAGTGTATCGCATCCTTTGGGCGCGCGTTAAAGAATCCCAAGTTTACAGAAATAACCCGGAGCCATTCACCACAGCCTACTTCATAACACACTGTCCAGTTTAAGACTGAAGAACTCCGTAATATAGCTTGATTTTTTAACAACCGCGCCTGTTGTTCTCACATACACAAGCGGCAGGCTTTTTTCCAGTGATTTCTTTTGTGGGAAACTCTATACAGTATTGCCAAGCTGCATATTATCGTGCTCGCCGTCTTCGGTTTATCGGAGGAGATTAGGCCGCACTGATGTGCTACTACGAATAAACTGGGCAGGGCGTGGGAACAAACAGTGCTTGTAACGCTCTCTCGCGTTTGTGCTGTGGAAAGAGTGAAACAGCGCGTGGTGATAATTGCCGCGTGACGGTGACTGATACTGAGGGGCACATCGTTTTGCTTAAGCGCTATAGTATACTGTCGGCTGCCGTAGGACTGCGGGTGAATAACCTTCATGGCGTCGCCCGCTTGCTTTACAAAGGCACCGTCGCGTTACTTGCAGTGCGCGGACATGAGCGACACTGCGCTGTGTGACGCCATGTGTGTGTGAGCGGGACGCTGAAACTGCGTGACGACGTGGCGCCTTTACAGAAAGCCTTATGTTGTTCATTCTTCCCCGTTGTTTTTCCCACCTTTCGTACACTTTTTCCCCGTACTCCAGTATATGGCAGCCAGTTCGAGAATTTTTCTGGTTAGCCTCCCTGTTTTTCGTTTGCTGCTTGAATTGAGGCACAACACGAGTATTACAGCACACTTATAGCGCACATCGAAAGTTACGCCTTAAACCAAGCCGTCATCGTAATAATAATAATAATAATAATAATAATAATAATAATAATAATAATAATAATAATAAAGAGATCTCTGGACGGGCTGAACGGGCTGCACGAGAAATAATTTGAGGGAGGATAAAAATAGAGAAACCGTACGAAAGGTATTTCTGAATATTACTCTGTGCCCTGTGGTGAACTTGAGTTTCGAGTTACATGCCAAATTTATCTTCGTTTGCTGCGGCTAAATTTATCATAAAACTAGAAGGGTATTTTTGCTGCTCTTCAATTAGACTTATCGTTGTATGCATAACAAACGATGCCGTGTATGTTACGGCGTAACGGGTAGCTTAAACACGAGGGACGTTCCGAAAGTAAGTTTCGCCATGTTTTTTGGAAGAGAAGATGGTAAAACAAACAATCGTCTTAAGAATCCACGGTCATTGCCTGTTCAGCGCATGCGCAGAGCACCGAAGAAGAGAGATTAGCAGCACACGGCCGGTGCCCGGCGTTATTCGAGTGTAAATCACGATGGCAGACAGACGTGGGCTGACAACGCGGTCGCCAATGGAAGTGCGTGCTGTTATCCGGCATGAATGGGCGCCTGTTTCCTGCATTGAAAGCCGCACTCTCCAGTCGTCGCTTCCGAAACAATGCGTAGGTGGAGCAGGCTGTGCGACGATTCCACGCATCGCAGGGCACCGAGTGTTACCAGACTGGTTTCTTCAATCTGGTTGCACGATACGACAAATGTCTCAGTGTCGGTGGCGACTATGTGGAAAAATACTGCAAGGTGTACAGTTCATGATTCCGCGGTGTATTTGTTTTTTTGGCAATGAAGTTCTTATGCGAAAATAAATGAAAAAGGTAACTTTCGGAACGTTCCACCTATATATATACATATATATATATTTCATTTTGGACCCGCCGTGGTTGCTCAGTGGCTATGGTGTTGGGCTGCTGAGCACGAGGTCGCGGGATCGAACCCCGGCCACGGCGGCCGCATTTCGATGGGGGCGAAATGCGAAAACACCCGTGTACTTAGATTTAGGTGCACGTTAAAGAACCCCAGGTGGTCGAAATTTCCGGAGTCCTCCACTACGGCGTGCCTCATAATCAGAAAGTGGTTTTGGCACGTAAAACCCCGTAATTTAATTTCATTTTGATGCGATGACATTGTAGGTGGGCCTCACACGCTCTGCAGGGATGCGTGTGACGAAAAAGGTGGAGCGATCCCGAATGCAGCGAATTTTTTTTCTTTTTTTGGGGGTGGGGGGGGGGGGGGGCGATTCAGGAGGCAGTGCAGTCAAACACAGCGTCTCGGAGAGCTAACTGCCACTTGCGGAGACTGCGAGAGACTGGCCCGCGGCGCACGCGCCAGATGTGTCAAAGAACGACCTTGGCCCGTCAGAAACACACGGGCTATTGCGGCATCGCGGTTAGAGTATTGGGCTGCTGGCTCGAAGACCAGCCTGCTAGACTTGATCTCATCATGGGCCACAGCTTTATATTTTTTTTCTGTAGCATTACAGGCACACTTGAAAGAATCGAGAGCTGGGCGAGTCGTTTCATTCACCCACTTAAGAATTCACCCATTTTAAAGAAGGTACCTAACAAAAACCTCGAGGTGGTGTTGAGCGTACGCGATCGCGTCACAGTGTCGACGATATTGCAAGAAACTTACACGAGGTATAGAAACTAATAGCGCTTTTCATCGATGAGTTACCGAGTTGTAACCAACATAGTTTCGTTTTTCTGAAAAAAATGCAGTTTTGCCCCATTCAACGTGAAAAACATAAACGGCCTAATTATAGAATATGCTTCCTACAGTCCCTATAGATTTAATTTTTTTTTTCGTTTACGCGCAACAGCAGGTAATCAACTTTTGGGTTGTGATTGCTGACAACAACCATTTCTTGGCCCCCACGTATTTAGACAGGAGCCTCCGAGATAAAGCTTATTTTTAAGGAGACGATGCTAGTTGACGGCGTAACATCCAAGTTTCGTGCTGGAGCTTTGCTGTCTGAGCAATGTTCCTTTCAGGTGCGGTTTGACAAGACACTGCTGCGTGAGCTGCCGCAGACCATCTTCGAAGAAAGGCTCGCTATGTATTTTGTCTCCGTCAGCGCCGTTACGAACGGAGCCGTTCATCCCCCCGCCCCGTTTAGGTGCGGCCAAACAATATAGAAAGAAAAGGAAGAAATAAAGAACGGGAGAAGAAAAGGAAGCCGCTGTTGTGTATTTCTTAGTGAAGCGCAGGAACTATTTATGGCCTACATCAGCGCTCTTGAAACGAAATCCTTTGATTTTGGCTTTTATTGTACTTCAAATAATAAAAAAAAAAAGCAAGGGGAGCGCGAAGTCAAAATGACAGAACGCCTGAAAGCTGGAATCCGCTGCCGGATCCCCGTGCTTCGCATTCGGCATATATTCGCCCTTCCTTTCCTCGTCCTAATCCAAGTTCGCACTGAGACCATAGAGCGTCCGTTATTCGCTGTAGTAAGGACAGTCACGTGGTAGTGATTCACCGGTAAGCTATGGGAACCACCGCGCCCTGTACTGTAGCGCAACGAAGCTTCGAGCCGACTGAATGAAAGCGATGCCGCAATGCGGAGCGACATTCCTTTCGAGACCGCAATCCTCGGATTTTGCCTCTCTTTTTCTTTCAAGCGCACCGCCGCTGCATGCGTCGTTCCGTCGAAGTCTCCCACACACGCGCACGGTCACTACGGCACCGAGCCGGAACGTGTGGGCGTACATCACAACAAGGTTGTGAACAACTACTGGAGTGGCGTCGTCGCAGGCGCCTGCGATCGCGTGTGAAGCCTTCATTTCCCCTTCCCCCTTCTATAGACGAAAGAGGGGGAGAGAGAGAGGGAAATTTAGAAGTGGTCAGGTTGACTCTGCCAACGGCCAGGCGAACTAGCTTCCTTAAAAAAATTACGCTCCCTCTCTCTCTCACTAAAGTTATGCCAGTAAATGAACGAAACAAAGTGCGCGTCTTTCAGAAAACTTCGCAAGCGACACCAAGTTCTGGCTTGGTGTCGCATAAGGCAAGATGTACAGACATCTTGCCTTATGATCTATGACTTTAGTGTGCCCTGTGTTCAAAACAAATAATAGTGTGCCCTGCACTCTAGTATTGTTCGCCAGTTAACACTCATCAGAATGAACTATATGGCAGGCACTGCGTGGCTGTTTTGAAATAAGCTGCAGAGGGCAGCTATGTCGAAGGGCCGTCAAGATGCGTCACTACGGAAGTGGTTTCACGTGCAGTTCAACAAGTCTATATTTTCCATATTATTCTTGAGGAAACGATGTGGATTTCCTATCAGTCACATATAATTTTCCTAGCCGTCGTCCGGAAAACAAATCGGAATCTTAGACTGCGCGAGAAACTCTACGACGTGGTCGGCGGCCACGTCGGTGAACAATTCAAGAACCCGGATAACCTGCGCATACTGAGAGTGCTCTACCGCGCTCGGATTAATCGTAGAATAAATTTATAGAGCTTGGGGAAATATGCGCAACTTTGGGTGGCTACATGTACTAGACAACAAACAGCTCTCATGCTGCTAGCTGGAGCTTGGAAGTGAAGGACTCAGCCGCCAGGCGGATGGCTCGCTTGCTGGACGTTGGGGTCTTCGCTCCGCAGCCGGACCTCCCAGGCTTCTCCACTATCTAAGTTTTGGCTGATCCCTGGGGAACCGGCACATTCCCAGATTATGTGATCTAGCGTACCCTTCTCTCCGCAATCTATGCATTTGGCGTCTTTTTCGTCCCCTGTTTGCGCAAGCCAGACCAAAAATGCGCAGCAGTTGTAATTACCGGCTTGCAATCGCCTCCATATACGTGCCTCGTTGTAGGAGAGCGACTTGTAGGAAATCGCAACGCTCTTTGTTCAAAAGAGATAAAAAAGAAAGAAAAGAAAAAGAAAATGCTCTCGGTGGTTAAGGCCCTCACTCTGGCTTTCGACGTCATAAAGTCTGTCTCTGTCTTCGCTTATCAAAATGAAGCACGTGACGCAGAGACGTATTTCTTCGAAAGAATGCGAGCCACCGTTCTCCATTTGGCTCTCGCAATTCGACGGGACCCGATAGCTGCGATCTCGCTGAACGCATTCAGACGCCTTTTCGGAGTGACGTCATCACCCGGCGTCGGCGGGTCTGTTCCTCTACACGGGGTAATCAGCATGTGATCGCTTCCGATGTAACACGTGACCTCTGCTTTCATTTATAACCACAATGAACACGTATGAGCCGTTATCGGAAAGCATAACTTATGAACGCGTCGATGCGTTGGTCATTACAGAGGACTATTAAACTGAATTCGCAAATTACATTTCTCCAATAGCAAAGCACAAATTTCTACTGGAGGCTTGGAAGGTCAGAAAAGCGGTGCAGAGAGAAATGCCGGCGGTGTGCGCCTTTCTGAGAATGCCGCACCAAAGCAATGGCGTCTCTGATGTTGACAGCCTGTATACTTGGGTACATTGAATCGTTCATCAGTGAAGAGGGACCTATATATATATATATATATATATATATATATACGCATCGTGGTGACAGCTTATATGTGCGCAAGAAAACAAACCTGCACACACGCTCGCCCTCATTCACACATACACCCAAGAGAGCCTCCCTCCCCCTCCTCGCTCTCTTTCTCTTTCTCTCTCGTTCACACTAGTGCTCACTGCGAAGAGCTTACTCGCTCACTGGTGCCCATTTATTACACTATAACCACGCATGCACGATACAACAGCAATACCGCTTACTTCTTTCTCATAAGGCTCAATCTTCAAAATTAGGACTCGGAGAATGTGACCACACCAGCAAACAAGGAAAGAAGGCGTTTGTGAAAGTGGGCTGGCGGTGGCTTACTTGGGTGTGTACGTGTGTGCATGCGTGGGCGGTGTTTTCTTGCATTCTCAAGCTCCTACCAAGATGGATTACACCGACTAGACCCGCTGCACGTTCTTGTAGTCCCCTTAAGACCTCCCGCACTTTCATCCGCTATCACGAGGACAGTGCAGGCTTTCACTCCTGGGACGGTTGTCTCCGCTCCAGGAATCGTTTTATCACCCGGGAAGCGCACACACACTCGCTGGCTCGGAGACGACGTTGGGAAAACGCCGCACCCGCCTACCCTTCCATGTACACTGCAGCGGCTGCAGGCGCGTCATGGCGATTCGCTGCTGTTTGTGTTTGCGCCACGGCGGGTGCTAAGTGCGCGTGTTTGCTTGTACGTAGGGGGGGGGGGGGGGGGGGAGGGGAGAGATCGCGAAAGGAGATGAGTGATGGCGGGTGCCGACAGTCGTAGCGTGCGCAGGGGGCGTCTGTAAACCCTCCTCTGGGGGTGCTATACAGGGGCGCGCGAGTGTGAGTAGGTGACTGTTGCTGTTCGAACTAAAACGTTCTGTTGTTTTGCTCGTTCCTGAAATGCACCCGTTGTTAGTGAGGGCGTGTGCTGTTCTCTGTCCTATCCATGCCTGGTTCTCTTTCTTTTTTCTTGCGTATACCTTAGGGAGTATCGATATGCTATGTTCGACTTTTCATTTCTCGATTCGAGTGAAAGTACTAAACTATAGCCAGAATGAATGAATGAATATTTGATGTTTAATGGCGCAAGGGCCAGATGTGGCCAAAGAGCGCCAGAGACGCCAAAGAGCGCCAAAACCAGAGACTGCCATAAATAAGTGACTGCAACTTCTTTTCTACCAAACAGTTTTGATTTCGTTTTCTCGGACGTGTATGTGTCGTGACGTCACGATGCAAAACGTAGTCACGTGGAAGCACAACATCGCGACGCTTCGGCACTCGCTCCGGTTTGTTATGAAGTCTGCAGTGAATGCTGCTTGTGGCGCGGCCTGTCCTAAAAGCGAGGCAGATGACCTAACGAGCCGAAGTGAATACCGAAACGTCGCGATGTTCTGCTCCCACGGGACCACCTTCCGCGTCGTGACGTCATGACACATATACCTCCGGGCAAACGAAACCGAAAAACTTTCGGAGAAAATATGTTATACGCTCGTAGTAAATTATTTAGGGTGCTGCTCTAAGGCTGGGGGCCAGATTTCTTTCTGGGTTTGATTTCGATTTTGAGGATCTTCATTTGAGGGATAATTGAAAAAGCAAATAAAAGTCAGGAGGAGGAGGAGGAAATAACTTTTTTGCGTGACGTGCGAGTTGTTGGGGAGGGCCAAAGGCCCCGCCTAGGTGACGGCCAGGAGTTCGTGGTTCCTGGCGGCATCCTCGGCCCGCTGGACGGCCCATAGTTAATCCTCGAGGCCGGGGCTGAGCAGCGCGGCTTCCCAGCGCGTGCGAACGCTGCTGCTAGAGACCGCATTCTCCTTATTGTTATATATCCCTCGGCATTCCCATAATATATGCTCCAGAGTGGCTCTGGATTCACATGTGTTGTATTGATCCGTCAGCAGTTCTTTAATTTATTCTTCATAACGAACCGACCGGTCCAACAGCGTGTCTCGTTAAACAGTTTCCATCGTCTAGCAAAGCGCGTTCACGATAGCGCTGCAGTTTGCCGAACCTGTGGCTCCGTATTCTCAAGCGCCTTCGACTTGAGGCTCTTCCCCGACTTCTACGATTTGGTCATCTGCATATGAACGAGACACACTGTCCCCTTGTTGCGCGGCTCCAAAGAATCACCGGGCAGTGACATTGCGCAGGCAGTTAAACTATATAGCTGAAGGGACGAACGATAGAAATTGCACCCTCTATTGGGCGAGCTTGTGCCCAGGATGCTAAGTGCCACTTATGGCACATTCGATTAGTTTTTCGAGAGCGCTCTCGAAGCTCCCCTACGGTCGTCCAGGGCGGCAAATAAGCTGTACTACAGAGACAAATGGCTTTAGTTGGATTACTCCTGCCGTGTTAACGCTGTTGGGAGCCCGCTTATAGACGCAACAAACTAACTTACTCTGTTAGCTTCGCGAGAACGCTCGGAAATGACTGTTCGATTGTTTCATTAGGTGTTAGCGAAAGCATCGAGCGCCTCCGGCAGTCGTATAATTGAAACGCAGTGCTCGAGTCCGGGAGCCATTTACGCATTTAGTAAGGGAACAACCTCGGCAAATTCCTATGCGTTCAGCTCCAACAGTAAGCGCCGGCAGACGAGGGAACTAGCGAAACACACGGACGCACTGCTTGCCTGCTTTAGTACGTCCCCTGCGAATTGGCGCTTTGTTCCGAAGATGTATTTACACGGTCGTCGACGTTGGATTCGAACATTCGTACGCATACATCGGTGCTCGGGTTGGTTCGGGAATCTACAGCTCCTGACGAACGTATGCGGGCTACTCCGCTAGTTCGCCAAACACAGTCAGTCGAACGCCTGTACAGAGAAATTGGCTGTATAACGAAGCATCAATATTGTCCCGGCTGATTATTCCTACCTTTGATATGTATTGTGAGGGCCTCTATACAACGAAGACCAGTACAACGAGTTTGCCTGTACAACGAATGAATTTAGGTGTGAATCAATAATTACTTTGTTTAGCGCAAAACAATGGACACAAGATAGACGACAGGTCTGTCTTGTGTCCGTTGTTTTGCGCTAACCAAAGTAATTATGTATTTACACCAACCAGCCCGCCAACGCATTGTGCTGAATTTAGGTGTCCCGACGGCAGATTTGTTCATTTACAACAAACCCCCCCGTAGCAGAGCCTGCCGATATAAGAATCGTTCCTGCTCGACTGCTCTAGGAATCGCTGAACTCGTACGCGGATTGTTTTATCGCATCAGCTGATGCGACAGCTGACGAATACGTCGCAGTTGATTACGAGATGATAGAATCGTATTTGACGGCTGACGACCTCTTTAGTCATCTGTGTCGGAAAAGACATGAGTGTAAAGGAAGGAAGCAGTGTTGAAGATCTTGTAAACGAACCAAGAATTTCGATAGAATTCTGCGGCAGTCGACAATCTGCAGCTTTACTTTGCTCCTGCGTTTTCCCACGGAGTATGCTCAGGGCTTCGGTGCCACAATGGCCGAAATGGCACATTCTGTCGGAAAATGTACACGAAACGATTAGTGGTTCATTTCATTAAGTCCGTCCTGAACTGTCTTGAATTTACGTCAAATAAACATTTTATCTTGTTCAACTTGCTTAGCTTGCTATATTGTGAATGGGCGTGAATGGTACGAAAAATTTCGGAGGTCCCGAGCACCTCGTTATAAAGGCGTTTCACGGCGTGTCGTTCCTCTGTTAGATGCGGTTCCCGTGCGCTCGTCGCAGTACAGGCCTCTGCCATGGACGGTAAGTGCGGTACAGTGTGTGGTACATTACCACACCGCGTAAACTCCTCCAAACAGCCTGTAGGGAGCATGGAGGTCGCACGTAACGCAGTCCGCGTGCTTTTCACAAACAGGGCACACTAAGGTGTTCGCGATGCGCGTTCAATGCGAGTGTTGGATGAGTCGCGAAAGAAAAGCGTTGACAACGTTAACAAGTGTTCCGGTACAGTGATCGCCTATTGAGCGAGAGCGACGTGATAGAGGTGTTACTTCTGTCGAAATGATCAGTGGCCAAACGTAAAGCAACGGTGCACATAGCGAAGCAACGTCCTTCTGCACCTTCCAGGTCAGGACAAGCATTGAATGCCTGGCGGTACGGCGACGAGGCAGAAACTAAGAGCGTGCGCGAATATAATCGCCACAAGAAATAGATCTGCTTTTATGGCGCCACTCTGACAGCTTGCATAAGTTTTCTTGCTGTTTATCCCTGACCTTAAGTCAGGTAACATTGTTTACCAAGTCACCCGTCACACTTGTTGCAATGATGAACTTTGAGGTATACCGTCCAGCGACGTTGAACCAAATCGCTCTTGATGCCGATACGTGTATCTTGCGTCAATTATTAGAAACTGACTGTGTGCGATTGCGAAATTCTATATGACGAATCACCGGGGAGCCTTATTGAAACGGGGACATAGGAAGTGGGTGATGGTCTCCGATTTGATACTTGCGCTGGCGTAGCTTAAAACCTACGCAGCTACGCACAGATAGGCAGCCATGGTTTAAAGAAAAAGCTATTGTCCTAATGCCCGAGTTTATTTAGCTTACATAATTGTAGATGAGCCTGAATGAAGTTCGAGTTTGCGCTGCTGATTGGATAAATTGTTTCTTGTTTTTCTTTATTTTCTTCCTTTACCTAAAGCCACGTCGACGATGGGAACTATTGCTTTAAAGACGGACTTTCATTTATAGCGCTGTTTTGCAGATGTGCTGCCAAATTGCGTTGGATATTGCCCACAACTTGACACTTGGCTCTTAGAACGGAGGAACGACAAACAGCTACGGAGCAAGAGGCTGATCGCAAAAAAAGAAAAGAAAAAGAAAAAGAGTTGGCAGCATCCGTGACGCTCGTCACCATATGCGTAATTTTCTTCTTCTCCATTTTGTCTTTTTTTTTTCTGTTTGGAAGGGCACGCCCAGTGACACGTTTTACTCCGGCATCCGCTCAGCTCTTGACGGACACCGATGGCCAGCACGTACAAAAAGCCGGACCATCTCGTCAGCGGCAAAAGCAGTTGCGGAAGTTGCAAAAAATATCCGTGAACTAACTGTACGGGACGTGGCTTCCAGGACGAGTGACCCACGAGAAGCCTATGAACAGTGGCTGACAGCACTGAAAAAACAACAGCAAAAAAACAAAAAGAAATAGAGACTACGAAAATTGCCCGAACTTCGCCGCACCCGGTCTCTTCCCCACAACGATGGAGTTCAATGTCATCGTCCTGCGAAACGACGGAAGCAACGCAAAGAAAGCGCGTTTGCAGTGTTCCTTTGGGCGGACGTGTTTTTCCGCGCTGCTGTGATGTCTTGGCTTCGTTCCCGGTGGTGCGAAGCAGGTGACAGCAGCGGTTAGGCGAGCCGCACGCGCGCCCACGCGCCGACGCCGAAAAGATACGTACAGAAAGATAAATAGAAACATAGACCGAAAAAGAGAAAGACAGACTGAGGCATCGAAGGAAAGAGAGAATGAAAGAAGGAACGAAAGAAAGGAAAATAAAGGAGGATAGATAGATAGATAGATAGATAGATAGATAGATAGATAGATAGATAGATAGATAGATAGATAGATAGATAGATAGATAGATAGATAGATAGATAGATAGATCCAGAAAACAGGACATAAAAGAATGACATGTAGGCGTAATCTAAAGAAGTACCTCACAGGCGCTGGAGTGGAAGTTATAGCTATTTACAGGTATTACTAAACGTAACTGGTTGCTGACGTGTTTGTTGATGATAGACTGGTGGCGTGTTATTAAAGATAAACTGCACACTTACAGGCCTGCGGAAGCTGAGCAACGCAAAAGGCCCGTGATTTAATAGTCGTTGGGCTGGCGTTGGCATGAAATTTCAGCGTGGAGACCAGACGACAAAGAAAGGAAGGTCGCCAAAAGTCGTCCGTCTACCACGACAGTTCACGCAAGGCCTGGCGAGAGACTGGTGGTTATTCTTGGTGCTTCAAACGGAGGGCCTGGCAAAACGGATACCGTCGCATCGCGTCACTTGCGCATTCTCGATCTCGTCATCTTCACGACGCGAGCGCGGAAAAACGCAATGCTCCTTGAAGAAATAATAGCTGACGCAACACTACTCTGCACTGACGGAAGGGTCTGTTGCGGAGAAAAGGCTTGAAGAGAAAATTAGGGGCGACATTTTCCTATAGGAAGGCGTGGCTCGGGCATTTAGCTCCTTTGCCTATGTTCTTTTGCTTCTTTAAATACAATTAGCATTCCTAGCCTGCTTCAGACATTTTCAGCCTGTCATCTATCTATCTATCTATCTATCTATCTATCTATCTATCTATCTATCTATCTATCTATCTATCTATCTATCTATCTATCTATCTATCTATCTATCTATCTATGTCCGTCCGTCCGTCCGTCCGTCCGTCCGTCCGTCCGTCCGTCCGTCCGTCTGTCTGTCTGTCTGTCTGTCTGTCTGTCTGTCTGTCTGTCTGTCTGTCTGTCTGTCTGTCTGTCCGTCTGTCCGTCTGTCTGTCCGTCTGTCTGTCTGTCTGTCCGTCTGTCTGTCCGTCTGTCTGTCTGTCTGTCTGTCTGTCTGTCTGTCTGTCTGTCTGTCCGTCTGTCTGTCTGTCTGTCTGTCTGTCTGTCTGTCTGTCTGTCTGTCTGTCTGTCTGTCTGTCTGTCTGTCTGTCTGTCCGTCCGTCCGTCCGTCCGTCTGTCTGTCTGTCTGTCTGTCTGTCTGTCTGTCTGTCTGTCTGTCTGTCTGTCTGTCTGTCTGTCTGTCTGTCTGTCTGTCTGTCTGTCTGTCTAATCTTATGGCACATACGCAATGACCCAAATTTTCTAACAGCTTGGGTTTTGTGGTCGTGGTCTTGATGCCGTTGTGATCATTCTATCATTGTCATTCCAGCTTCGTCATCTGATTTCCGTCTTACCGTCGTCGCTACGCGTTTTATGCAGACCCAGTGGGCTAAGTTGTCTAATGCTTTGGGCCACTAGGTATGACTCGTATTGGTCACTGCATCGTCATCACTTAGCTTCGTCATCCGACTTTCGCCATGCCGTTGTCGTCACGCCATCGCCGTGATGCAGTAGCCATGCATTCTCTGTCGTGTGCCATCGTGGCCCGATCACAGTCGTAGTTGTCGTGTCGTCTTGGTCATTCCATAGTCATCACTCCAGCTTCGGCAGTCGATTCTCGTCATGCCGTCGCTGTCATACAGTCGTCACCACGCCATCGTCGTCATGTCATGTGTCATCACACCGTTGTCATGTCATCGTCGTCATCGCATTGTCGTCACTTTATCTTCGTCAACCAAATCTCGTCATGCCGTCCTTGTCACGCCCAGGCGGTGAAAGAACGCGACCCAGCGCCACCATAGACCACTGCATAGAAATTCTGGAGTGGCAGCCCTCGCAGATTCTTCTTACCAGCAGAGGCGAAGCGAGCGCTTGCCCCTGCTTCACCCTTGAAATTGTGCTGAAGTACACGGAGAACAGTCGCAGTTCGACTGCTTTTGATCTGTCATTATGAATTTTAGACTAACTGGAAAGTAATAGAACGTTGTTTCGAGCTTGAGTATTCCCATAGGCTGAGTAGTCTCACCCTGATCTCCCATACACATTGACTAGACTTTCAAGCTTCATCCTAAAACCAGCGACACAGACAGGCAGGCACACTGAGAAGCATCCGTACGGCGAAATTGGCCTTGTGAAAGTCATTGGAAGTGAGAAGAAAATGGTTCCTGTTCTCCACCACATGCCAACGTTAATCGATTGTCCTGGTAAGATGGAGGTGGCCAGCTTCACCTTGAGAACGTCATCTACACTCAAATTAGATATCAAATTGGTTTATCAAAGGATTGATGCGCTTGAATGCGTTTATTTGTCGATGTGAGGACGTTAAGGCAGCGTTTGTCATCTCGTTGCGTAATTAAGGAGAGAGCGGAGCCGGTGACCGGGGTAACTGCGACTCGTTACGTGTGGGCTGCCCTGTGTTGAAACATGTTCTGCGGTGACGGTAGTTTCCGTGACTGAGAAGCCTTACTGAATGCTTCGAAAAAAGAAACAACCAAAACAACCGTACACACGCGGCAAGCTAAACTTAGAAGCAGCTCAATGTCCGCGTTTCTTTCCTTGCCACCGTTTCTTTCCTTGCTCACACACACACACACACACACACACACACACACACACACACACACACACACACACACACACACACACACACACACACACACACACACACACACACACACACACACACACACACACACACACACACACACACACACACACACACACACACACACACACACACACACACACACACACACACACACACACACACGCGCGCGCGCGCGCACGCACACGCACACGCACACGCACACGCACGCGCACGCGCACACGCGCACGCACACGCACACGCGCACACACACGCGCACACGCGCACACGCACACGCACACAAACACACGCACACAAACACACACAGCTGCGTATCAGTTGAGCTTCCCGCTATGGCCGCGATTGGCCACACGGAGTAACGGATGATAAAACAGGAAGCAGAATCAGTATGATGATTTAATGATTCCCAATGACGCTTCTTTTAAATGGGCATAGCGGCAAAGAGTCGCCTATGACGTTTGGAAGCAACTTACGTGTTACTGCATCGTAAGCTAGCATGCTAGGCTATCTGATTTACGTAGGGAAGTTGCCTATGTACCTGTAACGATGCAGATCCATGTCATATACAGAGGCGTATTCCATATTCCATATTCCAGAGGCGTTCCCATATTCCCTGGGGGTGGGTTGGGAAGAGGTTGAGTTTTGTGCTACTTGAACTAAGTGTGTATTGAGGGAGGCACAAAAAATAAATCAGCACTTGTTTGATAAAAATTTGGCAGTTTATTTCGGCATGGTTCATTCCCTTATAGCATCTACTTTGCAACAACTGGTAAATGAGGTTTGTGGCCCAAGAGAGGGGGGGCGGCAGTCAAAAGCAACTCCTTCCCCCGTAACGGACGCTTATGCTCTTATAACAATACTTTGCCGATGGCTGGCTTACGCTCCCATCAACTTTGAACCTCAGGACTTGGGGAAGATGGACGTCCCTTATACGGCTCTGGCTGAGGGAAGTGAATCTCGGCAATCCATTACGATGTAGTACGAAATAGTGTGCGTACTTCTTCACGTAGCAGACGCATGGCCGCATCCTGTTGCGTTACAGTGTAGCTTTACAAAATACAACCCGTGGCGCAGATTTCGAAATTGTGACGACCCATCACGATTTTCGCTCTCACTTTCTATCTTTGGTCGATACTCGGGAGTGCGTGCTTAACTCCCGCCACATCGTTGAATTCTGCAACGGCTGCGTTTTGAACCAACCAAAGCAGCCCTGTAGCAGCCCAATTCGACCAAATGGCGGTGTTTGGGTGTCCAGAACGTCCAGAATAGCGTCCCGCTATTCTAGACTCCCAGCCAATTGAACAAGGTTCGAAAGTATTGAAAAAGAAAAGTAAAAAATAAAGTGTATCGTTACAAAATGCGGCCCTGCGACGGACACCGACGGAACGCGCACAGCGCACATGTCCGCGGCGATCCACTATATAGTCGTCCTGCCCTCTTCGCCAATTTTCGTTGCGATGTATTACGCAGAGTCGCTGGAAACACTTCGCCGACTAATGTTTCCAAGGCACACCGGAGTTGCCTTTGGCGTGCTGACTTGCCGGAGGCACGTCTCTCTCCCCCCTTATATCGTCTTCCTCCTCTCTCCTCCGCCCGGCCGCGTCGGCGCTCTTGACCTGCTTTGGCCCAGTCACGGGCGGCGACTCGCTGCTCACTGAAAGGGAGCTCGGGTGGCGAGGAGGCCACCGCTCTCCCCTGCGCACTCTTAGCCGCCGTGGCACGTCTTCTTCATCCAAGGACCTGGCCCTGACAAGGGCAGCGGCGTGCGTTGCGCGGGCCACCTTCTGCTATCCGCATATCCTTCCGTCTGTCTCTCTCTTTTCCTTCCTCCGCCATTTTTATTTCTTCCGCTTCCTTTTTTGTTGATCTACGATGCGTTTTCTCCAGTACATTTTTCCCGCCGTCACTGTCACCGCTGAACGCTGCACCGGCCGTTGCCGGACGAAGGGAACCCCGCGCTCCTGGCCTTAGTTGTCGTTGCAGCGGAGAGCAGTGCAGACGATGCAGTAGTGTTCTTCCCAAAACTTGCTTGAATTCACGAAGTCATTCAAAGTGCTTTTAACGTTGACGCGTTTTGTGGTTTCGTTTTGCAATTACCTTTTGCAATGACTTTCCGTTGAATACCCGGAGCGGAAGTTTATTCCCCCGCTGGAGCGAAATTGAATCGTTTTCTATTAGTTGGACACGGTGAAAACGCCTCGAAATGTGCTACAAAAGTATCTTGCAGACGTTTATTTTTGTGTTTAGCTACTCTGGGGCTAAATTAACAAAATTTCTCGTTCGTAATTGAAATTTATCATTGGCCTGCCGCTTTTGCTAATAGTTTATCCAGCATCAGGATTGTCTGAAAATTTTGCTTGCGAGCTATTCTAACGCAAGTGATTTTTGTGAATACAGGCTTTGATTCCGAAAAAAAGATTGTCACACAAATTTTTAAAAATTTATTTCTGTCTGATACGTGTACTCATGAGCTGTTCTTCCCATTTGCTTCTTATTATTTCCGTCAGCTTATACTTCCGCGCTGCTTCCTTCAGACAACTGAGTGTTCCTTGAAGGAAACATTGCAGCTTTAACGGTAACGCTATTCTGGTCGGACGCAGCACACGTCGTCACGTGATCTACTACAGCTGCGTAAGTGCTTTGCAACCTTCGGTGGTTCAGCTGCAAGAACAGGTAACATGAAGTTTGGGAACCCAGGTTAATTGGGGCGGAGGTGTGTGGCAGGAGGACTGCTTACGAAGCCCGCACAAAGAAAATTAATTCATTCTGCGCTTGCAGTGCAACTCGAGACTGTTGAAGAGTAGAGCATTCGCTGAATGTCTGAATAAGGCACGGCATGTTTTTTCTGGCGGAGAAATGATCTAAATTATTAGTATTCGCATATGCGGGGTGGTTATATTTGTAAAGAATTTTTCTTAAGAAATCCCCTGTGGCAGATAGCGTAATTGTGGTCCCAGAGCTGGATTATTCGAATCGGTGGACACTAGTCTAACGAGAAATACGAATGCATAATTCACTGATTTACAAAATTCGCTAACTATTGTCAATTACTACATTCAAGGACATATTGCGATTAGCGAGTTGTAGCCGGAGGGGTTGCAGAGCAAATCCATTTGAAGCTGATACTGAGAATGGCACCGGTTTCTATATTTTCGCCAACAAACTTACGGTTATGCCCTGGTATTCCACTTACTTTCTAAAGCAGGCGTTGGTTAACGGATCAAAGCACAGAACTAACTAAGACACCTACTATTTTGTCGCCAACTTCAGGAATTAATGCCTCGAAACTGGTACCATTCTGGAAATTTACTTTCTAAAGCAGACGTTGGTTAACGGATCAAAGCACAGAACTAAGACGCCTACTATTTTGTCGCCAACTTCAGGAATTAATGCCTCGAAACTGGTACCATTCTGGAAATGTTTTTCCAAGTGCATAGTAAATTGTATATGCACGGCAAAATAAATAACTAGAAAGATAATGACTAACTTTTTGTAAATTAGCAGATGATGGATGTCGATTTCGTGTGTAAGTAATATCCACCTCTTTAGTAATCCATCTGAATGCCTAAAACTATGCGGTCTGCCGTAGGTGATATAGACAAATCCTGTATGGGCTTAAAAAAAAAAAAAACGGCACCTAGTGTATGCAGCGTGTATACAGAACGAGGACCAATTCACACTGATGATGGTATACGGGGTTTCTGGTGCGACGGACCATGATGGCCAAAGAGCACAGAACAATCCAATTCACAGTGCGAACTGAAAGGCGGAGGCTATTTTTATCGAGACGATGGCACATTTTGTGCCACTGCGTTGGGTTTCGCGTCAGCCTACGGCACTCTGTCATCTTTTCTATACTCAGTTACAAGATTCATTAGTTCGTCCTTTCAAATTACGGGTTGTTCATTTCCTTGGCATTAATGTTGGGCCTGCCGTACAAATTTATCAGCGGCCGGGGCTGACGATGACTGAAACCGTCAGCGCATTTCACGTCATCACGTAAGACGAATCTAAAGCTCTTCCGCGATTACTTTTGGCGTCCTCGTTTTGGGAAATCTTGAGACGCGACTAACATATGTACGAGCACGCGGAACTTGCCAATGATGATCATTTAATGTTTTAAAGCGAAGCTTCCTTTGCCTGTAGGGAAACTGTAGAAATGCGGAAACAGACTGCTGCACACTACGTTATAAGAATGTCGAGTTCCGAATCTGCCTACGGCCATGCGTTCTTCTCGTTTGACAGCTTCGGTTTCACAAATCATTAGCGAGGCCCTTTCATACCGCTGCCTCGCCAACTTGCGCATCATCAGTCGTCCGCATCCCCGCGTAAATTAATCAAACGGCCCTTGGCGTCCGATGCTGGACTACACGGTCGAGTTTTCCAAGGGACCGTCGAGGACGCCTCCGAAGCGGTGCTTCCAAGATTTCTCGCGCGGCAGCTTTGTTTTTTCGGGAACCGTGAGCTGCATCCAACGAGTACGAACGATCGTCGCAAAAGAACGCCTAATTGATTCTTTTTTACACCGGTTAATTAGACAGCCGTTCGCTCTGAGGTGGCTGTGTACACGGCGCGTGACTCGTCGGGAGGTCGCTCTGTGGGCCGCCAGACCTGCTGGAAACGCGCGCAACCGGGTTCGCATGCACTCAATTGGCGCGTGTTCCCCGACAAACGGCCAGTTCCCGCGGAGGTTCGCATTATCCGGGGTCTTTAATTTCTCGTTTGTGCATCAGTAGGCGTACGAAGCGTCTTCCGCTAAGGGCTACCTTGTGCGTCAGTGTTTGTTGCACGATGAATAACGCCGCAGGTGCTTCCGCGCGAGCACCCGACGTCTTGCATATCCGCGTCGTGCTCTGATATATGGACTGGCGTTCCTCATCACGGTCGTCGGAGGTTACCTGCGCGAGGACAGGCGGGCATCGGTGAGGTGGAATACGGAGAGAACGCGCGACGTCCGTGATACTGAAAACGAACAACGGTGGGAAATGCGGGGCCCTGACTCGAGGGCCTTGAATAAAAGACGTTTTATTGTGGAAGCGTGAGCAGGGAGTCGCCGGTCCTCTGGCTCTGCCGTTTTGCCGCGCGGTGTAAATTGAAGTCTAGCTCTGTACCCAGCGCGTCTGGAAGGTCGTCCGTACGGGTTTATCGCTCTAGCCAACTTCAAAGCGCATTGGCCGAGAAGGCGTAGGGCATGTAGAAACCTCGGCGTGTCGTAGTGTTGAAGCACACTTCGTGTGATTGTGTCCTCTGTAGACTCCCTGCATGTTATCTTTTTTTTTTGAGGATAAACTTCTAGGTGCCTGAGAAGATGGCGGGAGTGGGCAATGTGTAGCGAAATCTGTTTTGACCCCTTTTAGGTGATGCCGGCTTGGGATAAGCGGCTACGATTTGCTTGATGGTATGTGTGAGGTCGATTGCTATGGGATGTGCTTTTTGATATAATTGGGTATCTAGGTAGTTTGTAAATGTTGTTACAGTACAACACAAACAAGGCATAATGGCTAATGTGGGCAGTAGTTTCTTAGCTCAATGTATTAATCCATAATGATTCCTCAATCTCTCCTGTGTTTTACGTTTTACGCTTCGCCTTTACCCCGGAGGGGAGCAGCATGCCAAAGGCACGCTCCTTGGGCCAACCTCTCCACTTTTTCCTTTCATTAAACGTTATTCTCTCTTGGCGCGTTTGTGTTATCTCGGGGTGCTTACTCGCCGCCAATAACACCAAGGCCAGTCGTCAATAAGCGTCCGCGGACTGAACCGCGTAAGGCAGGCAACTTCGATGTTCCAGTATGTATTCAATGGCTTTTACAGCGATCGGGTAGTAACTTTGGGCTGGCGAAGCTTATATTGTTGCCAAACATTTGTTGCTATAGAGTAACTCTTACGAAATAATGAATATAGGGACAGCATTATGGTTGTGACGTGAAAATGGGAAACTATAGAGACAGGCAGCGCTTCCTCGTTCTCGTAGTTGACGCGGTGCTTCCCCAACGCTCAAGCACGCATTCTTGGGAATGATTGCCCAAGCACATAATCATACACGGACATTGTTGCGACGACATCGAAATAAACCTTGCGTCTGTTCTTTTGTCGCATTTTACTATTCTTCTGATTCAAAAAATAAAAAAAGAAAAAGAGCTGCGGTTACAGATGATCGAACCTTTAATCCCAACCAATGGCTCAATTTTCACACAGAGGGTTGCAGTGGGTTGAGAAATGTACTGTTACGTTTGAAAGCTTTGCTTGCCTCAGTCATTCGCAATAAAGCCTATACGTATTCATCGTATTAAAGACCAATCAGCTTACTGTCCCTTGCCTACAAAGTATTTACTAAGGTAATTACAAATAGAATCTGGAACACCTTAGACTTCTGTCAACCAAAGGACCAGGCAGGATTGTGTAAAGGCTACTCAACAATAGACCATATTCACACTGTCAATCAGGTGATAGAGAAATGTGCGGAATATAACCAACCCTGATATATAGCTTTCATTGATTACGAGAAAGTATTTGATTCAGTCGAAACCTCAGCAGTCATGGAGGCATTACGGAATCAGGGTGTAGACGAGCCGTATGTAAAAATACTGAAAGATATCTATAGCGGCTCCACAGTAACCGTAGTCCTCCATAAGGAAAGCAACAAAAAAATCCCAATAAAGAAAGGAGTCAGGCAGGGAGATACGATTTCTCCAATGCTATTCACAGCGTGTTTACAGGAGGTATTCAGAGACCTAGATTGGGAAGAATTGGGGATAAGAGTTAATGGAGAATACCTTAGTAACTTGAGATTCGTTGATGATCTTGCCTTGCTTAGTAACTCAGGGGACCAACTGCAATGCATGCTCACTGACCTGGAGAGGCAAAGCAGAAGGGCGGGTCTAAAAATTAATCTGCAGAAAACTAAAGTAATGTTTAACAGTCTCGGAAGAGAACAGCAGTTTACGATAGGTAGCGAGGCACTGGAAGTGGTAAGGGAATACATCTACTTAGGACAGGTAGTGACTGCTGATCCGGATCATGAGAGTGAAATAATCAGAAGAATTAGGATGGGCTGGGGTGCGTTTGGCAAGCATTCTCAGATCATGAACAGCAGGTTGCCATTATCCCTCAAGAGAAAAGTGTATAACAGCCGTGTCTTACCAGTACTCACCTACGGGGCAGAAACCTGGAGGCTTACGAAAAGGGTTCTACTTAAATTGAGGACGACACAACGAGATATGGAGAGAAGAATGATAGGTATAACGTTAAGGAATAAGAAAAGAGCAGATTGGGTGAGGGAACAAACGCGAGTTAATCACATCTTAGTTGAAATCAAGAAATAGAAATGGGCGTGGGCAGGACACGTAAGGAGGAGGGAAGATAACCGATGGTCATTAAGGGTTACGGACTGGATTCCAAGGGAAGGGAAGCGTAGCAGGGGGCGGCAGAAAGTTAGGTGGGCGGATGAGATTAAGAAGTTTGCAGGGACAACATGGCCACAATTAGTACATGACCGGGGTAGTTGGAGAAGTATGGGAGAGGCCTTTGCCCTGCAGTGGGCGTAACCAGGCTGATGATGATGATGATGATGATGATGATGATGATGATGTATTCATCGTCTACACCGATGCCATTGAAAAAAAACATCGGTTTTGCTACTGTGGAAACATGGAGCCATCGGTTACTGCTATGGCGACACGCATCTTTTTCGTGACCATGACATGTGGCGCCACTATTCCGCTGCAGAAAAATCTACATTTCTTTGTGCGCGTGGCGTCGCAGATGATTTCGTGCGCTTCGGAATTTTTGTGAGCGAAACAGCTATCCTGTCCGCCTCTTGGTTTCCTGCCACCCCCGTGTGTCCCGGTACCCATACGATCTCGTGTGTGATCGCTTCGTGTGGTTGTGTGCCTGTTTGTTGTTGTGTCTCACAGTCTACTGAGCAGAGTATGCGGAGTGCTCGGTGACTGATTCTGCCATGCAAGTAGTCGCGGCAGGCTGTTTGCGAGTCCGAGAGTATTGTTAGCGACTGTCCGATCCGATAGCCCCCCGCTGCCGCCAGAGGAACGGCCATTTCTTCAGCGTCGACTACCGTGCAGTCTTTTAGCGAAACGCTGGTTCTCTCTCGAAGCGCCGAGTCGGCCATCGTTGCTACTGCAAGCACGAGCGTGGCACGCGCCACCACTGCAGCACAATGTCAACATGGAGCACATGACAACATGGCACATTGTCAACATGGAGCAAGAACGCACGCTGCGAAGTTCAGTGCAGAGCTCGAGCTCCGACTTCGCTGGCACGGCTTCTTTCTTCTTGGTGAAAAGAGGGCTCGCGCAATCGCTGCTCGAGAAACCCACGTCTGTACGCCGAGAGTACTCGGCCATTTTAGACAATTACAGAGGCAGCAGGAAGCGATACCCCTCTTCGCACAAACCACTTGGCAAGGAAGAAGCTGTGGCATGGAGACAACTACAAACAGGGTCGTACGCTGTCCACGTACACCGTTGTTTTTTGGGGCGTGTAAGTTTTCTTGAGGTGTTCGGCCCTTGCCTCCCTGCGACCTTCATGGAGGTTGGGGTCCATGTTCCTTGGGATTGGTGCTATCTTAAGCGTCCTGCGGTACTCATCAGGGATAGCTTCGGTCCTTGAGATTTCCCGTATCCAGACCAAGAAGAGTGGATCCATGGGAAAAAAAATCAATTAATTATTAAATAATTAATTATTTCTTTAATGCGTAATTTGCTTTCGGAACTACACAAAAGTGAGATCTAGCTGTGATCTAGATCTGAGATCTATGGACTTTACGTTACCTTTCCTGCACTGAAAATTTGAACATTTTTAAAAAGGATACGTTGGGTTATCTGGAGTTAACACCCTACAGCGTTTCGGCAAGAAAGCTACGTTCTAATACGCGCAAATCAACACGACAGTAAGTACCACAGAGTCCTAGAATACTAACGCAGAACCTGCCCTCCCCCTCCCTTCCCCTTACTGTAGATGAGCAGTTTAACTCTATTTAGGCGTCATGCGTCATCAATATTTAATCTTCCCGTAGCCATTCGAGCGAATGCTTAACGGATGCGCGGTGCACGGCGTAATTTACTCAATACTCGCAATTTACGACGCGCGCACAGAATAACCTTCTCAGCGATGATAAAGGAAGGATGCGAGCCCACTGGAACTATCAAATCCGCGTCACGAACCTTAAATCGCTACACGTGATTCAGGAGAAGACAGAGACAACACACAAAGCCCGCTGTACTTGTAACCGGAAGGCGCTCTCAAACTCAACGCATGAGAGGCGCTCAACTATCGCTATCGTGTTCTCACGGAGCGTAGACGATTTCACTTTCTGCTTCAGTGAAACTTTCTTTGCCCCTAAATGTATTTAGGTGGGTGTAGCGTACGTCTCCCTGCATGCACCTATTCTCACCATTATTCCCTCGGCAAGCGTCGAGCATCGCCTTCGTGTTCGTGACGTCGCTGCGTCGACGCATTGCCGTGCGCCACATACGAACGAACTGCTGCCTTCATTTCGGCATTGTGAACGGTGTAGCGCGTAAACACAAACATTGCTTCACATTATACTTTTTACCGGTATGGCGCGTAAGAATATAAGTTGTACGAGACTACACGTAGGATGACAATTAAGAGAATTGTATACCGCATTCAGTTTTATAGCATTTAAGGAAAAGCTTCGCGAATGCTTCGCCTCATGCAGAAAGATTCCAACATGTATGCGTTAGATCTGCGCGATTTTTTTTTTCTTTTCGTTTAATGTTGGGCATGCGTACAGGCCATCGCAGCTTCGGTGCACAGGTTACAGATCGGCCGAGATGAACGCCACGTAATAGCGATTTCCGTTAAAAAAGCATTCGCCCATCCGTTTCGTATGCCGTGGCACCGATTTGGCTCACCTCACGACCCGGCTTTCACCACCTCTCGGCGGGGGTCGGCCATAATTCGCCGTCTCGTGGTACGTGCCCGAATAAGGCGATTGCGCGTCTATAGGCGAGAAAGCTCTGGCATGAATATCCGCGTTCGCTTCGGAGATTCCGTGCAGTGTTCAGCGGGCGCTTGTGGCTACGAAAGGTGACGCCCACGCAGTCGGCGCCTCGGGGGAATTGGCACTGGAACCCGAGAACCGTAAGGATTAGCCCTTTTTTTTTTGTGAACATGTATAGTTACTAACTATCACATTTCCTCCTCAGGTTTGGCTTCCGCGTGTTCGTGACCCGGAGGCCATCAATTAAAAGACTATTGCTGAATACATGAGCAAAGTATTGTGAACGTTCACCTATTTGGAAAAGCAAAAAAATTAAGCTCGCGCAGGTGTTCATCACAAAGCAAGCGGACCTTAGGATTCAGCGATAATCACATCATATGTTAGAAGAGTAGCTCTAACGTATGGTAGAATTATTCTCATGATATGATATTAACGTCAGGGCTTATATTACTAAAGCTACGCTGTGTTTGCAGGCTATGCGTGTTGAGTGCCGCGATGTTTCTTATGTTTCCACGGGCCACTTTTTCTTTATAAGCTGTGGAATAGGAGGAGTTTAGGTGCTGATAGAGACGCGACTGTGCCAAAACGTAATCTGAGAAATAACAGAGCAAGATAAAGAAAGAAAGAAGGCAGATGACATGCCATAGTAGCAAATGAATCCAACAGACGAAGTAGTAAAGAAAAAAAAAAGAAACCTTTACTTTCGGAAATGCGCAAATGTACACCGCGAAAGTCGTACATAAAAAAAAAATTTTTAAAATACCGTAGAATCTGTGTAGCGCAGCTTTCACGCTCTATAGTGAAGTCCTATGGGGTGTATGTTTTGCTACTACACGAAATACGAAATGTAGTCAAGATTGCGCGAACGCTTCAGGATAGCTGTGCCCATGGAGGAAGGAAAGCGTAGGATTGAGAGGCCTTGGCCAGCACGGCCGGGTTGGAGAAAGTGTGGCGGAAGTCACGTGCTGTTTTTCGCAAAGGAGCACTGGGACTGGTACCCCAAACGTCAACTTTGCCGTAGCAATCGCGCTCCTGAAACTCTCACTGCTGCTGCTCTCGGCCTCTGAAAAGTGAGACAAGATCTTCCAGCTCTTGTCTTTATCGCAGCACGTCCTCTTCGCGAGACAAGCTGACTTTGGAGCGTGGTGTGTTAGCTTGAAAGCTGTATTTAGCTTATGTTTAGGTTTAGGTGTTTAGGTTTAGTGTGTCAGCCAGCAACAGAGACACTCAAGTAATCACGGCGCAGGTCTTCGTCGTCTTCTTCAACGCACCACGGTAAAGCACAGGAGGGCGTCCTACTTCAGTAAACCTTGAAGAAGTTTCGTGAGGCGCATTGGCAGCACACACTTCCGGCGCCTCGTAGCTGTGCAAGTTCAAAGCTCACGCCTGTCTGCACCGGCGAGCTGATTGGGGCGAAAACGGAGATGGCACACCAACATGGCTGCATTTCCGGCTTCAGAAACGTGACGTCAGGGCCCCTCCTATTTTGTTTCTTTACACCATGGCTGCGCCTTTTCAAACCCTTCACTACATAGTTTCTCACTGTAGTAAGAAACTCTTTGCTGCACTGCATTCCAGCCTGTTACGCCCAATGCATGACCCAGCATGCTGCGCAGGTTGTACCGACGCCGTGGTCTGACTTTGCGTTCAGACGGTTTCGTACAGCCGCCGACGGTCTGGTAATTCGTTCAGTGATAGCTCGTCACCGACTACAGCGTCTGGCTGCGTGTTATGCCCTGGTCATGCGGCTGCAACGGGCTTCGTTCCGACGCAGGCTGCGTTTCTGGCTGACCTTTGATCTACACTTGATACTGACCCTGCCGCCGCTAGCAGGCCTCATCATTCACCGCGGCTCCATCAAAACATTTGTGGAACTCGCTTAGGGCACAGGGAGTTCTTTAGATTTTTAATGCGATTAACCTTCTTGCCATGCTTCAGCCATTTATAGCCTACTTATTTATATAGCTTCTTATGCCCTTCTTAAGTTGTCTACGAGGTTGGGTGACTTGGTATGAGCTCCTGGTCCTGATGCCGTCGTGCTCGCTCCGCCGCTTTCATTCCAGCATCGTCATCTGGCCCTGGTCATGCCGTCGACGTCATTCCTTTTACGCCGAGCCAACGGTCCGATATGTCTGACAGCTAAGGCCACTAGGTACGTTGTCGTGGTCGTGATTTCGTCGTGGTCGTTGCATTTTCGTCGATCCAGCTTCGTCTTTCGACAGTCGTCATGCCATCGTTGTCATGCATTCGTTGTCGTACCCTAGTCGTGGTGCCGTCGTGCCCGTTCTATTGCCGCCATTGTAACTTCATCTGACCCTCGTCATGCCATCGTCATCGCACCGTTGTCGTCGCACAGTCGTGGTCATACCATTGTCGTCATTCCGTCGTCGCCACACTGTCGTCTCACCATAGCCATCGCTTCAGAAACGCCATCCCACTGACTTCGTGCCGTCGTCGTCATACCTCCTTTGTCCTTACATCGATGTCATTCCTTCTTCGCCTTTCCATCGTCGTCGTTATACAGCCGGGGTCTTGCCTTCACGCTCATGGGCCATCTTGGCTAGCGAGTGCCATAGAAAATTTGGCCACTACCGCAAACAATGGATGGTTCTTGTAGCCGAAGCAACGGGAGTCTCCGAAAGACCACTACAAATATTAAATAAACGTGTCTTAAGCGACACGGTGTGTCACTACATTGTTTGAATGCTAACCGCATTCCCACCGACAGTTATCGTGAGACAGGTTCTGCCCTAATTTTGTACAGTTTCTTGAAACTCAAGAGTATCTGATATCTTCGGCATGCCATGTAATCGTTGGCTGTTGATAAGCGATTACCTAGGCCCCATCAGGCGCTGCCAATATGCATTACGTCATAGAGAGACTGGCGCAGAAACCTCAAAATGGCTTTGCCGCCATACTGCGTCAAAGTACATTATACTGCAGTATTGTACCTTGACGCCTTTTCTTGTTCCCAAAGCTAACGCTTGTGATAAGAGTGGCATTTCCGCGCTTATGTGAGCATAGCTTACGAATACAGCTTAAACTTTATGATTCTCCAGACCGTCCGGCCTTAATTTTGTAAATTCCAACACATCTGTTTGCAGTAGTAACGCAATCTCATAAAAGCCCCAGTCTCAGACAGGTCACCAAGGACAAGTGTAACTAAGGCAGGCTAGACCTAAATACCTTAGCAGACTTTATATTTAGAACCCTTCCGGGTTCCAAATATAAAGGTTCTTGAAGGCGAAATATAAGGGTTCTTGAAGGCGACTCTCGCGATTCATTCACCCCTACGTATCCGATCAGTTTCCACTGCACGGAACTTCCAAGCATGCTTCGGTGGCGCTTCTCGCCTCCGCACCGCTGACGCGCGCGCCTCAAATGGTGTTATCTCACACTTGGCCCAATTTCGAGCATTGCACGTAATTGGTGCGCGCCAAGGCTTATTCGCTGCCGGCTCACCGTGCCCTATGCAATTTCGTGGGCTTCCTTGGCCCTGTAGCTGACCTCCGACCCTCCCCCCCCCCCCCAAGCCCCCCGAGATTGCTTTGGAGAGTGCAATCAGCTGAGGAAGCGTTATCTCCTTCGCCTGTAGGGTGCTTATTTTCTTGTGTAGAATTTGTTTGCTGCTCGTTCATTCCGCGCTTATCTCTCTCTCTGACACACGCGTCTACTCTCTCTCTCTCTCTCTGTCACACACACACACACACACACACACACTCACACACACACACACACACACACACACACACACACACGCACGCACACGCACACGCACACGCACACACGCACACGCACACGCACACGCGCGCGCACACGCGCGCACACACACACACACACACACACACACACACACACACACACACACACACACACACACACACACACACACACACACACACACACACACACACACACACACACACACACACACACACACACACACACACACACACACACACTTCTATCAAACTACGTGCCTGCGGGCTTTATGGAGGAACGCCATTCGTTTTCCGTGCGGTCTGCGTAGCGTCGCTTTTGTTCGCATGCCTCGATCCGCCCATTTAATTAGGACAGCTGACTCTCTGATGGGGCCGTTCAACTAGATGGATAAAGAAAAAAAATTGGCTAATGAAGGCGCTAAAAAGAAAGAAGAAGATATAAATCAACGCGAACGAGTCGGAGGAGCTGATGGGAAGAGCGCGCGAAGATCGAGCTGGTAATCTGACTGCATGCATGAAGCCGCCGGCGGGTCTGAAACGCCTTTTTTTGTATTGCTTGTTTATTTACATGCAATAAGGCTCTAGCCTCGCGTTCTTCTTGCCCTGAAATGCTCGTTGCGTAATCTGGGATGATCGAAAGCGCGAGTGGGGCCTTCGCTAAAGGGATCTAGCGATAGTTTGTCCCGTTGATCCAAGAAGGCCAGAATCCACGCGAGGCACGTGTTGATGTCAAAAAGGCCTAAAGATAAGACTGCAGCTGAAGCAAAGCATCTTTAAAATTCACGATCCTTAGCCTGATATCAGGATAGGAAAAGCGTGACCAAGCCCTCGGGATTTCCGGGCAAAGTTCTAGTGGCTTGTTCGTTTTGCAATGAAGCTGTTAGTGCTTTTAGAAGCGCTCGAAAACGTCATGTGCAGGTTTTTCTTCAGGTGCCCTGCGAGATCTAAACATCGAACGGACTTGAAATTTGGAGTGAGAGGCTCGCGCGTTGGCACGGATGTTCAGTGAAGAAGGGAAGAGTGAAAGAGGAAGCGTGAAAAAGGATTTTCAGAGTGAAAGAAGGATAGGGAGGGGCGTTAACCAATGTCTAGCCCGGGGTTTGCTACCCTACCCGTGGGGCAGAAAGATGAGGAAGAAGGAACGCCAGCATGCCCACTCCTGTAGATGAAATGTTCACTCACGTATCTCTACAGGCGCTCGTAAAGCACCATTGCCTTCACGAAACGCATTAGCGTTTTGATGGCGGCTGAGACTACTGGTAGCGCATTGTTGGCAGGCGAAGAATGGGCGGTGGCACAGAATGTGCTATGGTATAGTGTTATCAAATCTACAAGTATTGTGTCCGCAAGAAAATTTGGAAGTGTGTAAGTTAATTGGGAGCGAAATAAAAAAAAAGATAAACTCGGTGCTTTCCTCCCTGTTTTGAGGCGTTACACGAAACACATAAAAAGCTCGGCGGGTGTACGGAGGGTGAACCAAGTGGGGCATCCACATTTAGGCTTCAAAGAGGTTGGAGGCGAAACGTTGCGGGTCAACTAAAAATAACGTGTTTGGGATAACGATGACATTTGGGGACAGTGACAAAAAATGTTTCTTGTGCTCCTACATCATTAAAATGACATCTTATACAAAATGCCTAGGTAGATTAAAATGGAGTACGCCTCATCCATCTGGGACCCGCACCTCGAAACCCTTATTCAATCACTTGAACTAATCCAAAACAAAGCCGAGCGTTTTATTTATAGCAATTATAGCTGCACATCAAGCGTAACTGTCGTGAAAGACTCTTTGCTACTTGCTCCTCTCTCGGCCCGACGTAAGTGCTTCCGCCTTGCTTTATTTCATAACCTATATTTCCACAGTTCCGACCTGCGCGATAATCTTATATCATCTTCTACCTACATTTATACCTTGGCATTGCTCATAGCCATAAAGTTGGAATAATTCAATGTCACACCAGAACCTGTCACGAATCATTTATTCCTAGGACCTCTCAGGAATGGAACCACCTTCCCGGCGCAGTTGTCGCAATCAAGGAGAACTCAAAGTTTCGTTCGGCCATATCAGACATCATCACTCCCGGATACAATTAACTAATCAATTTTGCTGTAAGAACTAACCACCTTTTGCTGCTTTGTAATTTACTATGTATATGTTTCTTACTCACTCCCCTCTGTAATACTTTTGTCTTGAGGGTACAATAAAATAAAGATAAATAATTCGTCTTTCCCCCTTAAAGAGACGTCGTGCGGAGCGCGTGGTTTGTGCGCCTGCTGTTGCTCTTGGGAACGAAATGCTGCATCGACGTTCGGGTTAAACGAAGACACACGCTCTGGCTTCGTGCAGTCTAGGTTATTTACAGTATTTGAAAAGAAAAAAAAAAGATGCTAGTAGAAACGTTCCTTCGACAGATTGCGCTTTACGGACCGAGTATACAACGTCTACCCATGTCCTGGAAACATTGAATCTGGGAAACAGTTTACATTTGAGAGGAAGGCAGTGGGCTTGTTAT